>NW_026944383.1:5439624-6044027 GCF_033439725.1 Neurospora tetraspora
TCTGGTGGAGGGGGTGGTGTCGCTGGTTTCGGCGTTGCATAGCCACTGGATGGCACTGATGCTGATGGCGGCGTCGAAGGAACCGGCGCGGAATGGCACGCCCTGGCCGATATCTGCGAGGAAGAGATCGCCCTCGACGTCGCGCTGTAGGGCCGTGTCCAACATGGACGGGCTGATGTCCATGCCTACCCAGACGTGGGGGCCGCCCTCATCTTCGGGGACGTCCGAGAGGATCTCGCCGGAGAGACCACTGCCGCAACCGATGTCGAGGATGAAACTGGGGGACTTGAGGTCGAGGAGCTCGAGGGCACGACGGGTCATGGAGGCCTGGATATTCTGGACACGCGAGCTGCTGGTGTACTTGCGAGCTTCGGTGTCGTCATAGTGGATATCGGCCGCGCTGGTGTTGTTAGCTTTGGGGAACGAGGAGGAGTGCTTGTCGCGAGGCTGTCGCAGAGTCGTGAACCTACAGGGTATCTTCGGGGCGAGACATGTTGGGCTAGATGGATTGAGACTAAACAACGATGGAACAAGGCAATTGGCGACTGGATAGAAGAGAGAAGTGATCTATATCCAGGAATATGACAAGCAGAGGTGGAAATGCGCCGACAGCTGATGGATGGTGCTGCTGTTCAGCCTGGTCCTGCTCGTGCTGGTGCCGATGCGGGTGCTGCTGCTGGCGAGCGGTGTAGTGGGACACAAAAAAGTTTCGATGGGCCCTTTCGGATGTGGGGTTGTTCTGGGGTTTTGCCAAGGGCGATCGCTGGTGGGATTGGCGGCGGCTTATCGATAGTCTTGTCTTATCATAGAGGTACCTTAACGGCCGCCAATTCCAGCCCATGATGACATTGCCGTGTCTGTCAACTGCGGCCCCACTTTAAACGCGGTCTGTTTAATTGAACACGTCAGGGGTAGAGCAGTGACGGTCCTTGGAAATAGGGACCGGGACAGGAGCTCCATAGAAGGGGTTCTCTCCAGGTTCACCACCGCAGCCTTGAGCTTTGTCCAGAACAACATCTCCATATAACCGATTGCCATTCGACTTGACCTCCACACCACCAGCCAATTCCCATATTATGCCCGTCTAATTCCAACCAAAAACATTGTCAAGATGTGGATTCTGCCTCTTGTTGGCTATCTCGGCTCCATCGTGGGCTTCTGTTTCCTGACCTTAGCTATTGGTACGTTCTGCTCCTTGAAGCTGCTGCGGGAGACCGGCATGCATTTACTAACGAAGCACCCATTGCCTTACAGCCTCGGGTCTATACTATCTGTCCGAAGTCGTCGAAGAACATACTGTAGTTGCTAAGCGCTTCCTTACGAAACTCCTCTACACCATCATCGTCATCCAGCTTCTACTATGCCTCGTCGACCGATTCCCCTTCTTCCTGACACTGCTCAGTGTTGGCTCCCATGTCGTCTACTTGGGTAATATGCGGAGGTTCCCCTACGTCAAATTGACAGACCCGCTGTTCCTGTTGTCATGTGGTAAGCTTGGGCAAACAAGCCCCTTTCCATCGACTCTCCGTCCCATGTGCCTATGCTAACAGTGGCTGTTCCTACCAGGCCTCGTTCTTGTCAACCATTACCTGTGGTTTAAGCACTTCTCGGGTCACCAAGAGCGTGCCTACCAAAACATGACTTCGTACTACGACATGCCATCGAATGTTCCAACCTTTACCGAAATCGCGTCCTACTTCGGCATCTGCGTATGGCTGGTTCCCTTCGCTCTCTTTGTCAGCTTGTCTGCAAGTGACAATGTCCTGCCCACGATGGGTAACGAGGCCTCTTCGAGCGGTGGCGCTGGCGGCGTTGGTAGCGATGGTACAAGGGCAAGACGAGGACAGGGCCTGATTAAGTCCGTTGTGGACAACATCCTAGGAGCTGTGGGAGGAGTCACGTCCACAGTGGGCTGGAAGAAGTCCGACGATCGGCTATAGGAGGCCTAGAGAACTGTGAGAAAGAGGAGGGCCAGTTATCATTAATTGCATGTAAGTTCTCGTGTTTGGCGAATTATCAGTGTCAACCGAAAGCTAATCACATACCTAGATGGATATCGAGCAAAAACAAGCGTCTTCATCCTGCTTCGTCCTTCCCCTATCTTCATCAATCGTCCAGCGAATGAGCAGCTCTCTTATACTGTTTGACTCTGCAAAGTTCCAGGTCATCCACGCCAAGCCGCCCCTATCTCGGGTATCGCATTCTGCCGTGACGAAAAACGAAGCCGCCCTTACAAACTTACCGCCCAGTATCTGATACCTCTAGCTACTAATACAAGCCCATCGATTAAAGTGTCCGACTAGAAAAGGAGATCCACTGTCAACTCTTCCCACGCCTGGTCGCTTCGTCTATCCGGCTCGCTTCGCGGATGTTGCCACTCAGCCGCCTCGTGTCTTCTCAGCTCTCGACCTTCGGCCCGTCGCACCTCCTTCAGGATATCTTGGACGGCACTAAGATTCCGAGCCGTCAGACAATGGCAGGCCTCTCCGCTTATTGCATGGGCACACCCCAGGTGCTCGTCGTCCACATGAATGTCGGTCGCGCCAGTCAGGTCCAAGGCAGGAACCAACATGACATTCGCCATTGGCTGAAGAACCGCTAGTTCGACCATGCTTCCGAAGTCTCGCTCAGACATTGTCGAAGGGAAGCTGACATCCATAGTCAGTTCGCTATGCTGCGTCAAGAGGTCGTTAATAGGGAAGTCGCCGCCAGTCGAGACGCTGATTGTTGTGACGTCGGAAACATGCTCCCGTCGCGATCCGCTATATTCGCTGTCCGAGTCGGAGTCCGAGCTCATGCCATCTGCCCATCCGGCCCGGAGATAACCAGCAAGCTCTACGCTCGCTTCATTGGTTGTGCTGGTCCCATCTTCGTTGTCGTCGTAAACGAGGATGACCGACGTGGATTCATGGTATTCTTCCTCATTTCCCTCGTCCTCATCATAATTGATGTAGGGAGGGTAGACGACAGTCAAGGTTTCATGCCCAAGATACCAGTCGCTAGAAGCGACATGAAGGGTGTCATCATACTGGATGGTGTAGGCCATTCTTTTAGGCTTTTGGGTGCCTTTGCCACGGCCCAGAAGTAGGGGTGTTGTTGAGCTTGATCCAGTGCGGTGTCGGATGTCTTTAGGGGCTTTGAAGCAAAAGGGAGAAACCAACAAGGTCAACCCTCCGGTGAAACGGTCTTTAAAAGGCAGAACAACAAAAGCTAAGGGTTCGCCCTAATCGGCCTACCGGTAGAGGATCCCGCCTTCGATTCAACACCAGGCATCAAGCCCCGCCATTTCCCCTTCCCATCTCTCGGGATATCTTTTCCTCACGGAACGCCTAGGGCAAGCTTAGGCCTTTTGACATTCCACCATCATGGCAAACTGCATGAGTGGCGTTGTGTGGCAGACTGCTGGTAACCATACTGTAGCCAATAGCACCGCTCTACTAACGAGAAATCTGTCGTACCGTCCTGAGCACGCAATCGTGGAAAGACGGAGTTGGGGGAGGGCCTTGCCCATTGGAGGGTGATGGGCGTTAGTGATGGGTTCGGGTCTTTTCCGACACGTTAGAATCGGTATCTCGCAGCTTCTTTCATGCCTGTCTCAGATTTATAGTGGTTGAAGAATGTTTTGGCAGCAGAGGACTTCTACAAAAATCAGGGGAAACCTGGGGAACTTGAAGATATCCTCTTAGCATATGGCCAACACTGGCACTCTACCACGGAAATCTATTACATTTGCGCTGTGCCTTTCTAGCACCTCTCCAGATCAACGACAATAGCCCAAGGAAACACCACCAGGGGCAACCATAAACCCTCCTCACTCAATCTCCCAGCATGAACCATTCGAGGGCTCAATGTTCAAGAACGTCTTACTCCAACCCCACACCACAGCGGATATCATAAAACCTTCCACTCAAATAAACGACTGATATACTCTGTCATATGCCAAACTGTCATTGACCGCTTCACACCGCATGAGTCCCATGACCCCAGTCTGCAGTTCCAGTCAAAGAATGGCCGTTTTCCCTCCTGCATCTATCCGTCCGCGCAACAAGGTTGTGCGATGCAAACTCTAGGAGTAGCCTTCATAGAGAAGGTCAACAGCTATTTCCCGTCTGCCTGGAGCTTTCCCCTCACCCATCCACGGGTGGCCTAGCTGCTGGATACCCTAACTGCAGTAGTTCCAGGTCCCTTATCCCTATCTCCTGCCCTCTTAACTTCATGGAAGCCTTCTGGAAGCAATTCTATCCCTCTCTCACCGCCGGATGGGTACATGGAAAGCCTACTCTAGCTTGGTAATATCACCACGGTCGCATTCCATCTTCACACTCACGGTCATACAACTTCGACTATCCCAACTTCACTTTTGATCGTCCATTCCCCTGTCTACCATTCTTCAGCTCCATCCACATGCTCTGACGTCTTTCTTTCTTTCTCAGATCCTCTTTGAGTTCGCTATTCCATGCCACTTTCGAGGGATTCTGTCATGAAACACTGCCCCGCGGAATACCAGACACCCACCAGAACACTAGGGTACCAGAACACCACAATGTAACTGGAGATCGCGCAGGATACCGACGGGTGTTTGTGTATACATGTACCTCTTTGTGATCTGGTGTTAAAGGACCATACATGCGTTTGCTAGCTTGCTTGCTCGCCACGGTTTCTGCTGGTGCTGGTGGGTGCGCTGGTAGAGTCTCTGCGTTCTCTTGAGTATCAAGGTGGTGGATAGAACTATACCTGTCGAAGAAGGATTTGACTAGCGCTTTTCTTTCGTGGCTGCTCTCTGCTTCCTGTTTTCCTCTCGGGGTTTTTTTCTTTTTCTTTTCTTTCTTTTTTTGCTATGTTTTTGGTCGTTCTATCGCCTCTTCTTTTTCCTCCCTTTTCCTTCTATTTTCTGTTTGTTTCATTCCTATTTATTCACTGTTATATTTCTTTGGGTGTCCAGAGCTAGGAATTCTCCTTGTCACTTGCTTACTCCGGAAACACAACATGTAAAGCACAGGTTGGAGGCTCACCGGTTGCCATGTCTCTAAACAGGAATTTCATTTAAGATCGCACCGTGTACATATGCCCTCCTATGTGTTCTCTCCTCCCTTTCGTCACGTAAGCATTACCTACGGTACCCTCTACTTCATCTATACCTCAAATACGTGACTACAAGAAAGGGAACCTGCCATGCAGTCACGAAAATGACTAGAGCAGCTCCCCTCGCCGTGGCTGACGAACAATTTCCTGCTCTGTCATTCCAGGATCTAAGACAGCAAAGCCCCACACCATGTCTCTGACATCACTGCCCCACCCTAAGCCCCACTCAAGCTGACAAGCTCCTCCCAAGCTCCGTCCAAGCTCCAAATATGAGGGGTAGCTCCGACATGTAACTTCAACAACAACCACTAGTCACTTTGGCGGAGTGGTTAACGCGCTGCCCTGCTATTCGCAAGAAAGCAAGTTTAGGCAGTTCCCTCGGGAGCGTAGGTTCGAATCCTACAGGTGACGCATTCTTTTTCCGTTTTTTCTCTGCTTTTTATCAGCGGCTGTGCAGATCTTCTGCGCAGTTCGTCCCTTCTCTTTTTTTTTTTTTTTTTTTTTTTTGCTTCGTGTTGTTTTTTCGGACTAGAAAAAGTGGTGATGGGCTTGATTGCAGTCATTTGGTGTTTGTAGGCAATTGTTGTTGTGGATCATTTTGGAGTGGAACTGGCTCATCGAGTGACGACTGTGGTTCCTCTGTGTGCCTTGGTTCATATGACTGGAACGAAGGATGATGGTGGAAAGAGCCTTCGCCTTCAACTCGCCGATGATGGTGACTCAAAGACCTTTGATAGTCATCGATGCTCAGTTGCCGTAGATAGTGCTGGGAAAGGAGCTCTTCTCTTGAAGAGGCCATGGTAACTTCCAGAAAGGCATCAGAAGGCTCGAAGTTGGGGATCAAGATGCATATGAGACTTATCCCAATGAGATGACGTCCGGGGATCCGTTTCAAGGGCCAGTACGCTGGTTGCAAACCGAGAATAATGTCGAGCGGGATCAAATTGACCATGGAAATAGCGGTATGCCCTCTATAAGTGCCCATTGCTTCCTGACGTTGAGCTTAAAAGAGCCCAAGTCAAATCGGTTATATGCAGGCCTTCATGGTTTACTCGCATTGCCACGTCGTGATGCCCGATGGAGGCGGGGCCGAGAGTTGACGATAATGAGGTCGGGAATAGAGCCGCATGATATCAAAAATTTGGGGGCTACCTTGTAAAGCATAAGGCATACACTGTACCCGTTGCTGTTGCCAGGGCACACAAGAAGGAATCTGATTGTTGTAACAATCTTTTTGGAACTCCACAGGAGGCATAATGCTGTGACTCGTCGCAGCAAATGAAGAAACGACTCGATATGTTAGCATTAGCTGGAAACCAGCTGTTCTGTCCAATGTAAGGCCAAATTTGTTAGCCTGGTCCAGGTAATATGGATGCCGTGCAACCGGATAGGCCTTTCTCTTTAGTACACCCAGCCCTCGTCTCCATGCTGTAGAGATGTTGACCAAGGCTGAGAAAAAGAGTCACTTGGGATTTGGGAGCAGAAGCTGAGAGTCAAGGAAGAGAGGATGTTAGCTATTCCTAGGTATCGTACGTAAAGAAAAGCAGCATGTCGATCGAAGGCAACCATGCAACGTCAGAGTGTCTACCATACATTTTCAACTCCCAGGTCCTATGCGGCATCATCATCATACTGTACCCATCAAATCCGAACAGGAACGGAGTCCCTCCGAGCAAGCAAATGGCCCTCAGCAACCAGCGAGTTCTTGCATGGCCTTCTTCTGATAAAGTCTTCCAAATTCCTCAACGTCGACTCCGCAATCTCTGTCAAGGCCTCCTCCGTGAAGAAAGCTTGATGCCCGCAAATTAACACATTGTGGAATGTGGTCAACCGCGTCAAGTCATCGTCCTGAATGATTTGACCACTGTGATCCTGGTAGAACACGGCGCTCTCTCCCTCGTAGACATCAAGCGCGAGCCCACCCAGTTGATGATTCTTGAGGGCGTCAATGACAGCCCTGGTCTTGATCAAGCCACCGCGCGACGTGTTGACGAGCATGGCGTTCTTCTTCATCTTGGCGAGCGTCTGCTCGTTGATCATGTGCTTCGTCTGGTCTGTCAGAGGACAGTGGAGAGACACGAAGTCGCATTGCGGCAGCAGCTCGTCGAGACTGGCGTACTCGCCGTACGGCTTGAAGGCATCGGTAGGATAGGGGTCGTAGGCGATCTGCTTGCAGCCGAAGCCCTGGAGGATGCGAGCAAGGCTGATACCGATCCTGCCAGTGCCAATAATACCGACTGTCTTGCCATGGAGGTTCCGACCGAGCAGGCCATCGATGTTGAAGTTGCCCTCGCGCACGCGGTTGTAGGCTCGGTGAGTCTTGCGGTTCAGAGTCTGGATCAGGGCAATTGCAAACTCGGCGACGGCTTCGGGTGAGTACGAGGGAACGTTGGCGACGAAGAAGCGTAGACGCTCAGCTTCCTCGAGATCGACATTGTTGTAGCCGGCGCAGCGGAGGAGGATGGCTCGTACGCCTTCTTGGCGGAGAGCCTGCAGGACAGGCGCATTAAGCGTGTCATTGACGAAGACACAGACGGCAGTGGCACCGACCGCAAGAGGGACAGTCTCAACAGAGAGAGGGAAGTCGTGGAAAACGAGCTCGATGCGAGGAGCTTGGGAGCCTTCCACTTGGCCGTAGCGGGTAGCAAGTAGTTGGGAAAGATATTCCCTGTCGTAAGGCTTCGCGCTGAAAACGGCCACTTTCATGGTGGTAGCCCCCGCTGTGGGTGTCGACGTAGTGGTTGGAGAAGTGCTGGGATAGTGGGGGAGGCTAGCGCCTGATAGTGCGCTTTACGGGCAACTCTATTTCGAGGTCAAAGGATGAACTGTGATACCAGGAGAGAGATGCGGTTGAGGAGTGTAGCAATGCCCAGTGTAAGAAGAGATCGTAAGAGAGAGATTGTATCAGCGTAGAAGTACTGTGGTTGCGAGCAAAAGTAAAACCCCCCTTCAGGTTGTCAGGTTTCTGGCACGGACCACTCACTACGAGCAAAGCGTCGTGCGCTTCCCGTGATGCCTCATCGCTGTTATCAGAAGCCACTGCCCATCCGCTGAACCACTAACATTTTTCTTTCAGGAGCTCCCGGCCAAGACGCCATTGACGTTTTGCTTGCGAAGCGTCGTGGGGGTTTGTCTGCCAGTGACTGCAATCGCCATGAACCTGCTGAAGAAATAGCGATCCATGTTCGGGTTGGGGATTACAAGGGGAAGAGCACTCGGGGCAAACACGTCATTTCCGCCCTTGAAACGAAGTAACAAACTCAAATTGGAAAACATCCGGATTTGAAACGAAACATCTTGTTTCCATCTACCTCGGACTGCTCCAAACGTTTACTGTGCTGTGCCTGAAGCACGATACCCCTGGGACTCTGGGGTGATCTGCACTAAATTTAGCGAGTGGGAGCTAGCTGGGGGCAGAACGGTGCTTCCCGTTGCCGACCCGTGCAGCCCGCTTGATGACCGACATCTCGGGGGCGAAAAGATGACTTAATTACCGTACCGCGAAAATAGTAGGCAAGAGAAATGATTTGGCGATGCAAAGATCTATACCAGAAGACACGGAACCAAGCATTTTTGGAACGTTTCCGACCTGCATATGTAGGAATATGAGGGAGTGTCCCTCGGGTTCAAATGGTGCCAAGCAAGTGGAACCGGGCTCAGGGGTAAAGTCAATAAATCATTGACGGATTGTCCCGTTAAAAAATGAGAATATGGGCCTGCCCATGCTACGGCATCTGAGAATCGAAGTATGCTTTTTTCCCTGTCCATAACTCCTATCTATACCATGTATATGCCGTTTTCATCTATCCCTAACACCTAGAACGATACGTGAACTCGATAGTCCTCCCAGAACGCCTGCGCTCGAGCTGAGGGAAGTTCTTGGCGAGGCGGTTGAAGGTGCCACGGAAGAGACCATCGGCGAGCTTCATGATGTTGGCCTTGTGAATGCAGATAACCTTCTCCTCTCCTCTTTTTGTGATGCCCGTCATCGCCGCGTCAATGCCTGTTGTTCGAGCAGTCGTGGCACATGTCGCCGGGGTACTGGACACTCTCGCCGCAAGTACAGGCCTTGCAGGCGCAGATATACTGCCCGCCCTCCGCGGGGGACTGGTACTGGTAGCCGGAGGAGTCGCTCCCCCTACGGCTCTGATGGGAGCCAGAAAACCCGTCGGAGAACCCGTAGTAGGGGTCAAATGGTGCGGCCGGGGCCTTGGCCTTGTGGCTTTTCGCCTTGTTGTCTGACTTGAAGAAAGGCATTCTTGATCTTGGCAGAGACAGCTGCTCGCGTCGCTGATGGGTTTGGTCTTGGTGGTTTCGACTTTGCGAATATCTTCGAGGTCTGGTCTTGTTCTTGGGATGCCTTTTCGAGGTCTTTGAATGCTTGAATGAAGGCTTGGGAGGCTATGTCTTTCGTCGCGAAGGTTAGCGTGATACCTTCTCTGTAGGAGGGAGTAAAAGCTGTTGACCTACCTGCTGTGAACTGATGGTTGAAGATTTAACTGTCACGATGAGGATGTCAGCGACGAATGAAATGAAAGAAGTTCGAAAGTTCAGTCTGGAAGCGGGGTCTTTATCAGATGTCGGAGGTCAGCTCTTCCTCAGAATCATCTCAACTTTCTAAGTGCAAGGCTGCCAGTCTGTTACAGATTCAGCAGCAAGCGTTAAACCGTTTCAAACATCCAACATCTGGCAGATGTTAAATTAAGGTTAAGGTCAGGCGTCAACAGGTCTCCACTCTCTCATTTTTGTGATATAAGAACGTGTGTATAAGGCTGATTTGCGAAGTCCCAATCTCGTTGAAAGTTGGGGCTTTTACTGGAGCCAACACAGTAGAAGGCGTCCCGGACGAGGCAGAAGGCACTGGGCGGTGAAAGCAGGGTTCCCAAGTTGAGCCGGAGACCGGTCGCGGTTGCCTTATCGTCACTTGCATGCCGAGAATGCTTACTCCTTCCTACCTTGACTGCTGAGTGGTGCAGCTGTGAATCTGAGGCGAGGCAGATTGCATGCTTGATGAAGCAGAGTCAAGCCTTCCCAGACAGATGCGTGTATTAGCATCGCTTCGTGTAAATGGAAGATATGAGTATGATTAAGAAGATTCAGCGTAGATACAGTCCCCAATATTAAGAATAATACAATGATATCCTTGCCGACGAGGCCTCCCACGGTAAGGTACCCGGCGACCGCATCAACGGTGTCAAGGACCAGGAGCGGGCCGAGGCCGGGTGAGAATGCATGTCGTTGAAAAAAGACTGGTACGGGTAGTAGCGAATATGACCCTGCCCCAACTACCGTCATCTCTTTCGGCAGCAAGGGATGGAACATGACACCTTTCTCCGAGATCACCACTGCATTTAATTTCACGCATCTCCACCCGATCTCGTTCCTTCCATTCAGAATAATTGTCCTGCAGCAGCATAACCAATGGGGATATGGGTGTGGAGGTCAGATGCAAGGAACCAGGCACCAGGGGACAAGGAGAAATGGCAAGCGCGATGATAGGACCAGTGCAAGGAAGGAACCGAATAGAGAAGACACACGGCAGGAGTGGAAAGGTGGAAGAGCAAGTGGGAGGCTCAAGAGGGAAGGAATAAACTGTCGTTAAAACACTTCCAGTCGGCGAATTCCGCCGCTCGTGCGTGGATGCATGTCGCCAGGAGTCATATCGATCGGTGAAAAATGTCGAAAAGGACAGCCTGCAGCGGCTGAGGCGCTTCAGATACAGCCAGGATGCTCATATCCAAAACTGAGCCCAATAATATGCTGAACAGTTGCGGCTATGGCTGCATGGAATCGCAAAATATTTTGTTGATTCTTTCCGACTTCTCATCCACGGACCTGAGATCCTATCAGCAAGCCGCCGGAGAAAAAAAAAAGGGGGTTACGAGGCAGGTGCATGCAGACCATCATGCAGGTTGTGACCAAAACGTGGGCAGAAATCAGGTGAAAATCCTATCAAACATGCTAAATTTGTGGCATCACCGTTGATCCTTCCAAAGAAGAACAATGAATTCGAGGAAAGTGCAAAAGGAAGGAATGTGTTTCGGGCTAGGCAAGACGTATCAAGCACAGAAACCCGTCATTTCCACCAAAGGAATAGCAAGAGCGATAACCTTCTCACAAGCGGCCACGAATCGCGATCAACGAATCCAAACACCACTTCATTTGCCACAACAGTGCTTGCGAGCCCCAACACAATGATGCGCCCGTGTTACACAGAGCAGTGTCGGGCAACACATGCCAAGAGACCACCAACACCACGATATGGTGTATCGTCCGAAAGGCAGCCCCAAGTCTATCCCCTAGTACGTTGTTATCTGACAAGGAGGGGGAATTGGAAGATGTAGTTCGTTGACCGGAAGCACACCTGGCCGGTCCCCAGTACCCCGACCCCGAAGCCAGGAAGCCGAGATATCCGACAAGGTCACTGTACGAGATGCAGAATGCACCCGACTAATGGAGTTGAGGGGTTCTTACCCATCGAGCCTATCAAGGTGGTTTTTCCTTTCCACACCCAGTAGCGTAAGTTCCCCTCGCGAATGGAGAATGGACTGCTAACAGACTCGGTGAGACGATGATTTTCTTACAAAAATAGCCCCTATACCGAGTGTGAGTATGGTCATATTCTGTACCAACGCTAACGCACTGTGGCAGCTAGGGGAATAACACCTTTAAACCCGGGAGACGTCTAGGTCGTCTCGCAAGCACAAACCTCTCAACCTTCCATTCATCGTCATCGCCCGTTCGTACTCCCCTTCTCTCAAAGAATTGAAGCACACTGAAGCAAGTCCTGGCTTTCAGAAAGTCGCACAAGCAACAGAAGAAACCACTCGCTCCGTGCGTTGCGCGGTTGCAGACGGGACACAAACACCTCTCCTCTTCTCCCAAGTTCCAGGATCAACCGTGACGATTTTGGGACATGGGACGAACTGACAAACTTCAATCCTCCTAACCAGAAGTAGCAAGACAAGTCAGTTTTGATACTGTATTACAAAAACCATCCCACTTCTTTCCGCGCCGTCCCTTCTATCCCCTCAATCTTATCCCCGTTCATACCATCCGTCCATCCTTTTGCTTCAGTCCGCTAATCACACCACCGTCACCACCAACTCACCCGCCTTCCCGTACGTGTCATCCGTTCCGTCTATCTGCCGATTGCTTCTTGTTTAGTTCGGTCCCGGCTTTCTTCCCTCCCAGAGCCAAAGCCCAATTCCAATAGCTCGGTTTTGGTAGTTGCCCGCCCGTGTATGACCCAACGGGAAACCAGTTCGTTCGATTCTTGGGACGGCTAAGGATAACGGCTTCCTCCCGTTTAGCATAGCAAGTACGGGCAGTAACGTTATTGCCGCCAATATTGGAATCAATGAACTAGAACATTCCTACCTCCACCCACCCGCTTCTCCTCGCGTCTTTATCTAGCATTGCAGGGAGCAGACGGGCAAACCGGCAGTGCCTTGCTCCGGTGATGACCGACAGACAGACAAAAGATTCAACGGTTAACAACCCGGAAGTGTCAATTGAACACATTGTCATTCATCGTTCATTGGCATTGCCCCTAACACCTGCCATGGACCTTGACCCATCGACATGGAGCCCTAGACCTAGAGCCCCAGACCCAGACAGCCTTCATAGAAACCTGGAAGGTAGTTCAATAACGTTACCAGTTCATGTCTGCGTAACATTACCTGAACTAAACAGGATCACCAAAGCGTGTCAGGCTTGACCTTGCCTTCATTGCCATGCCGTTTCTCATGCAAGTCGCGGATAGAGGGCTTGACAGATGACAGTTCATATCAGCCGCTGGGGAGGGCCTGGGAGATAGTAGGACGAGGACTTCCAGCAAGTGACGATACTTTAATGTCTATAGTCAGGTGAAATTGCACATGTGAGAAGTCTCGCCAGGATCCGTCCCTTTCATGCTGATTTCCATTGGGTTTATCATGCCATCGAAGAGTAAATACACGGCACTCCGAACTGTCCAAAATCATGATGTCAAGCCCTCCGTATCGTATCCAAACATGGTAACATCCGATTGCAACCTTGACTTGATAACCTACAGAAGTAAAAGAAAAGAAAAAATGCAACCGTAAAATGCAACCGTTACCATCCGATAAAGCACTACATGGTTCCAGCTATTGCAACCCCCACCACCACCGCCGCCTCCGCCTCTTTATAGCCAAGTAACCAAGGTCTAATAGCCTCGAGATATGGAGAACACATGATGATATCCAACGATTATAATGATCCGACTTCGACTTGTGCCCTGTCTAGATACACCAAGAGACCAACCCATTGGAAAAGACAAAAATGAAGTGAAAAGTATAGTGCCGCCTACCCTCGTAACTGTCCATACATGTGTTGACCCTTGCGGAAGCGGCTCTAACCGACCCCATCATGACATCAAGTAGACATTTTTCTCTCTCTTTCCATCAATGAACGAACGTCTGATCGATGCCCTCCCGTACAGCCCGACCATATCCAAAAGTAACCACCTCCGCCACACCACCCAAATCAAGGCACACACAACCTACCATACATACCACCCGACGACACAGATGCCAATGAACCCGTCCCTTCCTTGACTGCCCTGCCCTGCTCAAGTAGTATAATAAAAATCAGGCCTCATATCCCCCAACTTATCAATCTGCTTCTCATCCAGTCCCTCAACAAGATGATCCCTCTCGCCCCTCAACCTCTTTCCATTCTCCGCCCTCAGGAGCGTCGTCATAAGAATGGACCCGCCAAAAAGAAAGACGGCCAGGAACCCCATAACAATACCGTGTCCCGTCTTGTGGTTGGCGTAGATATTGCTGCTGATGACTCCGGACAAGTTACCCCAGCCGATGACGAAGCCCAGCACGACGCCGCGCTTGTACACGCCCTCGATGTTATTCGCCATCCAAGTAACCGTGTTGGAGATGCAGGGGTAGATACCCAAGGCACCGAGGAAGACGCCGGCGTACTGCACGGCGGGGGAGTCGGAGGCCAAAAGCATAGCGAAGCCGGCGACGCCGATGACGGAGACGACGATGTTGCAGAGCCCGCGCTGGCGGGTGCGGTCGGCGACGTAGCCGATGACCACGGTAAAAACGGCGGCGACGGCGTAGGGCGGCACCGACATGAGCTGCGACCGGACCGTCGACGTGTTCCAGCCGAGACCCTTAATGATGGCTGGGAGAAACAGCGAGAAGGCGTACAGCGGCATGTCGCAGCCCATGTAGATGACCATGCCCAGCCACATCTTCCAGTCGCGCAGGGACTGGTAAAGGTACGTCATCTGGAAGGTCTCGTGCTCGGCCGAGGCCTGCTGGTCGAGCTTGAGGCGGCGGACGACGCGGGCGCGGTCGTCTTCGGACAGGAATTTGGCCTCGTCGGGGAAGTCGTGCACCATCCAGAAGGAGATGAAGCCGAAGATGACGGTGATGAGCCCTTCGAGGATGAAGATCCAGGCCCAGCCTTTCCGGCCGCCGACGCCGTCCATGTTCTCGATGGCCGCGGCGAGCAAGCCGCCGAAGGAGCCCGAGAGCGCCGCGGCCGAGAAGAAGATGGCAGCGCGGAGGCCGAACTCGGACCGCTTGTACCAGCACGACAGGTAGTAGTTGATGCCCGGGAACAGACCGGCCTCGGCGAGGCCGAGAAACCATCTGGCTGCCATCAAACCAGACCAGTTGTAACAGAAACCCATGCCCAGCATGCTAGCACCCCAAAGAACCCTGCAATTTTTGGTCGGTCAGCATATTGCACGGAGCACAGCACCCGAGAGAAAGAAAGAAAGAAAATGTGGGAACTAACATGATAATGGGAATGAAGACAGAAGGACGGAACTTCTTCAGCATAATATTCGTAATCGGCTCAAACACGGCATACGAAACAAAGAAAATGCTGAGAGAAGCGCTGTATTGGCCATCGGTCAAGCCCAGATCCTTTTGAACACCGGCGATCTTAGCATTGCCGATGTTTGTGCGATCCAAGAAGGCGAGAAGATAGAGTAGGCATAGCTAGGAGACATATTAGATTTGCTTCAACGGTGAAAAGATGTGAATAGTATGTAGCGGCTCCGCTTACCCATGGGATGAGCATGAAATCGAGACGTCGAACGAGTTTGCGGTCCTAGAGTGAAGGTTGTTAGCATTATGTGAGGGTGGTTATTGCTGAACCTGACCAAGGTGAGTGGAGCATGAACATACAATCTCTGCCTTCTCTTCATCGGTCCGGTGAGCATCCGGATCAGGGGGAAGGTTGACGCCCTCTTCATGGGTAGAGACGCGGTGGCCTTCGACAGACGACTTTTCCTTATCTTCGGTCATGGTTGATGAGCTCTCGACGTAGTACTTCCCCTTGGATCTGAAAGAGAATATTCGGGCTGTGGTGTGGTAGAACAGAACGTGTCAGTTATGTAACCAGTGACTGGGCTTCCACGATGAGGTGCTGAGTTTTCGGGTGGTGCTGATGACGGGAGAGGTTGGAGCCTTGCACGCCGTTCGTTGTCTGTCTGAGGTTTCAAACGGCAAGATGTGATAAGAAACCGATGACTTATAACGTCCTCGGAATTGCCTCTGAAGATCTCAAAATAGGCAAAGCGGGAGAGGATATTGCACGGGAAGAAAAAAACACAAAGAATGAATGGATGAGGTGGAAGTAGAAAATCGGAAAGATTGGATGGGACGAGCTCTTATCTGCAAATTGGCACCAAAAAGGGAGGGAGGGGAAGGCAGGGAATCATGTATCATCACAACGAATCGGCAATGGAAATGATACGAATCGAGAACAATGACGAACCCATTGCTCATGTTTGCCCAATACGGGGCAGCCTGATTCTGGAATTTGGTCGGCGTGGGTCTTTTTTTTGCTTCGGAAATCCTCACGCGGGGGGCGTCACTCGGTCCTAATCTGCCGAGCTGTCGCAATGTCCTTTTCTTTTTTGCGTTAGAGACGTCAAAGAGGGATTGGTAAAGCTGGAGAGGTGGAGTTTTGCGGAGCTTTCCCCAGACGAAGGTGAACAAAACAGAACTCCACGTTGCCCAGGTTCCGGCCACGCTAAGTTGAGAAGATCCTGGGGATGTAGATCGGAGCAAAGGAGGAGATTGGCGAGCGTCGAAGCAACCCAAACCGGAAATTCCGCCGCAAAACGTGACAAGCTTTTGGCCCTCCTGTCTTGCAGTTCGGCACTTTGACCTGGATAACTCGCCGGCCAGGACGCAATTGGTCGATGGAACCCTCCTACTGTGTCGAAGAAGCCCTCTTCAAATGTCGACCCTATTTGAGATTCTGAGGCAGGACTGTACACTAGCCGGGCAACGATTGCACTGTTAGTGTTTGCTGTACCGGTACAGCCCAGGGAGGGGAATGGGGGTGAATTGGAGTGAGGGACAGAGAACAATGGAATGTGTGGCCCAAAATAGGTTATCCCCGAGGACGGGGGACGATGGGTGCAGGTGGGGTTGATAATGCGGAGGGGAGGAGGCTAAACCAGCTGGGGCAGCTTATAAGTAGTTTGCAGCATCCGACACGCTGCATATGCGCCTACGGGCCCCACTGGGACAGATGGACGGCAGATCCCATACATATTGTCCCATTATCCTTAACCACCGATTACCAATGCACTCAACACCGCCTCTACCCCTGCTCCTGGCACACCTCATACCTCGGTGTTCGTAGAGGTACATGACAGCCAGCCATGAAGGCATATCAATGATCGTGAGCATGGATACTGGGGCTGGGCAAACATTCATGTGGAAGTGGTTTCCCTAATGCTAGGAGCCTCAGGCTTGCTGCTTGCTCCCTTCTGCGGTCCCAGTATGTTGGGATCCTGGTTGATATTATCCCCTCAATCTCACATCTTACCAAGACGTTTTCTAGCATCTGTCATTACAGCGCTCACCAGACTTGTCAAACCGAACTCCAGAGTGTTCTGTTGCATACGTTCTTATTCCACAGGGAATACCCCGCTTCAGCAACCTCAACAATAATACGATTCGGGAGGGGTGCCTTGTTGGTTGGTTTCTGGACAGGCTTCTGGCTGACTTTCTCATGTCCGTGACCCACATATGGTGAGTTTCTCTCGTCCGAAGACGAGGTGTTCAACGCGACCGGAGAGTCGGACAGTTATACCCAGACAGGGAGGTGCATTTTCATCTTTCTAGAACCCCCTTGGAACATCGGCACCGGTGATGCCTGCTTCGTGGTTCGTCAGAGGTTAGCAAACGAGGGAGCGAGAAGTACTTGTGCTCGTGTCTGAACCGCCAAGCGGGAGTGGTGTGCTGCCTCACATCACTTGCTTGTTCCATGGCCTTGGAACATGGCAGCCGGAAAGTAAACCCTAGCAGAATTTTGGGAAGTGCGTAAGGGAGTGTCTTTTTCATACCGGGCTTGACGCTCATGTTGAGTAACTGATAGACCAGGAATGCCAGATAAATGACTTTTCTTGACCAAGATAATCTGGCATCCGTCATCTGTGGGCGACATGGTGTCTCAGCAGGCCTTGTATCACCAAATCCTCAACCCTAGGAGGCCCCCTCAAGCGCACAGCAGCAACTGGTAACTTTTGGCCATTACGGCCTTTAGTGAGACTCATGTACCAGATTATTCATTGTTGACGGTCCGAAGAACGGCGTGCTCGGCGACTGCGCGCGCAGAATTCGCCAAGGAGGTCATTCATGTTTCAGACATGACACAGACTGCCGTTCCGAATCTCTGGTCGTTGCTGGCAGAGTGTTGATTCGGAGAAGGCTGAGTTGATGGGCGCGCTAGATAAAGGAAATGCATATGGATGCACCACACCATCCCGTCCTGAGGTCAAGGTGTGTTGCAACCCGAGTACTAGTTCCGAAGAGAGAACGTGTTGTGCACTGTCTTGGTGGATAATCCGTTGAAACCACTTTCTTAGTTCAAGCTTGGCAGACGGCGCGGCATGGACAAAAGCATGGCTTGTTTGCTCCCATGCGGACGCCACACGAAAAGGGGCAGATGACAATGCCCGGTTCGAGGAGAAACGAGTCAAGAAAGGCCGCGGTGTTTTGGAGTTTGATTAGTTTCTGGGTGGGCCAAGTTTGCTTTGTGTGAAGGTGCGGTCCTTTCGGTTTACCGTTGCTGGCTAGCTGTTGTAGTCCGTCGCCCAAGAGGCCAACAACTATTGCTTTGGGAAACTTTTCAGGCGTGTACCCGCTCAGGCGACAGCGTATACCATGGTCATGATTTGTGGGTTATCGTTTGGCAGGTCTCGCCTGCAATAGCGGCCCATGAGCAAGCAGCCGCTGTCTGGTAGGACTACTTGCGATCCACGTGCTGAAGACGTTCCGCCAGATCTGTGGCTGTACTCAACAAGAAGAAAAGCAATTAGCTATGGAAACATTGACGACGTTTTTGGGAAATATCGAAGGATTTCCAGCTCCTGACACTAGTCGAACCGTGTCACCAAGCTGCTGCGAGCGGCCGGCTCGTCCATTGCGTCTGTCCAACCTGCCTTCAAAGCGGACAGTGGCCTCTCGCTAAGAGGCAAACTGTGGCCTCTTCTTTGACTTTTCTGGACCAGGACAGAGGGCAGAGACGGTGGCCAATGTGTGTAGGGCTGTAATCCGGTACTTGTACGTCTCTATGACTAGGGGCATGGGCTGTAGTGTTTTGGGAAGAGGCTAGAGGACGCTTACCTGGACAATGTCGGCGGCCAAGTCTCCTCTTGGCTTGGACGGCATCAACCCCATGATAGCGCCATCGATCGGGACGGGCCAGAGTAGCCTCTGGGCTAGCTCGCTGGGTACTGGTACGCAGTGGTCAGGACAAGCGAGAAGCTGCCAAGACGAGAAGCGGTTTTCTAGTTTGTTTCTGTGCTTCCTCCCCTGGCGCTAATAAAGCCACGATTTGCTTGGTAGGTCACTGGCAGACTGGGGACTGAGCCTTGGACATCGGGTAAGTCAGGTACCCATACCCAGGGGCCATGTGGCATGGGCATTCTGCCTTTCCCATGGCGGTTGGGAAATTTGACTGCAGTGTTGTCGATGGATTCATGGCGGTTTTCTGTGCCTCGAGGCTCGAGGGCTGTGCGGTGGAATGATATGGCTGCAGGAGCAATTAGGAGAATTGTGCCAAACGACGAGCAAGATCTGCCAGCTCCCGAAGAGGGCCATGTCGAAGGTATCTGGAAAGGTGCAGTGCGTCGGGTGTCCGGCTACACGACCAAGCGACTCGCTATTCACCGCTTGGGGTTGGCTGTTGGGTCCATGGCGATCCAGGGGATCCCTTCTTGAGCTGCTGTCGTCCAGATAGGCAGGTGTCCTCTCAAGTATGGGTACGCTATGCGGTGGATGCTGTGTTGCCATGGCGGCTGGGTACCTCGAGGCTTTTGGTGGTGGAAATATATTGGACTTGGCGTCATCAAACACCTGCACCGTCTGCTCCGGAATGGCGGCGGCAAATGGGCCCGAACTGACAACCAGGCGTCCAGGCCGGATTTTAGCGTGGGGGGCGGGCGGCTGATGTTTCTTGGTATCGGCCCGGCTTCGGCTACTGTCATGTCTGTGGACGGGGAGGCCGAAGAGGTTAGGCGGTCAGCTGAAGACCACTGCAATGCTGGGTGTTCGTGTCGTCGTGTTTGTGTTGCAGGTCACTTGAAAGGCGAAGGGGATCAGATAGAGTTCCGGTGGATAGGGAATGTGATTCCGGATCCAAAGCGCTGGGACTAAACTCCTGGAGCGTAGGTTGTTTGTTCTTCGAATCAAGGTAAAAATGGACGACGGGATGTCCTGGATTCTTGGAACGGTAAAAGGTGCTAGATGTTTGCCAGACGGCAGGCGGACCGTGACCGGCATGGGCCATGGAGACTAAAAATCCCGTTCTCCACCCAACTCAATTTTCAAGACCCGACTGAATGGAGGCTTCCGTGTGTGTTGGGGCTTCGGACCATGAGGTGTTGTTGAAACTCGGTAGGTGCCCTGGGAAACAGAGGAAATTAGCGGGTCACTAACAGGAAAGGAAGTCATTTCTTACTTGGCTTTGGGGAATAGAAACAGTTCGTTTGAAGCTCACAAGCAAAGAGCGCAGGGTGAAGTGTTGGAAGTCTGGTCACTTGACTTGGAGTTGGATGAAAGTCTCGCGGGGCTCCACTGTTAGTCTGTTAGTGGGTGGGGTCATTTGGTGCGGGGAGATCTGCGCCTTCTCCATTCCCGCCTTAACCTTATCTTAACCTTCCCTCAATTTTGTCTTCCCCGCAACCACCCTCCTCCACCTTCCCCAGCTGTCCTGGTCCATAACTTTTAATTGGTCTGACCCCTCACCCCTCATTCTTGAATCTGTCAGCTGCCAGACATCGCCCAATGCCTGACCCCTGCAATACGCTGTCACCTATGCCAGCTGTGGTCTGCTGTCAATCGGGGACATCGGATGAGCTGACCCACTTTCGTCCCTGACAAAAAAGGTGGAACCATTTCCAACATCAACACCACTCGGAGTTGCTTCAAATTTGAAGCTGCTCACTGCATTAACGACATCGCGACTGACCACGCCGAGCCCCCGACATCCGGGTCCGAGGCATATTTACCAACCTGAGCTCCCTCGGACCGTCCATTTGCAGACGAGCCGGCCGGTCCATTCGTGGCATCATGGCGGCTCCAAAGAAAGTTTGCATTGTTGGTGTGTTCCTTCATGTTTACTTTCCACTTCCAAGCCATCAGCGCCTACGTACCTCTGCCTTCTGAAGCTGCCTTCTGTTTCCATTTCTATGCGCCTGCCCTACCTTTTCCCTTCTTTTTTTCCTTCAACACCACACGCCCGCATGCCTTTTCAACACCAAAATCAACACCAAATTCACTCCTATTGAATGCACTTTTCCACTCATTCACTCTCATTTCAACGCCCAATATCGCCACACATCTCTTCTCTGTAACCATGGCTTTCTAACCATCCCCTGGTACAGGTGCTGGTCCGTCTGGTCTAGTTGCAGCCAAGTCACTCCTCCATGACCAGCCCAAGGGGACCTTCGATGTCACCATCTTCGAAGCCCAGAACCGTCTGGGCGGTCTTTGGCCGTCGAGGAAGGACGACAACGCCGGTTTTGTTCACCCGCTCATGGCAGCTAACCAGAGCAAACATACCGTCCAGTTCAGCGACCTGGCCTGGCCCGATGACGCCCCCGAATTTCCCAGAGCCTGGCACATTGGACGCTATCTCGAGCGATACCATGATCGATACTGCCAGGACGCCAAACTTTGCCTTGGCGAGCGTGTTGTCCACTCTGAACTGCTTGAGGGAGCCAAGTGGAAGGTCCGGACATGCTCCCAAGATGGCCAACAGCTCGACCATACGTTTGACTACCTGCTTGTCGCATCCGGTTTCTTCGGCAAGCCAGTGATACCTCCACCGGTGGCCACCAGTGGTGATATCCCGGTTGTCCACAGCAGTCAGTACAGGACTCTCAGCGCGTTACTCGAACAGACAAAAGGTGCAGGGCGCAAGATTGTGGTGGTTGGAGGCCAAATGTCGGGTGTTGAGATTGCCGGTACTATTGCAACCCATCTCTCGTCTGCACTGCACTCGCCTGGTTCAAGCACTCTTCAGGACTTGGACAAGTACTCGATTCACCATGTTTGCCAAAGGCCTGTCTGGGTCTTTCCGCTGTTTACATCTCCAAAGGTGCCCATCCCCACTAGGTGCATTCCTCTCAGTACTTTGGGCTAACTACTGTATCTTCAACTAGCCTGCCTCTCCCGCACCGCCGTTCTTGCCTATGGATCTTTGTTCATACAACCTAGCCAACAGACCCGACAACCTAACCAATATGCAAGGCCATGTCTCGACAGAGGCCGCAAAGACACGTCATTCAATCTTCGAAACAATGCTGGGGACTGATCAGTCCGACTTCTCACCCAGTCTGGCCATTACAAACACCGACACGGACAAGCCCCCTTACCTGGCCGTTAGTGACACTTATGCAGACTTTGTCCGCAGCGGACTCATATCGGTGTCACATGGAAAAGTAGACTCCCTGACCGGCAGTACTGTTACCGTCACAACAGCTCGGGGAGATGTAAGCAAAATCGACAATGTTGCGGCAGTAGTGCTAGCAACTGGCTTCGAGGCAGCATCATCCATCTCTTTCCTGCCATCCTCTGTCCAAGAGACCCTGTCGGTGGTGCCCTCTGACCTAAACACTACTGTTGCCTTGGCCTTTCATGGTACCCATCATCCAGCAATTCCCTCCTTAGGGTTTGTCGGTTTCTACCGATCACCTTATTGGGGTGTCATGGAGATGCAAGCCCGCTTTGTCACAGCTTTGTGGACGGCCGGAGGACCTGCTTCTTCGTCACTTCCTCCCAAGATGGCCGTCGCTCTTGGTGAAGATGATTCTATTGAGCGGACTTTGGCTCTACGAACTGATCCTCGAGTTTCTCAGTTTCCCATGGGCGATTACCCATGGCTCATGCAAGAGTTTTCAAAGGCTCTAGAAATTGACCGCATACCACCGTTGGGGAAGATGCCTAGAGTTCCACCAGCTGACAAAAGCATGGACATCCTGACACCAGCACGCTATCCGGCAAAGCGAACAAGTGAGGCACAACGTACAGAAGTCGACAAGTCCATTCAGCAGACTGAGAGCACAACATGGTCTGGTGTTTCCTCGGCAAGGTTTGTTGCAAAAGCTGTCTTCCGTTCCCTCTTGGGCGAGTGGAAGCTGGAGAGGGATCTTGTGAGTCGCCTTCCCACTCATCCGAGCGGGCATTTTAGCGGTACTGCCAGGTTCCTGCTCAGGGAACGTACAAGAGATGGACGTGAAGCCGAGCACGATGCTGCTTTGGACAGGGATGACGATATCGGGTTGGAGTATCTCTACGTTGAGGAAGGCATGTTCGCTGCCTCCAACGGCCTCTCTTTCCGTGCAACAAGGAGATATGTTTGGAGGTATGATGAAAAGAAGGACAAGCTGAGCGTCTGGTTCGTCAAGACGGACGATCAAAAGAGGGCGGATTATCTGTTTCACCAAGTGGAGTTCATTATTCCGGACACGGAAACCGAGGGTGCACCCCAAGCATGGCGAGCAAATGCTGGACATCTATGCATCGACGACTTCTACGACGTCGACTACCGCTTCAACTTCAAGGCCATCAACCTCAAAGATTGGTCTCTAGCCTACCGAGTCAAGGGGCCGCAGAAAGACTATATCATTGAGGGGACATACACACGGTGAATCGGCGATTGGGATTGTTCACATGGGAAGCAAGATGCAGTGTGATAATGGCACCCATAGTAGCGAGCCACAAATGATGCTATCACAGACCCTTGGTGTGAGTGAGCCTTGAGTGTCAAGAAAAAAGCAAGAAAGTTTGGGTTGACATGTAGTCGATGTGCCCACATGCGCATACATAGGTGGATGAGAGTGCCGAGAGTTGTGATAGTGCCACAACCAATATCATCTTTCATCCAGCAACCTGCTTAGTGGCGATGGAATCCTAGAGGTGCGATAAATCCGGTGGCTTTCAGGCCATTCGTCGTCTGGAAGCTGCAACGAGCCACCCAAGACAGGCGTGCAGTTAATGTTTGCTCTCTGGCAGTTGTCTTTCCGACCACAAAGAAGGTTTCGGCCAAGGAAGCCAAATTGCCAAGTACATAACGGTTCTTGTTTGATGAACAAACATGTATGTCGACGTGAGAGAACACCACAGACCACAGAGATGAGACGACTGAGAGGTGACGAAGGGCACTCGAGTGGTTAAGAGGCAAAACAATGTGAGTCCTACCTTTTGGCGTCTAAGACACTTTGCGATTCTCTCCATTCAACGCAGGCCAGGTGACTAATGCAGGTACAGCTACGAGCGGATCTCGATGTTACAGCATCATGTCACTACAAATCAAGCTGTCTAACGATGAGGTACGAAGAAGTCAGTACCCTCCAAAGACCGCAAGGGACAGCGAGTGGTCAGGGAACCAACGCTTTCACGGAGCACAGCAGAACGCTTTGTGTGTTTACAACCACGGAGCCGCGATCTCAGGTCACTGTTACCTAGAGGTAGTACCTGTTGGTAAGAAGTAGGTTGGTAGGTGAAGATGATCATTGCCCTTGGTGTTTGTGGCCTGGTGTTACCGCACAATAATGTACACTGGAATGAAGGGCTCCGATTTTATGCCGCTTACACAAAGCTTCGATAGATCACTAATCCTATAAAATCCCAAAAGGCCTGGGAGGGAGACCGTCGCTCGCGCCTACGGTCGCCTCATCGGCAACCTACCTGATCTGCCTCATATTCCTGTTATTATGGCTGGAACTCTGTGCTCGTTGTCTGCACCGCCAAGCCGGCAGGTTACTTCTGTAACCATAAGTCCAGCAGACAATGGGGTTATTATCAGATTGGATCTGCACGTAGTGTCGTACCTTTTGGTTCAATCACCAATCGCGACCAGGATGAGGCGGCCGTTGTCGCATCCAGGGCACGCAGCTACCCGTCGAAACAAAGGTCCCGGAAAGTCATTCACACCAGTCTGGCCACTCAAACCAACGGAACCTTTGTCGCGGCGTGAGGGAGAGAGGGCATATCTATACCGCTTTCTCTTTCAGTAGGTCGTCGTCTCGAAGTGGAATGTTTGACTTCCCCTACCACCTCATGAATGACTCTCTCGCAGCTCCTGGCAACGGAAGTTCCTGAGCCGTGGGCCGTGGTCCGGCTTGGTAGGCTGTGCCATTGGTATCGAAAACGAAGAAAAGAATCTGTAACATGCCTAGGGAGGAGACGGGAAGGTGTGGTGCCACCGTATTTTTGGACGTGAGAGATTTGGCTGAGAGATGGCAATTATTCCCGTCCTTGGAGGCTCCCGTGATTTGGCAGCCAAGAAAACCGTCAAGCGTCACCTACCCGGTGATCGTGGAGATATGGTTTTGCTTCTTTTCTGCGGTTTCTTTGTTTTGGAGTTCTGACCGTTCCTTTTTATAAGATTCTCCAATCCTACCCTACCCATGAAGTTTGGGATACCCTTAAGTGGCTAGTTGCTGCTCACACGACGTGGACTATTAGCAAACCTGGTCTGGAACTAAACTGCATACGTCCTCACTGACCTCACACTAGCGGGGCACAACGATGCTGTCAATCCCTCTGCAGAGGGCAAACAGGCATCCCGTACCTACAATGGCCCTACGCATATGGCCAGACCCCTGTTCAACACCAAGTTTAAAGAGGTACTAACGAATATCCAACCACCAAAATTATCAAAATCGAGACCGGCAACTACAATCACACTGCTTGCTGACCAGTGTCCGATACAACCTGCATCTCTGGCAGGATGACGTTTCGTTTTTCTTAACAAAGACCGCCGACCAGCATTGTCTTCATTCGCATCATCGTCCGTATCATGTTTTATTCCAACACTGGGAGCACCAGGTGCGCTCACATTGGCTCAGATTCATCATAGACAGAGACCGGAGCACCAGAACCGTCTCGTCTGGGAAGCATATCGCAGCTGATGGGTTCCATATGCTGTGAACCTCGACGAGTTCCGCTTCGACCAATGAACCAGGCGCATACTCACAGCAAGGTCGCACAAGTAATCTGGTCCGAGTTCCAGCGTCTCCCTGGCCAGACGGACTGGGACACAGCAGACCAGCTCAGGGCCAGGAAAGGAGAACGACATGGAGAAACCGGATCGTGAGCCCGTCTCGGTTATCGAGTGTTTCCCCCGTGCACAACACGACAGCTTGCCAGACGATATCTGATGTCTCTTGTTGGCGTTGGACAATAGTCGTGTTGGTATCCAACTGCCATTTTGAGGTATGCCCTTCAACTCTAAAACGTGCTGGCTAGGGTGACTTCTGGTTGCTAACAAAGTGATGGTAGATAGTCCGCCTCTTCATGGGATGCGTATCAGACAGTTGGAGCCCCAGAACGCATTTGCTTCGCACCCGACCTTCACACAAAGACGGAAGGCAAGTTTGCTTTCCGACTGGACCGGTGGCTTGCATCATACAACACTAAATCTCCTGCAGGACACTGGTTGCTCTCCGCAAGGCCCATGCTACTTCCCTCGTGTTAGGGACAAGAGAGACGGATTCGTGCCTCGCCAGATGCTGGGAGGAGTACCGCGTAGTCCGAACATGCTTACCACTTATACAATGCTCGGCCAAACATCAACACCTGTTCAGCACCCAACAGCACTCCCGGAGCACGGAAGCGCAACTAAACTGATACATGCTATACAGCTGGATTTCCGCAGTTTGTTGAGCATTTTTCCTCCATTTATTTGCGCATCGGTGGCGAAAGTAATTGGAATGGGATTATAAGGAGCAAAGTCCCATCTGTTGGAGGTTTGGCAAATTTCAAGTACCGCGTCGAATTGCTGCCAAAAACCAAGACCGCCATCTCACACCAATTCGAGACCCAAGGCCTGTTGCTATCGAGTTTCGTCAGGGGAGGTCCAGTCCATTCGTGCAATCGACTAAGCGCGTGTTTTGTGGCTGCCGTTCAGCTGTCTTTCATCCCGCATCTTCCCCAGACAAACCATCATCCAAGGTTTCTGTTCTCGACACCTTCCCTTCTCTTCTTGTCCACTGTCAACCCACAGCCAATTCACACCGTTGATCACACGACTCACTTGCCTAATCCCATCAAGGGGCACCAAATCTGCCGACTATCCGTTGTCCTGGAAATAGAGGCGCCGTCAGGAGGCTCAATACTTGATGCGAATTGTACGAGAGCAAACATCTTCACAATAGACGGCTTGCATCTGATACTCACCTCACCCTGATTTCACTAACGTTTCCGTGGCCGGCTTCCCGACCGATCGGCCTCTCAAACCGCGCCGGCAGTGGATCGTCATTGGCGTGTGGAGATAGGCCGGGCACGCTTCCAATCCTTCCAATTCTTTGCTTTTTCGTTTCTGGACGCGGGGAGTGACCGTTGGGTGGGTGGGCTCGTTCCGGATCCTACTGGTTCGATGAAGCCAGCCTGCTTCTACCACAGTACAGCCGCAAGAGACTCACGCCCACACACGACGCCCATCTACCACCACACAGTCTCCAACCCCGCGGGATCTTCTTGGGCATTCCTGCTCGCTCTGCCGCTTTCTGCACTTGCAGCAGTCTTGCTTTCAGAACCAAGCCACGTGCGGTCCAACACATTCCAAATCGGGATCCTGAGCCTGGCTTGTCAGATTGCTACGCCGTCTCTCAGCCCAAACACAGGTCTGAAGCCAAAGACAGGGCTTGGCCAATTAATCTATCCCTGTTCCTAAATACACTTAAGATATTTTCGCCTCCCCTCCTTCACCATGGCCGAGTTCACCGGCTCCACCCAGGCTCAGGTCGAACAACCGCCTGTGGAATACAGTCAAGGCTACATGAATCTCACACAGACACAGCGGAACACCATCGAGGATGTCGAGAGGATTGGCGCCTCTCTGAGCCTGCTTGGGGTGTTCCTGATATTCATGGCCTATGGCCTCTTCAAGCGAGTACGGACAGTACCCAACACCTTCATCCTCTTTGCGTCTATCGCCAATGTCGGGGCTAGCACGGCGTGCATTATCGGCTATGCGGGTATCGTGGCCGGCGAGAACTCGGCGCTCTGCCACACTCAGGCGTTCCTTCTTGAGATGTAAGTGAGGTTATGGTGAGAATCATCTGAGATGGACAACGCGTTAACACACTTCTCCCCAGGTTCATGCAATCAGACCCGTGGTGGTCACTTGCCATGGCAGTAAACGTCTTTCTGGTTTTCTTCTTCGCCCTAAACCCCAACGCTTTTCGCGACTACCTCTGGTTGTATTGCCTGGTGTGCTATGGACTTCCTTCGATTCCGGCAATCGTCCTCCTCGCTCACAGTCCTGCCACCACTCGATACTATGGAAATGCCACGGTATAGATCCCTAGGTACCCTTGTGGAGGCAGTTTGGTCATGAGATGCTGACTATCCTCACAGTTGTGGTGCTGGATAGCCGACACATGGAATCCTCTCCGGATTTACACCTACTATCTACCTATCTGGTCGTGCATCTTTCTCTCTGGACTGGTATACTTTGCCGTGGGCTATCAGGTGTTCCACCAGCGAAACCAGCTACGGAATTTGACATTCAGTAACCAAGGGAAGAACTGCTCTAGATCTGATCATAGGGAACACATAGAACTAGGCGAGAAGCACAGTTATGGAATCAGCGCTGGCCAGAATTCGCCATGCCCTACTGTTATTCCCATGGTCAGTCGCGCTTTACCAGCATTGGTCTTCTTCCACTTTGCTTTCCTCATCCTCCTTCCCATGTAACACCACGCTACGTCACTACTGTCGTATCACTTCCCAAGCATGCGAGATCTATGTCTACCCCTTGCTGACACTTTCCTTGCCGCACGCACACAGGATCTCACCAACCATCCAGGAGCCTACGGCACCGTCACCACCCAAGTCGAAATCAACATCTCCGACAACACCGACATCCAACCGATGACCTGCCCGACCTCGCCGACCCCGTCCATCACCGAGGTCCCCCTTGCCGCCCACCCCCCGGGCCGAAACAACAGCATCCACCCTTGGGCCTCCAACTGCTCCTCGTCTTCCTCTTCCAGCGAAGACCACATCGTCCCTCCAACCGCCGTCTACGCCGGCTCCGGCTCCGGCTCCCCTCCCTTCCGCCACGTCCACGTCCACCACGCAACCGACGGGACCACCACCAACGGGGGTTGTCCCAAATCCAGCCTCAAGAAAACCACCTACACCACCTCCCAAAACCGCACCTACAACCACAGTGGTCCCGGCTACGGCCACACCTACTCCTCCTACAACCGCACCTCCAACACCACCACGCACGTGCACACCCCCTCTTGCTCCAACTCCCACCACCACAACCAAACCCGCTTCCACCACCACAACCTCCTCTCCTCCATCCGGCGTCCCTTCCGCAAATTCTGGGCCAAGCTCCACCGCCTCGACCCCATCAAGCTCGCCTACCTGCGCACCTCCTTCGTCTTTGCCATTTCCATCCTGGTCACCTGGACGCCCTCCAGCATCAACCGGGTGCACTCGTTGCTTTACCCAAAAAATACCAGTTACCCGCTTAATCTGGCGAGTGCCGTGGTACTTCCCTTGCAGGGGGTGTGGAACGCGGTCATTTTTGCGGCGACGACGTGGGTCGTTTTGAAAGAAGAAGTGGAGGGGTTGTGGAAAGGGAGTTGGTTGGGGAGGTGGTGGGAGGGGAGGAGAGGAAGACAGAAAAGACCGGGGGCGGGGACGGCGGTGGAGGGATTTGGAGGAGTGCAGAATGTGATGGGGGGCCAGAGGGGGGTGAGGTTGGGGAGTGATGGGTTGCCACCACCTATTCAACCCGGTGGTGTGGTGGCGGGAGTCGATGGCGTGGGCGCTGGGAAGAAGAATGGGAATTTGAATGCAGGAGGGTATAAAGCGTGGAGAAACGGGAATGGAGGCTCGTACGGGTATGCACATCATGGTGTTCCTCATGCTCCTCCGCATGCGATGAAGGATGATTTCAACGAGACGAGGAGCCATTGTAGTAAGAAGAAGAGCGGCAAGAAGGGGCCGATGGATCCCAATCGGTTGGGCACCGTGCGAGTCATTAGGGGTGGCTCGTTATGATTGTGCTTCCAGCCTATTTTCTTTTTTTCTTCTTGTCTTTTTATCTTTTTCTTTTTTTTTTTTTTTTTTTTTCTTTCCCTGTGTGTATTGGTTTGGGTCTCGGTCTCATGGTTAGCGTCGTATAATGATGGGATATCCAAAGCGGCTTTTTCTCTCTCAAATTGGTCTGGTCTGGCTTCATGTTGTGTCGTTGGGGCGTGTGTTGGCTTTGCTTTCCTCGGCTCTGCTTCCTGTTGCCGGCGTTCTGGCTTAGCCTTTTACTTGTGGCTACTGGCAATGACGGGTCTGACAATTTCTCGGTGCTAATTGATGTGCGGGATGAAAATGGCGGAATAACGGTGAGAGGGATATACCAATGATAGGGTGGGTTGAGGCTGATAGGGTTGTTTCGTCCCGAGGACAAAATGATACCTAGTCTAAGTACGATAGTGTCCATGTAATATAATGTAACTTTGTGAGTATCATGATCGTATTTGCTATGAATCTGAATAGTCTGTTATTGCCCGGCTAAGGTGGTGATAGGAGGTAGGAAACCGGATGAAATGAGTACAGACGTCCCAAAGAGATTTGAAAACCCAAGAGAAAGCTCCGAAAACACCTCAGTGCGTTGTGAGAAGGGATTAACGACGTCTAGAAAGCTCTACGAGTCCATAAGAACGTCATATAAAGGAAGTGAGACGCTCATGGGACTGTCCAAAAGAACTAACCACGTTTAGAAAATGCGTACCACGAGAGTTTTTGTGCGTATCGATAAATTCAAAAGGGACGTCAAATGGAATCTAATGCATCGAGAGATGCCAATCAGGCCACATGTATTACTGGGAACGCCCTAGTTAATGAAGATGACGCCTCAATAACTCTTGAGAAAGAGTTTTCGACGTCTATAAAGCTCTTCACACAACTACACATTCTCTTCACGCCTTGACATCTGCTCATTCTCTAGTTCAATAATGCCTTGAAAAGGTACGTGGCCAAAGCCAGGATCTTATATTCCAGGGTCTGTCTCTCAATTTCCGTGTGTATGAGATTTGTCTAGAAAAATATCTTCTCAGCGCCTAATGTGCTGTCCATCACGCCTCTACAATGAAAATCCATGCCTCTAAAAATCAAATGTCTGCCTCTGCAAACAAAAACCAGGCCTCCGCAAACAAAAGTCATGCCTCGGTGTTAACAAATGGCCCCTCCAATTTATGCGTTGGCGCCTTCACGGCGGGCCATCCGCTCGCGTTCCAGCTCGACGATGCCCAAAACAAACTTCCTCGGCAAAGCCAGAATCTCGTACATGTCGCCCAAGCCCTTATTTTCCTTTAGGGCCTGTTCCAGGATGGTCTGCGAGTTTTTCCGGTAGCTAAACACGAAAGCCTTCCAGGCCTTCTCCTCCGCCTCGGACTCCTTGAGCGGCTTGGGAAAGTACGGGTCATTGAGCTTAACCGCTTCCACGGCCAAAGCAACCCCGGCATCATCGAGGGTGATATCCCTCACTTGGTTGAAATCGAGGACCCACATCTCTGTTTGCCGGCAAAAGAAGTCGTCGAGGCCGTGGTAGGTGGCCGGGCCGACGTACTGTGGCTCCGCGGCGTCTGCCTCGATGTTATCGAGGTCATCCTGCAGTTCCTGGGGGACCTGCTCGGTCGAACTGGCGCCCAACACAAATTCGACGTCCCGGGCGTCGGTCCTGGCCCCCCAATGCATGGCGGCAAGGGCAATGCCCATTCTGGAGGCGAGTTCCTCGATGTCGAGGTCCAGCTCCGTGAGCTGGTTGAGGTGCAGCTTGAGGTTCCGAAGGGAGAAGAACATGCCGCCGCTCTTGCCATTCGTGGAGCCAAGGTAGACCCGCACCAGGCAGTCACTGTTGGCTGGGTCGGCCAGGGCCTTCTGCTTGCCCCGGGGAGCGCAGTACTTCTCGATGAGAAGATGGCGGGTGCTGCGGGGGAGGGGAAGGATGCGCTCGGCGACGAGGGCGCGGGTGGGGAGGGAGCTGATGATGGGCTCGGCGGCTTGGACAAGGGCGGGGGTGGCGGAGAAGAAGGAGGTCTTGGTTGGGGGGACGTAGCCCAGGGGTTTGGGGATTTGGATGGGGGGGTCGTCGGAGAAGAGGGCCTCGAAGCTTTTGGTTATTTTAACGTGTTGGCGGAAGTCGTTCCACAGCTCGGGGTTGTTGGGGTCTTTGGCCAGCTTGACGATGGCCGATCCCCCGGCTTGTGCGAAGATGGCGCCGCAGGCGCCGGCACCAATTTTGAGGTATGGGGCGTCGTCGGCCGGGGTATGGTTTTCTTCCTCGGCGGAGGAGGAGGAAGGCGAGGTGGAGTGGAGGGAGAGGGCCAGGCGGAGATTTTTGTCGAGGACGGATTCCTCGTGGGAGCTTTTGGTTGGGAGGGGAGTGGGAGGGCCGGGCAATTCGGACTCTTTTAGAAGTGCTTCTAACTCAGCCGGGGGGTAGGGCTTTGAGGAGGAGGAAGAGAGGTTGTGTCGAAATTGACGAGGCATCTTGTCGCAGTAGAAAGGGGTACGAGTAGTAAGCGGCAATGTGTTGGTAAATCGTGCAAACGTCTCGAATAATTTGCTAGAGAAGTTCTGGGGAGAGAAAAATACAATAGATTACAAGTAGGAGACGTGGAATTTTATGTCGGACGCATGCTCGAGAATTCGAAAGGCGTAGCTGCCGGCATGCAAGTCCTGATGTCCGGTCCGTCATGTACCTGCTATGCATGAGCCACTGAGCCTTCCCAGAACTTCCTAGAAGACCAAAAGTCACTGCCAACGCTGGGCCAGAGAGAGCCCATGGAAACAACACTTCATTCTATATGGAAAGGTGAATGCGGTTTCGAATTCAAGTGGGAGGTGTGAGTGAAGGGACCGAGATAAGGGTAGGTTTGCACGCTACAAAAGCAGCGGGCGAAGGTGAAGTGCGGCCTGGGCCCACCCACTTACACGCAATTGACCAATTAGAGTACTTCCTTCCGGAAGCTGCCCAATCATAGCACGAGACCTGGGAAATCACAGTTGAGACGGTTCAGTTGGTAAAATCTTGAAAGAGTGGGTTGCAGCTCGCGGTCACGGCATGTGCTTGCCTAACCAACAAGAGAAATGATTTTGATGAAGTGAGTGGAAAGCAGTGCTAAGGTTGAAATAACGGGCCTGATTTGCCGAACATTAGTGCTGCTGCACATAAACAAAAGGGTACTAGGAGTACAAGCTTCTCAAACTCCAGCAGCTGTCCAGCCTGTGTTCTATAACCCAAACTCACGAATAAAAATGGAAGATAACAGGGTTTACTAATGATACTAACTCAACTAAGAATTGGGAATCGTGCAAAGCCGGAGACCGGCAGGCAATTATCACTTGAAGATACTCCGGAACGAAGAAGTGTGCCTCTTCATGGGAGGTTCCGGGAGAGAAGGAGGAAGCCCGCTCACAACCGAAGACGTACTGGGAGGGCTGATTCCGTTCTTATCTTTCTCAGTCTGCTGGTTTCCTTGTGACCTCCCCCGACTACTGTATGACCCATCTGACGTTCCTAAAGTGCTTTCCGCGATCTGGAGCTGTCGCGGTGGTACCGGAGGTACAGACATAGGCAGTTGTGGCGGGCCGCGGATCGTGGCCTCCGTAATTGGATTTCCACGCGCATCCACGACCATGTTAGGGATACTCGTGGGTAGTGGTCTTCGTCGGGGTGTGTTGGAAGACTCAGCGGCGTGATTCGTAGCCGTTAGGGGTTCGTCTTCGTCAGATGTAGCATCGATGAGATCTCCGTATTGGTCCGACTGCTACCACGATCGCCAGTTAGCTGCGTTGTATCTCAAAGAGGGCGGGTAATGCCTACCTCTCTGAGTTCCTTGCGCATCGCCAAACTGGTGCACACATCTTTGGCCTCTTCAATAGCCTTGCGCTGTGCTGTCAACGCTTGTCGTCGGTCCCGTGTTTCCTGATTCTCGGCAGCAATGGACTCAACCACCTCATTGGTCATCGCCATGACTTCAGCGGGGTTGAAGATGCCATACATGCCTTGGAGAAGATGGCGCTCAACTACTTGGGTGATGACGTTCCGAATGAATGTTTTGGCAGACAGCTCGTAGAAGATTAGCATCTTCTCCAAGATCTCCTCGGCTTCTGTGTAGGTTGTTCCAGTCTCCGCGGCTTGCTTCTTCCAGGCCACCAGGCGATCTTGATATTCAGGGTCGTAAGGCTGAACCTCAAGGTTGAGGTCTTGCATTAGGTGTTTCAGTTCTCGGTCTGCTTCATCCATCAGTACCTTCATATGAGAGTCCAAGAAGTGACGGCGCAAAGGCTCTCGCATGCGCTGGGGCCAGATATGATTGATGACCTCGCGGAGAAAATCGTTGCAGACCGCTCCAACATTGTCCTTGTGCTCCTGTGCTAGTCTAGGCCAAGGCTCCGAGTGGCTTTGGAATAACATGTAAACCGCTCTGGGTGTGGAATCCATGGGGAATTCGGACCCTCGAATCTGATGGAGAAGTCTGCTGACCTCTAGACGGGCATATTCAGACTTGGAGTAGCTCGATGCTGATTGTCCATCGGCGGCAGAGGGACCACTTGAAGCAGAAAGCTTGAACTTGCGGCCGTCAGCTCGGATTCTGGCTGAAAACCGATCATTTTCCTCCGCGGCACGTGCCCGGAGATTTTGCGCCGGCGTTCCCTTTGGATCTGCAGTCACACGAAAGAAATTCTTCTTGGGTGGGTTTTTGTAGAAGCCGTGAGCTGCTGGGACAACTAGCTCATTGGAAGCATAGAACAGCTCGATGAGCTCTAGGCGCATGTCTTCGGGGGTGTTTTTGGCGGTGCCAAGCGACCTGAGTTCCTCATCACAATCATCCAAGGCCTTCTGAATTTGCCTGCGTAACGCGTTGACATGCCTCCCAATGTGCTGCTGAAGCTGGAGACTTAGTCTTTGCTTCAGAGCGCTGGCTCCGCACATAGATGCCGGAAGCGAGCTCCATTTGCCCTTGGAGAAGAAGTCTCGTTCAGTCGACCGCCGCTGCTCCGCAGAAGGCCAGGGTTCGCCCTCACTTCGTGGGCCGGGGTTCAACAGGACGTACCAGCCCAAGCGAAAATGGTTACGTCGGTCATTGTTCTTGACGAGCTCGATGAACTTGTCCTCAAGACCAATGGAGTCGGTAAGGTCAGGCTTGGTGAGGACACCAATTGTCCGGGCACCGTTAGGGTCGAAATCTCGAGCCTTGGTCAGGACCGGAGCCTGGACGTAGTCAGAGTTACCACCAACGACGGCAAGGATGATGGTACGGGGACTCCGCATGTAACGATCGGAAAGCGCTTCGATGATGCGGATGTCCTCAAGAGACTGGTCCTTGTTGGGATTCCGTACCAAGCCAGGCAAATCCACAAGAGTCAACAGTGGCATGTCCGGTCCTTTCTTCTCCACCACCAAGATGTCCCTTGCGGCAAAGCGTCCTGCACTATCCTTTGGAGCAATGAGTTCTGCGGCTGCCATCACTGTGAGATCGAATGGCGAGCTGCTGCTGACCAGGCGGCCAAACTCTAGTAGTTGTTCTTGCTCACTGGAGGGGCGGTTTCTGTCGGGAATGATGGAGACGATGATGTTGGACTCGGCAGATCTGCGCAATCTGATTTCTGTAGCAAATCTCGTACACGCGCCAGCTTCGCGAGGGAACGGAATTCCAGTGAGAGCTTCGAGGACAGAGCTTTTGCCGGCCGACTGGTCGCCGACGACCACAATCTGAGGCAGCTTGACATTTTCGAGTTGGGCGTATTGAAGTTTCTCGAGCAGATCAAGCAGCTGTCCCTGTTCACCAGCCAGTTCGCGGGCATCGAGGGTCGAATCAAGGGACGACATGACCACCTAGGGGACCTGGTGACGAAGTTGGAGAAGCTAGAACAAAATGGATGTAGTGGTTTTGGTTGGTGATTATGAAGGTAGTAGAAGAAACACAATATGCCATATGATGACAATAGTCAAAAAAAAGACGGGATCTTCGCCTTGACGGGAAATAGCACACGAAATGTCTCACCCGCGACTTTTGCTTTCTAAAGCATCAACGCGTGATTGACAAATTGAGAGTGCAATCTAAAAATGCCCTGAGTGACACTTGCCAAAAGACATGATTATGAGGTATCACGCAGAAAGCGTAGCCAGTGCAACCGCGATATGGGAAAGCCAAGGAGATTTCATGACTGTCCGATACAGCTTTCCCGAGTAATTGACGACTCGAGGGGAACCCTTTTGCAATCCCATGGTGACAAAGAAAGCATGGTTGAAATATCTTGGGGCGGATATAGCAAAACGGTCGGAGGTGTTGGTTGATAGCTGCCACTTCCTGCCGGCACTGATGTAGGTGTGGCTGTGCAAGAGCCCTGCAAGGCTGCCACATGTGGCTGATCCCGTGTGCCCAATGCCCAACGGTGGATCAAGGAAGCAACGTCACCCCGCATGACGGCGCCCAGCCTCCAGTCGAACCCCAGTTCGCAGCGGTGTCGACCACTCGACTGTCACGCCTTCCGGCCTTGTCGTCTCCAGTTGATGCTGCCTTCTGCAGAACACGGCGGCGCTATCATCGTGGAAAGTTAGCGCAGGACAACACACCTCCACCTGGCACCACTGCGGGCACCACTCTGACACTCTGATGCACCACTGCACCACCAAAATTCCCATCACACCTCACGCCGACCCATCCACATCTTTGCGCCTCGGCCTGACAAGAACATCTTTCCGCCGCTCGCTTCTCCTCCTCCTCTTCCTTCCTCGAATACGATGCGGCTGTACTAGAGCGACCATATCCCAATGTCGCCCTCGTTCATACACCTAACCTAACCCGCCTGTTCACGCGAAGCCTCGAACCACGAACCCGGAGGCTGAATCCGATATCCGATCTAGCGCACGCTCCCGCCTGTGGCCGGCCACAGCACAGCGATCGCCATGAACTGGATACTCGAGGCTGGAGATGCCGACCACGAGAAGTGCAATGGCGATGACTACGTTGGCCCGGGAAACAAGGATACCTGGTACCAGTTCATCATCTCGCTCTCTCTAGGCATCTCGGCCTTTCTGGCTTTCTGTGTAAGTACCTTTATGCGCGCGCCCATCAAGGTGTCATAGCATCATCTGCTAACCTACATGTCCCCAATATCCAGGCCCTCCGACCACGATGGAAGTCACTCTACGCTTCACGAAAGAGGGCGTCCATGGCCGATCCCTCGATCGCTCTCCCTCAACTGCCAGACACCTTCTTCGGATGGATGCCCGCCCTATATCGCGTCACCGAGCAGCAGGTCCTCGCCTCGGCCGGCCTTGACGCCTATGTCTTCCTCAACTTCTTCAAGATGGCCATGAAGCTGTTCGTCATCGTCTTCTTCTTCGCCCTGGCCGTTCTTGAACCCATCAACCGGGCTTTCCCCGATGAACTCAACACGTCAGAGGTCCCGACCACCGAACTGTTTCGCCAGTATACCTCCCCATACGGCCACACCACCCTTTATGATGACGACCCCGAGCAGCCTGATGACAGTTTCAAAAAGAGCAAGGCCTACCTGTGGTCCTACCTTGTATTCACTTACTTCTTCACCGGCCTTACGCTATTCTTTATGAATCGCGAGACCTTCAAGGTTCTCCGTGTGCGCCAGGATTACCTCGGAACACAATCCACCATCACTGACCGGACCTTCCGCTTGGCTGGGATTCCAAAGGATCTGCGCACAGAGGAAGATATTAAGAATCTGGTAGAGAGATTGGAAATTGGCAAGGTCGAAAATGTCACTCTCTGCCGGAAGTGGAAAGAGCTAGACGATTTGATGGACAAGCGGCAGTCTATCCTCGCCAAGCTAGAGGAGACATGGACTGCTTACTTGGCCCAGAAACCGGTGCAAGTAGCTAGGGGTCCCCCTCCAAACACGGCTACCAATGGGGATCTTGAGAACAGTCGCCTCATTCCAGACCTTGGGGATGAGGAAGCAGGCGAGAGCGGCCGTCTTCTCGGCAACGGCACTTCCGATCTTATCTCGAGCGAAAGACCGCGACCTCAAACTAGGTTTTGGTACGGCTTTCTCCGCTTGCAGAGCCGCAAGACCGACGCTATTGACTACTACACCGAGAAGCTCCGTGTCTTGGATGACAAGATTCGCGCCGCTAGGAAAAAGGACTATGAGCCGACCGACCTTGCTTTCGTGACAATGGACTCTATTGCAGCCTGTCAAATGGCGATTCAGGCGCTCATTGACCCTCATCCTGGCCAGTTGCTAACAAAACCCGCCCCTGCACCGTCCGATATCGATTGGAGGAACACCTACGCATCGCGTTTAACCAGACGTGTGCGATCCGTTGCAGTGACGCTCTTCGTCTCGTTCCTCTCCGTCGTATGGCTTGTCCCAGTTGCCTTCTTGGCATCCTTCTTGAGCATTTGCACCATCGAGCATTACCTCCCTGGCTTCGCAAAGTGGCTCAAGCAATACGACCTTGCCAGAGTGCTTGTCCAGACCGGTCTCCCCACGGCCGTCGTGTCTTTGCTCAACGTTGCGGTTCCGTACTTCTACGACTACCTCTCGTACCAACAGGGCATGCTCTCGCGCGGCGACGCCGCCCTCTCCGTCATCAGCAAGAACTTCTTCTTCACCTTCTTCAACATTTTCCTCATCTTCACAGTCTTCGGCGCCGTCACCTCTATCATCGATGTTCTGCGCGAAAGCCTGAAAGACACCACGTACATCGCCTACGCCCTGGCTGGCAAGATCGAAAACCTCGGTGTCTTCTACACCAACTTCATCATGCTCCAAGGCATCGGCCTGTTTCCCTTCCGCCTGCTCCAGTTCGGCAGCGTCTCGCTCTACCCCATCAACCGTATGGGCGCCAAGACCCCGCGCGACTTCGCCCAGATCGATAGCCCGCCCATGTTCTACTACGGCTTCTACCTCCCCACGGCCTTGCTCGTCTTCATCCTTTGCCTCGTCTACAGCACCCTGCCGCAGGGCTACAAGGTCGTCGGCCTCGGCGTCGCCTACTTCACCCTCGGCTACTACACCTACAAGTACCAGCTCCTGTACGCCATGGAGCAGCCGCTGCACGCCACCGGCGCCGCCTGGAACATGATCTGCTACCGCATCATGCTCGGCCTGCTAGTCTTCCAGCTGACCATGTCGGGCTACCTCGCGCTTCGCAAGGCGTTCACCGTCGCTCTGCTCATCTCCCCGTTGCTGATCATCACGGTCTGGTACGGGTACTGGTTCCGTCGCCACTTTGAGCCGCTGACCAAGTTCATTGCACTGCGGAGTATCAAGCGCGGCGAGGACCGGGGCGGGAACGCGATTCTGGATGAGGATCTCGATGGCGAAGGGGAGGAGACGAGGGAACGCATTAGGAGGGGGAGTACCGTGGATGAAGATAAGGAGAAGGGGGCGAAGTTTGTTAATCCGAATCTTGTTAAGCCGTAAGTTGTTTTCCTCCTTTCCCTGTCACTTTTTCCCCCCTTTCCCTCCACCACTGGGAATTCAGTACTAACCCTTACAAATAGTCTCGAACAACCCTGGGTCTTCAAAGACGCCCCACCACTTCCCTCCCCCTCCTCCGGCCTTTCTGGCTTAGAAGACCGCTACACAGACGAAGAGTCCAACCCCGGGGGCGGTGGTGACTTCTACTCCGGCTCTCGTCGTCCCTCTCGCAACGCTAACGGACTCCGCGTCGAGACCTCACGCGGTAGTTCGCAGAATCGCGACACTGGTGGTTATGCAGACCTATTAGGCGCGGATATGTACACCGGCCTTGGTAGGGGAGGAGAAAGAACGCCCCGGACTCCGGCTGAAACGCCGAAGAGTAACGCATCTTCGAGTGCTGCTAGTCTTGGTGATACCCATATTTGGAGAGACGGGTTCTGAAGAGAACTTGATAGAGTGGATGATATGATGAAAAAGGGGGGTGTCGTATTTCATACGTTGTTTGTTGTTGTCGCCTGTCTGTAGCTGGCTGTCACTGCACTGTTTTCATTTTTGGTTCTGGGTCGTTGGGACGGCGTAGTTGTCTTTCTTTTTTTTTTCGTTTTAGACATGAGATATGAGAAACGTACATCATTATCACGAACTTGTCCATACGGGTGTGGTGTTTGTTGTATATACATCACACATTGAAAACATTGCTACCCATCACTGACTGCCTTGGGCTACTCTTCCCTCCTCCGCTTTTCCCTTCCTTCACCTGCGTAGCCTTGTCAGCTTCTGCAGAACGACCTTCATCGGTCTCTCTAACCTCAGCGGCCTCATCAACAACCTCGTCAACCTCTTCTGCCTCGCCACGGGTTTGGTGTTGTATATACATTACACATTGCAAACATTGCCATCGATCATTCCTGTCCTTGGGCTACTCTTCTCTCCTCCGTTTCTCCCTTCCTTCATCTGCGCCACTCTCAGCTTCAGCATCATCCTCAGCAGGCCGCTTTCGACCACCTTCAATGAGGTCATGAATAACGTCCGTGACCTCAGACATCCTAAGCGTGAACTCAGTCTTCAACCTCTGCAGGTACGACACCAATGCCGCATCATCCATGCTCGAGTTCAGCGCTTCTCTGAGTACACCAGGCAAAGCCAGCAGGACCTTGTTCTGCCTCGCTTCTCTCGTCTTCTCTCCACTCTGCGGTGGCCTCTGCATCTCTTGCAAGACTCTCAGGACCTCCTCGGCCTTGTACACTGCCGGTAAAGGAAGAACAATGCGGGCTAGTTTGATGCCGTAGTCCTCAGTCTTCACGGGACCTCCGGCGAGAGTGTGTGGCAGTTTGATCCGGGGCAGTAAGATCTCGTTTTGTCCTCGAAAGTGAACGTTCAGGACATCTCTCTGATAGGATGGTGCGTTCAAAAGTCGAGCTGATACGATTGGCATTAGCGGTGAATGAACGGAGAGGGGCTTCCACTGAACATACCAAGACCAGTGAAATGCGTTGCGAAAAAGACGCGTGATTTCATCTTGATCAACTTCTCGCTGACAGCAATGGCGATGGCCAGACCATCTTTTACCGAAGTGCCTCGGCCGAGCTCGTCCATGATGATCATGCTTTTCGTCGTAGCTTGCCTAGACATTCTGTCAGATCGTTATCAACTACTGCAGGGCAGGGAAATAATACCTCAAGATGACATTCGTCTCCCTCATCTCCACACCAAATGTTCCCAGGTTGTTCTCGGGCGCATCATCCGTAGAGACTCTGGAAAATACTCTGTCACAGATGGAGATGGACCCAAAATCCGCAGGAACAAAGGACCCCATTTGTGCCATGATCTGAATGAGGGCAACCGATCTGATGAACGTGCTCTTGCCGCTCATGTTACCGCCAGTGATAACCTGAAAGCGTCCAGATTGATCACCGGAGTAGACATCGTTAGCAACGTAGTCGCTTTTGCGTACCTCCACAATTGGATTCCGTGCCTGCTTGAGAACCATGCTATCAGTGATCATGGGTCGAACGTAGTCCTGGGTGGTGGCAGCTTGTGTGAACGAGCAGAGCATATCGAGCAGTGCAACTGCATCGCTGATATCGAACATGAGACTCGAATGCTGTTGAAGTCTCTCTTTCAGCTCGATAACCATGTTATCGCTCTGCATCGTTGCGATGTCTGCCTGAAGCTGGATAGCCCTGCTCCTCTGGAGAAGCTCGGTTGTCTGACATTTGAAGTGCTTTTTGTCACGGGTGCCATTGATAATGTCGATGTTGGCGATTGAGACTTGCTTCCACTGGCTGACCTTGCCGAACTTCCTCTTTTGAACATCGGATTGGTTGTTTTGCAGTTCACGTGCGACATCCGAGTAATCAAACTTGAGCCAATACCGCCGGTTGCTATCCATGCACAAGTCTGCACCATTTCCCAATAACCCTATGCTGCGTCAGTGATGATAGTCTGGATGCAGGGGGATTGACCTACCGTTGAACTGGTTGTTTAGCATATCAAAGTACCCGTTGAGGTCATCCGTAAGATCTTTGAAGGACCTCCGTGCTTGTTCAAGAACGGCATTACGCCCAGCCTGACGAACTGTTAGCGCCGTAAATAAAAACCAAGAAAAGACGACTGACTCTGACGGCCCACATCCGATTGTTCCTCAAATCGATTGGGGTTTTGCTGTAGGCAGCATCATTCTCTATCATCTCTTCCATAGCGCTTTGGATGGGCTCAGTGTGCTCTGGTGCAAACTTATTCTTGGCCCATCTCAATAGGCGGCTTTTGCACGCAGCTGCTTCAATTATACTATGCAGTGCGTCGATACCACGAAGATATGCCTTTAGCATGAGGATATAGTTCAACTCTTGTTCCGCTTTGGCAAGCTCCGCGTGGGTTGGTAGAAGTAGACCTTGATTCGTAGATCCGGGAACGCCTTCCTCCAGAGGCTGGCGTGGTCTGGGTTGTTCCTGGTTAAGCTTTGAAAGAATTAGCATGCTAGAGGGACTGGAGAGTGCTGAAAGCAACTTACCCATACAATGACGCGCTCAAAGTCAATCCTATCAAGCCCTTTGAGTGCTTTGCGCAACTCACGAAAAAGCTCTTCGTTGGTAGACAACTCCTCAACTGATTCATACCGTTCTTCAATCTCTTCCTTGTCTGTGCTCGGCTGCAGGAGGGTTGTGCGTAGCAAGCGGTGTCCTTGAGGGGTTTGGGTACTATTCAGTATACCGAAAAGCGTCGATTTCTTTGCAGTGGCTCGTCGTGTGTTCTGCAGCAGCTCCAACGAGGCAACGGTGGTGCGATCGATACCCATGGTGTTGAGTGGCTGGATATACCTGACTCGTAGCGCGTTGCTGGCAAAATGGATGTTCAGCTCGTTCTGTACATACTTCATTGCCTTGATATTGTTAGCCAACGATCTATCTCCACAATGACGCCGATCACTTACAGCAGAAAAGGCACACGAAACGTAGAAGTTGTTCTCAAGGTCTGACTTGAGGGCAATCACTCGATCCCGAAGTGCAAAACGCTCAATCATCCTGAGCCCTTCTGCCTCACTCCAATGTTCCCTTCCCCAAAGCACTATGGGAACTGCTGGGAAGTCTTGCTCTAGACAAGAAATGAGCAAAGACTTGCTGTTGTTGTTCGTGACGCTGTTGACAACAAGGAACTTTTCCGGTTTTGACGGCATCTTCCACAATGTGTCTCCCAGACGCTGATACATGTACTTGTCATCGTTCAGGACTCTGGCTAAATCCACTTGTCCCGTAGTGATATTGATGACTGCAATACCAACCACTTCCGCAGAGCGACTCTCTGATACGGCACAGATAACGTGATCCCTTTCCTCCGAACTAACGGTTGGAGCTGATGTCTGAACAGCTGATTCCCTTTGTGGAGTGGTGATGAGAGAGGATGCAACGATGCGGTGTTTTTTCTGGAGGCTTGACTCTTCAGCATCTGAGTCGGAGTCGGAGTCACTCAAGACAGGCGTGAGCAAGGTTGATCTGGTGCTCATTGCACGACTCTTGGTATTGCGATCGTACAATGAGTCGGATGACGGGTAGGATGTACTCTTAGGGATGTCTTGCTGAGAATTGGCCGGAGAGGAAACCATGGAGACGGGGGACTGGGTGTAGAAGCTTGGAGCAGCCGGCTTCCGTCTTGTGCCCTCAGCTTTTTTCAGCTGAGTTCTGCTCGAGTACCTGGCTCTGGGAACACTTGTGCCGAGATCACTTCCTTGTTCTTCTCCCCTATCCTGATGATAGGAAGATGAGCTTGAGGCAATACACGGAGAAGGGTGTACTATTTGATTGCGGGGCGTTCTGGGATTGTTGCGAGGCGCACCCATATTGGAGCGTCGTGGCTCGACGGGAGAGCTCGAAGCTGAAGTATTGCCAAAGTAAGGGGAGCTGCAAAGATCTCTTCTAGGCCCTTCTTCGATTGCCGGGCTTTCGGTAATACGACGCTGGGGCATGAGGTGTGGTGGTCCTGGTTCAGAACCCCAAGCTCTTGTTGCCGTGATGTCCTCAAAAGCAAGATATGGGTGACCCGCTCCCGAGGAGTTCCCGTTGGAACTCGGATAATAGTTGTGATCGGGACCATACCCGGGATCATAGCTGAAGTTACGGGGATCGGAGATCGGAGTGTGGGGAGCGTGCCCCTGGGTGTTGACCGGGTGGAAGGGAACATGGCTACCTCTATGGTCCATGGTGTAGTTGCCTGCCACATAGAAGTTAGTTCCTTGCTACTAGTTTTCTTCCTTTGACAGGTTTGATTCTGGACTTGATGTCGTACCATGGGTATCAGGCAAGTAGCGCTCATGACTCTGGTACAGGGGTACAGGGTATCCGGGCGGGACCTGCCCATGACTCTGGTACACAGGGTATCCGGGCGGGACCTGCCTCCCTCTAGGATCCTGCCAGTCGTACTGGGCGGGGGGGTAAGCTGGCAGCTGTGGACGTTGGAACGACTCAGGGATTATATGGAGGGGCTGCCTGGGCTCGATAACAACATCATTCATGAGCGCTGATCCCCTGGTGAAGGCTTGATGGCGTGGCTCGCCTCCGATGGCAGCACCGGACATGGCTCTCCTGCGACAGTCATCGGACTGTAGGCGAGGAAACCGGCTGTGGTGCGCTTGAAAGTCTTCTTCCATGGCGCCGGATGGTGTTGATGTCGATGTATCGGAATGAGGGCAAGTGGGGGTTGGTGTTTTGTGACTGGTTGTTGACCTTCGAGTGAGAATCTGGGGAAAGTGATGTGGTGACAAACGCGTCTTGGATTGTGAAGAGTGCAAGTTAACACTGCCACAAATTGGAATCAGAAATTCAGGGAATGGCGTACGACGCGATTTTTCTAGGTGCGGGCGAGGAAGGTGGGCGAGGAAGGTGGGCGAGGAAGGTGCGGGCGAGGAAGGAGCGCCCGGGTCAGTCAACTTTGTGCGTTGGAAGCTCTGCTCTATGTGCCTTCCTAGAATTCAGAAACCTATGGTGCAACAGAGGGCCGAAAGGACATGCATTCGCACCTTCCTCCCAGTAACCAGGTAATGAACTGATGCCTTGCACTTCCTGTAGTGTGGCAACTTGTTCAGTGTAGCTCACTGACATGATGAGAAACTGACAAATCCCTTCAAATCTCCTTGACGAAGCCTACCTCAACCACACGATCCATGGCCAACCGCAAATTCGCAATCTTTGCCCGGGTGTTATCCCTGATCCACAAGAACACCGACAACATGAACCTTCGAGCAATCGGCGCACCGGTCTTGATCCTCATCTGCTCCTTCCCAACCACGTACAAAATTTTGGAAGCATACGCCCGATCAAGACGAGCCAGTTCAACTGCTGCCTTTTCATCGCGGAGCTCGACGGGAAGTTGTACGCCATCAGGACCCGATGCCCCTGACGATTCCCTCTGGTGAGAAGTCCCTCCCTCTGTGGCCTCCCCTTCACCCTCACCTTCGTAATCCGTATCCTCACCCGTCCTCAACTTCTCCAGCGCTCTCACTCTCTCTATAGCTTGCCTTACCACAAAGCGCCTGATTTGTTTGTAAATCAAAGCCGCCAGGTCAGGACTTATCACATGATCCATGAAACCATGCTTGATCACCAGCCTATAACACCCCGGCACCGCAGTGAAATGCGACACAGCATACCTCTCCTCCGGCAACACCGTCGGCGCCTCCACCGGATGCAAGTGGAAAAACACCGCCACCTCCGGGATCGCGACAAACTTGGTCACATAGTGCGTGAACACCGCAGGCGTCATCACGCCCGTCTTGTCAAAGAAGATGCCAAACCCACGAATTGAGCTGAGCGGGTCGCCGCCCCATAGTGGTTGTAATCGTAGCCGACCACCCTCATCTTTGTCCTTAATGATAAGATGCGACGGCTTGAACCGGTCTTCGGCCTCGGCGCGCCACTGGTTCTCCTTGCCGAAGCGCCAGAGCAGGAATAGCGAGGCTAGAATGCCGGAAAGCGTGAGCGTAAACCAGGCGCCCTCGGGGACCTTGGTCAGTGCCGCCGAGAGGTACAATCCGTCGACGGAGGCAAAGACCAGCCAGGGAACGAACACCAGGAAGGGCGAGAGCTTCCACACAAGGAGGGAAACGAGCGTGACCATGCAGGTGTCGAAGAAGGTGACAAACATGACGCAGACGCCGTAGGCATTTCCGAGCTTGACGGTGTCGCCGTAGACAGCCGTGACGAGGATGGCGCCGAGCATGAGGAGCCAGTTCACAAACGGAACGTAGATCTGCCCGTGAAAGGTCTGCGAGGTGTGCACTACCTTGACTTGCGGACAGTAGGAGAGCTTCATGATCTGGCTGATGAGCTGGAAGGTTGCCGTGATCATGGCTTGGCTGGCTACTATGGCAGCAAGAATGGCGATGACCAGACTTGGGTACAGAGCTCCGGGAGGCGTCGCGTTGAAGAAGGGGTTCGTGTAGGCGTCCGGGTGATGGCTGATGTAGGCTGCTTGTCCGATGTATGCCAGCATAAGACAGGGGTAGGTGTAACACATCCAGCTCAGTTGGATGGCACGCAGACTAAAGGCTCCCAGGTCGGCAAAGAGCGCTTCGACGCCCGTGAAGGACAGAAGAACACCGCCGAGCATTCTCCAAGCGCGCGTTTTGTGCTGGATAAAAAACTGAAAGGCAAAGTAAGGGCTGAAAGCCTTCAAAACCGTCCAGTCAAACGTGACCAGGTTGTAGATGCCAAAGGAGAAGTTTAAGCCTAGCCAGACGATGACGATGGGCGCAAATGTGGAAGCGAGTTTCGATGTACCGAGTGGCTGGATCAGAAAGAGAAGGACCAGGATGCCGCACGTTGTGCCGGTGACGGTGGACTTGGAAATATCAGGCTTGACAACGGATAATCCCTGGACAGCACCGAGGACAGACTGAGCCGGGGTCAAGACACCGTCGGACATGACCATGGAGACGGCAAGGACGCCAATGACTTTTAGCAGGACGTGGGTGAACCTGCTCCCTTCGAGTTTGGCGCGCAAGGTACGGGTAGGTGGTTGGAGGTCGCTGGTGAGATGTCTTTCCATCCGCACAGTCACTTCTTCTCGCGGATCGCGCTCGGTGATGTTGGCCTGCATCTGTTAGCAACCCCGGGAAATGATCAAAACGGATTGAGTCGCGAGACAAAGGGCTTGCACTTACAAATCTGGTAAGCAACGAATAGCAGCTGAAGGTACCACCTTCGCCCTCATTATCAGCATGGAGAATGACAAAGATGTACTTGAACGTGACGAGAATGGTGATGGACCAAATGACAACCGAAAGAACTTGGAGCAAGTCGGTATGGGTGGGCGGTGCAGTGAACGTTGACGAGAACACGTAAAGCGGACTGCACAGGAAACAAGAGGTGGTTAGATCGTCTCAACAGGGTAGACAACCCAAGAGGAAAAAGGGGGGATAAGGATCGCATCACTCACCTCGTCCCGATATCTCCATAGATCACACCAACAGATTGGTAGGCCAACCACAACAAAGTCCGCCCCTTAAACACCTGCTTCTTCTTCTCATACCCACCCCGCCAGTCATCTCCTTCCTCGATATCAAGGTGCGACTGCGATGTGCCAAAGTCATGAGAAGAGCGACTATCAGCCGGCCTTTTCCCGCGAGAAATGATGCTGCGAGGGTTGAACACGCCGCCGACTAGTTCGGGGCGGTGCGAGCTGGACATGGAGCTGCCTCTTGAGCGGAAGACTTGTGCTCCTGTCGAGACGCCGGTGGGCTCCCGGTCCGGATCATCAGCGTCGTGTTTGAAGGATGGTTCTTCGATCCTTATGGTCGTGTTGTTGTTGGGACCTTGTGGGTTGTTTGACTTTGCGGTTGGGGTGTCCATGTTGCGGTTAGGGTCGGCTTCGTGAGTGATGGACATATTATATGGGTGTGAGAGGGTGGGTGAAAGGAGACTGGATGGACGACTATAAGTCTATAAGGGAGGTAGTAAGGAGGACCTTGTAAAAGAATCTGGATGGAGAGGGAAGAACCAGTGGTGTGGTGAAACTTGAAAGCAGGCCTGAGCGGAAGCACCACCGCGCCACAAACAAAGGATTCGAAAAGCAAGAGGTCCGGACTACTCTTCGCTCAAAGAGCCATCATAACCAGCTCGATATTCAGATGCCACGTCGAGCTGCCTAGGTCGGTTATATACCCGGAGATCACTGTTCTTTGGTGGGAGGATGGCAAAGACGAAAAACAAAAGACCGACCAATCCCGCCAGGAGGGAGAAGCTCCCGTCGAAACCCGTCATAGCCAGTCCCAGCAACACTCGGGCCAGTTCCTAGTCCAGTCCAATCTTCGAGCAGCGATAAGCTTTCTGCTCGATAGGTAGAGCTAGCCTGGCCGGCCGGTTTGGAGGTAAGGTAGGTAGTAGGTAGTAAGGTAGGCAGGTTAGCTAAGGTAGGGGTGATGGAGGAGGTCCGGCCGTCGTCGTGGGGGGACACAATGCGATCGACAGGGATATCAAAGCCGGATATTCGTGGTATTGTGAAACGCCTCTTTTTTGTTGCATTGGGGTGGTGAGAATGGCAACTTGCCCGCGCTTGTTGGGAGATTCCAGTTCCCGGTCCCGAATCACAGCATCTGACAGCAGACAGACAGACAGCAGACAGACTGACACAAAGCAGCTGTGAAAACCCGGAACCGACATACTGAGTGAGCATGATGCATGCATGAAGCAATAACGCTTGTTAAGCATGAGCTTGGGCCATGGGTTTATTGCGCTGGACTGCACTGCTCCAGCTGCACCCCACTGGGTGGTGCACGGTCTGGTGATGAAGGGGAAAGAAACACTGGTTGAGTGTCGGAGTGACAAAACGACACTGTCGAATTACTCGTCAGAACTAGAATCGTCCAGCCAAAAGTCAGAGGAAATTCGAGTCCTGGCGAGTACCAGCGAAGTGTAAGTGAAGAGTCCAAAAAGACAGTTGAACATGAGATGAAATGATGGTTCCATTCACACCAAAGCCGCCTGGCATGATGCTGAGAAGTAGACTAGTACGTCTAGCGAGCAGGACCCTCTACACACAGCTCACGGCCCATCAGCATTCCATTCCATACATCCCGTGTCCAGGATAGGCATCTCGAAACTTGAACCACTCGGAGGATGAGAAGGGGTGGAGGGGTAGGCAGCTAGCTTTGAGCTCCCTCAATCAAGCTCCAGCTCGTCGCACTGGATACGAGACCCGGGGATGAAAGCCGAAGCATGAGGACTGACTATTGACCCCTACGTTGGAAACCGGGAAGAAGATTGTAATCTCCCACCGAGATGACAAGTTCCTGTTTGTCGGCGTTCATCTCATTTATCCCACTGGTAATTCAACAACCATCGTATCTCTCCAGTCGATGCCACCCATCCATACCTCTACCGTCGTGCTGGATGAGGTGGTTCAAGTCCCCGAGCTCTCAGACTGCAACTTTCCACTTGCGGCTCGAGACAGTCCACGAGAGGTCCTGCTTCAACATGTGCGTGAAGCTTATCTGGTCCCTTAGTCTGCAACACTGCAATTTTGCATTGGCTTTGCATCAGTTGCATCAGCACTGCCACCCGCTCTATTGAATCCTTCGAGTTTTCGGCAAGGAGTTAGCACGTGGGTTGGATGGATGGTGGTCATGTTGGATGGATAGGACTGGGAGAGGAACTCTCCGGGAGGCCTCCTCTCTCCTCTCTCTCCCTACACTGTCTCTTTGTCAAGACCGGCCGGGATTGAGAGTGGGTGATGTGAGTGACCGTGGTTGAAACAACAGGAAACAGAAGACAGAAAAATCGCGCGCACACGCGCGGGCGGCTCAACTTCCAGTGTCGGGATATGGAGCGGTGGAACGTGATTGGTTGGGGCTAACTCCGACATCTCGCTTCGTTCTCGTCAGGGCGTGCGTGCGACTGTGCAAAAGCAGAGGTCCGAACGAAGCGAAGGTGAGGAGACTGGTAGGATCCAGATGGCCGATGGGAGGGTCGCGGATGTGCCTGGTGGGGTGAGACACCGGCAAAAAGAAAGATCAACAATGCCTTTGGGCGCTGACAGAATGCGAAAGCGAGTTCACATTGGAAAAAAAAAAAAGACGATGGCAGAATTACATATCGTGAAGTATCCTTTGGTGTTGCTCCCTCCAAGGAGTGACATCGAAATAAGGTTGTTTCGCCAAGATTCCGTCTTAAACGTCTGGTGGTAGTCTCCACCCACCCACCCACCTACCCCCCAGATCGTCCCCGACCTGGGCGCTCTAGGCGCTTCCCCTCCCCTCCTCCCCTTTGCTGTTGTTGCGGGGAAGCACTAACGTCTTTTTACGTCGAACCTTTCAATGTTCACGATATCAAATTCGATCAATTTGCACAGCCTCAACATGGCCATAGCTTGTTCTTTCTATCTCCTGCCTTTGTGATATGGTGGTCTGACGCTGTCCCGATTGAGACGGAGGCACATCATGCCACACGCGACCCAACAACCAACTTCATCCACCAGACGCCTTTTAACCACGGGTTCCTCCGACTCGTATCAAACAGCTTTTGATGATGTCGTCTCAGGCAACCAGAACATGCTACGCCTTTGGTCCAGTAGTGCCTATTGCCCCAGTGACAAGAAAGAAAGGAGTGAACATGACAGCCGTCGCAAATCTGGGAAAACCACCCTATATCTTGGAAGCACAACTTTTATCTTCCCACCGAGGTGACACCTAACGTGCATGGTTATGAAAAGTCCCCCTTTGGAGCAATAAGACGCGGGATAGTGGTATCCTTCGTCCGGGCCCTGTTCCCTGCCATGTCTGGTTGCATCATATCGAAGTAGGCGCTGTATACCTAGCTTGCCATCCTACCTCTAGGCCATACCCCAGGGAAGCCCATTCCAGCTAGTCTTCTAATCCATCTGGTCAATGGTCTGCGCCTCCTTACCACGAGCCTTCTCTGCGCCCTCTGCCTTCTTTCCATCCTCCTCCGTAACCGCAAAGCGCCAGCCAAAGGTGTCCTCAATTTTTCCGAGCTGGATTCCCTTAAGCTGGGAGAGGAGCTTCAGGCAGATGTCGCCGGCGTCCTCTTGGCTCTCGGGGAGGTAAGTGACTGTCTCCTCATCGGCTTCCTTATTGAATGAGACGCGAGAGTGCTCCTGGGTAGCAGTGCTGGAAGCGAGAGACTGGGGAGATGATGGCTTGACGCGACGGGTGATCGAGCGAATGGGGACGAGAGCGGCGGCGGTGCCGGCGGCCATCACTTCCGAGAAGTTGGGGAGTTCGGAGTACTTGATCTGTGTGGATGGTAACAGTGTGTCAGCGACTAATCCGATCCAGATACTCGGTTGAGATTGTGGGAGAGAATATCTCCGACTGTCGTGGAACCCTCCTTCCGTTCGGCAGTCGTGCTCCGATAAAGGGGATAGGTAGGTAGCATGGCATGCCTGTAGCATGTGCCATCCAGGACCTAGACATTGAAGATGCCCTCCGTTGCACCTCCGGCTCGGATCTGGAAATCGGAGCTTCCACCACTCCCAGGCATCCGATCCAATCTTGGCACCATGCCGTGATCACCGAACACCAACGGGAAAACCGGGCAGTAAAGAGAAAGCACCAGAGAAGAAATGACTTACCGGACGCTTCTCAACCTTCCAGCCAAAGCTCCTGCCAATCTCCTGAATACTATCGCTCGTCACACTGTCGATAACAGCCTTGGAGCTGGGCACAACAACGGTAACGTCATTCTCTCCCCCATCGCCACGAACAACACCAATAAAGCCACTGGTGCTAAACTCGTCGATCTCCTCATGCCTCGCACTATCCAAGTGGAGGGTGATATCATACCCCTCCTTGCGTGCCTTATCGCTCCAGCGGAGCACCGGCGCATAGTTGCCGCCAACTTTAGCGCTACCGGTACCATTCGGAGCCGCGCGGTCGAACTCCTCCAGGATGAGCGCCTTAACGGGGTGGGTACCATGGTACACGCCCGTGGGAATCACGTAGACCGAGAAGAGGTACTCCTCAGGCGGGCTGAGGCCAAGCTGCGCAGAGCTACCGAAAATCTGGGGGCGGATGTACAGAGCCGCGCCCGTCTCGTGGGGCGGGACGTACTCCGCGTTCAGAGCGACGGCGGCTTTCACGGCGTCGACGAACAGGTCGACGGGCACGGGCGGGATACTGATGTACTCAGCCGAGTGTTGCATGCGCTTCGCGTTCTTGTCTGCGCGGAAAATGGCAATCGAGTCGTTGCCGGGAAGACGGAAGGCCTTGAGCCCTTCGTACGCTTGTTGGCCGTAGTTGAGGGCGGGCGCCATGCCGTGCATTTTCAGGTATGGGTCGGTAACAAACTTGGGCGGGGTCCATTTGCCCGTCTTGACGGAGTAGGTAGACTCGACATGACCGTTGACTGTGAAGTGAAGATGAGGAGATGTTAGCGGACTCTTTCTTCTTCGTGTTACGCATAGTCGCGGAGATTGGCGTCATTATATCTGCTCGTCCAACCCATGGACATAATATAGCTGGTCAAAGAAAAGGCGTAGAATGGGACTGGGAAGATGCAGGGACTCGGGTCTAGGAAGCTACTACCAACCTTCGCGGACCTTGAATCCGACGTTGGACCAGTCGATCGTGCTGACCGGAGGAGGAGGGAAAGTCGCCATGGCGCGGATCTCTTCTGGGGCTAGGCCTGGTCTACTGCGAATATTATTGAAGTGGTTGTTCTGGTCAACAGTTCTGCTGATGGTTCTTCGTCAGCTTCCGGAAGGTTAGAGGAGATAGGTAGGTAGAATGGCGCAAGATCGCGAGATAAATCTGAGAAAAAGTTGGGCCCTACTAGGGGCGCACTAGTCCTTTTACTCGGGGCGCATACCAGAAATTATCCCCCGGGTGAACCGCAACAATCTGTAACTCGAAGAAGCATGTCACTTACCTATACCGCTGACACTTTTATGAAGTCAACCTGCTCAGAAGTTGTTCAATCTACGAAAAGAAGGTTCCCAAGGGTCCTGCGGCCCTCCGATCTACGGCCGAGACGCATGCATCAATGCCGGCTACGCAGTATATGAGCACGACGTGTATGGACGCCGATGTCGTTGCCGTAGGCTGACAGGGGTTAAATTGATGACACAGCTTACTGCCCCACCATTTCTTTACCTGCCCCGCACCAAGCAAGCCCATCCCGCAGTGGGAGGTCGGGGAATGCTCTCCTTTTGAACAATAAGATGTGGACAGTTCTGGGGAAGTGATGTCATCGTCACCGTCGCGAGATTTTCTCCATGACCGTTTGTTGTATTTCTTCTTTATAATAGAGAGTCTTGAGACATGGAAATGGGATAATGCACATGAGTATATCGTATGACGGAGCAGGTACGCGGGCGAGTGGTCTTCAAGATACATCGAACCCAATGCCCAGTGTATAGTACGATGCACCTCTCTTGCTCTCGTTCCGTTCACACATCACATCATGTCAAAATGCTGTTTGTGACAAGCTCAGATGGATTACTGTAACGACAATACTGTGAATAGAATCTGATTCATGTGTTTGCGGCTTATCTCGATGCATATCACAATTTTTTCAACTTCTCGGCAAGATGAGAAAACCTCTCAAGAGAAACAGATGAAAAAAACCTCTTTAAGAGAAACCGATGAATCGTGCCAGCGCCTGGCTACCTTATTCTATATATATACTACCTTGTGGTGCAGTGTAAAAATGCTCATGATGCGCCCCATTTTCCGTTTCCCGTAATCCCATGCTTTCCATACCACCTGTCATCGTTGCCGTAAAAGAAGAAAGAGAACCACCACCATGTGCACCGCCGCCCGTTGTAGTGTTCGTCAAGACCGTGTCCTTTCTGTTGCTAAACGAGTTCCCTTAGCTTTCAGGTATTGCCATGCAGTGCTTGGTGATCGCAGATCGCTGGGCATATCGATGCACTTCTGTGTGGTGCTGTAACAAATGTTGTCGAAAATGAAAAGAAAAGAGAACAAATCATAAAGGTGAGAAGACAAAGCAAGCACCCCCCCTGGTCGAAAGGGCTCGCCATGCAAATGCCAAAAATCCCACCAACGCAAAACGCCACGCAAAAAGGGGATGCTGCAGCAAAGCAAACAAGCAACGCCCGGATTGCTCACATGTTGCTTGAGGGTGGAAGAGATATAGAACTTCTCCGACGCTGATGCTCGGCAGGAACCCTATATGTCATTGAGTCGGCGAATGTGGCCTCGAAGAGAAGGCTACTGCTTACACGACTTGGGACAGCTTCTGGAGAGCTGCAAGAACGCCTACAAATAAAGTTAGTAACTGGTATATCAACCAAAAGAGAAGAAAAGAGACGGGATCTGCTTACCACTAACGCCCTGGGTCATCGTCGCCTTAGCCTCAGTGTTTCTATTGCCAAGGCTGACAGTCACCACCTCCTGTACTGTTCCCTCCATGGCCATCTGGTTGGCCCACTTGAAGACCTTCTCGTCGTCACGACCGTCGCCAATAACCATGAGGAAGTCAACCGGTGATTTGTGCTTCTCATCCGGTCCCATCCGTTTCTGCAAATCAGCGAAGATCCTCTGAGCCGCGGTGCTCTTGGTCCAATCTATGGGCTCAACAAGCACGCAACCGTCCATGGGAATAGCGTGAACGCGTTGCTCCTCGCAGGCGTCATTGATGTGGCTGGCCAAGTCGGAAGCTTGTGTAGCGGCCGTCTGGTAATCGTCCGCAGACTTGTAGTGGAACACCAAGGAGCAGCGACGTTCCTCAATCGCCGCTCCCGGCGTACGCTCCAAGTAGTAGGTCATGATGTCCTGGAGTGAACTCTTCCAAGAGCGGATCTTATTGGAATCGGCCATTTCGGTCCAAGTGTTGCTTCCGCAATCCTTGAGGTAGCATCCGCTTTCAGCGATGAGACCAAGGTTAGGGACACGGCGGAAGATCCGGTCAAGCTCCTCTGGACGTCTACCAGACATAACATAAATAGTGTTGCGCTCATCGAGCAGAAGATCGTTGAGAACATCCAGGGTGCGTTGAGGGCTGACCGGAATGATTTGATTAACGGGTCCCCAGCTGACAAGAGTTCCCTCGAAGTCAAGGATGAAAAGGCGGCGTTCGGTGCGCTGGTATTGCTGCAACAACGTGGTCATCGAGAGGCGAGGTACTGCGGTCTGGTCGCGGCTATGTTGCTCCTCGTAGACCTTATCCAAGCGGAGCATGAACTCGGAGAACCAGTGCGAGCCGGTGTGAACGTTAACGGCCTCGTACAGCTTCTTCCAGCGGCGCTCCTTCTCCTCGCCGTCCATCTCGAGGGCCTTCTTGATGGCATCTGCACAAGCCCTGTAGTCCCAAGGGTTCACCGACAACTCATTTCCACTGAACAACGAGGAAGTACCCGTGAACTCAGAGAGGATCAGTGAGCCGTGCTTCTTCTCGCTGAACTTGCCGTCCTGGCAGAAAAGGTATTCGTGGGATGTGAGGTTCATGCCTTCACGTTGGCTGGTGATCATGAGAGCATCAGCGATGCTCACCAGCGCAAGGTACTGGGCATAGTCAATGTCCTGCTTGAGGTAGACCACAGGTTGATATGCCAGGTTGGCCCAGGTAGAGTTGACGCGAGTCACAATGTCAGAAACGGTAGCGTCCAACTCGCTCTTTTCGCTTGTTGAAAGGGCAACCTGAATGAGAACGACCTTGTCCCTCCACTCAGGGTTCATGTTCAAGAACATCTCGTAGGAGAGGAGCTTCTGACGCACGCCGCGGACGTGGTCGAGCTTGTCGCGGGCTACGATGAGCTTCTTGCCTGCATAGCGCTCACGCATGATGTCGAGCCAGTGCTTAACTTCGCTCTCTTCTCGGTGACGGCTGAGGCTAACAGGGTCAATACCGATCGGGAGGTGGATGACGTCGACAAAACGGTCTTCGAGCTGAAGACCATCCGGGGTGGCTTCGACGCTCAGAATGCGGCTGCAGGTCTGGAGGAAATGTCTGGCGTACTCACGGATCTGGAATCCGATGAGGTTGGCGCCGAGCATGCCTTCAAGCAGCTGCTTTCGAACAGCCAGACATCTAAAGACCTCTGAAGAAGGGAAGGCAACGTGCAGGAAAAACCCAATCTTGGCTTCGGGAATCTTCTTCCTAATCATTCCAGGGACCAAGAGGAGGTGGTAATCGTGGATCCAGACCGTGTCTCCTTTCTTCCAGTTCTTAACAATCTTGTCGGCAAACGCCTGGTTGACGTTCACGTAGTACTTCCACGAGTGATCCTCGTACGCCTTGCTCTTCGGGTTGTCCGGGATCTGGTAGTGGAAAACGGGCCACAAGATCTGCTTGCAAAAGTGGGAATAATGGCCGTCGAAGTCTTTGTCCGAACAGAAAACAGTCAGCATGTCGTGCTCAGTGGCAAGTCTGTCCTCAATGTCCTGGAGTTGTTGAGTGCCCTGGAGGGCGTCCGTTGGCATACCCAAGGTGCCAATCCAGGTGTACTCTTCAAGCTTGCCATCCCTAGCAGCTGCCACGGCGGCGTTGCGCAAGCCACCGTTACCCTGATCGGCGCTAACGATCTTCCAGTCGGCATGTGCAAATACACGGTCGTGGCTCTCGCTCCTGACGAGGCTCTGTGGCTGCGTAATGCCTTGGCGACCCATCTCTCTGGCCTTCTGGTTCAAAGCACGGCTGCTGTCGATCAGCGAAGGGGGAGGCGGCGAGTTGGCACGGGACATTGGCTGGTCCGGCCGGCCGCCCCATGTCGGAGAGCTTCGATCGATTGGAGCACGGTAGCCACCATCGGGAGAGAAGGGCATTTGGGGAATTTGCACCTTCAATCCATCCTCGTTTGTCCAATGGTCATGGTGCTTGCGGTCTTCCGTCGGTGTGTGCGGAGGAGTGATGTGATCATGAGCTGGTTGGAACAGGCTGGGAGGTGTGTCGGGGGATGGCTTCCACTTCTTGGGCTTGCTGGCAGGCTTCTGCGAGGCCGAAGCACCTCTTGGCCGGGCACCAGGCAGGTTGAAATGAACGGTCTTGGGGAGAAAGCTGTCAAGGTTCCCGTCAAGTCAGTAAATGTATCCATGACCTCATTCCCGACATTTCATTGTTAGGACCCACCCATCCGAGAGGGGTAGAAGACTCGGACAAGGTAGCCTGGTGCAGAAATGCAATGCAAACGCAAGGTGAAAAAAAGTTCAAACTGGTGAGAGCTTACATCGAGGCAATAAAAACAGTCATGGTGGGCGGCTGTTAGTGCTAACAAGCTGATAGATCGAAACTTGAAAAGACTGTAAAATCTGCTGAATGGTATATAGATGTGATGGAGATGATGGCGACCGGGATGTCTGCTATCGGTCGTCTGTCGTGCTCATCAGATATGACACTGAACGCGTCGCCCAGCTCGAGGGCGTCGAGGGTTGTATCGGGACTTTTAGGTCGCGTCAGAATCTGTTGGGCGCAGGAACCGGGCGTTCGATGTCGGAGGCGAACAAGACGAGATGGCGGTGCAGACAATGGACGTGCGTAAGGTAGGACGAGTCAAGTATGCGGGACTCGGCAGAAGTTGAGGAGGTTGGAGATGGTCGAGCTTCCGCCTGAGGAGGGGGACTCTAGGTTAGTTATGAGGGAAGAAGGAAGAATTTCATTTGGAATGTGAAAAAAAGTGACCAAAGGACATGGGAGAAGCTAGTGGTAGAGCATGACCAAGACCACGGGGTCACGGGCAGGGTAGGCAGCATACCTTAGTTTCAAAAGTAGTGCTTGGGCTGGAAGGCGCGATTACTCTTGGGTCTCTACTGCCAGGGGATTATGACGGTGAAGGAAGTGGCAGTGGATGGATGTAATGGACTGAGAGTTCAAAGACGTGAGAGCCTTTCTTTGGGAGAAAGAAGAAAGGAAACTGTTTTATTTATCGAGTGTCAGCCCAATGGCATGCATTTCCTTGACATCTGCTGCCCAGACACATGCAGCGGGGCAGTTACATGCAGGTGAAGCTGCCCGAAAAGAGATCGAGATAGTTGCTCGTAGACGGCCGTCGACTGGACGAGCCGGGTAAACCAACGTGCAGGGCAATGACGAATGTGGTGCTGAGGAACTTGAAGCAGCCCGGCGTTGTAGTGGAGCCCAGCCTGAAAAGACTGCATTGACCGACACTGACGTAACAGCGAGCTAGCTTCCGGTCGGTGCTAATGCACAAAGAAACTGACCTCTGCCATCCCGCCGCCGGCCCATCTCCATTCCCATTACGCCCACAGTAAGGTACTCACAGTGAACAGAAAGGCAAGACCGGCTCGACAGCGTGGTAGTTTCCAACCTCAGACGCGGCACAATCACGTCAACGGGACATGGGTGAAGAAATATAGAGCTCACTTACTCGGAGAAGAACGGGCAAGAACTAAGGGTTTGGTCTCGAGGGATGATAGGACCTTTTCATCCGGGGATGGGTCACGCTGCTGATGATAAGGACAGAGGCAGACAGAGGGAGTTTCAAGTATTGTGGGAAAGAGTCAAGGACGACAGAGTGGTGCATATTATGGATGATCAGCTTGTGCAGATGATGAACGGGGATGTGAGGACTCCAGCGAAAGAAACCACGAAACACATGGAAGAGTGGAGGGCCTTCGGTGATTTTTATTTTGGGCAGCGGATCGCTCGATCGAGGATGTCGACGGGAAGGCGGGGCCGTATGGGCCTGGGGATACCAAACAGAGACCTCACAAGCCACTCCGAGATGGGCTGGGCCATACAAATCCTCGAAAAGCAGAACACGGCCTCTTTTCCGGTACCTCAACACTCGCGAGAGAAAAGAATGGTGTGGGTCCCGTCAACTGAAGAAGATCTTGGAACATGCAATTTTCAGTCCTCTCAACCATGAATGGCTGGGTCACGGCCAAGCAATTCGCTTGGGTAGCAGAGTTGTCACAGGCCCTGTTTGCCTGATTGTTCTCTTGACTCGTTCTGCCTTGTCTCTTCATCCAATACTCTGTAATATGAACGGCGTACGTATGCCTACCTTGTGCCCAGCCGCTCCTACCTCTAGAGTTTCTGCAACTCGGTCCTGTGGCCGGCCAGTCATCGTGATGATGACTTGCAGAGGGCCAAGAAGGAAGCACGTTTTGGCAGTTGCGCCAGGGAACAGGTTGGATTCCCCCTGTTGATGACAGGGATCACGTTGGAATCGTGATGGACGCACCGTAACTGTGGCCCGTGAAAGGTGGATGAGCTACCGAGGTGAGGGGCCGCAGTCTGACAAGGGTTCGGGGTCCGGAGCAAAGTGACATGCCCTATGGTTGTCTTTTTTGTCAACTTCATCCAGTCCCGTCTTGACATGGAAACTCTTCATTTCTTCCTATCCTTTGGTCTTGCCATCTGCCAGAAGCTTGAATCTTACTCGTTATCTTTCTATCTGACGGTCTGACCTGACCTCAAGATGCAGGATGGACTGCAGCTCCCATTTGACATGAGCATGACGTTCCCGTGCGATCCTCCCGATTCGATGTCTCGACTTTGGTGAGACTCGAGATTGCAAAGGTGTCAAACGTGCTTGCTTATCTCTTTCTTCTTCTTGGAGACGGTTGTACCCATCTTTCCTGGAATTAAGTGGTCAGCAACCAAGCCCAATCTGGGGCTTGCTTTGTTTCACCAGCACCACCATCACTCTACAACCACCATCCTCTTTCCTGATATCCTATCACGTAATCCTACCTCCCATCACGCAGCTTCCAAAGGGCCACATGTCTGCGGCAGCTGATGAGCTCAAACAGCTGTTAGTAAATAGGGCTTGGCCTTACCCGAACAGCAAACCGGTGTAGCAACATGTTAGTCATAAAGATGCTCGTGATTTCCACAGAGTCCGCAGGAAGGAGTAACTGAAGGAAACCCATCAAGGTTCTGAGCTCGCCGTCCAACAGATTTCTTTTTCAGCCGGCGCTAATGTGACACTCAATCGACGTGACGTGCTTGGCCCCAAGAGCCTCGTCTGTAAACGTCCATGTGGATATGTTAGTGCTGCCCCTGGTCAGCACCGCGAAAGGTACGCGAGGCATAGGACTTGCGGTTTGCGGTTGACACTACGCGTCTACCGGGGGGGAATGGTTAATTCTCGTGAACTTCAAGTTAGTGCAGACCGGTGGCAGAAGACAGAGCTTTACAAAAGACTAGCACTTACGCCTACGAGAGATCCTGGTTTTCTATAGACTGGAAGTACCACGCTAACCGTTCCCGCCCCGGGCAGAGGTGTAACCTATAGATGCCTGCCGGCCTGGATCAAAACCTTCTCAACAACATCACCTTCACAGCCCATCCGTAATTCGTCCTTGGCGCCTACTGCGGCCTCCCGATCGTGGAACCGAAAGTCTTCGATCCGGCAGGCTTGTTTATCTAGAGTATAGTGTCAAACTTCCCACAAGGACCTTTGTACGCCTTGACTCGTGATGTAGGGTATTTGAGCGCCGTTGTCATTTGAAATGTGGTGTACACATATCCGCAAGGCTGGCACTGGCGTCTTGGCCCAAACGCTCATGTTGCGTTCCTGTGTACAAGAAGACATGGAGATTGGACTGAGGCAGCAGCAGCATCGACATTCGACGGGCCTTCTTCGTTCTTTGCGTAACAGACTGGGGGATCGGGTAATCCCTGAGTCTAAACCAGAATAGCTCTAGTGCAAATGTGGGGTTATGGAGGACACACTTGTGACGCACATGGGAAGAGTATCACTGGGAATGGCTCTGATGTGCATCGATGGACGCGAAGTTGGTTCCCTGGAAGCTGGCCTTTTGTTGAGCACATGTACCTAGAGATATGAGTGTCAGAAAGGAAGAAAAGACGATCTTGCTCTATCTTAGTTCTTTGCATTGACGGCGGAAATCAAATCACCTCTGAAAAAATGAGCACCGATGGGATATTTCGCCCGAATACCACAACCCATCAAGATGAGTTGAGACAAAAGACAGGGACGGCCCAGCAGCCGGCTGTAAGATGCCGTCGATCCGGCAGGCGGTTTTGATAGTCGCCATAGTCAGAGGCGCATTGCATGCTTCCCAATTTCCGACCTGGCAAGCGATGGGATGGGTTTTCGCGGAATGCGGTGCGATGCTACCAACATCATTCAAATACCAACGGGGGTGCGGTTGTTTCGCAACCCATCCACAGTACACAGCACATGGCAAAGAACTAAAGATCCCGGAAAAAAAGACGATTTGATCATCTCTATAGATTGGACCCCTTAGACTCTCAGACCCTCTGCCTCCGGGCGTGTTCTCTTTTGTGCTTGGTCGACCGTCCTGAAAGAAAGACGGCACGAAGCGGAAGGGCTACACGAACACGGCATCAACGTTCAACAAAACCCCTATAAAATCTCCGGATTCCGGTCACGGGGTAGGGCAGAGAGAGAGGCGAGTATGGCATGTGTAAATAGACCTACCTATTCTATGTATGGGCACAAGAAGGCGCGTTTGCGGACCATGACATAGCAAACTCCTGTCTCCGGTCCTGCCATCGTTGACTTCCACTTATATTGTCGTTATTGTTGTTGCGTCCAGTCCGGTCGGTCCTGTTGCTCCGGCAGACGACCGGCAGAGTCAATATTTCCCGCCTTATCATAACCTGCCCAGTAGGATCGGCAGCTTTCGAAACGTGCTGGACTGGACGGGTCGGACGGTCGCTTTATTCCGTTGATCGGCAGATCTTCAGAAGGAGCGACGGCGCGAGGGCGCTTACCGGCTAGGCTTATAGTGTAGTGATGTACGTAAGCCGCCGTGGTTGATGACCTAAGGACAGTTTTTCGTGACCGTGACTATCGAAAATGTTGAGAAGTGACGGATCAGAGGATTTCGGTCAGATGAGACGGGACCGACGATGACTTCGATGTAGTTACAAGTGGAAGTCGCAAAGGATGAATGGATGTTGTTTCCCGTTCAATTTTCGATCGAGATGCACCGTCTTGGCGGCCAGACAGCCAAGAAATAGGCGTTTACAAGGGTGGCTTCTATGACAGCAGGAGCGGAGGAGGGGAAATTTTCTGTAGAGACTAAGCCAACTGCCAAGCCCAACAGGAGAAGGCGCAGTTGTCAGTCCCACTCGTCGTGAATCGGACGGAACTTTCCAACGGCAGCAAGAGCGCCGAAGCCCAGAACATGGGATGCCAGAGTTCCAGCTGCTGTGCATGGAATCGATGGATGGGCTTGCCGACTGCCGTTTCAAATGTTCAAATGGGTGTGACGATGGGGCAGGTGTGTCCCGATATCTCCCGAGATGCCACTGCATTTCGAGGGCTGCGGTTGGTTGTTGACGAAGTTGGGGAACAGAAAACCAACGTTTTGCAAATGATGGTTGGGTTTCTGTAGCACAAGGGGCTGTTGAAGATGGAATCTCTTTTTTTTTTTTTTTTCAATCTTTCCTTCTCAGGGTTGTATTGGTTGCTATTTTCAATATCCAGCTACCTCCCGCTCCTTCTGGGTTGCGTCTTCAATAACCAAAGAAATAGCTCACCAAGTTCTGATCAAAGATGTCATCGCGAAAAGCACGAGGCATAAACCGAATGCTTCTTCATTGGTGTGACGGGCAAACGAAATCACAAAAAAACCGTGAGGCATTTGACAACAGAAAATGTGACAAGGGAAGAAGGAACAGATGAAAATGAAATCAATGACCGTTGGACTTGCCGTCTGATCTCCAAAGTCTTGGAAACATGGAAGTCAAGAAGGAAAAAGCGGGGCCGGCAATAACGGTGACGCCGGACGGCGGCACGGCGGGGCGGGGAATGGAAGGCTCGACTGCTACAGGACCGGGACCCATCGGACAGTGGATGGAAGCCTCCTTCCTCGATGTGCTTCACAAACAAGAAACGGGAAAGTGCAAAAGCGAAGATGGAAAAGTGGCCGAGATTCTCCCCGTAACTCGCAAGAACCACTCACAGAAAAGGCCCGTAGTGTGCGTGGTTCATGCTATTGCTTCGGAGACGTTAACCACCATGCCGTCTTTGATAGCGGTCTGCAACTCTGAACATTAACGAAGATCTTTTCACTAGCTCCAAACGCCATGATCAACCAGCGTCTCTCTACACTAGGTGCTCTAAATGCATATCACTATCCTTGTCTATATCGTGGCATCTAACGCGCTGCATGATCCGCGCAATGAGAACATTTCCATCCGTAAAATGCTGCCATAGTATCAAAATGCTAAAATGAACACCGCCGGGTATCGCTAAACATAACCACGTCCGTCTGTCTATGGTGCTTCCCATTTTCCAAATCCTTTGAGCGTCTTGTTGGTCCTGGAGTGATCGCGCGGTTTGGTGACATTGAAACAGCGTCCATCACCACCTACACCTTTGCCCAGCGATTCTGGAACTTTGGCAGAGGCGCAGTCGGCAAACACTTATCAGCCTCACAACACCACCATCCTTTCGAGTAAAGGTGGTGTGCTGCCAATTTGCAGTTTGACTCGGTCAGGCCTCTTTGGTGAGCCGATAATAGTAGCTAGGCTGACGTCCAAGAAACTTAGCTTCGTGAACATTGCCGTAAAAGAGTGTTCCTGGCAGGAAAGGTATGTAGTATCCGAGGCCGGCACGCTCATTTGTGCGAACTGCTGCAAACACCACGGAAGCAAGCCAAGAAATCAAATCACACCGCTGTGAGGCCTCCACGGGTCAGGTAGAGCCGGTGCTCCCGGGTTCTGTTGGCTGTAGGAGGGTAGGATTCGTTCCCGCTCTCTCTCCTTTAGTTCCTCCATGTCCTCACGGCCTTGTCCTTTCCGCCAGATCCTACCATCTTGCCATCCGGCGACCAGTCGACGGCGTATACCTGGAAGCGAGTTAGAAAATTTTCATGGAGACACCGACGTCGGGGCTTTCGGTTCACATACCTCGTCTTCGTGTCCGGGAAGGTCCATGGCGAGAGTGCCAGTACGAACGTTCCATGCCTTGAGGGTAGTATCTTTGCTAGCCGTGATAAGAAGTCTGCTATCGGCGGACCAGGAGCATTGGTATACCTGAAGTATCAACGTGTTAGAACTTTCCCGTCATGGTAAGAGATGCATATTGGAAAGAACTTACGGGTGCAACATGGCCCCTCAAGCTCTTGAGGAACTTGCCGTCCCTAGCATTCCAGAGCTTCACACTGTTATCCCAACCAACCGAGGCAATCAGAGTGCCATCAGGAGAGAACTGAACCTGGTTCACCTTGTTCTGGTGTCCCAAAAGTCTAGCAACGGGCTTGGTACCGTTGTTGGTGGGATCCCACAGGTACATGGTAAAATCATCACTGGCAGATACTATCCGCTCAGCAACCTTGCCGTTGATCTTGGCCGCTCTCTCGAAACGCTCCTTAGCCTTCTCCCTCTTGCCCTCCTCAGTAGCAGGGACGTCCTTGGTGTGGTCGAAGTATGCGGTCCTAAGGGCATGGTCGCTGGACAGACCGATGTGGTTGATCCAGTGGGCATGAGATGTGAGGCTGTGTACCAAGGTGCCCTTGACGGCATCGAATACACGGATAACCTTGTCGTGCGAGCCAGTGTAGATCAGATCGGTTCCACCCCATCGCACGCAGGCAACGGAGCTCTTGTGACCGCTCAGGACATTCTCGGTGCGGCCTGTGTTGACAACCCAAATTCTGCAGGTACCGTCCTTGCTAGCACTGGCGATCCTAGGAGTGCCGTCTCTCCACAAGTGGTAAGGCTGCCACGCCGTCATCAACACCCATTTGGCGTGGCCCTTGAAAGGCTGACCAACGGGCTTGCCGGCCTCGGGGTCCCATATCCTCACTGTGCCATCCATGCTGCAGGTCGCTAGTTGCTCTCCATCGGGTCTCCAGTTGACGCCGAGAACCCAGCCGGTGTGTCCTTTCAGTGTGTGCTTCGGCGTACCGGTATTTGTGTCCCAGATACGGGCTGTGTTGTCGCCACTTCCGGTAGCAAGGCGACCGGACGAAATAGGAGAGAACTGGGCTGCGAGGATGGGTTGGCCGTGACCGGGAATGCGATGGGCAAGGCGCGAAACTGCTTGTACCCTGAAAACAGCCTGGGGCTCGGCGCTAAGTGTGATGGTGGTTCTACGCAGAGAGGTCAGCAAGGCATGTACGTGGTGTTTTTGCTCTTTCTTGGACTGTCATACTCGAAGGGGTTCTCGACGCCATGCTGCTTGAGAAGGCCGAGGAGGTCGGATGGGTACTGGTCGACAATGATATCCTTGCCGGGAATATGGATGCGGAATCGGTATGGGGTGAACTCTTCGCGGTCTCTCTCGAGTAGTGTGTTGAGCAAGACGGAGATGTTCTTCTCGGTGGCATCGGCAAAGTTGATTTCGATCACATCGGTCATCTGGTTGCCATCGCTGTCGACGAAGTTGGCCTTGAAGGAGCCGAGCTCGGGCGCCAGTATCGGGGCGACATCTAGCTGTGTTGTGGTGCGCTCAATCTCCTCTCTCTTCTGGCGCTTCGACGGGGGTGGTAGTACTGTCGCCATTTTGAATTCTGTTGCGCTGGAAGTTGTCGCTGGAATAGTGTTGCGATTCTCGACTTCCAAGTGTTGATGGGATTGGGGCCTTCTGGGTTTGCACTGCTGCCCCCTGCAAAGGCTGGACGCAGCAGAATGCGGGAAGTCCAAAATTTTGGCGGTGATGGCGTGCAAAACTCGCTTGGCGTGTCCCACTCCAATGGAGCTTTGACCCACAACTGCTTCCCATTGGTCTCCATATCAAGATGTTTATGGTTTAGCGTTGTTAGTGCTTCCCCACGGAAACGGTGGAGTTGTCTTTCGTTGTCGTCTCCTCCAGTTCGACATGTTGAATCCAAAACTTCGACTTGATCCATCATCATCATCCTTATCATCCGCTTTGTCAATATCCAGAACACTTCAATTAAACTTATCAACCATCGATTATCCCTATCGGCACCTCCATCTCATGCTCTTTCTATCTATACCTCTACTCTATAACTGAAACCCAGAGGAGGCACATAATCCAGCATGATGTCTTCTTTCCCCCTGTGCCATAAAAACCCGGGACATTCATAATAAAAAAGGCACTTTGAAACGATCATGGCAAACAACAACACGCAGTCTTACCAGTTCATCCGTCTTCGACTTAATGGACCAACACTCTCAAAGAACGCCCACGTTCATGATGGGAGGTCGGAGGATGAGCGTATACCTTCGTTCACTCTTGCTAGATATGCCATAAATTGGATATTTCTGGTATTGAACCAAAAAAAAACCGAATCCCCTCCGTGGTCGATATTTGGGCTTTGGAGACACTGATATCGCGGCTTAAAGTTATAATATTAACGCTATAAATAAGTTATTAAATTAAAATAAATTTGCTCCGGAAGGCAAAGAGGCACGACACCCGGTCTTTCGATCTGTCCCGATTGAAACTATGCGACCTATGAAATTTGCTCCGGTCCTTCGCTGCATATTCCGCTATCTATAAGGCAATTCTTCCCGTCACTCTTGGTCTTCATTCACCCAATGCCACTTACAAAGTATTGCGGCTGCTACTGGTCCCAAGTCAGATAAGGTCCGGGCTGGTATCGATGGCATCTGGTATGGCATCTGGTACTGCCTCTGGTACTGCCTCTGGTACGGCATCCAGTTGTACCAATATGGCTGTTGGCGGAAGCCCAAACCTCCTCGTCAAACAAACTACTTCTTCGGTCTGAGCCTTAAACTTAACCATCCATCTGTAATCCGAATCTAGCCTACACACTCCAGCTTCCCATTCCAAATCCTGTCTTCACCCTTACCCTACAGAGCTAGCCAACCTTGGATTTGGCAAGTAAAACGCTGCCACGGCAATAATGAGGTAGGCAGATGCCAAAAGTGCTCCCTCGAGGTAGTTACTCCTCCCATCCTTAACGAGAAAGTTCACGATGAAGGTACTAACGGACATGCAAACAGTCTCGAAGAGGGTAAAGTAGAGAGACATGTCTCGATCCATGATCCAGCCCAAGATAACCACTACGGGCGTCACAAACAGCGCAATCTGGATACTGCTGCCCAGCGCCACGCCTAGTGCCAAGTCCATCTTGTTCTTGAGTGCCACGCTCACAGATGTGATATGTTCGGCTGCATTGCCTACAATGGGGAGGAGGATTAGACCGATGAAGGCTTCGGAGATGCCTGTGGTTGCGTCTGCATCCCGGGCGACGATTGCATCAATGGAGTCCACCATGAACTCGGCACAAAGGGCGACCAAGCCGGTCGAGGCCAGAAGAAGGATGATGGCGGCTTTCTGTGACATGGCTTCCACCTCCGGAGTCTCCTGGGCCTCTGGCTTTTCCTCACTATTTACGGGCGTGCCCGGTATGCTGTCGACCACAATGGGGACTATTGCCGGTAGTTCCGGCAGCAGTAGTCCCGGCAAGGTGCGGCGCCGGGTCGCAACCGGCATAGACTGGACACGCCGCAGTGACTGTCCTTGTGGACCGTTCTCCGGTTGCTCTGCTTCGTTGGTGTTCTCCAGCATGGAGGCAACAGCAGTTGAAATCGGCCGGAGCGATCTGAGTAAGAACGGCGCAGTGCGAGGGGCCGTGTCCCGCTGTGCCTCCAAGTCACTGGCTAGGCTAGAACCATGATGTTCGTTGGTCCCAGAATTCTGGTCTCGGCCTTGCAACGTCTCAACATCGTTTGTTTCACCCTGCTGGCCCGGCCCTCTTGCGTCATTGACAGCGAACGTGTCAGTCTCAGGGTGGTTAGTAGGTTTGAGTTCCTGCGTCTGGTGGAGCGTGTCATCTGTGACAGCTGTCGTCCTTTCAGCGGCGCTGTGCTCCGTTGTGGTCACACCCCTGCTGTTCTCCTGTCTTCCAGCTGTGCCACCATCTTCGTTCGACATGGCCTGGGGCGCTTGTCGTGAGTTCTCATCACGAGATGAAGACGAGTTACGTCTAGAGTTGAAGTAATGAGCTACAGGGCCGGGTGCCGTTGCCTGCTCAATTACGTGCCTTGGCGTTGGCGCGTACAGATAGGAGTGCGATTGTAGCTGGAAGATGAGGTAGAGGAAGTAAACAAGGAGCAGGATGACACTGGTTCCCCGGCTGAGGGGTAGAACCTTACTATCCGCCTCCTTGACGTTTTTGAACGTGGCGTGGAACGCGGTTGGAAGCATCAAGCTCAGCACACTCAGTGTGAGCAAACAAGCGCTCATCTGGGTTACGGTGCTGTTGTAAATCTGCTCGCGATAGCGCAGACCGCCCCAGATGAAGCACATCCCCAGGATCAACAGGAGGTTAACCAAAATTGAACCAACGAGAGAGGCCTGGACGATCCGGATTTCGTTCTTTACCAGCGCAATTCTGTTGTCCGCGCACCATTCGTCAGCTTTGAGCCTTGGTTGATCGGCACAGCAGAAGACGCTGTGGAAGATCCTGTGGCGGATCAGGATTCACTCACATGAAAATGATTAGCTCAACAGCGTTTCCAAAGGTGACGTTCATCAGGGCAGCGACCGTGTCACCGCAACGACCGGCTACGCTTTCCGTCGCATGGCTGAGGAGCCCGGCCAGAGGAATAATCGCAACAGCGTTCATGCCGAAGACCACGCCAGCCGGCATGGACGTGAAGTCTGCAAAAAAAAAAAACAAGCAAGTCAGCAACCTGGGAGTCTCATGCGAGCAGCACATGACGACTATGAAGTGCTACATGTGCAGCTTATCCTGAAGGGTTAGGTGAGGTATCTCCCTAGAGCCTAGCCCTGAGAAGAGCCACTGGTGTACGGCCTTCTACCTAGCCTTGGAGCCAGCCTAGACCGCCCAGTGTCCTACAGTGAGGAGAATGTGAAGGGGATCTGATGGACTTACGGACGGCGAATGCCACCGGTACAAAGACCAGGGCTATGTTCAAGAAGCTCGAGAAAAGAATGCCTTTAGCGCAGGAGTAGAAGCGCGCAAGTGCCGAGGGCTTCTTCGCTTGTGTCTCTCCACCAGCAGTGAACGCCGGCGCTCCATCCACCTGACCAGACACCACTGAGCCATGGCGGCCGGTCTCGGCTGTCGTGATTGTGCCACGGCGGCTTCCACTCGCTCTCAAGATTGGAGTAGCATCAGACCTAGTTCGCACCAGAGGCGCTGGGCCATGAGCTTTTGCCCTTTCCCAGGTCCGGATTCTGTCTGTGACCCACAATGGTGTTAGTGAACGCCGCTTTTTGAAAGTTGATGCCGGGGAAAGGCGGATGTGAGGAGCTCAGGGCAACTCACGCATGACTGAACGGCTGTAGCACGCGGTCGTTGATCAGACTTCCGCTCACTTAACTCTGAAAGAGGAGAAAAGAAAGCGGGATGAACGAGTGTTTGGATCAGATACCAAGAGCTGACCACTGACTTAATTGAAGCAGAGCAGCTGGAGTTAGGAGATGAAGTTCTTTGTTTATAAAAAAATCTTTGCGCAAGAGAGACTCTGATGACATGTTTTCTGCGATGGCGGCATCACACGGCATTAGACTGCATCTGACTTGAAGCAGTTCACGGCATCAAATGAAGTATCACGCTTATGCAAGATCAACTGCATCTAGGGGACAGGAGTTGCATCGATAGCACGTCGGTGCTTCCAGGTCTCTTCTACAAGTCCTCTATTCCAATGATCAATCCATCTGTGACAGAAAGTCATAGAGAAAGGAGCAGAAACCAAGGAACAGTTACTGGCAGGCCATGCTGTGAACTTGAGTACAGAAAGGCAAACAACAACAAGTGAACATGCCGTGTACACAATACGTTATTCAGCAGTGATATCAGACACACAGACTCCGCGATCGTCTTCTATCCCGTCTACGATACGCTTCGTCGATGGCACAGACAGCTGAAGTCGAATCAAACCAATCAGCCATTCCCTTGCGAGTCACTTCATCACTGTTTCGAAACAAATGCTTAGATCCGGTGCCTGAATCAGTCGAGCCCATCTTTTTCATCTGATCTACAGCCGGGACTAACCTGGCAGATCTCCACTTCTAAGTAGAGATTTGAGATCTACAAGTACACCATAGATAGAGCATGGAAGGACTACCTCAGTAGCACTCATGTCCTTACTCGATCGACCTATTAAACTCATCAATGACACTAACCGGCTTCACGAACCTGCCCAGCGGTTCGTACTTCAGGTGGTCAAAGCCGAAAGCTTTGGGACCACCAAGATCGATGCCTCTCTGTGACCCCGTCCACTTGTCTGAAGCGGCGATTCCGAGAACAATGACCAGCAAGCCATACCGATACTCCGGAGTGCCCACGGCTTCACCGCTTTGAGCGTCGATAACCGATATCAGGTCCGGCACGATCGCCAGCACATCCTCTTGCTTCTCCAACTTCTTCTCGTCGTTATCGTCATCGTTAGAACCATCATCCTCCGGTATACGGATAGCAGCAATGTTCTCGTTCTTGAACGGGATCTTGATCCTCTTGCCAGTGAAGTCCTCCTCCCCACCAACACCTTGACCTCCAAGTTGTCCCCTTGTTCTCTTCTCACCGCCTGTTGTTGTAGTAGCACCATCCGACACATCCGTCCCCTCAATAACACACTCCCCATAAACATGCCCCATCCTCAACGTCCTCCTAACACCCACAATCTTCCCCTTGAACAACACCTTGGCTGCCCCCTTCTTGCCCCCACCACACTCCTCCACAATCGTCTCCGCCACCTCATCCAACCGATTCATCGCCCTCGCCCTCGCCACTGCCCTCCCCAGCCTCCACGCCTGCGACACCGTGTTCTCCACCACCCACCTCTTCATCTCCGCGCCCGTCACGGGGGGATCAGCCGCGCCCACCTGGCTGCCCATCTGGCTCAGCGCTGCACGAATGATCCTTTCCACGGCGGCATCCGACGCCGCCTTGGGCATCACCAACACGTTCCCATTCCCGTCTGCGACCGCGATGGGGCTCCAGATGGGCGACCGCTCGTTGAATACCACGGGCGTCGTCTGCCACTTGGTCGGGTACGCCCGCCCCATCCAGTCCCCGTCGACGCAGGGGATGTTCATGTTGGTGCTGGCGCCGAGCGTCATGCCTTGGAGACCGTTGCCGCCGCCGATTTCGAGGGCGATCATGTGCGTTGCTTTACCACCCTGACCGGAGGCTAAGGCTTTGTACAGCTCCGTCTGCGCTTGCATCATCTCATCGCCTTGCAGCTTCTCGATGCTCACCGTCGGCGAGCCGGCGCCGCAGCCGCAGCCGACGGCGGCGGTGTCGGGCACGTCCGCAGGGGAGACGACCCGTACCGAGGCGCCGGAGCGCAGGAGTTGTCGGAGGAGAATCATGGAGGCGTAGGGCGAGCCGCCGCCGCCGGTGCCGAGGATGTAGCAGCCTGTGGAGATGAAGGTGAGATCTGTTTCGGAGATGTGCCAGATGCGGTTGAGGACGGTGGGGGTGTAGGTTAGGACATCGACTTCTGCTGGTTGTGTCTGAGGCTTGGTCTTCTCTGTAAGGGGTTGTTGCTTGGAGGAGTCCTGCTCCAAGGCCTCTGATGGGACTGCCTCCTCCTCGTCGTCGCTTGACAAATCTGATCGTGTGAAGTCAAAGTCGCCGGCTGCGCGGACGATGAAACGAGTTTTGTTCTCGACGTACTGGCAAGTGTTCATGTTAGTCGTTTGCAACTTCCATCAATGATGGAATGTTCCTTCTTACCTGCAAAGGCAGCATCTCAATCTCAACGACCTCGACAGACTCGGGCGAAGCACCAGCTGCAATGGTTCTCTCGATAGCCTCCTTCTTGATCTCCTCCAAGAACTGATTCTCCGTCTTCGTCTCGGTCGACTTGATGGTGTCCACAACAGCACTGACGCGAGCAATGGCAGCTCCTATCGCGTTCGCAACCTCGGACCATCGGGGCTTGAGGACCTTGCTTGCACCTTGGAGCTCATCAGGAGCAATGACTGCACCACCGCCGACAAGAATAACTGGCAAGTTCTCTGGTGAAGTCTTCATGTTGTCGATTATCTTCTCGATCTTGCTCTTGACGATGGCCTGGAACTGCTGGGTCTCGGCCTCGGTCAGTGCGTCTTTGACAAGGCTGGCGTCGCCTATGCTGGTGATATCTGGGTTGGCGAGCACGGTGCAGTCCGTTGTGGTAAGCGTGCTTCCGCCGAAGAGCAGAGCTTCCTTGTTGATCCTGTAGCCTACACTGTCTGGCCCGACGGTGATGCCGTCTTTGCCCTTTCGGACAATGGAACCGCCGCCGAGACCGATGCTTCTGATGTCTGGGCATGAGAAGTTCTATAACACCCACAGTAGAACCCAAAGTCAGTCAACCAACACGAACACCGGGAACTTTCAACCTTTCACGGAGACCATCTTGGCAAAATAACATACCATTCTCACACCTGCCAACTCGCTATAAGCAGCCTGCTGTCTCGGAAACCCATTAGGCAATAACAACCCAACATCAGTGGTAGTCCCACCGATATCCACCACCATCATCGCCTCTCCCTCTCCCTGTCCGACCTCCTTCTTCCCACCCTCCTCCATGCCCTGCACCAAAAACGCCGCTCCCCTCATACTATTCGTCGGTCCACTCGAGAAAGTCTTAATCGGCAACTCCGCCGCCTTCTCCCCCTTCAAAATCGTCCCATCATTCTGCGTAATAAACACCGGCACACCCTTCAGTCCCAACCTCCTCACCGCCTCCCTAAACTCCCTAATCGTCCGCCTCGCAAACCTCAATATACTCGCATTCAAAACCGCCGCGTTCTCCCGTTCCAAAAACCCCAAGTTCGCCACCTCCTTCGAGCACACCACATCCACTTCTTGCCCACCTAATTCCCGCCTGACAATCTCTGCCGCCCTCTCCTCCTGTTTGTGGGTGGTATCAATGGGACTAAACACGCCATTAACCACCACCGCTTTGATCCCACCGCGCTTGCGGATTTCTTCACATTGCTCCACGATTTCGGCCTCGTCAATATCGCTGATCAACGACCCGTCTACCTCCAACCCGCCCTTCACGCGCGCGTGGTAGCCTAGGATCAACGAGCGCATGTCCTCGGGCCAGTCCACGCAGGGCGGGACGTGCTTGGAGAAGGGGCCGGACAGACGGAGGACGGCGACGCGCGAGAGACGGGAGGGGTCCCGCTCGATGACGGCGTTGACGAAGTGCGTGGTGCCGATGGTGACGCTGGCGATGGCGTCCTGGGGACGGATATCGGCGTGGGTGGCTTCAACTTGAGTGAACATGGTGGTAATGGCGGTGATGATGCCGTCGCTGGGGTTGGGCGTCGTGGCGGTCTTGTGGTGGGCTAGGATGCCCTTGGAGGGCCCAGAGGCCACCAAAGAGGGGTCAAGGATGACGCCGTCGGTGTTGGTGCCGCCGACGTCGACGCCGATGCGGAGGCGGCGGGTTGAGGGTTGGGAGGTCATTTTTTTTTGGTTGTGTTAACTGTCTTTGTGAGGTGCCTGGTTGAAAGTGACTTGAGAGGATGTGCCAGGGGCGAGTGTGGAAATTGGAGATGGAACTTTAGGTTAGCAGGAGTGGTTGATGAAGTGATGAAAGCGTCCGTTTGTCGTCAAACCAAGACACTTCGCTGGTGTCGGAGAGGCAATGAATGGAGAAGGATTCAAAAGGAAAAGATCATGAGCCCATCAAGAAGATGGACATGATGGTTATGACGCATGTCGGCCGGCCGGAGGTGTCTTCAAGGTGGGGGGAATGGAGACATTCGTGAACGTCGTCGGCGGTTTGCCCCACATCAACATGCGCCAATCCCTAAAAGAGGAGTTTAAAGTGGAGATGCGCGATTATCTGATCATCAGATAAGGGCGACCAGCTACTTGTAGACTTGTCATCTGCCTTCTTTTTCGCAAAACTTCAAATCATTTCTCACCCAGTGGCTTTTCCCCATGACTGACGAATTCTTTCTGCGGCATATCCCCCCGACGCCAGAGATGTTACGAAACCTTCTTTCTTGAGGGCGCATGCCAATGACACATGTGGGTAGCTCCCGAGCCCCCGACAGTCTTGGAAGCCTGGCCTCAGTTCCCATCTTTTCTCGCATTGCATTTCAACTTATTGGACAGACATGGTCTACGAAACTCTTGGTTGACAAAGAATCTTGACCTCGTCTCCCTCGCACTTCAATCTGCGGCCAGCATTCTTCTGGCTGCTGTGTAACACCATCAAGAAGATGCCATGATGAGACATCGGGTTTCTAATCAGAGGTCATTGGCCACCTTGACGGAATGTACGCACGTCAGTAGTCAATTGTGTTACTGATTTCAAAGTAGAATAAGGTACTCACCTGAGTGACCTGGAGGAAACGGTAGGCGGGGGCACGACTTCGAGCGCGTCGATTCGTGTAACTGGAAGATGAAGCTACCCCTCAGTGTCGGATATATCATATCCAGCTCTTCTTTCTCGCCCATCTTGCTTGTGCCATTCCGATAGAGCCAAGTGCTTTGCCGCAATAACCGCGAAAAAACAAGTCTTCAACCGCAACCGGAAACAATCACACCATGGCCAACACTCCCCTCAAAATAACTCAAGATACCTTCATCCCCCTCAACTCCCTCATCCTCATCACCGGCATCAACGGCCTCATCGCCAGCCACATAGCCGACCAGCTCCTCTCCGCCGGCTACCGCGTCCGGGGCACCGTCCGGAACAAGGCCCGATGCGCCTGGGTCGAGCCCTTCTTCACCTCCCGCTACGGCGCCAACCGGATCCAAGTCGTTGAAGTCCCCGACATCACCGCTCCCGACATCTGGAACGCCCACGTCGCCGGTGTCTCCACCGTCATCACCGTAGCCGGAGTCGCCTGGCTCGACGACAGAGACGTGCCCAAAGCCGTCAACGAAGAGCTCAAGTGTCTCCACGGCCTACTCCACGCCGCCAAGACGCACGCGAACACCGTCCAGGCGTTCATCTACACCAGCTCTTCGTGGGCGGCTTATACGCCCAAGGCCGGGGTCCGCAGCACTCTGACGGAGGAGTCGTGGAATCATGAGGCGGTCGCATTGGCTGAGGATCCGAGCATCACCGATGCGGAAAAGGGACTCCCTCCGTTCATGGCCATCAAGGTCAAAGTCGAAGAGGCACTCTGGGACTGGGTTGCGAGGGAGAAGCCCAAGTTTACGGTCAATGCGATGCTCATTTCCACCCGTCATTGGGCCTATCCTTGATCCCGGGAATCAGTCAGCCAGCACAGCCGGCTTGGTCAGGGCTTTGTACGATGGGAAGCCGAAGGAGGCAATCGATGTCATTGCTACTCTCGGACCGCAGTGGTCCATTGATGCCCGAGACGCAGGTCGGCTGTATCTGGGCGTGTTGGTGTCGGGGCTGACTGGATCGAGGGTCTATGGGTTTGCGGAGCGGTTCAATTGGAACCGGACTCTGGACATTTTCAAGGAGTTGTATCCCGAGAAGAAGGACTGGGTGGAATTGCCGAGATCATATCAATGTGATGAATCGGAGATTATGGGAGACATCTCTCTCTCATTGTTGCGTGCTGTCGGACAGGAGGGATGGACGAGCTTGAAGGAGAGCATCAAAGATGCGGCGGAGAGTTTTGGACAGTCCTAACGGAGACTTGAAAGCATGATGGAGCCGGGAGAGTGCATGGTCTTAGGACGGATACTGATGTCATCCGATGCCTCGGTCCCGAACATCTCGTCCAATCTCGTTCTAGGCACCCACCTTCGCTTGTCTCCTTTTTCTCCCGGTCGGTTTCTTTTTCTTCTTTCAGCAGTGTGTTCACGGTACCTGCAGTAGCGTACACCTCCTCCGGCATGTAAACGTTAGCGCGGTGAATTGCAAAGTGGCGATAACTTCAATCTTTGTACAAAAGATGAGAGGTTTTCTCACCCTTAAACCCCTAAATATTGTAAGGTGGCGGTACCACGCTAACCGTTTACACGTGTATTCGCCGGAGGAGGTGTACGAGATTATGTGATATTACTAGTAATAATCAATATGGGGTTCAACGTAGCTTGATTGTGTGTGTGTGTGTAAGACTGGCTCTACAGACTCGAAGCTCTAGCATCTAGATAAATCCCGCATATCCTAGCCCAATTGGGTACGTACACGCCCAATAAATCCCCTAGTCTCTAACACACCCCCTTAGATTTAGTATATAAACTACGCCAAATCTACCCAAATATACCCTAAAATATCCTAAAATCCTTCTAAAACTAACTAGAAATAATATTATTCTCAAATTACTTCCTCGTTACAATAGCTTTCAAACTTTTACTCGTAAGAATTTTACTTTATTACACTTACCGTTACACTTACCGATTCGTTACCCGAATCCTCCTTTACAAAATCCTCCATACCCTTTAAACGGCCTACAACAATATCTCCGCTATTAAATTCTCGCAATTAAATTTATAACCGCTATAACTCTACGAATCCAAATTACTCTATAAATCTCAAATATACTACGGGAAGGAAATTCTTTATAAAGCTATCTACAATTTACTCCTTAATAAGTACATAAATTATATCTACTAACTTCCTCTCTTATACTTACTTTAACCAATATTTACATACATTAACGTACTTAAATTTAATTACAAACCGAACTCCCTCCTTTACAACAAATTATATTATCTATTTATTATTATAACCTATAGGCGTAGCCTCTTAATTTTCGAATCCTAAAGTAAATTCGTTAAAGAAACGGCGGACGTAAATTACCTCCTTAATTCCTTAATTAAAAGATAATGATTTAACCTTTATAAATAAAATTATAATTATATCTTATTTATTAGTAGGCCAATTAATAATAGCGCCTAATAATTTAAATATAAATACTTGTAAACTCGTTCGATTAAGAGAATTATCTATAAATAAAGAATTAATTATAATATAGAAATCCTAACGGTTTTTACTACCTAATTGAAAACTATAATTTTAAATTATTAGAAAGTAAAAGAATACTCTAATTATAATTACGTAATATACTAAATTAAGGTTTGAATTAAATCGAACGAATCTAGAGACCGAGAAGGCTACGTTTAGTCGCAACGTAATAATAATATAAAGAATCGAACTAATTTTAACTTAATATATATAAATCTCGTACGGGGCTACGTTATCTTAATAAAATAAGAGTTCTTTCCTAATTATAGGCGTAGAGTACAACTTCTTTATACGTTTAACCTTCTCTACGATCTTCTAAATATAGTTGCGCTATAATAATTAAATTAATTTCTTCTCTCGGTCTCGAATAATCTCGATACTTAGAAACTATTTTAGTAGCTCTCTACCTATTAGCTAATACTTTCTCTCTATAGCGGCCACTACCCCTTTAATTATAATAATCTCTTTATCCCTATATTTATAAGTAAAAATAATATTATTAACGTAGAAGAAGAAGAATATATTATTTTTAGTTAAAATACTAAATTCTATAAAGAGAAGGTTTATACTTATAATTATAAAGGTCTTAATAAATTCCTACTACTAAAAGAATGGAGATTTCTATAGACTATATAATGCGTATAATAATTAAAATATTTAACCTTTCTCAATATACTTAGGGGGAACCCTTATAAATATTACCTTATCGAATATAGGATTAATAAAGGCGTTCTTCACATCGTAATAAATCAAATCGAAATTAAAATAAATAACTATACTTATTAGGATAAAAAACGACCTAATAATTAAAATTATTATATATATTTTATATACGCTATCTTTAAACTACTAATCCCTACGTATAATTAAATATACTTTATATTTAGAAAACCGGCCGTTTTAATCGAACTTATAAATATATACCCACATCGAATCGAATATCTTATTATCTCCTACTTCCTTAATACTAACCTACTTCTAAAATTTCTTATCCTTATACTCATCTAGGTATTCCTTCTTTATAACTTTAAAGAATTTTCTAAAAGAATAAAAATTAAAAATACTATAGTATTCTAAATGAGGTAGGAAATTAATTCGATAGAAAGGTCCTTAATATACCCTTTACTCTAGAATAATTAATAATTTCCCTTATTATTTTTAATTTAGGATTATAGTCGGAATCAATATTAATACCCCTCTCTCTCATCTCCTCTAAAAAAATTTAATCTACGACCTTATCTCCCTAAAATCCTACTAATCGATTACCCTTTGCGAATAAAAACAACGCGGCCTAATAAAAGTATTAATCCATAATTAATTATAAATCTTCGTTAGAACAAAAAAAAAAGTTATTAGAAACGCGGCTAAGCTTTCAAGAAGTATAGGGAAATAGCCCTCTTCTTTATCCTTTAAATTCAAAATCGTATTCCAAAAATCCAACGACAATTATACAAATAGCGATAGTAAGGACTCCAAAAATCCTTATAATATTTCTAAACCTATTTATAATTATATTTCTAATACCTACGGGACCTCCAAAAATCTAAATTGCGTCTATATTTCTAAAGACCCTAATTCCTCCTCTTCCCCTAATATATTCTCGGTCTCGATAAGAAAATCTTAAACAACAGGGCTAAAACCTCCGTCATCTATAATAAATATAGCTTCAACCTATAGGACATCTACTTATATAATATTTATTTAATAAAAATCTTTTAATTATATAACCAACTCTTTAAAGGAAATATTAAAAGCATTATAAATTTCTTTAATATTACTACTAAAAAGACCTCATTTTTATTAAATATAATATTTCGTATAATAATAATAGAATTAATATAAAGATTTCAAATCCTATAAATATTCGTTAATTAGTATCCAACTGAATAGCCAACCTAAGTACGGTCTTTAAACTTTATTAATTTATTCAATTCTTTTATAATTTCTATTATAAAAATACAAATTTTATAACTATATATTTTAAAGTATATAATAATAAGGGAGGGATTTAATAGAGGAATAATACCGTCTCTAAATTAATAATACGTTTTGAATCGGTCTTAAAGAAATTTCTAAGGATATTCCGCCTTACGAATTAAATTATACAAATATATAATTATTTTAATAATTTCTATTTATAATCCGTAAAGAATATTTGTATTTAATTGTATTACCGTACCCTTAATTTTAATTACACTCCCTAAATATTCTACGCCGCCGTTTTAAATTTATACATAAAACGCTAAAGGCTCGATACTAATTCTTTTTACAATAAATTAAATAATAATCTTCTTTCTACTAATTATTTTATTATCGTATTTAACTACCCGAAGTACAATCTAATATTAAATTTACAACCCTATACAAAAGGATTCCAAATAAGTAATAATAAATTCAGCTTCTCTATTATCCAAATAATATACTTAAATGAATCTAAATTATTAATTTATAATTATTATTAAACTTAAAATATTTCTAACCCCCTATATTTACTTCTTTATAAAAAAAGAAATCCATAATTAATCGTAACTTAAAGCCCTCTAAATAATTGCAAACTTTTCTACGTACTTAGCGCTTCAATTTAACCTTAGTATATAGTTCGTAATATACTATATCCGGTCCTTTAAATCGTATGCTATATTTTTACTCCATTAATTTAATTAAAATCTCGGGTCCCGGGTAACCAAATCGAAATTACTAAGGAAAGAGCTTACCCTCTTAAAACTTCTACTTAATATAATTTATATACTATATAGTAAAAAAATATTCGTTAATACTATTCTATAAAAGGATATATTCTAAAATAAATTATTTATATTTAGAAAAGATATAATAAATAAAGGAGTCTATAAAGCGGGAACGTAAGCAATTATTTTTATAATCCTAATAAATTTATTCATTTTCGAATTATTTTAAAGAAACGAGGTTATAAATTATACCTAATACTAAAACGACGTTAAAGAGCTAAAACTCTCTATCTCTATCGTCGTCTTAAACTATAATTATAATAATACTATACCCCTTTATAGGAATCTACTTATTTCCCGCCTATATACAATTACTAATATTTAAAAGGGTAAAATCTTCGAAGTAATTAACCTTATTAAAAATATATATTATTATACTTAAATTAAAGATTACAAAATCTCTTAATAAGTATATAATATTATATCTTACCATAAGTATTAAAAAAACTACTTTTATTTACCCGGCGATTATAAAATTAATTATCTTAATCCTTATTGTCCTACTACGTTCGTAGATAATTAACGGCCTCTTTAAGTATTTTATCCTTTTTTTAAATTAGTATATATACGCTTTTTAATAATAAAATTTTCGATCTAACCTTTATAGGCTAATTATAATTTAATGTAGTAATATTTATCCAAATTATAGCCCGGCTACTTATAAAGCCTATATAAGGATTAATATAATCGTTTATTTATTAATAGGGACGAAGAGGAAATATATTTATTCTTATTAATATTTTTCCTAAATTTACCGTTTTTACCTATACCCTCTCCCCGTCTCTCTACTTCTAAGCTAAGGTTTTATTCGTCGTTAGGAACGTCCTCTTTAGCAAACTCACCGCCTAATATAACTATAAACGTAACATCTTTAAATAAAAGGGCGTAACCCTTTTCCTAAATAATATTCGCTATTACTACCTTATAAAAATCTTTAGTTACAATACAAAAAAAAGATTTTAAAATTAAAATTTCTCTTAATCTCCTTATTATACTGGAACTAATAATTGTCTACCTAAGTAATATAAGGACTCGACCTTATAATTATATAGAATTCTAAGAACTATAAATCTAATTTATTTATTCTAATAATTCCTCTAATAATATAAAGCGCTATAGCTGCCTTCTAATAAAAGGTCCAATTATACTAATTATAATTAATTCTACTAAGGGGCTTAATATTAATAAATTTAATTCGGGCGAACTTCTTTACCTTCTAATCGTTAAAAGCAATAGACTTATTAAAATTATCGTACTACTTATATAAATTAATACATTTAATAAAATTAATCTTCCAATAATTATCTCCAATAGTTTTAAATATTTAGCGATTTAATATAGTCTTTTTAATACCCAAATTAGAAAAGATCTTAACCTCTACACGCTAATCCAATTTCTTGATTATATAATTACAATAATTACACTTATAATAGAAGCTATAAAATTTAGCAGCAATAGAGATGGTAACCTTCCTATCCTTCTTAGTTTCTCTAATTTCTCTAATGGGAACCTCCCCTTAATAGCTAGCGATATTGGGTTCTACTAATTCGGTTGGCTAAGGAACGCAATTATTTAAATCGATATACTTCTAGAAACCTAAATTCTAAGCTATAGAAATAAAGGTATCTTCCTAAGCCGGCCAATCCCTAGGGCCGTTAAAGGCAAGGCTATTAATTTTAATCGTAAATATTATTAGCAATCGTTTAGTCGGTTATCGTTACTAGTGATAACTTCAACAATCGAATCAATAAGACTCTTAATTATAATATTACTAGTAATAATCGATATATGGTTCAACGTAGCTTAATTGTGTATGTGTGTATAAGACTGGCTCTGCAGACTCGAAGCTCTGGCATCTAGATAAATCCCACATATCCCAGCCCAACTGGGCACGTGCACGCCCAGTGGATCCCCTGGCCTCTAACAGATTAATCCAAATTCCAAACAAGCCCCAGACCCACTATCGGTCGAAGTCGCCTCGTTGGGCTGTCAATGGTTGTTCCGGGTTTCTGGTTCATCTTATTGGGATCCACAAACTTGGACTCTAGCTCCATGGATGAGGTCTAGGCCTTGATAGTCCCTAAAGCTCAGCCAGCCACTATTGAATTACCTCTCGGTCAATGAAGGAAGAAGCCTGCTAAGATCTGGACTGTTGACCGATACTTTGAGCGCTTGCTTTTCTAGTGTATGGTGTGAAGCGCCGATAGGGTGCCATATAAGACAAAGCGTTGGGAACGTGAGCTCAGACAAAGAGAGACACCCGAACCTCTGCTCTCTTTCCCTGTTTCGCGTTCTTCCGCGTCCATTCTTTAATTGAATCCCTTCACGATCATCGACCATGCGTGCCTCATTCGCGCTTTTGCCAGCCCTTGCGGCCATGACTATGGCAAGTCGATGCCGCCCACGGACAACAACGTCGTCTTTGGCAACGTCGACCTTGACGTCAGCGGTTGTTAGCAGCCCAACAAGCTCTGCCGACCCTACCTCCAGCGCTGTCAGCATCATCGAGAGCACGACAACCACTGCATCAGATGAGCCTACAACAACTGAGTCATCGACCTTGGAGCCATCGACCACGGAGCCTGCCACGAGCGAGCTGCCCACCACGAGCGAGCCGCCCACCACGAGCGAGCCACCTACCACCAGTGAGCTGCCTATCCCGGCGCCTACCACCACCGAGGAGCCTACCACCACCGAGGAGCCTACCACCACATCCGCCGAGAGCGCGACCTCGACCGCCCCCAGCGCTGCTCCAACAGTCACGGGCTTCTGCCTGAAAGCCATCACGGCTAATGTGCCCAACTACAAGTACCACATTCGTGCGCTCGGTCCCGGCTCCAACATGCTGACCGAGGCCCCAAACTTCCCCAATCTCGCCTTCTTCGACCTCGACATATCTACTGGCAAAATGACCATTAGCAACGGTGAATGGGCCGGCTATGAGGTGTTCACTCCCCCACCATTCGACGGTCAAAACACTCGCGTCATCCGGTTCACGGACTCGCCAGCAGACATAGAATATCCGTTCCGCTGCTCGAATCCTGATGGAGTGTATTCGGCTGGGTCGGTGTTGAAATGTGAGGTGACAGCTCCTTGGGGTGACGGCGTTAATATGAGGTATGCTACGTTCAGTGGCAGTACTAACTCGCCTGCCGGCGCGTGGAATATTATGCGCGATGACTATGTGAGGGCTGGGGCCTTCAACTACGATTTGGGCATGTTCTTTGGGGATGTTTGCAGTGGTGAGAATGACCAACATCCATGATGGGACAGGAGAAGCGAATATTCAGAGACCGTCTTGTAATAGATGTTGGAGATGTAATTTGCAATGGGTGCAGTCGTTCTTGAGTGGTATATAGAAATGCTGAAGATGGATAACAGGCGATCCATACTGCTACGCTGCTGAAGTTGTAGGCATGTAGCCGCAATCTTGCAGGGTTTTTCGAAGCTTTCGAATGTGTTCGGGGGACGCCTTGCAGCAACCTCCCACAATGATGGACTTCCATTTTCCTCTTTGACGTGCGGCTTCGACAACATTGGCTAGGGTTGCTTCCCAAGGGGCCTGTGAAATTATGCATGAGCCAAAGGACTTGTATGAGGTGGAAGATTCAGATAGTTGTAGATCATAACATACCTCTGGCTGTTTGTGCCCAGGAGGCAACTCCCAAGTCTTGCTGGCCGTGTTGTAGACCTCACCGTTTGCTCCGTCTGGATAGAGCACCAAGCTTGGCCAGTCCATCGGCTCTCCGTTGTCGATGCAGGTCTGGATCGCATCTTCATATCGTTTGACCAAGGAGTCGAGCTTTTCCACCTTGGTACAGTTGATACCAATTCCCCAGGGAGTCTCCAAGCCTTCCTTGTGTATGAGGACGGCTTTGACGACCTCCTCTACCGTGCTGCCGTCCGGGAGCTTCTCGTCATCGTTTGGATAGAGAGGTGAAATCCATACGGGGCGTTCGCGAAGGGATGTTGGGATCTTGTCGACCGAGAGCAGATTTCTGATGGCAACAATCTCGTCAAGCCTGGGAACCGTTTCGAAGGCAATGTAGTTGACTTGCTTGGTGTCGACGTCTTTGAACAGATCCAGCCGCTCCTTGTGCCATTTTTCCAGGGACCGCACGTCTTGGTGTTCAGGGTCGTACTTGCCGCTGTATTCGGTCGATGGAATCATGGTGGCTCCATAAGGGCCGAGAGACAAGGCAACATTGCCCTCCCTCCCCGCTGCATTTGCGGCAAGGACGACTGCACGATTCAGGAAGCGAGGGATTCCTTCCTTATCGATGCCGTCCACTTGGTTGGAAGAGCATTTGGTTGCAGCAAACCCGTTGATTGATGCTTGGTACGTCGCGGTAGAAATGATGTTCGCTCCTGCCTTTTTGAAGGCCTCGTGACAATCCAACAGCTTGTCCTCTTCACCGGAAACAAGGAGATGCGATGACCAGAGCGGAGTTTCGAATGAGAAGGTGATGTCGTGTAAGTCTTCCAGAGTGGTCCCCAGCCCTCCATCCAGGATCTGGACTGGAATCGGTGTAGCCATTGCACTGCTGCAGTATTGTGACGTGATTGCGGGGCGTCGTGGTTCGTCGTGGTCGGGCACTGGTTGTGGTGTTGCGCTCAAGATGTTTGAGGGGGAAGGAGTGAGTGAGTTGCAATTGCCTCGGGTGAATTTCCAAATGAATCTCAAGAATGCAAGAGCTTCCAAAGATGACGTTCAGGCTGCCCCGCTACGGAAATTGTTAAGGATTGGCCAATCATTGCTTTGCAACGGCAGGGGCAAGCCTGGGCACATGAAGTCCTGTGGTCTTGTCACCTCCGGCTCAGTCTTGTCCAATTTCCACGCCAAGACCTGTCAACACCCACCCAGCAAACCATCCCCCAAAGCGCCGCATCGAGATTCTAGACAGACCCAGAACGAACGCCAAACGCAAGATTGAAGGGCTGTGTTTTGCCCTCTGACCATTGAAATCTAGCCGTTTGTCGTTTGCGGCCATCCCCAATGACGAACAGTGTCTGGTGTTCTCAGAGACGTCTGGCGCACGAAGACCGAGGAAGTTCTTCCCTCTGCGAGCAGCTGGACTTCTCACCATGACTTGTCTCCTGCAGTCTCATCCATGAGAAGATAATTCACTACCAGTCCTTCGAACGTGTTTGGTAAGAGCATCGTGAAGCACAACCATATGTGGTTCTGTTGATGAAGCTGAGAAGCCTAGAAATGGAGCCAGAAAATCTTCGGCTCTGTCTATAAAAGTGAGGGATTATACCAAGGCATTGAACTTTATCCCTACACCCTGGCGCACTCGTACTAACCCTCACAATGGTAGAGTCAGTTTCTGGATCTCGAACGCCTCCATATCCCATTCATCACTCTGGAGAGTATCCACGACTTGGTTCTCTTCGAGATGTTCGATGCAGGTGCTACGAATATGAATCGGGTGAGTTTGAGCTATGGGAGCCAATTCCCCTGCGGAGAGCCCTCCCCTTTGAGGTCAGGTACCAAGAAAAGTGTCTAGTAGCACAGGGAGTTGCTCGTGGAACTCTTCGGATTGTCAGACAATTCAAACTGAGAAGCCCAGAGGCTCTTGTTTTTGCAAAAGAGCAGGTCCTTGCCATCACAAAGCCAAAGGTCCGTCAAGAGATCCCAATCCAGTCTGCTCTACTGCTTCCAATGTTCCAGTCATGACTAACCTCCTTCGCTCCGGCTTGCTTTCTAGTTTGCATACCACTTCCTCCAGTACCTGCAAGTTTTCCAGACTAATGACCGCCAAGAGAACACTGGTATTCCCCAGCTTCACCTCATGACGGAGGACTTTGCCCTGGGAGACCTTCAGTCTTTCATCACGACCAATGGGTCCATACGGGAAGAGGAAGCAAGAACAATCATGCGTCAAATCTGCAATGGTCTAGGTCTCCTGCATCTGGAAGGTCTTGCCCATGGCGATTTGCAATTGTGCGTAAGTAATTCCCGGAGGATCATTCCCGCGGAAAGTGATGCAGTGCAGGAGTCGTCACTAACGTCTCGCTGTCCGTGCTAGCACGTTAATATCGTCCGTCTTCCCGAACAAAGCACCGTTCAACAGCACAGAGAGTGGCGCGTCAAAATTGGGGGATGCAGACTTCATTACCCAATGTCCCCCATCAGCTACGGCAGTCCCGAGAATTTCATCAAGACTGTTGCCTATGGAAACCTCTCCTTTCTATCCCCAGAGATTCTAGGGGGTTACACACTGAGAAAACCTTCAACCTTTGAAGGAATCAATGGTATACAAGCATTCGACGTTTGGGCAGCAGGAGAGGTTGCCGCTCAAATGTTAACCGGGAGTCCAACTTTTGGCCTGGATCTCCCGAAAATCTTCGACTATCAGGCCGGAACAGTTTTGTTTCCAACCAAGAAGTTGGATCAAGCGATGGTCTCAGCACTTGGCAAAAGATTCATTACGAAATTCATGCACCAAGACCCCTTCATGCGCCCAACACTCCCCCTCGATCCAAGGCGAGATGCCATTGCACAGTGGATTGAACCAGCCAACTACTGGCAAGCCAAGGAACTGAAGTCAGTTCCACTAGCGACACTCTACCACAACAAGATTCTACCGCCTACAATGCATTACACGCCTGACGGGAGCAAGCTGGTGCTGATAGACTCCCATACCATTACCATGCGTTCAAGTTCCGCCGGATTCATTAGCAGCTGGATCTACGAGAACGACCGGCATGCCGCATACCGCGCTTCGGCTCTCTCGTCTTGCGGCAAGCGGCTGGCGGTGTATGACGCACACTCCAATGCCATCAAGATATTTGACCTTGCGAAGAGGAGGAACACCGGACCATCCATCTCCTACCCCGTTTCTGAGCCACTCATTACCCCCACGGTGTCCAATTCCCCGTTTGTGCAATTACAGCAGCCGCAAACAATCCTCAACTTCCACCCTACCGGCTCTACACTTCTTTCCGCCTCCCCCAGCACCTTCACAACTCTTGATCTATCTGTTCTCCCGAATCCTGCCGACCCCCTCCCGTACCAGCCCAAGACTGACTCCCGAGAAGAACCAATTCTTAACGCTTGCTATACCAATGACGGCCTGGCAGTAGTTATTTCCCGCAGAAACTTTACAACGTTTACCTTGCTATCCACCGGGAAAATCACCCGAAGAGTGGCGCATCCCGTCCCCGCTCGCGTTATAGCTATTGCACCCGACGGACACCGCCTTATCTTGGGGTCAAAGGATGGCGATATCTGGTCTCTTTCTACTTCATCGCTCATCCAGTCAGAGGAAGGTTGTTGGGTACCGGTCTGGCGAGGGATAGACGGATATCCTGTCGACTCTATCGACATTGCCCTGTCATCTACCCCTTCAACTCGAGAGGGGGTTACTAGTGCTACCGCAGTTACGGTAGCGGTTGTTAGTGGGGAGAGATTGACTCTTCTGTCCATCGGTGATGATCAAGACGATTGCTGCTTGGGATGGGTCGAGTTCAAGAAACGGAAGGCGCTGATTGCGAAGATTAAGCCACGAGCGGATAGTGAGAACCATCAGGAGATCGCGTTATGGAGTGGAGGTGAAAGCAGGATTACATTCTTGAAGCTTGAGGGTTTTCATGAAAAGGATAAGGTTGAGGGTGGCAATTACTTCAAGCGGCCCATAGAGCCGACCGTCGCCGGAGAAAACGAGAACCACAACGAGAACGCGGAAGAGCAAAAGAAGGAGCAAGACTATGTGTATACAAGCACCGGAGGGATCTTGATTTGCGGAAGTGAGATTGAGGTTGACGGCGCAATTGAGAAGGAGGACGATGAGGAGGGGCTTGATGAGGAAACTAAGAAGGAAAATGAGGAGGGAGAAGGGGCCAGTAGCTCTGGATGTGGGAGTTGGGTTCTTGATGGCTACAGTGATGAGTAGTTAACCCACTTCTGAGGACACACGGGTATGGGAAGGAAAGGAGAAAGAGTCAAAGACGAGTGTCTTTGAGTTGTCTGGAATAATTTTCGGTTCGAGGGAAACCAGATGTGGACGGAATGCGAATATTTGGAAGCTCATAAGTTGACGGGCAGTTACCTAGGTCATTAACTTTGCGAGTGCATTTAGAAAAGAGTTTTTGCTTGTGCGTTGTGCTTTTCAGATACGGCGATTCATACCTCTATGGAGAATGAATCAGATCGGTCACTCGAGAAAAACACATGGCTGGATTATAGAAATGCCCAGGAATCCAAACCAAATTGGCAACCCAGCCAACCCACCAGGGGTGTACTCCGTTTCTTGAACTCCGGAGCCGGGAACCGTTGAGTGTCTCGTTTGTTCCTCCTTTGTCTTGCAGTAGTGGCTCCAATGCCCTAGTCTTCAAAAGAAAAAGGCAGGTCCACCGTGGACTACAACTTCCGCGCCTAACTCACCGCAGTTGACAGGACGGAAGGAACCCGAGGCTTTGGGTACGATGGACCGACACATGGCTGGAATTCTGGAAACTCACCGCAGTTTAGAGATCGGTCACGTTTCCGAGGCCGGCTCCAGCCTGCCAAGGTACCCGGTACACATCGATACCTCTTCGCATTTGAACAACTTGGGAAAGAAGCAACAAATGAAAAATCCAATAACTACACCTGAGCATCGTCAGTCGTCCCGAGTCGCCTATCCTTTCCTCTCTCGATCCTAGCGGCGAAGAAGCATGGCCCGAGTTGGCGGCGGAACTCACTTCCAGCACATCAGCAAACCAAGCCGATGTGGCATGGACTTTATGGAGGCCCGGCCAACACAGAGAAGAAATCCACATCAAGGATCCAGAAGCCGCGGCGACTGCCAAGATTCATAGTCACGATGGGTGAGAAATCCTGCAGCGAAGCTTAAAAAAAGGGGGGGCTCTAATCCCTCGGAGGAGATGCCGTTGGAGTTTTGTGAGAAGATTCTGGGCGTTTGCTGCACAGACCGCTAGTCCTTTGCCCTGCAGGCCCCTTTGACAGCGGTTCTGGCACTTCCCAGAATCCCCTCCTTTGCAGACCTTCCTCCTCTTTGTATCGCCAGCTCTATATAGCTGGCGATCCCTTCCAGCCTCAGTAAGCTGGATCCCTCAATCTACATCATTCCCATCATTCGTGATCCACCTCATAGGTCATGAGCCCTCTGTCGCAACGCTAATCGACGCGACCTCCCAACAACAACAACAAGTCAGCGACGCGATTCTCGCCCTGACAACCCCTCCAAATCAGACGAGCTTCCTGATACCCCAAGTCGACGATCTACCGACACCTTGTGAGGATTATCTATCAAGACAACCGTCACAATCAATCCCACAACAAAACCCCGTCGTTTACTCTCGTAACCATGACAACCAACAACAACCTAGCCGACACGGCAACCCTCATACAACTGAAAGGCGAAAAGAATCTGGGTGACTGGGAGTCAGCTCTCTGGGTCGCACTGGACTGCGCCAACCTCACAGACTATGTCTTTAGTCCAAAAGACAAACCAGAACCGAAAGACAAGGACTCAGAGAAGTACGAGACGTGGCGAGCCAACAGAGCCAGAGCAGTTGCCGCCATTCACAGTACCCTGAAAGCCGAGAATATCAGAACCATACTACAGATCAATGGCTGGGACCCCAAGAATCGAGACCCCAGCTATCATTTCCAACTAATTCAAAAGGCAATCGCGAAAGTCACCGACGAGGCCAGGGCAGATGTACTTCACGAATACCTGTCCCTTAAACGACAATCATTTGACACCATAGAGTCATTTCTGTCACGATACAACGTGTGCCGCAAGCGAGTTGCTGACGCGGGCCTCAAGATTGACGATGAACTCGAGATGGTGATTCTGTTCAACATGGTCAGAGATCGATACCCCATTGAAGCTCGTCTCTGGGCAGTCGATATGGAGAAGAAGACACTCCTACCTCCAGTCTTCCTGGGCAAGCTCAGCACTATCGGCAACAGCGAGAAACGTAATCCAACCCTCAGTGTCTCTACACAAGTCAACAATACCAACAATACCAACAAGAACAACTCAAATGATAAAGGCAAAGACGGTAAAGACAACAAGGACAAGAAGAGGGAGACAGAGAAGTGTTCCACGTGCAACAGGGACATCACCAAAGGCCACAAACACTTTGACTGTGGCCATCACAGGAATCCAAAGACCCCAGACTGCTGGATGTGCAACCCAGAGAAGGCACCAGATACATGGAGAAAGAAGAAAGAATTGATGGAAGCCAAGTCCGCTGGCACGGCTGCAGCCACGGCTGACACGAACAATGGCCTTACCCATCCCTCATCAAAGAGCTCCCTTCTGTACGGTAGTGTCAACAACTTCATGGCATTAAGCCGTGACGATTCTGATTCTGATGGCAATCAGGATTTTTGGTAGAGCCCGTAGCCAATACAAACGCTAAAATCCAACAGGCTCTCAAGGTATACAACATCAATAATAACGACGATACACGTGACAAGGTTCTCTACGATTCTGGATGTGCCACTAGCATATTCAACCATCTCAAATGGTTCACAGACATACGACCACTAAACAAACCTTCTGAACACGTAGTGGGCAACGGTAATTCCATATACTCGTACCATGTGGGTACAGTGGAGTTAACCATGCCAACAATAAATCACGGTACAATAAGGGCGACGATCAAGGACGTACAGTTCTGTCCCGACGTTCCCGCTAATCTCATTACCTCTACTGGCCTTCTTGATAACGGTATGGAGTGGATGATGAAAAGCAACCAGATTTCGTACGGCAAACACACGATACAGAGTAGTTGGGCAGGCAATGTACCTACTCTTCCAACTATATCTCTAGACAACTTTGACCAGAGCTGTGAACTCCCTAGGGCCCTAATGGCCTCGATAACGTACAAAACAATGCACAAACGACTGATGCACGCTGGTAAACAACAAGTCATCGAAGCTTGCCAGAAAGCAGGTATTCCTATAAGCAGACAAGAAGAGGACGACTGTGAGGCATGCAATATATCAAAGATGACCGACAAAATGCCTAAGGTAGTCTACGGTACAGCAGCAAAGAAGGCACTACAATACGTACGTGTAGACGTGACTAGCCATAACCAACCAGGCCATATGGGCGTCAAATACGTGGTTCACTTCACCTGTATGGCAACAGCTCACAGATGGGTTCGTTTCGTTGTCAACAAAGGCGATGCCTTCAAAGCACTAGTCGAATGGAAGAAGTTCGTAGAACTTCAGACTGGTCTGAAGGTCTGTATCATTGGCCTCGATGGAGGGCCAGAGTTTGGACTGGCAACAACAGAGTTCAAGAACAGTAAGCTCGATAAATGGGCAAAGCAAGAAGGTGTTGAAATCTGGAAAACGACACCGCACACACCATGGATGAATGGCCCAGCCGAACTGACTGGCCGGCTCATCATGACAAAGACCAGAACAGTCATCCAAGAGAACAAGATTCCCATAGTTCTATGGCCGTTTGTGATGGACGCCGCCGTCAGAGTCATAAATCTCCTACCAACCAAAGCGAATAAAGACAACGACAAGATGAGTCCCCATGAACTTCTTCATCCTCACGCTAATTCACCAAAAGACCAAAAGAAGCCATACCTCAAACACTTGCGAAAATACTGGTGTACCGCCTACTATTACATCAAACCCCAAAAACGCGAGCAAGGCGACAAATTTACCCCGCGAGCGCGCAAAGCCCACCTTCTCAATTACGGTGACGAACACGGCCGCATTTACTGGCTATACGACCCCGAATCTCACGAGATAATCCGAGCGAGCGCAGTCAAGTTCGTGGAAAAGGAAAACGAGGATAAAGAAAGAGAGGATGAGCCTCAACACACGGTAGTCTTCGAAGATCACAGCGTTCAAGAGATAGAAGACGTGGCGGAGCAAGAGAAGGAGGTGATAATTAGGGTGACGGGTATAACGCGACGGTCAACAGAAGCGCAGCCGGTAGAAGGTGAACAACGGCCTCAACCCAAGCTTCCCCCTGCGGTCCTCGAGATACCGCGTTACTACCAAACCCCATCCTCAACACCAGTGCCATTTTCAACACCATTGATTCAAGAACTCCAGAACCAACAAGACCAGCCATTACCGTCTATCGAGGAGGAGGAGCAAGAGGAGGAGCAAGAGGAGGAGCAGACAATGGACCTTGATGACTTGGATGAGGAGGATCCCATCCCACCAAAAGACAGCCCGCTCAACAAATCCAAATCACGCTCCCCTAGCGAATCCAGCAAATCTCGGAATCAGAAGACGCAAGTATGGGAGACGTGGATAACGCGACTTCTACCCCTACTCCACGAGGCAGTCTCAGAATGCCAAATCTATTCAAGAGGTTTATGTCTCCATCAACCTTTAAACCTCTCCAGAACCCCATGGAGCTCCAGCCTATGCCGCCAAAATCTCCAGGTCCGCTGGCATCTCCAGTTCCGCCTCCCCGACTGCCACCAGCTAACCCGGCTTCTCCAGCTCCCTCACAAGCACCCCTAACTCCCCTGGTTCCTCTTTCAAAAGACCAACCCTCTTCAGAGCCCACGGCTGTTACCGTGAGGGATAACTCTGTTCCCCCAGAGGTATGCGAAGGTCGTCCAAGGAGATCTAAAGCCAGGAAGCCAGAAGGATACAAGTACGGTGATGAACAAATAACCGACGAACTGGGTAAACCAATCGTCAATAAACCATTGCTCTACCATGGAACGATGGAACCAAACCGTTTGACGAGACCACCACCTACCTATTGCTTTACAGCAATGAAAGCACTAAAAGAAATCAATACACGTATCAACATTGAAAGAGATATCCCCAAGAACTACAGACAAGCCAAGAAGCTCCCGAATTTCAGTACATATTGGCTTCCAGCCATGCAAAAGCAGGTGAAAGCACTGGAAGACCAACGAGTGTGGACTCTGGTACAGAAAACCCCTGATATGGATGTTCTACCCGGCAAATGAGTATATGACGAGAAATTCAACCTTCTTACACAAGAGCATGAGGCCAGAGCCAGATGGGTAGCTTGTGGCAACAAAGAACAGGAAGATTCATGGAATATCGAAGACGTTTATGCTGCAGTAGCCAATAGTACGAGCCTTCGAATCTTTCTGGTTTATATGGCCATTCACGATCTGGAATGTCAACAATTCGACTTCAATACAGCATTTCTTAATGCCCCCATTCCAGAAGGGAAAAGATATTACGTCGAACAACCAACAGGACTAGCTAAGACGTCCCTACCTGTCCCATCTGGACTATACAAATATTCTGAACTGGTGTGCTTGCTACGTAGAGCTCTATATGGGTTGAGACGGAGTCCTCTATACTGGTTTAACACCATAAATCCCATCCTGATAAACCTGGGCTTCTCGGCACTAGGCACAGATGCCTGTCTCTTCATCAACAAAGGAAGAAGAGCATTGATCATACTCTACGTCGATGATCTCCTTATTGCAGCACCAAGAAATGAGGACGTTGAAAATATCGCCAACCAGCTGAAATCCAGGTTTAAGCTGAAGTCGATGGGCGAGGTCAGAACGTTCCTTGGCTATGATATTGTTCGTAACAGAAAAGAACGCACGGTGTTTGTGTCACAACAGCGATATGTACAAGCAATTATCAAGAAGTTCGAATATGATGGCTTGAAAGGCGCCAACACTCCATGGCCACCAAGTTACAAGATCTATGGGGGTGCCAGTCCAGCCATCGAAATGGCAGAGATTCAGAAACTATACATCAAGAAGACAGGATCACTCAACTACGCCTCGATGGGCAGTAGACCAGATATCACATTCACAGTCAATAAACTATGCGAAGGCAACGCCAAACCGACAGACAGGCACGACTACGTGATGCGTCATCTCTTCAGATACCTGGTAGACAACTCAGATCTGGGATTACTACTGGGAGGCCTGTCGTTTCCACGGCAACCAGACCTCAATTTCAGGACATACGCAGATGCCTCATATGCTGATGATATCGAGACAAGGCACAGCACAGCCGGCCATATTGTATTTGTCACGACTGGGCCAGTATTCTGGAAGTCAAAGAAGCAAGCCTTCGTTACACTAAGTACAACAGAAGCAGAATTCACAAACCTTGTGCCAGCAGCTAGATCAGCTGACTGGGTGTCACAAATGCTGGAGGAACTGGGCATGGCACAACCACAGCGTATCCTCTTTACAGACAGTGCCAACGCAAGAGCAACAGCGCTCAGAACCCCTGGAAGGAACCGCTGCATTGATATACGGCTAAATTGGGTCACAGAACAGATAGAACAGAAAAGGTTTGAGGTTATTCACATTCCCGGTACTGATATGGTAGCCGATGGCCTGACGAAAGGCCTCAAGGCGGATAAGCATGGAAAATTTGTAAAGATGCTGGGCTTAACCAGAAGGGATATCCCCTGGCTCAACACCAAAAAGAAGGAGGATATTTGATTGTTTACATGTACATAGATTTCCTATTTCAGGTCTGTGGGGGTGTGTGAGAAGATTCTGGGCGTTTGCTGCACAGACCGCTAGTCCTTTGCCCTGCAGGCCCCTTTGACAGCGGTTCTGGCACTTCCCAGAATCCCCTCCTTTGCAGACCTTCCTCCTCTTTGTATCGCCAGCTCTATATAGCTGGCGATCCCTTCCAGCCTCAGTAAGCTGGATCCCTCAATCTACATCATTCCCATCATTCGTGATCCACCTCATAAGTTTTTTTCTGTGGGACAAGACCAGACGGGACTGGAGGAATGGAGCCGCTCAACTGTCTGTCTCCTGCAATGCTACCCCCCCCATTTCCCCTGTCTCTTCGGGTGTCAGTCCTTCATCGTCCTGGGTCTGGGTCTGGGTCTCTGGGACGCTAGAGAGGCGATACCCGATACCGCAATAAGGTAGGCACGGTACTGTAGGGTACGAGTCCAGCCATCGTTGGGTCGTTCTTATGTGGCGACATGGGTCTGTGTTGGACTTTGAGGTGTCATTTCCCCGTTCTTCATGTCACGTACCTAGGTACCAGGCCAACGGCGTCTAAGTGCGTGTAGATGGAATTGCGGCTAACGGTCCGCGAGAGGGAAGCAATACCATGTAAGGATGTCAGGAACACCGGTCAGAAAATAGTTTGGGCATTATCGATGAAGCGAGAGAGGCCCTATCCTCTCAACGACTGCCTGCAGCTCCAGTCCAGTCGCGTGGCAGCGCAGCAAAGCAATGGTGATGTTGGAGAACCTAACGACCTAACGTTCATGTTAAAGGCCAAAATGGGAAAGGTTACGGACAAGGAGGTTCGTGATGATGGTGCCCGCTCTGCCACCTGGTGATGGATTCCACTTGGACTGGAATGGAGTAAACTGGAGGTGACAGGTCCGGGTTATGATTCCACGAAGCCGATCATGATGGCCGCGTTTACCAAATCCTCGGTACTTCGTGCTACGGTTACTCAATGCGACAGCACATTCCCTGCACAGCCATTGTGGTACCCAGCTTCCATGTTCCCCAGCCAGGCAGAACTAACTAAGTCCGATTGTAGTTCAGAATGGAATGGTCATGGACATGGTGTTGATGTTGGAGGTGTGGTTCAGGTGAGGTTGGCAACGTTAGCGGTCGGGTGTTAGTGGTAAAAATTGTTAGCGAGGCAGCCCCCAAAAGCAGCGCTAAACAGTGCTACGGCAGCCATTCCTTCCCGGGCCTAGCGCTAATCAAGGACGCGTGCCAGACCCCGGCTGCTGCCCGCTAGCTCCCGTCGATGGAATTGAGGGCCGACGTCCGGACAACTCACACACGAGCAACGAAATCGGAAATCTCCAGGAACTCCTTTCACCATCGCTCTCGTTAGGAACAGACTGCCCATCGTCCCGCCAGCCCGGCCAACAAGATCGAGCATGGGGTCTGAATCCGCCCTATCGAATCCCAGTGCCTCCAACGAATCTTGCGCATCCCCGCCGCCGCCGCCGTTGATCTTCCAACCTTGGGAAGGCAACGTGCGTTCGAGGCCATGGGAATGACATCCAAATCAACAATTCGGAGAATGTCTGATCAATAGCAATGCTCAATGGCGCGCCTTGCTCCTCGCATCCGTTTTGGGGACCTCGGAGGGGACGAGTCCGAACCAGGACGGGAATAGCTCCAACAGCCGCCAACGGGGCCAAGCACCGCTACACAGTGAGAAAAGGGGTCACTTACAAAGTCTTGGCCACACCTCGAAAGGCTCTTGTTGCCGCTTGTTGCTGACTGCAACGGTACATGGTCGTACTGTGCAAAGAGCTTGGCCATCTCATGAAGTCTGGCGTCTTTTGGGGACCCCTGGGTGCTCACTTCAGCGAGGCAGCATCACAGAGACAGGGACGGGTTCTAGACTTTAGATCCCTCCATGGCTCCATGGCTCGCGTGGCAGCGCGGTGCGCTTCCGTACCTTCGTACCCGGCCGAGACCGACCATCTCACTCCATCCTCAAGAAGTCGATAAAGGATGCTACCGCCGCCGTTGCAACACCCTTCCACTCTTGCTCCTCAACCAGTCCAGTCTTCTCTTCATCGTGTGGTGTAAGAGTTGCCATGGTCCACTGCTGACCGTCCTCAATCCCCCATCAACTTCCATACGACACAGGAAGAAGGACACAGCACGTCAACATCAACACCAATACCACCATCGACATCCTCCCAGACGCCCAAAATGTCGTCCCACGGCTCCCACGACGGGGCCAGCACCGAGAAGCACATTGCTACTCATGACATTGCGCCCGCCCACGTCTCCATAGTACCCAAGGGCCATGGCGAGACCGCCACAAAGCCCGGTGCCCAAGAGAAGGAGGTCCGCAACGCCGCCCTCTTTGCTGCCATCAAGGAGTCCAACATCAAGCCCTGGAGCAAGGAGTCCATCCACCTCTACTTCGCCATCTTCGTCGCCTTCTGCTGTGCCTGCGCCAATGGTTACGATGGTTCGCTCATGACCGGTATCATCGCTATGGAGAAGTTCCAGAACCAATTCCACACTGGCGACACTGGCCCGAAAGTCTCTGTTATCTTCTCTCTCTATACTGTGTAAGTCATGATTACCTCTATTCACTCCCTTTGGTCTTGGGCTCTTCTAACGCCTCGGATCTTCCAGTGGTGCCATGGTTGGTGCTCCCTTCGCTGCTATCCTCTCTGATCGTTTTGGCCGTAAGAAGGGCATGTTCTGTGGCGGTATCGTCATTATCATCGGTGCCGTCATCGTTGCTACTTCGTCCAAGCTCGCTCAATTCGTCGTCGGCCGCTTCATCCTTGGTCTCGGTATCGCCATCATGACCGTCGCTGCCCCGGCCTACTCGATCGAAATCGCCCCTCCTCACTGGCGTGGCCGTTGCACTGGCTTCTACAACTGCGGTTGGTTCGGAGGATCCATTCCTGCCGCTTGCGTTACCTACGGCTGCTACTTCATCAAGAGCGACTGGTCGTGGCGTATCCCCTTGATCCTTCAGGCTTTCACCTGCCTGATCGTCATGGCCTCCGTCTTCTTCCTCCCCGAATCTCCCCGCTTCCTCTTCGCCAACAACCGCGAGGCTGAGGCTATTGCCTTCCTTGTCAAGTACCACGGCAACGGCGACCCTAACTCCAAGCTGGTGTTGCTCGAGACTGAGGAGATGAGGGATGGTATCAAGACCGACGGTGTCGACAAGGTTTGGTGGGACTACCGCCCGCTCTTCATGACCCACAACGGCCGCTGGCGCATGGCCCAGGTGCTCATGATCTCCATCTTCGGTCAGTTCTCCGGCAATGGTCTCGGTTACTTCAACACCGTCATCTTCAAAAATATTGGTGTCACCAGCACCTCCAAGCAGCTCGCCTACAACATCCTCAACTCCGTCATCTCCGCCATTGGTGCCTTGACCGCCGTCTCCATGACTGATCGCATGCCCCGCCGCAAGGTGCTCATCATCGGTACTTTCATGTGCGCCGCTGCTCTTGCCACCAACTCTGGTCTTTCTGCCACTCTTGACAAGCAGACCCAGAGGGGCACGCAGATCAACTTGGACCAGGGCATGAACGAAAAGGATGCCAAGGACAACGCCTACCTCCACGTCGACGGCAACTACGCCAAGGGTGCCCTGGCCGCTTACTTCCTCTTCAACGTCATCTTCTCCTTCACTTACACTCCCCTCCAGGGTGTCATCCCCACCGAGGCTCTCGAGACCACCATCCGTGGCAAGGGTCTTGCCCTTTCCGGCTTCATTGTCAACGCCATGGGCTTCATCAACCAGTTCGCTGGCCCCATCGCTCTCGACAACATCGGCTACAAGTACATCTTTGTCTTTGTTGGCTGGGATCTCGTCGAGACCGTCGCTTGGTACTTCTTTGGGTATGTTTTTAGTCTTCCTCTCTCCCAACATTTTGAAGTAGCAGACAGATCGTTAACACGTTGTCCTACAGCGTCGAATCCCAAGGCCGCACTCTCGAGCAGCTCGAATGGGTCTACGACCAGCCCAACCCCGTCAAGGCCTCCCTCAAGGTCGAAAAGGTCGTCGTCCAGGCCGACGGCCACGTGTCTGAGGCTATCGTTGCTTAAACACAGGCAACGAAGAAGCGTCGTTACACCTACCTTACAAAAACATCATACCCGGACGTGCTTCCTTTCACGTACCACCACCACAGTGATACCCCCTTTCGGGTCTCTCTCGAAAAAAAGAGTCTTAGTACGCCCGTCTCCTCATAGGAGGAGCAGAGGCGTGTACGAAATGTTACAATGAGCGTCATGTTTTTATTATCTGCGGTTGGATTTAGCAAGCAAGCAGGATGTATTAATGAAATGTAATGTCTTCATTATTCCCACGACCATCACTTTCTCTCTGGTGTAGTTGACATTCTGTGTATGCCATCCGAACTTGTAGCCTCAAGCTTCTTTTTTCGGCCTTTCTCCAAACCTTACCCGCTGCTTCAATCCCTTCTCGCAGCCCATGTAAAATTCCACTTCACAGTTGTCATCATCACGGCAAACCCGCAACACCGAACCGAACCCAGATGTCAACAAAAAGAACCATGTGACACGTCAAACTCGGGTCTCGGTCCAACAGCCCTAGGGATGGAGCACACTTGGTGGTTTTGGGAATAGCTTCGGTTTTACTCCACAGTCAGCGCTCACAGGGTGTGTGGGGACTGGGGAAACAGTGGCAGTTCGGTTCGTGGGGTGCATCCGGCGTTCGGGTGTCGTTCCGCTCGTTTCACGTTGGGTGATTGTTTCTTTTTCTTTTTTGGTCTCCTTCAAGCTTTGTCTGGTCTGATCCTGTTGAGGTTGAAAGTCTCAAAGACGGGCAAGGTGATCTGCGATGCAACTTCGTGCTACTACCGCTGCAACGGCGTTGTTGAAGCTTACACTACGAACAGTTAATATCGACATGTCCTAAAGTATTCAATCTTCATTGCCAACTTCAAGTGACATAGAAGTACCTAATCTCCTAGCAAAAACAACTCTCCATCCAAACACCCCTTTCATCAACCTCGCCTCTCGCCTACTTTACCTACAACCCGCAAAAAAAGCGCAAGTGCGTCGTCCTCCCCTTTCGTCCCCGGCGCGGACGGCCCGACTATCCGACCAAAACAGGTCATTGTCAACCCAAGCCCAGAACCCTGAACGCATGCATTCACATGTTAGGCGTCTACCTACCCTGCACACTCTGGCCGTCGGCCGGGACCCATCCTTTACGCTATTGATGGAACCCTCAAATTCCAGCCGCTCGCTCATCGTGCAATCGGTTTGAATCCAACCGTTTGGTTTTGATTGGAATTATTTTGAACGCTCAAATGTTCATGTACCGAACCCTCCCGCTCTTCAATGTCAACGTGCACCCAGCTGCAGTTTAATCGGACCGATCTTTGACCCCTCAACGACGGACTGCAAACTGCAAACTGCAAACTGCAAGTATCATGTGCATAATGAGGTACAGTATGCAGACAGACGTTTGGATGTTCAACGTTGAGGCAGTCAAATACTTTGTGCCGACATCTCCCGTTGTATCCAGGTACCTTACCTTAGAGGGAATAAGGCGCCTGAGATACGTGAGACTCTCCCGAGACCCTTCACAAACACTAAGATAAACTTCCCGTCGGGCTTTACTTAGTATAGCAGCAGTATACTAAATAGCAAGCAGTGTAAGCTAGCTCTATATAGGTACATGCCGTATGCCGTGTTTACCACTACCGGCCCGCGTACTAGGTAGAGGTAGGCGTACACTTCTTTCGTGCCAGCCTCTGTCTGCTGTGCCTCTGTTGCGCTTCTATCATACAGCCGATGTAAGGTGGTGTCCCGTCCCTCCCGTCACTGTTCCTAGCATCCATCCAATGTCGTGGTGGAAAGTTTAGGTTATGTATATCGCTTGGGATGTGGTGCGGCCAGGCTCGGACTAGAGATGCCGCTTCGGGTTCATTACTTTCGCGCTGATTGGTGCTGGGATGACTGGAGCATGTATTGCGGCGGCCCGCGCAACATATCCGGTCGCAGACGGGAACGTATAAAAGCCGCGAAGATGGACTGTGGGCGTTATTAGAGTGTTGCATTTGGGGATGTTAGATGTTTTGAGTGGAAAAGGGGTTGCTTGAAGTTAGCAGGTTTGCTAGAGGTAGGTACCTTACCTGGTAGAGGTACCGTGCCTGCTATATAGGTAATCCTCGTCTGTCAATGCTGTAAAACGACACTCCTCTTTCTTATTTAAGTAAGAAGTCTTCTTCTATGACTTGATTACTCCTGTAGCACCAATTGACGTTAGAATAAGCCTCGATACCTGCCCGTCGTGGAAATAGGCTTTCAGGCACAGAACCTTAGACCGAGCCGGTTAAGGAAGGTGGGTCTCCGGATGTAAGTGGGGCATCACGGAAGGGAAGTGGGTCGGGAGCGCGGCTCCGGGGCTCCGGACTCGATGATCACTCGTCCAGTATGCATCGAAAAAGGCTTTGAAGACTGAGAAAAAAGGGAGCAAAAGACTGTAGAGAGTGTAAAGGCCCGAGGGTTTATTATACAAATTTTCTGCTACCACTTGAGGTCTGGAACATGCGAGTGTTCGTACCGCCATGCAGATCCCGAAGTCCAGCGGAGGCCTGAAGTTTGAGCGGTGACGGAAATATGCGTTATCGTTGAAAGGTCTGCTGAGATTGCAATGCTCAAAATCACGGAAACAAAGGCCTCCAGCCAAGCTGCCCTGAATATCTTGATCCCAAAACTTACAAGACTCGTACAGTTGCACTGCTATGCTTTTCATCTCTTTGATCCGTCCATAGCAGAGCCCATTCTCCAACATCAGCGCCGATTACTCGATGCTTGCGTCATGATACAATGGGTCGGCCGCCGATTTAAATGTCAAATGCATAGGTAACTTAACATACCTCAACATGGATTCACCAATCTCATCTCAACCTACGTGGATTCCTGAAACCTCTTTGCCTTCCACTTTTAACCACCTGGATTATGTCTACTGGGTAGACGAGCAAGTATATTAACCAACCTCCCGAACTACGCGTAACGAAATAGCCTACCTAGAGGTACTAGCGTCTCGCCATCTGACAGTCAACGGCCACATCGAGTCGCACTACTTCTTCCAAACCGGCAAATGGTCACCCCTCACCTTCGTCACAGACCCATACCTACGTATGCAGTCCCTCTGGGGCTACCGGCTCTAACTTTGTCCTGGTATCGATCGATCTTAAACATTATGGCCAAGTCCTATAGTTAAGGCAAAGGGCCGACATGAGAACTGAACTGAAAACTCTAGTCGGGCCTCCCCAGGCAGTCCGGTTACGTTGCCCTCTTTTTCTCCGTAGTATAGTGAGTAGCGAGCGGACGAGGATCTGAGGCGCAGAATGGAGTTGATATGTTTGCAACCTAAGGTACGCCGTACGCGCACAAAGGACCGTGACCTTGTAGGTGTAGCTGTGGCTACCTCCGTAAGTGGCGATAAAAAGATGACGGCGAGGACGACCGAGCAGTCTTGCTGCTCGGGACGACAGTTGCAACACGCATGGTAACCCCAGAGCTTGCAAGGCGCTTGGGAGTTCACAAGTCCCTAATCTGACAGTTATCCTCTCCTTTCTAGGTTACGGCATCGAGCAGTTCGCGGTCCTCTGGGACCACATGAGGCCGCTCAATGAACGCCCAACATTCCTGCCGACCCTCGACACCATCGTCGACTCAGCCGCAAGCGTCGGAAATACGATGATGGGCGTCGCGTTCTACGATGCAGGAGTCGTCCACTTCCGGCTCCAAGCCATGAGAGGAATGGGACTCAGCGATTTCCACTATCACTGGGCGAGCTCCATCAATGTGGTCTCCTCGACCACTCGTTTTGCATGCTCGTGAGGTGGTGCCGGTGGTGATATTTCACCTACCTCTACCGGACACAGGCTGCCGGCGTCTGATGTGTAGAGGTATTCCGACCAGTTGGGGGGCGGGCTTAAAAAGTCCTCAAGGGGACGGGAGGGGCAGGGCTCCTTCTTTTGGCCCCTTGGGGTACGGGCCGGACCGGTTGGTGGAGCACGGGCGGCAAATTCAAGATACCAGGTATGCTTTGTAGGCTTTGTTGTTGAGACTTGCTCCGAACGTTGATTCTGGTGGCGCCTGGTCGTCCTCATCCTTGCTCCACTCTTCCTCCTGGTCATCGTCAAGGTCATCGTCGCTACCCTTGTAGCTGCCATCGCCGGACTGGAAAGCCGAAAGGCCATCAAAACCTCTTTTCGATCGATATCACGGATGGCTCGGGGCCAAGCGGTTATTCATTGACCGCAAGTACGACGTACAACTCGGGCACCAGTTGCACCGGAAGATACGTCACCCGCCAGTGCTCGCTCGCCCCGTCAGTCGTCTCGTACGCATTGGATGTTACGGGTAGCACGACACAATATGAAAGGGGCAAGACCCTGAATGTAGCCGATGTGCTGGGCCTTCGCTTTGGTCTCTGGCGGCAGTTGTCGGTTGAGGGTAGAGGTAATTAGCTCGATGATGGCCACTTTTATCGCCTGCTTGATTGCCAGTGCTTCAAAGGCGTTGTTCGCTTGGTCTGCGACCGCCAGGCAGAATCAGATCTGAAGCCGTTCTGAATGGAATCCCTCGGTATTTACCAGCACGAAAGATCCCAGGCCAAGATGAATCAGGCAGTTTGGAACGAAGCCAGGCAGCGCCAGGCTCAACTCATCGACACGATCATCGAGTTACGCCCATTCATGATTCGAGAAGAACTCGAGGATGAGTGACGGACAAGCAGTTGAAGGAGATGACTAACGATGAAGTCCGCGATGTGATGAAGACCGCTAATTACGAGATGGCGAGACGTATGCAGAAGAAGTAGAAGTGGTTAGTCGATATTGGGGTTGATCCTCGAAATGTGGGATCTCGAAGAGTACCAGCTTTTGTTTGCCTCGGGTCTTCTTTAAACAAGCAGAAAGAAGGGCAGAATTTCCATCTGAACTATCTCTCTGCCTGAAAACGAAGCTGACTGGTAGTCCACTGCGAGTTCACCTCATCCTGTCTTTCGTTTCTGCCAGGTACTTTCAACCCGAAGTACGCAAACAGATAGCAGAATCGTCCGAACGTGGACCATTTCCCACTTGAATGGAAGGAGCCTCAGGAATATGCAAGGCGTATGACCACTCAGACAGTAAAAAACTTCAGACGTATAGGCAGGAGCCTCATCCCATAATCCATGCTGCCCCCGATAAGAATTGTAATGCCGTCCTCTTGTTGGTCACCTGGGCAACGTTTTGCAACTGTCGTCCGAACTTTCGCAAGGCGGTAGCCTAGAGGTATTCAGTTGGTTTGAAAAGGCAGGCACGTCGACGCCAGCCCTCTGCCGTACCCCTCCCCGAGGGTAATAAAATCTTAAAGGTTTTCTTTCTCCCCCTCCTCTTCTTCTCTTCTCCCCCCAAGCACCAAGATCTGATCACCACCAGCGCACCGCTTTCTCTCGCCGTCGTAAGTAAACAGTAAATAGCTTTACAAGGAGGAAGCGAAACTGACAACTAATGAACCAGCACTACACCAACGATCTTCGTGTTTTTTTTTGTGTTGTTTTTCCAGCAACACCACCAGACCACCACCACCACCAACACTTCTTCTCTCCTACCCCTCCTCACCACCACACCACCACCACACCACCACCACCACCGACGACACCATGGCTCCTCGCGCTGCCAACGTTGGTTCCGCCGCCCTCGCGGGCACCCCCGTCGCCGTGGCTCCTCGTGAGCAGCACCAACCGGGCGCCGACGCCCCGGGGAGTGCTCCCGCTCGCGCGGGCGCGGTTGACGAAGAAGAAGAAGACGACGATGACGACGACGTCAAGGTCGACACCATCGGAGAGGTATGTACTTAAATTCCACTTCCCTCCTTCTCCATCTGCCTCTTGCCTTCACTTTGCCTTTCGCTTCGCCCTCTTCCACTTGTCATTTGGAAGTGATGGGAGAGTCAACTCTGCTCTTCTCTCATCACGACCACCATCCTCTTCTTTTTTCTACCCTCATCAGACCTTCAAGCCAGTGACTCTGCCCCTCAAATACTCTTTCGTCCTCCACATCTTCGTAAAACAGTTCACTAACTCTTGTCTCCTTCATAGATGTATGCGCGTGCGGTTCGCGAGTACGAGGTAAGCAAGATACGAGATTGAGACCTGATGTTGAAGCCCCCGTCTAACACCCCATCCCCTTCATCTTTGCCATTCTGCCTGTTGCCCTCTCGACCCGAACAATCCCTTAGAGCCCTGCTGCGTTGCCTGCATTGAGAGCGGCGCCATCTGCGTGCGCCCTGCGGGCGGCGTTGCTTGCCGCCGGTGCAATGAGGCCGGCCAGGGCTGCAACCCTGCGCCCGGTTTCTTGCGCCAGTCGCGCAACGAGTAGGACTCGCTGCCCCCCGGTGACGAGAACCTTGACGTGTTGACCGAGCATCATCATTTTCCTCATACACAGCGTTTTCTTCCCCTCCTGTCACTTCACGGATCGTAGGTCTTTTGCACTTCGTTTTGGCACCAATCTTTCGAAGGGTATTGGCCCCCTCGGCCTGGGCCCTGTGCTCTCGTTCGGCGGCGGAGGAAGAGGTAGAGACCTGGCTGTGGAGGGACAGGGCGTGGTGGAGCCCCAAGTGTCGACACGTCTGGGCACCTTCTCCATGTACAGATCCTCGAATTTGAGATCCCACTGAGGTGACCATCGGTTGGAAACAACGAGACCGAAACGCTGTTGAGTACCTTCTGCGCGAGGTGGAGTGGCTTTCTTCCTGTCTCTCTTCGCTGGGCTTGGAGCGCACCAGACAACAACCAAACAATCGCCCTCCATCACACCAAAGATTCCAGAACCTTTGCTAACCTCTCATCTCAAACAGAGACTGGGCACCTCTCGTATCTCCGAGGCTGCGAGCAGCGCTGCCCACAACCTCCCTGCCGCCCCGCCCGCCCTTTCCGTCCCTTCAATCCCCGAGGACACCGTCGCGTCGGCCCAGCCGACGCAGCCCAACTCTTCCGTCTCGGGTGGCCTTGTGCTCCCAGCTCCGCCCTCGCTGGGTGGAGGACGCGCCGCTCTACCGTCTTCCTCGGGCGCCGCACGTGGTGGTGGCCTCGCGGCTGCCCACGCCACCTCTGCGGCTGTCCCGCCGCAGGAAGAGTCAGAGTGCAGGTGGTCACGGTGGGACGTTGGGTTTGGCGGCGAATTGGGGTTGGAGATGCTCGGAACTGGAACGGCGCGTGCCGTCCAGCACGTATGGGCGCCGCAGGCGAGGGTGGTGCATGCGCCTGCTCGTGGCCAACAAGGTCAGGCCGAAGAAGGTTACGAAGAAGGAGAGGAAGAGGACGATGACGAGAGGGGTAGGGACGTTGGCGTTGCTCTCACCAGGGACAGCGTCGACGATGAGGTTGAGTTTGATGATGGTGACGTGGTGGAGGACCAGGCTGCTGAGGAAGCGGCCGCGAAAGCGGCTCGCGACCAACGCGGGAATCGACGCCTCGGGCGGGCCCATTTTACCCCCGAGGAGATTCAGTCGATTCAGTCCTTCCTCCCGCCCCCCGGTCTCACTCCTGAGGCCGCGGAGGCACCCTCCGATTCTTCTCCTCCCTCGCTCCCTGCTCCGTCCGCCCCGGTTGCTCCGGCTCCGGTGGCGGCTCCCATCGTTCCAAGCTCGGGTTCACCGTCGGCTTCGGCTGGCCCCCGGGACTTCCTTGCAGCCCCTCATTCGAGGGTTCCCCCTGCAAACCACGAATTCGGTTTCGACCCCTACGGCGACGAATTCAGGCGGGCCTTCAGGCGTCACGTTGATCGAATCCGTGAGCTTAAGCCTGTTACGCCTGGTGCGCAGGTTTCGGAACCGGTTCCGTATCATCCTGATACGGGCCGGGCTGCCCTTTCTGACGACGAGGTGCCCCAGGTGCCTCGCTCGGTAGGAAGGTCTGGATTCGGACTACCCAGATTCCACACATCTGGCAACCTCTTCGGTCCTGACGCTCGTAGTGGGCGTACGGATAGGGGAAGACCCTCGAGTCTTCCGGACGTCGACACGAGTGAAGAGGAGGACACGGGTAGTAAGGGGAAGAAGGGTGTGAGGGAGAAGATTCGGGGGTTCTTGCCTTCTATGGGGCGGAAGGAGGGGAAGGGAAAGAAGAGGGAGGGCGAGGATGATGAGGATGGAGGGGGTGGGTTAGTTTGAGGGGGGGAATGGGTCACCTGGACAGGGCAGCCAGCAGGCCGGAATGTGTGCGGAAGGAGGAGCGCAGGAGAAAAAATATGAGGGTCGTTTTCAAGAGCGACGACCAGCTATGCCAGGTCAAGGAGTTCACCCTATTCCCCGAAGAGATGGGGCACCGCCAATCTCGCGATGTCCGATCAGAGCTGTTTCAAAGGGTTAACAGGGTGGAGAGGATTGGAAGGGGGGAGGATTGGGGGGGTGGCTGGGTTTTTATGTTGTCTGCAGAGTACGGGATCCTCTTCAACTTACATTCACGAAGCCCCAAGTGGGTGGAGATGGTTGGAGCGGTTTGAGATTGGCGTTTGTGGTCTGGCTTGGCCTGGGTTTTCGGCACGGGAAGGCGCTGGGTGTGTGTTTGGCTTGGGGTTTTTTTTTCTGACCATGATACCCCTGGGTCTTTTGCTTCCTGCTTTTCAGCTTGGACTTTTCTTGAAGTCAAGGCACGAACAATCGAACTTTTTGCCGGCCTCCATATTTCTCTTTCTCTTGCATCCATCTGCTGCGTGAACAAACATCCATAAGCTCAAGCAGGTCCGATATCAACAAGGTAAGAACGAGAGTCTTTGGGCTCATCTGTTGTTAGCACCGAAAGAGGTCCTTCCACCTGTCGACAGGAATACGCCCTTGGTAACAAGTCACCTTCGTCCGCAACTTAATCGCTCCTTTTGCAGAGGATTTTGGGTTTGCCTCTTGTGTAATGCCGAGTTGAAGATCGATATCCAGAACTCGAATGCATGGGACTGTAGCAGAGAGCAAGTGGCCGCAAGAGGACCACTCCTGAATAGAGTAGAGTTAAGTAGAGGTAACGGCCACCCATCCTCTCTTCCTAACAGCAGCAACAAAGCTGCCCGAAAAAGTCGCAGAAGACAACCATCTTCAGCCCACCAACAAGGTGCTGATCCTCGAGGAGCTTGGCAGCGCGGCGCCCAACGGTACCGGTAGCGCCAAGGTGGGCGGCAATTATGCGCCAGTGCTGCGCTGGAGTGATAAGGCCCAGAAGGATGTATATGATATTACCCTGCACTTGGACAGCGCGAGGCATGAGGAGGTGGATGAGTTTAGCACCAGCGGCTGCGGACGGTCGTGAGCGTATTGTCGTTCCAGTACGCTAAGATATCCGAAAATGAGTGGCCGACTCGTATTGTTCTGAAACACGTCGATGGAATGGGTGTCCGTGGATTTACTCTCTTGGTCGGGCCTCGCTTACTTCATCACTTGACCTGTCTTCCTCTCCTAAAGTGAAAAGCTGAAGTGATGCTCCTAGCCTAAGGCCAGCCAGGAACCGCGCGAGGGAGTGATGATGAGGAAGAGCTCGACTGCTAAAGGAAGTATTGGAGTAGGCCTGCTTTGGGCAGTATCCTACAACTTGTGTGGGTGGTAGGCCACGTCGCGGTGGATGAAGGCGACAGCTGAGGAGAAAAGCGGGTTATTAAAGGGGGGAAAACGTCCAGACCTGAGATCGCATGATCGGAATCGCCCAGAACCGACAAGAGAAAGAAAGAAAAAGAACCAGTGAACACACAGTCAGCTTCACTGAAACGGCGCGAAAACCTTGAGGCAACCTTAAATGCAACATTTTTTACGAGACCCACCTCTATCCAACCTGGCTACATGCTCCTTCACCGGATCCAATACGTTCCCCCCCTTCACCAACCTAAAAGAACCTGAAAATCGAATCCGGCCCTCTCCTCCTCTTAAACCCGCCATACCACTTGCAAAGCGGATACATTATAGCCAACACCAACAACCAAACCCCAAAAAACACCCACAAATTATCCACGCCCACCGCCGGCTGGCCCGGCTTCCAATAATCCGGGTGCCCAAGCACATGTCCAAACCAGTGCGTCGCGGGCCTAGCCAGCACGAACAGCAGCGTCAAATGACCAACAAAGAAAAACAACGCAGATGTGCCAAACACCAAAAGGGGATCAAAGACGATAGTAGCAAGACGCGGGGGGATGACGCTGAAGAAAGCAAAGAGAAAGAGGTTGCCCGCCATGGTGAACGCCCAGAAGGCCACGTCGGGCGGGTACTTGATCAGGTAGATGAAGGACCTCCAGGAGGCGAGGTACTGGTTGTCGGGGGCGTCGGGCTTTGCGTGCTCGGGCATGTGGAGGCAGCCTTCGGAGAGGTTTCCGGCGTTGAGGAAGCGGGTGCCGACGAAGACGATGGTGAAGGCGATGCCGGCGAGGAGGTTGCCCGTGGTGATGGCCTTGGTGCTCCAGGAGCGGGCGAGGATGATGCGGCCGGCGACGAGACCGAGGATGGCGAACGAGATCCACGCCAGTGGGGGGAAGACGGAGATGATGCGCCAGTCGGTATCGAAGACCTGGTAGAACCAGATGCGAGCCCAGATGGTGTCGGGGAGCTTTTGCACGGGCTCGGCGCCGCAGTGGCCGTTGGTTGGGCTGAGCCAGATGTTCCACCAGATGGTCACGACTGCGAGGGCTGAGAGCACCAAGTTGTGGATGTGCCAGGATATATCGGCGGCACGGATGATGGCACGGTCGGGAGCGATGTCCTCTACCCCTCGGCGGTTAGCCAGCAGCGGTTCGGTGGCATCGTCTTCCTTCTTCTCCGGGAGCACCTTGAGGATGATGAAGGCAAGCATCTTCTCGGTCTTGGCGGCCACAAGCCAGATCAATCCCGAGAGGAGGTAGTCGACAGCCAAGGCAAACAAGACGATGTTAAGGAACCACGTATCTCCCAAGGTGATGCCCAGGCTCATAACGATCATGACCAGGGTCAAGACGACTGCTCTCGTGAAGAAGTGCCAGGCCATCCGAGCTGTGGACCAGCCCAGGTTGGTTCGAGACCGACCAAAGTAGACGATGCCCATGCCGAGAAGGAAGGTGAAGCCCGGGGCGCAGAGGTGGGTCAGCACCCGAATGTTGTGGGCAATCGGGCGATTCCATTCGTGAACAGGGATCGAGTCGTTCTCACCCTGAGGAGCGGTTGCGTGGTCCCATGATTGCAGGGCCATGGCGTTGTGATCCAGAGCCATGAGGACCATTAGCAATCCTCGAAGTAGGTCGGGCGCAAGGGCGCGGGCGGTGGACTTGTGATGGCCATCATGACCCGATCTCAGTGTGTGGGTGAAGGAGCCGTAGCTATAGGAGCCATGTTGATGCTGATGCTGGTTCGATTGGGACTCTAGGGCAGATGATTGTCCATTCTGGGCATGCCACTCTTCGTCTGGGATGGGTTCGTGGTCGAGAATCTGGAGGTCGGAGGATGCGTCGCAGGCATCGGCTGCAAACGAGGTTTCCTGGACAGCAGGGTCCGGTTGCTCTGGAATGTCGACCTGGCACGCCTGTGCCGGCAGGTTATTGTTTTGGTCTTGCGTCTTCATGACTGCAAGCTGTGGGTTGTCGTTGCCAGACCTTGCACAGGTTGGAACGGCATGAAAGTGAAGAAAGCAGGTGCAGTTGGGTGATGTTGGGTTGGGGTTGTGACTTGTTAAACCCAAACCGGAAGGATTGAGATGTCAAATGTGCGTCGCGTTGTTTGCGATGAGGTCACTCGGCTTTAAACAGACAGTGTTGGCTGTCCTCTTGCTTGGAGCGCCGCATGAGTCCTTGCCGCTGGGCCTATCATCCTCGCCGATGCGCTGTCAATCACTGGCATTTTTAGCAGATTTTCTCTTCACTGTGCATGCGCTGTTCCAAGCCCGCCGATTCGTGGAGCCATGAGCACGCCCCACCATCAATGGTTCACAGATCTGACATCAGATCTGGATTCATTTCTCTCTCTTTGAGAAGTGCGAAATGCTACTACCTTACAAGTCTTGAAGATATCACATAAGCAAGGCAGTGAAAGACTCTGGCGGCTTTCCGGTATGATTCATTCATCCCGTCGTTACAACGAACCGCGACCAATCTATGGCAGCCGTTAACTCCGGTGTGCCTGGGCCAACAGCGATCGAAGTTGGGGTAGATCCTCTGTAAGTCCGGGGTGTAGCTCAGACTCTCGGGGCCCGCCGAACATCTCGTCGATACCTCTAACGAACATCGAAACAGTCTCAAGGACACTCGAAGTGCATATTTACAGAAAAGAGGTTGAGATGAAAACTTGCCTTTCAAAGTCTTTTGTATGGATCTGACTATTTGTATCCCGTATTTCACAATTTCAGGACGTACCTTAGGTTGAGGAATGCAGAAGCGCATTGGCAGTTCCTCCCCATGCTGTTATAGCATCAACGCTGCTCCTGCCAGAGACATCCGGATCGGAGTCCGCGGATGACCATCCCGACGACATCTATATCCAATGGATTACTGATTATCGTGCAGCTCGCAGCGTACAGGATCTTATCCCCGTAGCATTATTATCATCACCATTATTATCGTGCCGCCCTTTGGAATATGGTACTTACAGAAGATCCTTAACTCCGTGGCTTGTCGGATCCAATCTGTCGTCAACACCAAAGTCCGGCAATAGGACAGCAACAATGCCTACTTCAAAATATCAGATCAATTGTGTATATAACCTCGGGTAGCATGGCGTCCAAGGAAACATGATTCTTTCTTTCACAGACACAAGAACAGTTCGCAAAGCTTAGTATAATCCATCTTCTCAACTCCCAATCCGACCAACAAACCACAAGTCCACAACAAACAAAATGTCTACCGAAACCCTTCCCCAAACCTTCCGCGCCGCCCTCCTCCCCTCCGCCAACACCTCCCTCTCCATCCACTCCCTCCCCCTCCCCTCCCCCGGCCCCAACCAACTCCTCATCCGCGTTCTCGCCTGCGGCATCTGCGCCGGCGACGCCGTCGTCGCCACCGGTCTCCTTCCCCCAACCCAATTTCCCACCGTCCTAGGCCACGAATATGTCGGAGACGTCGTCGCCCTCGGCCTTGATACCTCAAACTCCAACTTTCAAATCGGCGACCGCGTCGGCGGCGCCTGGCACGGCGGCCACTGTACCACCTGCCCCTCCTGCCTGCGCGGCTCGCAGCAGACATGCTCCAACCAGCAGATTACGGGCGTGAACCACCACGGTGCATACGCGGAGTACACCCTCCTGCGGACGCAAGCTGCGGTGCGGGTGCCGAGGGACATGGACCCGGCTTCTACTGCTCCCTTTCTCTGTGCTGGGTTGACCGTGTTTAATGGCATTCGACGCATGGGGATCGAGCCCGGCGGAAGTGGCGGGTTCGTGGCTATCCAGGGCTTGGGAGGGTTGGGACATTTGGCTGTGCAGTACGCGCGGGCGATGGGATATCGGACTGTGGCTGTTAGTAGGGGGGAGGAGAAGAGGGAGTTTGCGATGAAGGAGTTGGGGGCGCATGAGTATGTTGCTGCTGAGAGCGCGGAGGTTGCGGCGAGGAGGTTGAGCGAGATGGGAGGGGCGGCGTGGATTGTGTCTACGGCGCCGACGGCGAGCGCGTTTAAGGAGTTGGAGTATGGATTGAGGACGGGAGGAAAGTTGTTGTTGTTGGCGTGCGCGGGGCCGGTGGAGATTGATACGACGGTGTTGGTGCTGAAGCAGTTGACGGTGCATGGGTGGCCGTCGGGGACGCCGCTGGATGCGGAGGAGGCGATTCAGTTTGCCAAGTTGCATGGGATCAAGTGTTTTGTTGAGAAGTTCCCGCTGGAAGAGGCGGACAAGGCGTTTGAGCTGATGAAGGCGGGGAAGCCAAAGTACAGGAATGTGTTGGTTATGGAGTAGAGGCGTCAAGAACGGAAAAGATATCTGATGGTGGGGGATTAGCTGGGTCAAGTCATGAGTTAACTTGATACCTTAGAAGGTAGTTAAGCGGATGCTACTCCGTCTTTCGTTTCCGGTTACTACGGTTGCACCGGTTGTCGGAGTGGCACTGAGTCATCTGCTAGATACATCCAACCTTTGGAAAGCCCAGGCGCTGATGCCGATGATGTGGAACCTGGAAGCAATCAAGTGAACGACTTACTTTGACAAAGCCTATAATGAAGTGGCTTCCGTTGTCGTGAAACTTAAAGCTATAAAAAGGGGGCAAGTAAACAAAGATAGACCAAGGCGGCATTATTGGTGCACGTATAAGAAAAGGGAGGTGCACGCGGAGTAAACGCCTTATTTGCTCTGCAAATAGCCTGAAATATGTACAGGTATTACTGCATCCAATTTGTAGTGACCAAACGCTCATCTAAACATGCAATGTTCGAGGGTATATAATCGGCAAATGGGTATATCGGAAGGCAATGGATGTGTAACCAAGAATAACTAGTATGTATATCGGAACCCGGCCTAAAAGTTCATGTCAGCTTCCCTCCCAGTTGCTAGAAACACCACTATCGGCTTACGGTTCTTTCAACGGCCCCGTTCGTGCGCGCAGCCCGGTTGTTCCGGAAGTAAAAGTAAATCGTAAGAACACCAACGAGTGAGATCATCAGAATATGGGACCTATACGTTGCGGTCAGCTTAAGCAGCGGCAGAAACGACCACAAGCCAAAGTCCTTACCCTATCGAGACCCAGACAGCCGTCGTATATCTCGGAGCTTCAACATTGCGGACAATGTAGCTGCCAGCAATACCGCCGGCACCGTTGAACATGGTGCACGCAGCAGCGGTGAAAACACGCTTCCATTGTCTAGGACAGAATTAGCGCTTGGCAAAAAGTCCACCCCATGGTGATGCCAACTTACCCAACGACATTGTTGGCTTGATACGCAGTCAAGGCCGCCCAATTAGCCACGTATGCTCCCGTGGAGAGGAACACTCCAAAATAGCGGGCTCCGGAATTCTCGGCAAATCCAAGGATGGCAAAGCCTGTGATCATGCAAAGAGCATTGAAGATAATAATGGGGGCCCTGATCCGGAACCGATCAGCAACCACAGAAGACAAGATGACCGGGACGACTGCATAGTAGTAAGGCGGAGCCGAGAGAATGATTGCCTGGTTGGGCGAATAGCCTAGGCCATTCTCCAAGATGATGGGCACAAAGTACGCCAGGGCTGTCGAGACGACGTTCTGCATGAAGAAGAGGCAGGCGAACACCCAGATTTTGAAGTCCTTGGCATGGACAAGGACGGCCATCAGACTAAACTTTTGGGCTATGAGGTCTCCGCGGTCCTTTTCGATGCGGCGTGAGGCGATGTCAGCTTCTTCCTCCGTCAGGAACCAGAAGCTCTTGTGGGAGTTCTCCGGGAAGTCGACGATCCACCAGTATGTCGCGATACCCAGCACGCAGGTGCACAGGCCTTGCACAATAAACATCCATCGCCATCCCTCCAGGCCTGCGCCGCCGTTGCGCTGCTGGAGACCATAGTTGACCAGGCTTCCGGTTGCAAGGATGATGACCTCGCCGCTCTGCATGAAAGCAAACCGGACTTGCTGTTCGCGACGCGGATACCAACAGCTGATAAGGTAGGAGAGGCCGGGGTAGATGCCAGAAGATGTGGCGCCGAGAAAGACGCGGAGGACAATCATCTCCTTCCAGTTCTTGATGAATCCGGTCGAAAGAGTGATGATGCCAAAGGAGAAGGTTATGAAGCTAAACCAGATGCGGGGACCCAAAGTGCGTACGGCAATGGTCGAAGGAAGCTGGAAGATAATGCTCGCTACGGTAAAGATGAAGATGGAGACGGAAAAGCGGTTGCCGTGGTCAAGTCCCAAATCCGATGGCATGGATGTGACGGCGGCGCTCGAGAGAACACCACTGTCGAGGAGGTTGAGACTGCATAGGATTCCTGCGATTGTGCAAAGCCGAAAGTCTACCTTGCGGCGGATACGTCGTTCTTGGGCATCTGAGAAGCCGTCGAGTTGGGAGTCGGGGAGGTCATCCTGGCGCAAATCGACATTCACGACTTCATGTTCACTGCGGGTATCAGGTCCGGGTTGCTTCGTGCTTCGGCTGCCTATGCTATTCGGCCTCGAAGTATCTGAGTTGCTGATATCAAGTGAATTGGAGTTCCTCGGTCTAGAATCGGATTGGGGTTGAGATGGCGCCCTGCCCTCGATGGCAGGGGTGCTAGATGATATCATAGCCAGGAACAAGGACTACCCCGTGAGCCTAAAGAGCAGGATAAAGATACAGCTAGGAGCGTGATGTCATTAGGTATTAGAGAAAGGAAATGTTGTAGGGCAAAAGTGACAGCATTGCGATGGGAATGTCGAGTCTTTGAGGTGACCATGATTGCAAATGCTTGCAAATGCTCGACGTTGCAACCAGACCGGAAGTTCTAGAATGACCCACCACTACATGGTGGGAAGCAGCCGTGGCAGCGCTCTGCCGCTACAAGCTAAGCTCTTTCCAGTCTTTGGTCTCCTCCGGCGGGCGGGAGAATTTGGCTGTTCGGTCTGGGAAAGAGCTACCGCTAAATAAGGTTGTGCAACGCCGGCCAAAGAGAGACATACTGCCCAATGAGGATGCAACATCTTGATCACTAAGCCGGTCGGTGGCGTCCCGAGGGCACCAAAAGTCCGCCTAGATTGCGGCATTGCGATATCGCGCCCGAACCCTCTCTTACTTTTCTCCGGCTGGTGTCAGATCTCTCGAGACAAAACAGCCGATCATTCAGCCGCATAGCATCCGAAAGACACTTTGAGTCCCGGTATTGGATACAACCCTTATGCTTTTTTTTCGTGATGTCTCGCTTGATCGGTTTCGCGATTCCCCGTCTTGCATCATGCATCCGCCATCTACGCTCGCTCCTCTTTCCCCGCGGCGCACGCCCCTACGACGGCGCATCCACGCTTTCGAGAGAAGCTTTTACCCCAACGGGACCCCAGATTTTGAACCAATCACCGTGATTGAATTGAGAGGCTTTCTCACATGTCTGCTTCGGTTTCGGCACGTGCCGTCACGTTTACTCGGGACTCTCAGTCCCTTCAAGTTGACAGATATCGCATCCCATCGTCGCGCAAACATGAAAAGCTATCCTTTTCATGGTTCGGTCTTGAACCACTGCCAGCCTAACCGAGGGCGTTTGATCTTCGCGGGACTGTCTCATCAAGGCATTTACTCCGCGTGCACCAGGCTCTGGCTATACACGCCCCAATGTTTCATTTCTTGGCCTGTTATTATACTGTAAATTTAGCTATTACATATGTAGTAGGTACGCAGAGCCTGAGGCACGCAGAGTAAATGCCCTTCTCAAAGCAATGTAATAATATTCGTTGGTTTGCAAAGACAGATGGGAGAGGATGTTGGCGCTGGTGGTGAGTGAAAGGCAGTGTGAACGTGGTTGAGAACCCAGGTGAGGCTTGCACATGCGTAATCATCCATCGACTTGAAAGAAGGGCAAAGAATCCTGACCTATGATGCGAAGGTTCTGGTCTAGTTTCCATCGTGCTTCGCGATGCCAGGTCTCATAAGCCGGCGAGTATTCTCAGGGAGTCAGGGGCACCAAGCCAAGGCTCATGGCGCACGACCCTCCCCGAAGGAGCATGAGGTAAACCCCCTACCGGCATTGGAAAACTACGACCGTTGCTTCAGAGCCTAGAAGGTATGCTTTTATAGATTCACAAGCGACGAAGGCGGCAGCAACACTTTCGAGAAGTCCATCAGAAGGGGCATATGAGCCGATGGTTGGCTCTGACTGAACCCTAACCCTTTTTTCATTTCCAGCCTCGATCGACCATGCCTCCCTCGAGAGACACTCGCCTCCGTTGGCCCGCTCACTGGAGGCTTTTGTATCGAAGGCTTGCAAGTTGTTAGATACTAGCCTTTCGCAATGTTCAGAAGTAGCTGGAACCTCATATCCCCATTCGTTCTCATCCGAGCTCCTGAGATCATGACGGATATGTAATCGAGCGAGAGCTGTCATCGCTGAGAGAGCTTTGAACTCGGATATGAAGCGAAGAAATGGGTATCAACCCGACCGAAACTGGCTCAATCACCACGGGGTTTCTCCCATTCCGTAGACATATGTTCCAGTCACTCAACTGTCTTGATTTCCGGCTCGACTCTCCTCAAAATGAAGTAACACAAGGTGAACCATGACTTGCCCGTGGCGGTCTAGACTTGGCTACCGCAGATGTTACACGAAGCGGCATTCACTTGTTCACTGCTTCTATATAGGGTATCAACCTAAGTCATGGACACCTCTCTCAGAAAGGGGTACATGGGATGCCTGGCTGGCCACAACTTTCCAACGGGTTCTCTAACGTACGATGCCATCGTAAGGGTTCACAGACCGCTCCGGTGGAAGGGAAGAGCTGCCGCTAGGCCCTCCGTCGTTCTAAACAGCCGGTCCGTCGGTCACACGTTGGTAAAAGCGCCGTTAACTTGCCCGACTTATTGATACGGAGCTCATCATGGTCCACTTGGCCTCCGATGTCCTGCGGTGTCTGAGCCCGCCAGTAAGACCGGTATAGGGGTGTAGCACTCGTATGTCCTATCCCCGTGGAGTAAACCCGAAGTAGGGCTGTCACTTTTCCAATTCAGGGTTCAAGAGCGGGCCTGCAAATCTGTCATCCATGCAGAGACACGAGATGTCTTGACAGTGGTTGAAGGCGATATCGAAGCGGTAAAGGGACTTCCCAGCTCGGTGGTATCCATACCCATTGAACGCTTCAATGATGTTCGTCTCCGATATCTCGGGAGCAACCTCTCCCGACACTGGCGTTTGACGATGTTAACAATCGTCGACAGATGAAGTAAGGAGGTGTTTCAGACTTCAACAACAACTGACGTTGAGACCACGACGTGATTCGCCCAAGCTACACCGCGCTTCCCAGTGGGCCCGCCAAGACCTAGTGGCTTCTGTAGCCTCATTGTTGTTGAACGTTAACAAGCCACAGGAAAGCTTGCACGTCTCTCTCAGGGATCCCAAAAGATCCTCAGGGGCTTGAACAGCCTGTATGTAAGATCTCACGTACACGTGTAGTGACGTAAAGGAAGCGAGTGGTGACTGCTCGGGTCTTTCCGAGCACTCGAGATGTTGATGTGCGATGTCGAGATTCGTGGTGCATGTCAGATCGAGCTAGGAGGATGTGTTTGCTGTCTGCTGGCACAACTTGGCCCACAATGCTTCCCAATCGCGCCTTATTCTCCCCTGATGCCCGGCACTTGCCAGTTATCAGTAAAAGACTTCTTCTTTGCCCATCTCACACCGATCATGGTCCTCGGGCTGGGGGTAGCTGACCATCGGGGTAAATTTCCACATTCTGCTCCTGGCAAGGCATCACATTCGTACAATGATGGTTTTCCCGCCCTTTCAAGAAACTTCAAGAAGCCTAAGAACACTCAGGATTCGCCCCGGATGGTTCGTGTTGTATGGAAATTGGTGGCGATGTTCATGATCGGAGGTAAGGAGAAACTGATGTTGACGTGAGACAGTGGTAAATAGGCGTAAGAATTTTGATGCATAAGGAGCAAAGCCTCTGCCAGCAACACGTGTCGGTGTTGTCGCGATAAAGCTTCCCGACCGATCGGTCTGATCGATGACAGGACAGAAGTCCATTGGCGGTTCCCCTTGTGTATAGGGCAACGCGTCGGTAGATGGAAGGCCATGGAAGGATCTGAAAACAAGGCCATGGACTCCAGAGACTTCTAAAAGTGGTAGGTTGGTGCCGCGCCGAGTCTGACGAACAAATCTTTAACGTGTTGTCCGATCGACGGGGTCAATGATGATTATAATCAAGGCTGTGATTGTTCTCATGCAGGGGGGAAATGGACGTGGAGCAGGATGTTCTCCGCGGTGCCCCTGTCCCCGTCCGTAATCCGGACCACTACCAAAAAGCGGGAGGAAGCCCGAAAATGTCCAGCGAAAGCGGCTCGAATAGTGTCCTCGGGCGGCCAAAGTTTACTCGGACGTCCCCTCACACAATTTATGCCCACAAAGCGATCAAGACTCTATCTTGAAAGCAGTCAGGGCGAGCTTCGATTAGGCGCTATGGCGAAGTTCCTATTCTTGGAATTTGACGCATAAACATCGTGCCGGCTCCCGTACGTAGGTCTTTTGACATGGATGGTATAAAACTCGGCAAGGAGATCTCGAGATGGCAGCCCAATTTGCGTGCGGGGGTGGTTTGGGTATTAATCGGAGATGATCACGCAAACGAAGTAGTATGGGCTAGCGCGAGGTATTATGCCTGCCGTCACTTTTACCTACCAAGCGCACCGACTGGCCCTCCAGTGGTGACTGATGACAGACATGAAAGAGGCCAAATTATGCGTGACCGGACCAGCTTTCTGGTGGGAGTGTCGCCGAAGTTAAAGTTTAAGGTGGTACGGTCCATGAGTCGTGACCGCAAAGATCTGTAATCCGAGAACGCTTTGTTCATCTGTTCAAGGGGAGCCGACAAAGCCACCGTCATTGGCTACTCTCGGAGACCGTCCCCGGAATATCGCATCTGAGGCTTTTGGCGATCTCAGAGTGTTTGTGTTGTGTAACAGAACGTCCACCGCCAGACTGACGTTGTTCTCGTATAACTCCGGAAAAAGAGAGACATCCAACTCGGCCATTGACTAGTTTAAGTGCTTTGCGTTCAAAGACGGGGCTTGGCTAAAAGATGAGAGAAGGCTGCAATGGTGTACGGTAGTGATGAAAAAAATTGAGATGAAGCTTACCGTAAACAGTCAAGACGGTGTACAGTGTCTAGGTTCCATAGCATCTGACCGGGTATGTCGGCTCGCCAGTTACCGGTGCGATCTGCGGATTACACAGTGCCAGTGTAATTCTTTCGTTATTGGCCGGGTGTTGACCAGCTCGGTTCTGCCTTGCCTAGCGATGCTATTGCCACGGACTTCACTCCGTTGAAAGTAGTGGGAGCGTTGTAGTGGTGAGCTCTGCTCGATGTTGAACGGTTCCACGATGCCTCTTCAACTGCTTGGTATCCACGAAAATTCCAAATGAAATAAAGTGCCCATCCATGGCGCTTGCTTTACCAGTCTGCTTGCGTCCATCAGGATATGTTGTGCAAGATGATGCTGGGTCGGCAACGGTGACGACTTGGGCAAGCAGACCAGACGATCTTGGTGTTGGTGGCACGTCAACCACCCGTGGCTTCTTGGCCCATTCCATGACTTCCAAATGCCCAAGGGATACACCTGGAATTCAATCATGCCAGGTAGCGAGCATCGTGCTGTGTAGTTTTGCAAAGATGATAGATGTTCAAAATATGGCATTGGCAGGCAGGGCAGGGAGGCATGGGATGATTACCTGTCCGTTGAGTCCCCATTCCCACCAGTAGGATTGCGCTTCTAGCGAACTCTGAAACAAACCCAGAACAACCGAAGATATACATCTGTGAGCGTCGAGGAGCATAGAGGACCAGACAACATGCTATGATAAGCACCTGGATCGTGGCCTCGAGAAAGTTTGACCCCTAAAGAGACGATTTTCAACTCCTAACTTTCACACATGAGGCTCGGGCCGTGAAGCGGGGTTTCTGTAGGCCTAGAAGGCGAAGAGGGGTCGAAATCTGGTCTTGTCTCGATGTTCATTTTTTAGGGGACTCTGCCGCTGAAGAAAGGGGGAAGTCTCCGTGCCTCTCTGTCTCTGTGCCTTTTGTCGAGTCACCAAATCAACAGTCGGACAAGGATGCCAAGAAGGCCGCACAGTAGCAGGTCAGCATAGAGAAACAAGGTCCCCGCCGATCATGACATAATAATCAGGCGTGAAGACGGGACGGAAATTCCCAGCGGGGTGGGACCCTGATATATTGAACCAGTGAGGTTCAAGAGTCGGTGTCGGCAGCCACCTCATTTGACTTTTTCCCCGAGAAATTTTGAACGGGTTATGGTGTTGAGTTACACAGTACGTATCTCTGTGTCGACTCGCATTTTGGCTGTGAAATCTTTTGACGGCTGGGATTTCGATTGAGGTTTGAGCGACCCGAGAAGCGTAGCCCGCGAACAAACCGTGAGGTGTAGACCGGTGGCGTGCCTCTTCTTGTGCTTGTATTGCCTGGCTCGCATGGTTCGTTGCTTCGAAGCAAGGTAGGCTCGAGCATTCCGGTGTATCGGCTCGCGGTCTGTTGGGGGTCGGACGTGGTCGGACGTGGGAAGATAAGAAAGAGCCTGAAGCTGTCAGTCGAGCCATTGAGAGAACAAAGGACATGGACAGGCCGGCGTGGAAGAAAGGGCGCAGACTTTAATGTTTCCGAGCCTTTTGGGGTGGTTTGGGGTTCGGGTTCACGGGAAGATGGCCTGGTAGAAGTTGCCAAAGTAACCGCCTTGAGGGTACCTAGTTCAAGCGAATTATCTCCATGTTACATGTGCCTTCCCTCCTTGCAGCACTTTGCGCAGGCAACAAAGGCAGGTGGCCTGCAGAATCTGCAGGAGTACGCAAGGCACGCACGCCGACATGCCACTTTCCCCCCTCCAAACCCCTCCAAAAGGTAGCAATGCACTTTGCTGATATCTTGTTTGTTTTTTTGCTTGGGCGCAACACCGTGTCATGTCGTTTTGTATGTCGCGAAATGCACCCGTAAGACGGGGTGGACGGCTCTCCGTGAAGTAACAAAGGACGAGACAAATACCTGAAGAGGTGTTGCAGAGAACCGAAGTTGTACCTACGTACATAATAGGGGACCTTGGGGAAAACGCAGTGCAAGAGTGACAGCAACGAAAGACAAGGGACGGGCGGGTTGAAGGATTGGATCATGGTTGGACAGACGGGATGCCAAACAGTGCAGCCATTTCATCATTGCGTGACAGGAGTGCTCGAGACTGTTCAGTTATCTCAACGGGCCGCCGTTGTGATGCTGACAGTGCCGGTCAGTGAGTCTGACACTGAGAAAACCCGTCGGCTGTGGAGAAGGGACCAGCCAATCAGATGTGCGCACTGTGGCGTCACCGTTGCCGATCGGCAATCTGGGAAGCAGTGACCCAGTGGTCGTGTCAGTGGGAGGTCCCATTTTTGGCCTAACCAGAAATGAACAGTGGACGACGAGGCTTGCCGCTTGTGCCAATACGTTTCTCCATCGCTTCAAGTTTCAACTTCTCCATCATTCGTTCTTTTCTCCATCCCAATTTCCCCACCACGGGGGGCCGCTGAGGTTTTCGAGCATGCAACCCAGATGCAGCTTGTGAGACCCACTCGTCCCTCCCTCGTGGAGCCGAGATACTGTGGTACATATGTGGCTGCCGCCGTCGCTACCACCAGTGTTTGATAACCATCACCTTTGCCTCTGTACCTGACACCTGTGAGTGCCTCATCGACGCCGTTACCGTAGGGCATTGTGGACATGTCATGGGATGATGGGAAATGCCAAAACTCCATCATTACTACCTATCCGATATATTTGCATTGCCACTGCACGTGTGTCTTTGGCTGCCCCCCATCAGCTCGATATCTGCCCTGCTTGGACCTCCTGCCAGATCCAACTTGAAACTGGTGAACAATGCATTCTGGAAGGTCTCCATGGAAGGAGTGACACTCACTCACGGACCATCGTAACTCCCCTCTTCGGATAGCACCTCGGTCGCTGAACACTCCGGGCTCAGGGATTGGTGAGGCCCTGTAACAAGGTGGGGGACAAATGCTCAAAAGGGAAGGTCGGCCCAAGAGGGGAAATGAGAATCTCCGAATCTTGCAAAGTCGAAACGGAAGAGAAGGTCCTTGCGGTCCCGCCGTCCAAGCCGTCGTTGCGCCCAGGGCTCCTCCACCACGTTCCAGCAGCCTCTGCCCGCTGGCTGGCGTCGGAACGTTCCCTCGTCGGCGACCACAACCACAAAATCCAAAATGCCTGCACCCAAATCTCAGCCTCCCCACTGCTGTGGTTTCCATAATTGATTGCTGCCACTTCATCACCACTGAATCGTTCTCTTCTGTGGAAGGGTAACAGGAGATACCTTTTTTTTCTTCACTTGTCAAGTAGCGGTATACGAGTCGCCGCCTGCCATCCTGCTCTACAGTGTCTTGGAGACACCGAACTCGCTCGCTCGCGTACTCGTAAAACACGCCGCATCTTCGTCTTCCACTTCCTCGGTTCAGCGCCACGACACCGCACAGTGGGAGCACAGGCGCCCGGAAACAAAAACACAAAAAAAAAAAGGCGAGAGGGTGTACAAAAGGGAAAAAAAAAGGTATGTTGGCGTACACTACCTATTTGCGTTGTGGTGCAGCAGTGTCGCGGTGTGAGAAGGCTTGCCGCAGGCTTGCAGTTGGTTGTCGCTGCCAATCCTTTTATTTTCTTTGGTTGCCGTCAGGCTTGGCCCAGGGGAGCATCGTCAACCACAAAACTGCCTGAAGTGCAGTGGTTTTTCATCTCTCCCTCCGGCCTCCGATCGACAAGCGGCTTGCCCCAGCGAGCTGCCACAAAACAGCTTCCCCCTCGGAGCTCCTGTGACCATAGCGAACAGCAGCCCTTGGCAGCCAGTCAAAAAGCTCTCCCAAAGTTAGCAAGGCACAGCTCGCTGATCGCGGCAGAAAAACAGGTCCAAGGCCGTCTCCTGACCAGCCCCCGTCGGCCACCCAGCAAGGGGTCCACTCGCCGCCTCCATTCCTCCTTTTGCTCCGTATTTTCGCTGTCCACCGCACTCTCAGGCCCTCTGGCCTTTCAGGTCTGCATTTCGTCTCAATCTGCAAATCTGAACCTGTTCGATTCTTGTTCTGCCACCAATTCCACTGATTCCAGGGTTCATCCCATCCCAGCATCCTGCCAGCATATTTCGGACAATCGCAGAGAAGGCAAAGAAGGTCAAAAACAAGCACCACGCGAGCCTCAGTCCAGGGTCCCAGCCCAGAAACACAAGAGCCATCACATCACCGAGTAGCAACCGGTACTCGCTACCTCAAGGGTTGGTACACCACCTTCAAGTCTTCAACCTGTCATAAGGTATTATCCCGCACACCCACCAACCTACCCACCAGCTGGCAACCTCTTTGCCTGCCCATACCATATCCCACATCCCGTCTCTCATTGTGCGGACGAAGCACTACACTACACCGCACCGCACCACGACCCTTTCAGGCCCGGCGCTCACACTACGCCTTCTCTAGCTTCCTCGTGCACACCTGCCTCCGCAAAGGTCTTGGCCGAAACAAACGACTAGGGTCTTCTCATCACTACACCACTTTCCCCCGACTTTTGCCTACTGCCTACATAGTATACAAAAAAGGTAGAGAGTAGGGTACCGTTTCGATATCCTGACGTCGTCGGTTCTGCTTCGGCCCAGCCCGTCCCTCTTTAAGGCAACCCTCGACCACTTAGCCCACGGGCCCACGATCCACGCTTTAGCTTCCTCGCTGCTGCCCCGTGCAGCCTTTTGCTCCATTCCCCCCCCTTTTGGGTGCCTACGATCGCTTGTCCGCTCGGAAAAAAAAACGCTTTACCCCTTGAACACATCTGTTCTTGCGACACCATCCGCATCCACAACTGTCTATTTTGGTCTTTGTGGACACACGGGACGAGACGTTGGTGGCAAACAAAAGACACCGCCTTACCAACAGGACGGACGCAAGCGGCAATCGCTCCACAGGCGGACACTTTCATCCCATCAACACCGACACACTTATCCTGTGACCCTTTCCGGTCGCAGCTATATCACGACGGTATCAGGACCGCTGCCCGCCGTGGCCTCATAATCGATAATGATGGAGGACAACAACATGGGGAAGCTACCCGGCGTGGAGTGGTCAGATTCATCATCCGGGGCGTCCGACGATCAGCAACATGACCAGCAAGAGCAGCCAGTTATTCATGCTCCAGTCCCAAGACGACCACGATTGCCGAGCCGAAAGAGCAGTGGAACCATGATTGTACCGCGCGACTCTATTGAGGTTGGCCCGGTCGACATGGCTCTTGGGCCTGACGACGTGAGGGCCATGAGCCCAAGGAGAACGAGCCAGGATCTCGAAATGTTGAGCAAGGAGGCAAGGGAAGAGTTGCAAAGGTGAGTTCTACCTACCAATGACCGCTGCCGTTGACGGCGCTCGCACAGTTATGGATGGTAGGTATGCTAACTGTGAATGATAGGCACGCAAAGGCGCTTCAGGACTCGCTGTTGGCCCTCTTCCACCGCATCGAAGCCGTGCAAGAGGAACACAACAAGCTCGACAACAATAACAAGTTCCTACAAAAGTACATTGGTGATCTTATGAGCACCAGCAAGATCACAGCGCCCAGCAAGAAATGAAAGACGTCGACTATCGTTACCTGCGTTGGTTTAGCTGGGATGACGAATGGTGTTCGGCAGGAAGAATATGGCTTCACCAAAAATAACCGACCTAATTTAGGCTATGATGCCTTACGACATGATCCGACTCGAATTCGCCAGCGGGAGGGTTATATGGAAAAGCGACGAGCGTTTACCGACTTGGCGGTTCTCAACAACGCGGAACCTTTCGTGCCATTTTCTCGTGGTGTACCTTCACAAGGAGTTGGTTCCGTTGTGCCTGCACAAGCATTCGATTGAAGATGGCACGCGTCAGTTCTGTTCCCGACTCAGATTTTTGATCCGACGATGCAAACGGTTCAGGGCCTTGTTGACGTCTGCACGGCTTTGACCGTGGAGCATCCGGATCCCACGCATTATCCGTTGTTTTACCATTGGCGTCTACCATGGCTTTTGGGTTCTTTTCAACTTCTCTTTCTTTGTTCTTTTGCGAGTCGCCTTTGCCTCACATGGGTTAAGAGTTTGATACCATTTATACGCGACTCGCTCCGGGGTGGCATGGAAAATATTATTGGGGAATTATGCACTATACATTGGCCAAGGCAACGACTACTTGGCCGACGAGCTTGGTGACTGGACATGGACTGGGGAAGCATTACATTATGGCGTTGTCCGGAGTCTCGTCTGTCTGTTTTGGGCCAAGTTGGCTTGTTATGATTAAGAAATTCAGAAGGGGGATTGTGTAAATAGGAAACTTCCGTTTGTTGAAGACAACCGACACAATAAAATACAAGACCAATGTCCATGCAAGGTCAACTATCGCAACTCAGAAGGAAGGATTCAGCTTGTTACCTGGATGTGAGAGCCTTCGTTATGTCATGAGGCGCCGATTCCCGGGTTTCGGTAGTACGGTAATAACGCCAGAGCATGGTTTCTTCGCCATGGTAAGCTTGCGCCGCTCAGTGTTGACGTCAAGCTGAATGACTATTTTAGGAAAAGGGAAATCAAGATGAAAAGAAGCCGTCCGTCAGCATGGATAGACGGTTTGGATTATCACCGGCATTATGCCACGGCACGGACAAGATTTTTAGACTTTTTTTTTCGTGTTTTCCAGGGTCCTGGTTATTCTCCAGTTTCTCCGTCAGGCCGGACACGGACACGGACACAATTGCGCATTGCAAAAATGACCCTGATTTTCGCGGTTGCACAGTGTGCTTGCGAAGCTTTGTTCGCACCCGCGAATGAATGAGGTGTCCGTGGTGGAAGCGATTCGGTTTGCTCGAATTGGAAAGCCGAGGGTGAGAAGGGAGGACCCGCAAATCGGGCGCAACCCAATCGTGATGTGAGGAGAGGAGACTCCTCATCTGATCCCTCCTATTTCACGTGTGGATTTTAGGGGCCCAATACATCGGACGCAGGACGGTAGGGGAACCCCTTCTTTGTGTTTCTGTTTCTGTTCTCCAGCCTTCCGTTCAACGTGCAGCAGCGGCGCAATGCCGGTCGGTCGGCCGCCTCCCCCTTTTTTTGTTCTTGTTTTTGTTTTTGTTGTTTTTGTTTTGTTGGTTGAGAAGAGGGTGGGAAACTATGCGCACCTCATTGCTCTCCTGCGCACACAAGCTCCCATAAAAAGAGTTGCAGGGATGACAATGGACTTGAAGCTCTCCCCGCCTTTTTCTAGTTCGTATTCCTAGTCACTGTTAGATGGAGGGGAAGCTCGAGCAAGCAGGGGAAATTGTTTTTGTGGAAACTCGTCCCATGTAATGTCTCCGTGACGACCGTTCTTTTTGCAATCACAGAAAACACCTTGCAATGATCCACTCATTGGACAACAGTGACGTGAATGCATTCCCGCCCGAGAGCCAGCGTCTGTCTGCCTCAACCGCCCAGTCAACCGGCCAGTCAACCAGCAGAAGGGATGCTGTCGCACCGCACCGCACCGTATTTGCAAACATTGCAAACACAGTGGGAAGACAAAGAATTCAGCGGCCAACCGCCAAAACAAAACCCTGCGTGCATGCGCGCAGTGCAGTGCCGGTTGGCCGCCGCCGCCGCAAGCCCACAAGCCCGCAAGGCAAAGAAAACAGGGAAGGGATGACGTGGGAGTTTGCGGTATATAACCAGACAGACAAGGCAACTTTCACAACCTAGCAAAGTTAAGCCCGCGTGGCGCAATTGGTTAGCGCGTCAGACTTTTACGAACAAGTGAAGTGATCTGAATGTTGCGAGTTCGAGTCTCGCCGTGGGCGGCTTGATTTTTTTTTGTTTTTCCTTTTTTTGCATTTTTCTTGCTTGCGTTTGTTTCATTGTCGTAGTTGATTCCATTTCTTTTCTACAATCGCGCAGTGGTGTCGCGATTTGAGCTGTTTTCGTTTTACTGACTGGCTGGTTTTTTTTTCCTTGAATGCACTGCGGTTGTGTTCGTGGATCGCTGGATCTCGCACCGAATGAACAGTTGCAGTCAAGGTGTTTGCGATGCTGTTGTTAGTGTTGATTGATACTTCCACTTCGCACCTTCCGCGTCTCCCATCCGTGCCCCTCCCGGCCAATTCAGTTTGGTCGAAGGTCAATCCCATGGATGGAAAGTTTGCGACTATCAACCGAAGTGTCCAGGACGACAAGATAAGGTAGAGAGAGAGAGATGTTCGTCCACATGCACGCAATCACCAATGCCCAAGCACATTCGTAACTACTTACCTACCTACAAGTACTAGGCATTTCCAAATAACGACAAAAGAATTACAATCCGTCATCTGTCGGCTCGCCTCGATCAGCGACTTTTCGCCCATTTCAATCATCCAATTGCTAGGTAGAGGTACCTTACCCATACTTGCAACAGCCGAGACGAGCGATACCGCGTTGCTGGACACCGAAGTTAAGAAGGGGGATAATAGCCTTGCATATAGCAGGCATATCTCCATTCTCAGGATGTGTGCTCTATATCGACAAATGACTGTAACGCTCGAGTACGTGATTTCACGGACGGCTTGCTCCCTTGAACGTAATATGAGGCGTGAGTCACCTCCTGTCTCGTTTTCTTTCACAACATGAACTTCAGCTCTTAGAGGACCGAGGATGGGATAAGATGTTTATCTTTGAACGCTTCGATCTGGAAACGAGCAAGTCCGTGGTCTCTTCGGATCAAGAAACTCGAGTGTCTGTCTTCTGTCCCAGCTGGTTACCTCTACCTACCTCTACCAAGACAGTAAACTCTTCAAATGAGCTAACTGATTCGCTTGCAGAGATAACTACACAAAGTTCACGTTGTTCTTTTCCAAACAAGTAGCCTTGCTGGGAAATCTATCAGGTGGGAAAATGGGTAAGGTATATGACTCATGTGTGGTTGTCGCCGCTCCTTCCTTCCCACAGTTCCAGGACTGAAAGTGAGGCTCTGCGCCGCGTAGAGGCAAACGGGGGCTGGGAGCCGGCCCCCATCTCACGCACCTACCCATTTCCAAGTACCGGACTCCCACCGTCCTCGAACTTTGAGGCTCAAAGCGGGTGCTTCGTCTCGCTGCTAGGTCCCGTGGTCCAGCTATGCAGCTGATATCCATGCTACAACTCTTGCCAGTCAGTTCTTTCAAGGCTATCAGTCATACTGTAGCCTCATTTGCTTCTTGTCCTAGAGGGAAAGGTCAGGGATCTCCACCAGAGAACAGCCCTGGAGGAGGTCAGCTGTTGAACTTGAGATCAGATGGAATGGCCCAGCCGCCTATCTGCCACCTAGAACAATCCATATCCATCCGACAAGCAGGTAGCACAGCCACAATCTTGTTGAGCTCAGTGACTAGATCGAACCCCTTCTCCTTCGATCCCTGACTGCTATTGGTCTTGCCCTAACCTGAGGGCTGTAGTCCCGTGCTACACGTCATCGGATAAGTCCAGACTGCAGTTCAAACTCACGTCGACTAGGCAACAAGGCACTCATTTTTTCTTTCTCAACCGAGGGGTATCTCTGAGCTTGAACCCTAGCTTGTGCCCCGCACAAAGTTTTCCTTCTACATAAATTCTTCAGCCATCTCCTCCCTTCCTCTTTTCTTCCTCATACAACAAACTCTCAAGTTCCCCCCCTCGTCTTTCTTTCCACACCTTCACTCGCTCTCACTTCTTGTCCTCCTTCACGAGGCAAGTCGTGAACCACCAAGATGGTCACGATCAACAAGGCCCTCGCGTCACTGGCAGTGGCATCTTCACTGCTGTCGGCGTCGTCGGCGCCATCTCGCCCTCACCTGGCATCGCCTTGATCGCCACCATCATCGCCGAGTTCCTTGTCTGGGCTGGCTGTGCCTCGCTCGCTGAGCTGGGAACGTCGCTCCCAAGAAAATGTGAGTTCAGTTCGATATCATCAGTTTACACTTTCACTTCCACCTCATCGCGTCATTTCTCATCTTCACGATCTTCACCTCTTCCCACAAGCTCAAATATCGCGGCTGCTTCTACATTCATGCCAAACTCTTTTTGTGATGGGAATCTGAACCGATGCTGACAAAAACAGACCACCACCACCACCACCAACGCTTCTTCTCTCCTACCCCTCCTCACCACCTTGTTGCTTGCAGGCATTTTCTTTGCGACGACTCAAAAGCTTGGTTTTCCTTTGAACTGATTTTCTCACGATCTATTCGACGACTTATGGCCAGACCGTCTCACTAGGTCTCGATCATTCTCAGCATTTCGAGATCCTCTCCCCGCCTTGAGTCTTGGGAGTCTTACCGGGGTAGTGATACCACCACCGACGACACTATGGCTCCTCGCGCTGCCAACGTTTCTGGTTCTGCGGAGCCATGCAGTGACTGCCTACAGCTCTGGGTAAGCCTTTAGTTGCTCTGTCCTCAAGCGAAGAACATCACTAACACAGAGCGTCACCAACAGTACCTGTATCTCTAGCGCCTCGGATGATTGTGTTCCCAGCCCCGAAAGGCAAACCTCACCCTCGCACCCAAGGCTACCTATCTCTTTCACCATTCCGAATGGGACCGGTACTCCAAAGATATCACCATCGACCCAGGGCAGCCCCCGGGCAGCAAAAGCCTGTTCAACCACCGGTTCAGCAGTCAATCCAACCAAAGATTGCTCCCCGTTCCATGGCCCAGCGACCTCCCTGAGCAGCAACAAATCTCAACGTTCCTACCCCTCTCGTCATCGTCCTCTTCCTCTCCTTCTTCGCAACCTTCTTCGGCCTGACCTTGTTGGCCACGAGCAGGCACATGCACCACGCTTACAAGCTGGGCGTCCTATACGTCGTAGATTCCGTAATCCGCAAATTGTTGGATCAGGCAAAGGCCCTTGGACAACCCGTCACCCTCGGTGCCCAGGATTCACCTGCGGCGCCCGTACGTGCTGGACGACACGCGCCGTTCCAGTTCCGATCATCTCCAACCCCGAGTTGCCGCCGAACCCAACGTCCCACCGTGACCACCTCTCTGAGTTGTCAGGTTTTTCTTCAACCTGAAGACTGGGGACTCCATCAACATCACATCAACCTGAACTCAACATGGAGTCCTCAGTCTTCTTCAAGTTTCTCGCAGGTCCCTCAACATCAGACAACACCACACAGCTCCTGACCGAGTGTCATGAGAATTATATTCATTCCTGCCGGGAGATGGTCCAACATCAGCAGCCTAGTCAACCTCAAAGTTTTCAAGTTCCGATCTCACAGTCCCAGCCGGCACTGCAGGAGCTACGGGAGGCATTGCCGGAGAGAACGTCAACGACTCAACCACAACAGCAAGCACCAGACCACCATCGATCTTTGTGTGTTTTTTTGTGTTGTTTTTCCAGCATCATGGTCAATGCCGACGGAGAGTTCGTCATTGCCGAGCCTGACAAGGCATCGTGGGAACAGTTTCAGGCCAAGGCCAAGTCAAACTCCCGGCAGTGATGGTGGAAATTGCTGAGTCCCATTCCTCTCATGGCTTGGAGCCAGAAGTGGACGACTCCTGCGTCGGCAGCTCAAAAGGCTACTCCTGAAGGAGACAAGGAGATCCAGGAGCGTGGGCTGGAGTGCCCCATCGACCACAAGTTGTTCATAGACCCAATGAAGACACCACTCCAGCTCACGCTACTGGCAAAAAAAAAAAAAAAAAAAAGACAAAAAAAAAACACAAAAACAACAAAAAAAAAAAAATTTAAAAGAAAAAGAAAGGAAAAGAAAAGAACAAAAAAAAAGTACTTGACCGACGACGAACAAGAAGCAGGAGGCCATGATCACTGCCCTATACTAGCATTTCCTACCTGGTGTTTCTACCCAAACCGACGCACACGAAGACAGCGAAGTTGAGGGGGCCCAACAGCGACTGGCGAGCTACATGAAGCGCTTGGAGGAAGAACAAAAGAAGATCAACGACATGATGCTCGAGATGAATCCGAACATGGCGGACGTTAAGATTGCTCAGTCTGTCGTGGCCATGCTTCAAAAGCAGATCATCACAAGCGCCTTTTGCTTCTTCGTTTCCAACCGCTGATCGCCTCTGTGGCTTCTGGCTCCCAGCCATGAGAGGAATGAGACTTAGCGATTTCCACCATCAGCACGGGAGTGCCGCATCTCGTCATCGATGAATCCCCGGTGCAGCTCAAGAAGGGACCACCAACCAAACGATTTGTGACCATCGTGGCGAAAGCGGGCAAAGACCCTCTATTCCCTGGTCTTGAACGTGGCTGGACACCCGCTGAGTCTCTCAGTAACCATGCTGAAGCATACCAAACTGCCAAAGAGGGGTGCTGGATCGCCAGAGAGCAGATATCAGGCTGGATATTGAGATGAAGCGAGCCAAAACAGAGTTGCCGGCTGACTGGTGGAAGAAGCTGTCCAAGGGCCTGTCTCCGTCCTGGCAAGGCTACAGCCGCCTCTGAGAGTAAAGTTGGAAAAGGAGGAGAAGATCGACTTGCCATACTGTCTCCCTGTGAATGTTGTCACCGGCGCCAAGCACGAAAATGGGAGGGTCGTGGGATGGATCACGAAAGATGGGAATTATGATGATGTATATAGAGTACCTGTAGTGATAACGGAAGAGGGGAAACGGAAACCAGGGCAGCCTAGAAATACTGGAAGGGAGTGCCGGTGAATGGGAAGCCAAGTGAAGGGAATTCAGGGCACGGACTTCCAACAATAACAGAATTGATCCGTACCTCATATCCGTATCGTTCATGTCCATGATGAATACCGCCGTATGCCGTGATTTGCGCCCAAGACCCGTTTCGCACACCGGAAAACGTGATCGGGGTAAGTGAGATGCGTTGACTGGAAGTGAAAACATCAGACAAGTTTCCTTTGAGTTCGTGGGAGGAACTTGAGACATACTATGCCAACCAGACATCTTTCTCATTCCAAATACCTTTATCCATGCCCTATTCATCTCTTCAAAGGTGTTTTATCCCAGACTAACCATCGCCCCAGATTTCCAAGACCGCATCAGCGCATCACCACTTCGGCATGCGGCACGGGAGCACTCCACTCCACCATCGTGATAAACCCAACATCTCAGCTCCTCTTCCAACAAAGCGGGTTTAGCTCAGTTGGGAGAGCGTCAGACTGAAGTCCACTTCACTCATAAATCTGAAGGTCGTGTGTTCGATCCACACAAACCGCAATATCTTCTCTTTTTGCCGTTTTCGTGATCGTGGTGGTGGAGTTGTGGCCAAGATGGGGGGCTCAGGGAAGCAGGGGTGATCCTGCCTTTTTGACTTGGGCACTGTGGGCATGACTCGCGTGTAAGTCGTGAACTGGGGCTTGCTTCTCTTGCCCGAACAAGGGAACAAGAAAATGAATCAATTAGATGAACGGCAAACTGCGAGGTACATGAAGAGCCTGTTGATAGGTCCCGCGGAAAGCCACCTTTTCACCGGTTGAGGGCAATACAAGACACGTGACTTTTACCCGGTCGAACCGGGCTTCGAAGAAATTCGGTTCCAACGTATGGCCTCTTGGCGGGTAAAAAGCGATGTAAGCCGCAGCGACGTTGCTGAAGAGCCTGCCTGAAGAGGAAGAGGATGCGAAGTACCTTGATGGTCACGAGAGTACTGTCATTAGTTGGTTGTTCTTTGGCACAGCACGGGGGTCACAGATCAGGATCTGCTTCCTACCTCAATGGTCATCAGCCTTATAGAGATGAAAAAAGATGGAAGAGTGTCCCACGATCGATCGTAATGGGTCCTGGAAAGATGGTGAAGCATGGAAGATATACGAGCGTCCACTTACTAACACCGTCAGCCGGGAACCGTTGCCAAGCTTCCATCCACCGCCGTTGCGGTACACCGGACAGCCCGCGTGGCTCTTTCCTTGCGAAAACGCACCCAAACAGGAAGTAGAAGGCGCCTGTGACCTGCACATGGCACTCAAGTGACCGGTCATTCTATGACAAAGAATTACCAGGAGCCAGGTAGCGGCTGAAGCGTAGGGCTGACTAGGTGAATCCCGTGGAGGTGTGGGCGGTGTGTAGGTGGTGACGAATTGACACGGACAACTCGAAGTCAGGTATCCATCCCTCCAGGAACGTAGGACTTACACCTCCTCGTTGTAACAAACCCTGAACTTGGTTCCAACCCTCACGTCTACCAGAAATGTTCTCACGCTCAGTAATACCGAGAAGGCGTAGTGTCATCTGGGTAGGACTGTGTGCTACCGAGACCGAGGCGCTGGTTCTTCATTGTCGGTAACAGCCGAGAGCCGCTTCAATTTATGAATGGGGGACTGGAACCTGGAACGGTTCCAGGTGCACGTCTTCGCCGGCAACAGCGCGTAAAGGCGGTAAACTCGGAGATCCAAGCGTCTACCTGGCACTATTCGAAGGCCCTCACCAGCGAAGATCTCAGGTTCAATCGTCCAGAACGGAGGGGCCTACATCTCCCATTCACCGAGAGACAGGTAAGTGAAGAAACCAGACGGCAATTCTAAGGCAACAACCATCGTGATGTCTCCCAAACGGGCATTATCCTGTCACCGACTTCCATGCCTCCCACGCCTGGTCGGTGAGAACTGAGAAGATTCCCCACCATCTCATCCATCACTTTTCTGGATGGCAGCCTCAAGCCCCCAAATGCGAGCCTCGCAACTCCATGAAGAAGTTAATATGCCCAGAAAAAGAACATCAGAAAACGGCCCTCTGCTTGCCACCCCTTTGTGTGATGAGTGATGTGTCGACACTCGACGGTTATGCCCTCAAACCGCAACCGCATCTCAATACGCCACCGTCGGTGAGTACAGAGGCTCCTCGTACCTCTAGCTGGTATATAAAGCCCAACCCTCCTCACCCTTCAACCTCAAATCTCAACAGCCTCAGCACCAACACAACAGCTTCACTCAACAACCACAAAGTAGCAATCGCCAAAATGGTCCAAATCACCTCCCTCCTCCTCGCCACCGCCGCCTTCCTCAGTGCCGGCGTCTCCGCCCAAGTCCCCCACCACCCCTCCCCTCCCACCAACGCCTGCAACACCGGCGAATTCTACTGCGGTGGTGAGCTCTTGGCCGGTAAGTTAAACCTCCCCTCATTTCCTCATGCCCCCCCTTCCCCACAAATCCAGTTCGGACCCAAGCTAAAAGTTACCTACCTATCTCAATGCAAAACAGGCCAATACTACGACTACTGGAAGCTCCGCATCGACAACGCCCTGCGGGCCGTCGGCCAAGTTCCCGACGGCACGCACGAGAGCGACTCGCTCTTCTATTGCGCGAACGGAACCGCCGGCAGTGCGGTTCTCCAGTTCGACGAGTGGTGCAAGGCCAACGGCCGCCAGAACTGGGGCTGCCAGCCGCCTCAACGCGACCACTGCAAGACGAATGTCGGGGGTGTTCTTGTTGAGAAGAATTCTTGCTGCGATGTTAACTAGATGCTGGTCTAGTGGCAGTTGAGTTTACCCACTCGCTAGCTCGTTATCACCCATATGACGACGGGAGTGATGAGCGATATTGCGAAGGGGTGAAGACTGAAGAGGTTCCTACCGACTGGATGCATGGACCATAGGGTTATTGGGATGTTGGGAGACTCAGAAGGTTGAACGTCGCAAGACAACTTTTCCTTTTTTTTGTTATTTGCCTGGCCAAGCTTAACGTTCTTTTTTCCTTTGGAAGTAATAGGCAGGGGATGTAACGAGCCGTCCACTCCTTGATTAGCACAGCATAGGTATAATACGAACAGGTTGCAACCACACTCTTGGAAGGAAGCAGAAGCTCCTACCCAAGCAAGATCTTACTGATTGTAAAACGAAGAAAAGGGAACATGATAAAGGAACTACCAAAAACTAAAAAAATAAGAAAACGCCAAAAAGATGCGATCCCCACTTGAGCGAAGTGGAGATCAAACTGATGTTGACAAGAGTGGGATTCGAACCCACGCCCTTTCGGACCACGGATTTCTCGGATGAGGATTAAGGGTTAACCTTAACGTGGCGCCTTAGACCGCTCGGCCATCTTGCCTTTTAATTGAAAATTCGTCAATTCCTTCCCATTTTGAGATCAATCTCCTCCATCGTCCATGCAATCAACAAGCTCACTCCTCGATGCGGCCTTCCCCTTCACCCTCACCCTTACCACCCGTATAGACCTGTTTGATGAACCTCTCGGCATCCTAGATGATGTGCACACTCTGATCCACGCTAGGTGAGTTCGGCTCTCCTTGCACTTTCTGCCATCCTACCAACAACTCCCTCAAGTGGCTTCCCGCTTGGAGGATCTCGGGCCCGATGAGGCTCTTGAGGGGAGGAATCCTACAGGCGGCTAGGAGAACGAGCATTGCGCCTGCCATTCTGTTTTACGTCGTGTTAGTGCTAGCTCTAAGTCGGATGGTGCGAGAATAGGAGGCAGGAGGAGGGGAAAATGAATGAGAGGGACGCACGAAAGTGAACAAATCCATGTATCAACCAACACTGTCTGGGAGAATCCCCTTAGGTTCAATATGTGAAGCAAACAAGCATCCAGACAAGCCTTGCAGTTGGCTAGGACTTCGTGGTCTGCTAGCTTTATGTTCATGGATGACGGGGCAGTGATGCTGTTCATGCCGACGGCCGTGCTGCTTGCTGGAACGGAGGCCAGGGGACCTTGGGCGCCACTGAATCCGCCTGTTGTTGCACTTGGGCTGGTTCCAGGGCTGGAGCCGGCATTGGAACTGCTTCATCCACATAAGATATCTGTGGTAGGGGAGTTGGTAACTCTCCTCTGGGGCCAGGTTGATGATAGTAAAGGAGTTGCAACTTACGGCCGGTATATCACACTCCGGCAAGTGAGATACCTTTGCCTCAGGAACCCCCCATGCTCCGTCTTTACTCCGGTGATCTTGTGCTCTGCCTTGGGTTGTGGCCACTCAACCTCGAAAGCGAAAGCCTCTGGCAGCACACTCCTCTACTCATCCAACTGATGATCTAGCTCCTTCACAATGCCAGGGAACCGCTTATCGTCCAAGCTCGCGCCTGTTTCCCTGGAATACAGTAGCTGATGCACTCGATTTAGCAGCCTTCTCATCGATATACAAGCCAAAACGTACAAGGAGCTCTGCTCCTCCTCTTGGGCGGTCGAGTGCGTGCTATACCCTGCACCTGGTAGCGGAACTGAGGATTCGATGCGAGCAATACCTGATAGCGGCAAGTTGGAGAGCTCAGCTAGGTAGTCTGATTCGAGGATGTAGCAGGACCAAAAGATGCGGCGGATACGTTCTTGATCTTCGGAAGTGGAATCGCGGGGAGAGTATGAAAGGAGGGGCCCTGCTAGGGGGGCACTAGTCCTTTTGCTGGGGGGGCACTAATACCTCTGGGGGTTAGGGTTCTGTGTAGTCAGAATCTGGGTCGTAATTTCGTGATACACTCCATAGTGTTAATCCCTTTAACGGGACAAATTTGACATTTTAGCGCGCCCCGCAAGATACCTGGAGGACTTGGTGACGTGGCTTGTCAGCTAAGCACTCCGCCTACATTACTAGTAAGCGCTACCAAGGCTGGGGTTTCCGAGGTCTTTGCAAGCTGAAGAGGTATCCTACAGGAAAATGGGAACCACCGATTGGCTCAAACTTGCAGGATGCTAAAATGTCAAATTTGTCCCGTTAAAGGGATAATCGTAAAAATGCGGGTCGCACCCGCTAGCCGCCCAGACCCAGTAGCACATACCAGATATATACATTTAGCGATTTTGAATTTCTACCCTTTCAAAACGGCCTCCGAGTCTATTACCAAACATTAATGAAATCAATTACCAATAAGATCAATCGCATCACTACCGCACAGTCAACAACATAGCACATTATCTATAAATACTATTATGAGATGGATCACGAATGAGGGGAATGATGATGTATTGAGTAAGGGATCCAGCTATCTACTGGAGGGGATCGCCAGCTATATAGAGCTGGCGATACAAAGGGAAGAAAGGTCTACAAAGGAGGGGATTCTAGGAAGTGCCAAAACCGCTATTAAAGAGGGTGTAAGATAAAGGCCCTATAGCGCAAAGGATTAGCGGTCTATATAGCAAACGCCTAGAATCTTCTTACACACCCCTACAAACCTAAAATAAGAGATTTATATATATATAAACAAATTCAAGTATCCTCCTTCTTTTTAGTATTTTAAAGCCAGGAAATATCCCTTCTTATAAAGCCCAACATCTTTACAAATTTTCCATATTTATCCGCCTTAAGGCCTTTCGTTAAGCCATCGGCTACTATATTAATACTAGGAATGTGAATAACCTTACACCTTTTTTATTCTATCTGTTCTATAACCTATCTTAACTGTATATCAATATAACGGTTTCTTCTAAAGGTTCTAAAAACCGTAATTTTCGCGTTAGCACTATCTATAAAAAGGATACGCTACAATTGTACCAAACCGAACTCCTCTAATATTTATACTATCTAATTACCAAATCTAACCACTAGGACGAAATTTATAAATTCTACTTCTATTATATGTAATATTATACACGTTTATTTCTTTAATTTCTAAAATACCAGCCCAATCGTAACAAATATAATATAGCTAACTATACTATACTTTATCTCGATACTATTAATATAAGAGGTACCTACGTATATTCTAAAATTGAAATCTAATTATATCGGTAATTCTAATTACTGTAGTAACGACACTCCTCCCAATAATAGACCCAAATCTAAATAATCTACTAGATATTTAAAGAGGTAACGTATTATATAATCGTACCTATCTATTAATTTAATATTACCTTTATATAATTTATTAATTATAAATATAATATTTAATCTACTACTTATCGAAGTATAATTAAATCAATTAATTTTTTTAATATAAAATTTCTAAATTTCTAGTATTTCAATAGTTAGGGCACTCCTATAAATTATCAGGTCGCTAGGGACCTATTAAGCGTTAGACTCGTACAATATAACGCCATAGTATAGCGTTGGAACGGTTCGGAGCCGTCGTGGACTTAGCTATTATAAAATAGAGTTTATAACGATATAAATAGCCGGTCGAATTCGCCTCCAAAATTATCGAAATTAACTATTAATATATCTTTATTCCTCTACTTACTTTAATGTCTCTTATATTTACGCTATCCATAGGCACTTGAACCTACTTTCTTCTATAATTCTAATACGTTAATAACTCTTTTTATAGGAATTAAGCCGTTACCGATAGGATATAAATACGTAGCGGATGTTACGAACTTAAGCGAGTACACGGGCCGACCAAGCCATCGGGACACAACAGTCATGCCAAGACAGGGCAGTGTAACCCCAAACGGGGATTGGACCAGAGGGCGCACGTCAACCAAGGGCGCTCACCAGTGGGCAAGTGCTCACGGTGAGCAGGTGCTCACAAGTGAGCAGGCGCTCACGGTGAGCAAGAACTCAAAGTAAGCAGGAACTCGGGATGAGCCAGCGAGTACCAGAGAATAGGATACACCACGACAGACATGTGGGATATAAAGGGACGACTGGAGAACTCAGATTGTCAGATAGTTCGACAGTAGTCAATAGACCATCGTCACCAGAGACACGTATAACGATACTTGTTGTGAACCCTTTGGCTTCACCGAACTGCACTTGATAGTCTTTACTTTCAGCTATCCCACTTAGGCAGATCAAGACTGCCGTTCGTCACATTAAATTAGTATTTAATATAAAGTAATTAAATTAATTTCTGCTATATAGAAATCGTAATTGTACTTAATTTATAAATAGGGTAATAAGGTATTTAAGTAACTAATTTAAATATAATATAAGTAAATTAACCTTTTTTTATATAAAAATAATAATTATAATTAATAGACTTATAGAGTAATAAAATAATTATATAATAAGATATTTAATACTAATATAAAATAAGTAAATTAATTTATTACTTATTACAGTAATAATTGTAGTTAATATATAAATATAATAATAAAATAATTCAAGTATAAAGTAATTAATTTTATTATAAGGTAAATAAGTTAATTTTCTTTATATTGAAATAGTAAATAGAATAGAAGAACAATTAATATTTAGAATAAAAAATATAGTATTAATATAAAAAACATAGAATTATATAAAGGATAGATGAAATAAATGTAAATTATTTTTAAATAATTAATTCTAAATAAAATATGTTGTTATAAGGTACTTTAATTAATTAACTTATAATACTTTTGAAGATTATTTATAGTTTATATAAAAATATAATTAATTATAATAGTAAGTTATAATGATACTACGTATAATAAAGGTTATAAAATTAATTTTATAATAATTAAGTAATTAATTTAAATATAAAATAAATAAATATTATAGGGCGAAGTATTATTAGAAGTATAGTAAAATATACGTTATTATACAAAGTAGAAAAAAGGGAAAGATATATAGAATATTAATTATATAAGGGAAAGTTTACATAAATTAGTCTTTATATACGTATGTTATTATAGAATAAAGCGATGTTAAACGTTAGGGGTAAACTAAAACTTATATAATTATATAAGGAAAAAAAAAGTTATAGAATATATATGTAATTTATAAGGGATAATCTTAGTAATAAACCTATAATATATATATATATATATATAATTCATTTATTTACTACCTCGGTATTAAAGTTGTAAAATATTAATTATGATAATATAATTAATTAGAAAGTGTATATTAATCCGGCAACTATTACCGTAATAATATTATAACTAGATAGTAATTATAAGTTAGTTTTATAATATATATATAATTATATATAATTATTATATATATAACTAATACATATAGATCTTTAAACTATAATATTAATTTTAAATATAATATATGGTAAATAATATTATATAACGACATTATAAATTAACCTTATAATAATAAGTTAATTTTCTTTATATAAAGGTAGTAAATACAATTAATATAGAAATAAGGTAATAAGATTACAAAATATTAAAAGAATAAAATAATAAGCTAATAAAAAATAAGTTTAAATATTAAGTAATTAAATTAATTTCCATAATTCAAAGGTTGTAATTACCGTTAATATATAAATAAAATATTAAAGTAGAAAAGTAATTAGTTAAAATATTGAATTAATAAAATAATCAATTTGAAATTAAAAAACAAGGTTAATATATATTTTATAATTATTATAAAGAAGATAATACTTCTTAAGTAAAGTTGAGTAAAATATTTAATTTAAATGACAACTAAACGAAATCATTGATTCAAAGTTAAAAAGCATGATTTATATATGTAATATAATCTTTTTATGGAAGATAATATAATTAATATTAATATAAAATAAGTAAAATAATTTTTATAGAAATAATACCCGTAATGAAAATTATTTAATAATATATATTAAATAAACCTTTAATTAACTTATAAAATTTAATTAATTAAATTGGTGATTTTACTAATTATTCCTCCACCTATATATATATATATATATGTATATCCTTTTAAAAGGATAATTAGCTTGCTTTACTTTATAAATACTTCTTTTTCCGGTTTTCTCTTTATAGAACCTTATTAAATGTTTTATTTAAAATATATATTAATTAATTTATACGTTTTACAATAATTATATTCGAAATTGTAAAATAAGATTAATATATATAAAACAACCTTTTTAAAAAAAGGTATAGTAATTAATTATAATTGAAAGTAAGTGAAGTATTAAATTTAAAATTAATAATTAATATTAATATATATATAAGCTAATTTTTAAATGAAGCAAAGTGATTAGTTTAAATGAAAAGTAATAATTAATATAAATATAAAGTTCTAAATAAAACTGTTACGGCTAAAAAATAAAATAGATAGAATAATCCATTTAAAAAAAGTAAACGGTTTTATTTTAAATATAAATTAAATTAAGTAAAAGATTTCAATAAATCCAAAACTACTAGTAACTTATTATATATATTATAATATTATTTCTAATACTGTTTAATATTCGTATAATAGAAATATACAACTCTAATTAGATAATCATACTTTATTAATTTATATTTAATTTTAATTTAATTTGAATTATTAAAAATAATAAATAAATCTGAATAACAAACTAAACTAAACTATATATATAATTTGAGTATTCTCATAAATATTCGATAACTTTAATAAATCTAATATAATACTGTATATAAATTGGAAACTCATATCAAAGTAATTGTTCAACGTCTCATTTAATAGAAAATAAATAATAGAATTAAATACTTATTTAAAAAGATATTTTAACTATATTATATAGAAACGTTAATTATATAATATAGCGGCTATATTCTATATACTAATATTAATACATTAAAAGGTTGCACGCATCTTAGAATTATATAGAATTTTTAGTATAAATACGTAATTTTCATACTTATTAAAGACTGGAAATAAAACTTGTAGCTTAAGAAGGAGGACAAAATAAAAATTATATTTACGTTATATAACTACTTATAAACCTATATATAGGTTTTGGTTATGTTTGGACTATTAGTTCTTGTGTAATTAAATACTATAGAAAATCCCTATAGAAAATGCCCGATTTTTGCTGTCCGTTGGGGTTTTGTAATGTCCGGTGGTTTTGTGACCAACTCTGCCTAGCAGAGTTGGGGAACAGACAGGAACTGCTCCACTCTCCCCAACGGGTAGGAAGGAGGCAGCACGTACGGCTGGGCGGCTGGCGGGCACGACCCGCCTTGCGTGGCTATCAACACCATTGGCGGTATTACCAAAAATACACTCTGATATTTACACATAGATAGCCCTAACCCCTAGGGGTATAAGTGCCCCCGGAGCAAAAGGACTAGTGCCCCCCTAGCAGGGCCCGAAAGGAGGAGGAGACACTTGGAAGCTGCGGCGGAGATGTACTCCCAAGCCTGGAGGGGACGGCGAAGGAAGGCGAAGTAAAGGCTGAAGTTTGAGGGATCAGTGTCAGTCGGAAAGAGAGCTGGAGAAGGTGAAGGGTGGTTAAGGCGTGCTGAAGACAAAGAAACTCACGCAACGAAGAAAAAACATTGTGTGGCGATGGAGTTGACATCCATGTGGGCAACGTAGAGCTTCTTGAGCGCACTCTCGAAGTACATATCCCCTGTTGCACGATAGATTGCTCTGCGTCTCTGTTCACTCTCAGGGAGGGCCTTCCATCAAGCCCGCCGTCACCTTGCTTGCACAACCCAGTGCCATAGTGAGTAAAGCAAGGCAGACGCGGAGCCCATCGTCATCGTCAAAGTTTCCGTTCGTGATCATCGTCCGAGCGTCCTGCAGCTGATCGCGTGACGTTGTAGGATACCAGAAGTTGACGGCATGCTCGAAGGCGCCCAAAATGCTGTCGACTTCTTCTTCTGTCATATACGGATGGATGTATGCTGTCTTCGTTCTGATGCGAGGACGAGACTGCTCAAGGTGAAAGATGGAAGTGTAGTCATTGCGAAGACTGGGAAAGACATCGAAATGGGGCCATTGCAGAATTGACTCCGTTGTAGAAGTGCGCCGTGACTCTAGAACCGCATTCTCCAGGTTGTTGACGTTGTCTAGTTCGTCCGGATGTGGGCAGAGGGTAAGGCGAGGCGTAATTCGCAGGTCAGTTAAGGAGCCGCCGGAGAAGCTCCCTCTCCCAACTGATGAGCCGACCGCGGGTGACAGTACAGGATGAGAAGAACTGCGGTTAACCAAGTGTGGCGATGCTGCCTATATAAGTGTCAGCCCCCGAGGTGCGACGAGTGAGGTGGGCAGCTGACAATGTTTGCATTCAACTCGTGAAGATACTTTTCAAGACGCAACACTCCTTCTAGAATGAGATCGCTCTTTCCCCTCCTGTGGTGTATATGCCAGCTAGTGGTCCGTTCAGTTGAGGAATGACAGGCGTGATGGTATCGCTCACGAGTTGGCTTCTGATCCATAAGTGCAGTCGTTTTCAGTTGCGAAACAAGCCGCACATGGCGTATTACCGTCACATCTGTCATCAAGACAGTAAGCGGCCTGGATTCCAGGTTCAAGAAACCTCCATCCACAACGGCATAGCAACTTTGCATATGCACATGCAGGTAGCCAAGGGAACGATAAGGCGATCAACGAACCTTATTTTTCTGGACCGGCACAGGTCACACTTGGATAGTAAGTTGCATAAGCGGATGATCACTTTAACCTGGGCAACATGAAGCCAAGATTCTAGGAAAGAACAAAACTCACTGCGTGGGACGTTCTGAGCCGCTTCCTGGATGGCCCGCTACTGGTGTCGTTCTCCATGGCCATCTTGGATCATCATTACTTCCATGCAGGATCGACACTATTAGCTGGATCCGAAGCGGACCGATGGAAAAGGGCTGCTATTTAGGACCTGGCGTTGAGAGGTGGAGAGGGAAGAAAGGGACGCGACGGTCCGGGGCATTCCAGCCATAACCCCCTGGCCCTAATATTGCGGGGAAGGCGGAGACTAAGTCTAGAGAGACAAGGGGTGTACTCTCTTATAGCAACATCAACATGTGAAAGTAGGGCCGTTGAAAACATTGATTGGCCGTTTAAATCATGCGCTTAACCTCCATTTATCCACGCGCGAGTCCCATTGATTGAGCTAGATTGTGACTTTCTCGTCGTCCAGCGCTCCCATGGTGTTCAATACTGTCTGCGCACTCCTCTTTTCCAGGCTCTTCTTGACCGGGTTAGGAGCCGAGAACACTTCCTCGAGTTCTTCAAGGGTGCGATCCTTGGTTTCAGGGAAATAGAAGAAGATCACGACACCTTCGATGAGGTCCCAAAACACGAAAACAAGATAAAAGTAATACCCAATCTTCTCGAAAGCAGGCCCGGAGGAATATTGAAGAACGACAGACGAGGCAGCGGATGCGAAATTTCCGACAGCAGTGCCTTTTGCGCGGGTAGCTGTGGGGAGTGTCTCCGCAATATACATGGACTGTAAGGCCGTCCATCCGAAAGAAAAGACAATGCCAAATATGAAGATAAAGGCAATGGTGGTGTTAGCGGCAGCACGTTGGGATGGGGTAAGAGCCTGAGTGCCAGCGTCGTCAAGGTTGCCAACGTGGCCCGGCATTGCGAGTTTACTGGTACCCGTCATGATGGCGAAGCAGATGGAAGAGAAGACGATTGTGTAGAGCAGAAGAGGACGGCGGCCAACGACATCGGTCATGCGTGCTCCCGTTACGGCGCCGATGAGCGACAAGGCCGGGTTGATACCGTTCAGCGCCAATACCTTGTGCTCGTCGGTAATACCGGCTGACTTGAGCATATTGACCATGTAATATGAGGACAGGCTATTGCCGCTGACCTGGCCAAAGCAGGCCATGCCGAGGACGCAAATAAGGCGGCGACGGGCGGAGTGAGTGTTCCAAAGCTCGTGATAATCGTACCACTTCTTGTCGGATGCCTCTGACGAGATCTGATTGGCCATTTCCTTAAGTTGCAGCTGTATCAGAGGATTGTCGAGTTGGCCTTCGCCGTGGTAGGTGGCCAGTACTTTGGCAGCCTCTTCGTATCTGTCTTGGGCCATGAGCCATCTGGGACTCTCGGGCAACCAAAAGACCCCCAAGCACACGATGCCAGAGGTGATCATCTGGCACCAGATGGGAATTCGCCATGCGTTTTCGTTGTTTTCAATGTAGGAGCAACCATAAACGACCCACGAAGCGATAATGGAGCCAATGTACCAGGTCGTGTTATACAAACCCGTCAGGGTGCCGCGCCACTTGGGATGAGCCATCTCGCTGACATAGCAAGGGGCCGATACGCAACAGAAGCTGACGCCGAAACCGAGGACAAAACGACCACCCAGGAACTGGGATTTGGTGTGAGTTGTGGCTTGCACGCAGGTGCCATGTTAAGTGGCTGGTATGGGGTTATGCGGAGAAAGAGCAAATCATCAGAGACACCTCTTCGAGGTGGAAAGCGAAGAGGTCATCGTGCCCTTTTATACAACGAAGGCAAAGCGATGATGAGTTCCTCAGATGGCCTTCCGCCGTCCATGGCTGGACGGTCATGGGTCCAGGCTTTTTGTATTGGTGCAGCCCTGCATGCTGATGTTGCTTTTGCACCCGTCGGCACCTTTATGGGCTGCCATGCCGAAGGAGAACTTGGAGGGTGTGACTGTCAAGAGTGTTATAACCAGGGTTGGTCCGGGGCCCCAGACATCAGGTGCATCGTGATGGCGAATTCTGGAGGGCAAATCTGGGGAAACGGTGACAGGGTCGGTCTCTTTTCCTCCGGATCTGGAGAGGTGGGACCCCGCATGCTTAAGTATCCCTATCCAGGGTGTGTAAACATAGAAGACCGTGATGGTTATTCTGAACATCTGGATGGTCAGTGAGTGAGGAAATGGACGAGACAAGGGCTGTCTGTTAAAGTGACGACTGGTACTGTATCGTCCGGTCTGTTACTCTGCCGAAGGAGAGGAATAAACAAACGATTGAAGGAGAGACAACGGGCAAAAGCCGTGGCAATGTGACTTTGCTATAGAGATCATGGTCGCTGGCATCGATGGGCTGCAAGTGAGAATGAAGAAAGGAGCAAAAGTGGAAGTTGGAGAACAGAGCGATGTTGGAGTGCTGGTTGGGGGGGACGGAAAGGCACCTAACCGCACCAACCAATCTCCTTCCACAATTGGGCTGGCTCCGACTTCCCCGACAGGTGTGCTTCCCCCGCATTTCCCCCCAGCCATGGCAAGGTCATGACAGTTGAACCGGTGTGCTAACCCACAAACGGCTAGCTTCTTTTCGTTTTCTTGGTGACGGGAAGGAGCCGTCCTTTTCTCTGTTTGATTGACTTTCCTGTTCACCTGCAAACGAACTTGGGAAGGAAGAATCCTTTCACAACCTGAGCCACGCGTATCGAGTGTGATTGGTGCAAGATATGGCCTCCAAGGGAACATGTACTTTTGTATGCAGAAGAATGTGGGGTTGCTTCAACCCCTCACGACAATCACCGGACAAGTCTCGCCTTTCACCGTGTTCAAGACGACGTCGCATTGGAACCGATGCCGATGATCGGTTGATGCGGCAAGACACAAAACAACATTGATCAGCCGGCTTCAACGATATGACCTGCCTCGGCTTCCTGAAATATAAACGCCTGGCCACTTGGCCGGCATCCTGTCTTCAGATTCCCCCACGATAACACCTCTCTTCCCGTCCTTCTACCAAGGACCGGTCTTTCCTGCAACCATGGCCTCCCATTCTCGAGGCATCCCTCCTCAAGAGGTCGACGGCACACCCGACTACTGCAACGAGTCTGTCTTCCGGCGGAACACTCTGCCTCCACGAACATACTACATCCCAAAGGATGCTTCTCTCTCGCTCAATGGCCAGTGGGACTTTCACTACGCCTCGAGTCCTCTAGCTGCTCCGGATCCGACCGCAAAAGATGGACAAAAATCGACTGACGAGCACAAGACAAAAGACCAGTGGACTACCATCCAGGTTCCCGGTCACTGGCAGCTTCAAGGCCACGGTATCCCGCACTACACCAACGTCCAATACCCAATTCCCGTCTGCCCGCCCTTTGTGCCTTCGGAAAATCCTACTGGCACCTATCGTCGCTCCTTTTTTGTGCCTGGCTCGTGGGAGTCTACCGACCAGCTGCGCTTGCGATTCGACGGTGTTGACAGCGCCTACCACGTTTGGGTCAATGGTGTTCTCATCGGCTACGCTCAAGGGTCCAGGAACCCTTCCGAATTTGACGTAACCGAGTACGTCGATCGAGCTGGTCCCAACGAGCTCGTTGTCCGGGTTTACCAATGGTCAGACGGCTCCTACATCGAAGACCAGGATCAGTGGTGGCTTTCGGGCATTTTCCGCGACGTACATCTCTTGTCCTTCCCCCAAACTCGCATCGAGGACTGGTTCTTACGGACAGATCTCGACCCCGGATACAAGAATGGAACACTCATTGCCGAGATCAATGTCAAAACAGAGTCTCACTCAGAGGTAGTCGTAATCATTGGAGATCCTAGTTGGCAAACGGTCTATTCTGTCAGCGACAAGGGGTTTGGCAGTAGAAAGGTGATGATCAAGATCCCGATCAACGATGTGTACCAATGGACAGCGGAGAGCCCAATTCTTTACACCGTCAGGATACAGCTCGAGGTCGGCGATATGATTCAGACCCACCTGGTTGAACAAAAGGTCGGTTTCCGCAAAGTCGAGCTGAAGAACGGACTGATTTGCGTCAACGGACAGCCCATCAGATTCCGCGGCGTCAACCGACACGACCATCACCCTTCCTTTGGACGTGCTGTACCGCTGGACTTCATCAGAAAGGATCTCCTGCTCATGAAGACACACAACATCAACGCGTTACGATGCAGCCATTACCCATCTCACCCAAAGCTTCTAGACCTCGCCGATGAGCTCGGTCTCTGGGTCATAGACGAGGCAGATCTGGAATGTCACGGGTTCTACGACGCCATTGCACGTCCCTTAGATATACCTGAAGAGGTGGATTATGAAGAGCGAAAAAAGCTAACTTTTGCCCATGCCGCCAAATTTACCAGTGACAACCCGTCCTGGAAAGCTGCGTACTTGGATCGCATGGCCCAGCTCATACACAGGGACAAGAACCACGCCTCTGTCATTATATGGTCCTTGGGTAACGAGGCTTTCTACGGTCAAAACCACAGAGCCATGTACGAGCTTGCAAAAGATATCGACCCGACAAGGCTAGTCCACTACGAAGGAGACCCTCACGCTGAGTCTGCTGACATGTACTCTTACATGTATCCATCAGTTGAGCGGTTGATCAGCCTTGCCGCGACTGAAGGCGTTAGGTCCGATGGCACCTTCGAGAAGCCCATAGTGCTTTGCGAATACGCGCACGCAATGGGAAACGGACCTGGCTGGCTCGAGGATTACGAAAAGGCATTTCGCACTTACCCTCGCCTTCAGGGAGGCTTTATATGGGAATGGGCCAACCACGGTCTATGGAAAGAAGACCCTGATGGCAAGTCCTATTACGCTTACGGGGGTGATTTCGGCGATGTCCCTAATGACGGAACGTTTGTCATGGACGGTCTTTTGTACAGCACTCATAAACCGACACCTGGCCTACTCGAGCTACAGAAAGTGTATCAGCCTATAGAGACCCAATGGGTTTCTTACAACGGTTTAAGTGCAAACTGTTGGCTGAAGATTACGAACTTGTACGACTTTGTCTCCCTCGATCATCTAACCGCGACCTGGAAACTGGAGTCTTTCATCAATGCCACTAGGTAAAATCCTGTCAACTCAAACTTTGCGCCGCGCCTCTAACAAATCTGCCTTGCCTAGTACCATTTTGCACAAATCTGCCTTTTTCAGTACCTTTTTGCATGGCACTGGGGTCTTGGAACTGCCACATATCCCCCCACAATCATCAGAGTTGGTCAACCTGACTCTAGGCCGTCGACCCTTACGGCAACTATCAGACGATATGTGGTTAACCGTCTCATTCCGCCTGAAATGTTCGACAGCGTGGGCGGAGCAGGGCCAGGAAGTTGCCTGGGCTCAGTTCCAGCTTTGGTCTGATCATGGAAAATATCACGGTCTGCTGTCTTTACAGTCACTTGTGAACCTTCCGCTCCGATGCGAATCATCTGGCGCTCGAACAACTATCACGGGACATAACTTCTCCGTCAATTTCGACAATGCACAAGGCCATATCACCAGCTGGACAGCCAGCGGTGCTCCCCTCTTAGAGCCCAATCCGTCAACTGGCGCGGCCATTATTCCTTCCTTTTGGCGTCCACCCACCGACAATGATAACCCTATTTCCCTCCCGTACTGGAAGCGATTCGGCGTCCATGCCATGACCAGCCAGCTCCGCTCCTTCGACGTTTCTGCCACTGATGACAAGGTTGTGATTACGACCAAAACATTCCATTCACCGCCAATTCTTTCCTGGGGCTACCTTGCCCATACGGTCCACGAAATCACTGCCGCTGGCGTTATTCGCATCGTGATAACCCTCAAACCTCAGTCTTCCGACTACGTCAACACACTCCCCGCCCACATTCCCCGTGTGGGTCTCGATCTCCGTCTTCCACGCCGCCTCGATGCCGTGAAGTGGTTCGGCCTAGGACCGGGAGAATCCTATCCTGACAAGCGCACTGCACAACGCGTCGGCAATTGGTCTGTCGACCACGTCGCCGATCTTCAGACCCCTTATGAAGTACCGCAGGAGAACGGCAACCGCATGGGAACGAGGTGGGTAACCATCCGTGAGCCTCAAGGGGCCGGGCTACGGGCTATAGCAGGGAGCGCTCAGTGGTCGAAAAATTGCGAGAGGAACTTCAGCTTTGTGGTGACGAGACATAACGCAAAGGTTTTAGAAGAGGCAAATCATCCTTGCGATCTTGTGGAAGAGGACGCTACGCTGCTGAGGCTTGACGCAAAGGTTGCAGGTGTGGGCACGGCAGCTTGCGGGCCGGGTGTGAGGGAGGATTTGCTCGTCAAGGTTGAGGAGATGAGTTTCTCGTTTGACTTGGAGCCTTTGATTTGAAGGTGGAGGTATTGCACTTACAACAAGGAGGCTGTTATCTTGGATGTTTGACCCCATACAAAGCACATCATTCCGAACTAGCATACCCTATCAAAGCACAAAAGCATTATACAACCCGTCTCCCTCATGAATCCCAACCCAACCCACAGCCATGGTCCCACGTGTCCTTCAACAACTGTGCAACTATAACACAATTATGGAACCTCGAGGAGACGAAACTGCGACCATCTCGGTATCCCCATTCTCACGGAATACAAGACGCGGGGAAAGTATGAAATTAAAATGAAAGCGCTTCTGATGTTTCACAGCAATGCACAGCGCACAACGCACAACCGTTACCACGGCATACAGACATCATGCACACCCCAACCCAAAGAAAGATGCCAGCTTCGCAGCTCATTTACCTGCTAACTAGATACGCAACGGGACGCAGGCACAACACATGCATACAACGGCGCGTAGGTCCACAGCGCGCGCTTGCCGCTTAGGAGAGAGAGCTAAGGTACCTTCCCTTGCGTCACGTATGTCATGCGATGAATGTATGGTTCTGCCATACGTACCTCTACCTACCTACCTGCGTGAGAATAGATTGACGGCTGCAGTAAGAATGCAAGGTACCGTTACAGCAGTCAGAACTCAGCAGCAGTCAGCAACAATAACTTCCAAAACCGTTATCACATAAGCTGGGGAGATGTAGGACGTAAGACATGGATTCGTGACGTGTCCAAGTTTTGGGTTGAACCCCGCTTGAATTCTCAGGGGACGAGTGGACAAAAGAGCAAAGAAGGTAGATGGGCATAAGGTAAGGAGATAGATGATGTCAAGTTGTCTTTGCAGAGGTCTTATTATCCTTTATGGAACCGGGTCATCGAGGGTGCGGGTGTAGGTTGGAATACCTAAGCATAACAACTACAAGGGACGGAAGGAATACTCGTCAGGTCTACAAAATCGACCGTCTGACTAGGAGGAAACCCCCTAGTCAGGGCCATTAATTCGTACACGACCATTAATTCGTACCGCGGGAGCGACTTTGAATGGCTAGCAAAAACCCTTGGCGCCAAAGTCTCCCACGCTAAACCGGTTATTGGTCTTACCCGCATGCAAACATGGCTTAGATGCACTTTTACTCCACCTAGATGAACATCCAATGCATGCACACCATATACCGTCTCGGTACAAGAATCCGGTACGAATTAATGGTCGTGTACGAATTAATGGCCCTGACTAGTGGCTCGCCCGCTAGTCAGATGGTCGGTTTTGAAGACCTGACGAGTAGATGGCCGGATATCGTCCTTTCCTTCTTTGGGAACCCGGGACAGGCAGGCGGGGAAGATCGATCGACCGGGTGTCATCGCTTCCTCTCTTCAGGTTCCGGACAGGGGGCTCGAGTCGACTGCGTGAAGGGAGCGAGGAAAACGGCCGGGAATCATTAGTTTTGATGTTTCCCATCGTCCAGAGCGAAAGCCCGAACCCGAGCCAACCACCGCCGATGCGGTCCGTGGTGCCGGAGCTGCCGCCTATTCATCTAAACTTCTTCAGACCCAGACCCAAACACCCACCGTACCCGGATCTTGTTCGTCTGAGCTTTTTTTATGAACAGGCGCTCGGCGAGGAGAGGACCACGTGAAGCGCGGCATACGGTTCTGCTGCCGGCCTGCAACCCGGCTGGCCGGCTGCACACCACGGAACAACGTACAATGTTAACAAACAGAAATCATGACGAAGAACAAAAGGGAAAAGAAAACAAACGGACGGAGAATTCCGCTTCTTCAATGAAGAAACCATAAGACACACCCTGACACCGAAAGCACGCAATAAAAGTGGCAAAAGGAAGTGGAAACTTTAACCCAACTACTGCATATCAGATGGTGATCGACACCGCTCGGAAGATGGGAACGAAAAACTTCTTGAAAGTCTTGTTCTGACGACATCTCACCAGTCCCTCACCAGCGTCCGGCTCTCCCCGGCCCTGACTCGTTACTCGTTTGGTACCCAAGGATGGTTCCACGAAAAAAAAAAATCATAACTTAAACCCCCTCACTTTGTGCTACCACACGTGCACCACAAATACTCGGATCCAATTAAGCTTACCACGAACAGAAATGTGGTTTCTTTGTGCCTTTGTTCGCATTGATTGCATTCCCCAGAAGGCCCCCAAAGCGGGACCGGGCCGTGGAGCCCTGTGCCGCCCTGTGCGATGTTATTTGGGGTTTGATCGACGTGATCATCAGGAGCTGGTACCGGTTTTGTGCTCATTGTTTCTCGTATTCGAACGAGGAAGAAGGCTTCAAGGATATGTATAGAAGCTGTGGAAAATGCCGCGCAGCTCAATGTATGTATCTGTGACATCGTGCGGCTGCTGTTTATTGGCTTTGCCGGCGCACATGATCTTGCAGCAAACAGGAATGTCGCAGGTAGACGATGAAGTAGGTACACTAGAGACACGGATATCAACACGACCAACGACGGATTCGAGTCATCAAGAATGGTATTCAATTAACAAATGCCTAGATAACGTAGCCCGTACCCTCGCCGGGGAAGCATCAATTTTCCAAGCACACCACGCCGCTCCTTCATGAAGTATGTAACAAGAAAGCAAGATAGCAACGACCACATTGAACCGCCATGAATAAGGCTGCCTACAAGGCACCGTCGGTTATCGTCATGAATCGGAGACAAGGTTTGTATTTCGGGAACGAAACGTTTAGCCGCTGAAGCCGACACTGATGTTGAGGGTGATCTGCAGGTCGGCCATGAGGTTGAGGCCAATACCGTCCAAAGCCTCCATACCCTTGGTGTAGGCGTTGGTACCGGCGCCACCGGGGAGAATGCTGGAGCAGGTGCCGTGGCCGCAAATCTGGCAGCCGGGAACGTCCATACCGGCAGCCTGGGCAACAAGCGAAGAGCAGTCGGCACCAGACCAGCCACCGTTGCTGCTGTTCTCAAAGTCGAACTCGGCCCAGTTACCGGCAAACTGGCCGTTCTGAGTGGTAGGAACCTCCTCGGGGGCAAAAGCGCAGACACCCTGGGTGTTGGCGTCGGCGACGACGACCTCGGTCTGGCCAGGCGCGAGGGTGAAGACGAGCTGCTGGTTGGCGGGGGTCTTGAACATGCCGTTGAGGCCGCCGTCGGAACCCATCTTGTTGCCGCAAACAACCTGGTAGGGCTCGTTGGCAACGTTGGTGAAGAACATGCGGTTGTTGTACTTGTCGGCGATGCTCTTGGGGACGGTCATCAAGTTGGAGTTCCACTTGCAGCCGTTGGTGGTGCCAGTGTTGCCAGTGTACATGATCTGAGCGTAGGTGACGCGCTTGGTGTTCTTGTTCTCGCCGCAGAAGGGAATATACTCGTCGTCGTCCTGGGTCGCAGCAGCCGAAGAGGTCGCAGCAGCCGCAGGAGCGGTGGTGCTGGAAGGAATGGCGACGGAGGAGGAGGTGGCGGAAGGGATGGGAATGGGGAAGTGCTTTTCGGCCTTGTAGAACTTGAGGTCACGCTGCTGGTGGGCGGCGCGGTGGAGGTGGGCGTGGCCAGAAGGCATGGCCGAGGCGCCGAGGACGCCGGCAAGGACGAGAAGGCTGGTGATCTGCATCTTGTCGGTTTGAATAGTTGTTGGTCTAGTTGGAATGGATAGATGGCGCAAAGGATGCTGGGTATCTCGAAAAGACGCTGAAAGCTGGCTTGATAAATGTCGAGTTTATGTGAGATGAGGTGGCCGACGTGGTCTATGTTGTGCAATCAATCCAAGGAGTGTTGGTGTAGCGTGGGACCGCTGTCTAAATGAATGGCTGCGAGATTGGGATATCTGCGCGGGAGATGGGAAAAAGAGTGTGGTGAAGCGCAACAAAGGAAGCGTTGTGCGTCGTTGTGTGTTGGATGGAGGAGGAATGAAATCGCGAGGGACGAAGGGGAGGGCGTCGAGAGGTTAAAAGAGACGAGCGGGCTGGCCCATGTTGTGGTCCCGGCGGACAGCATGCAGGGGCACACGCACATGCCCGGGGCGCCGAAATGAGGGCCTGGCAGATTGATCCCTGGCACCTGGAAGATTGGTCTGGACAGGTGGGCCGGGTGGGTCTCGCAGTCCCTGCCACTCGTCACCACTCACCTCAGGGCGGTGATCGTCCCATCTGTCGTCCCTGAGTGGCCAGCTGCGACCCGCCGTCCACGACTTCTGCTCAGGTACGTGACGTCTCTGATTGGCTGGCCCCTTTGATATCCACCACCCATTTCGCCGGCAGTTCGGTCGATTGAGTGGTGGAAACAATGGAACCCTTCGACGACGCACAAAGGCGTAACGCTGACTTCGCACCCTCGACCCAAGAATAGGTCACGTTCCGTTTGCCAAAGTGAAAGAAGCCATTGTTTCATTCACAATAGCAATCTCATCGTGACTTTTCTCGTCCGTTTCTTTATCTTTTCACTCAAAGGGGCCCAAGACATGGTGCACGTGCATTGCGTGGTGTTCTGGAAATTGAGCATGGGGAAGGTTGCTTTGGCGTCGAGGATGGCAGCGCTAGCCCTGTCACCGTCCTTCCCTTTTCCGCGGTCGGTGGTCTGAATCGAGATGAACGGGAACGGGGGCAATGCCATCCAAGAGCTTTGATCCCTAACACATGTAATTACTGCCAAATGTGTTGGCGAACCCCTTGGCCTCATCCATGGTTCATCCACAGTTTGATTAGAAGCGTAATGCGAATTGGCCTTGTCGGGTGGTTCCTTGGTAGACTTGGCAACACACTCTCCCGTTGTCCCGTTGGACCCCGTGGGCTGGTCGGGCCTAATTCTTCAAAGAGCAAGCGCGCATCGTGAGGTTTTCAAACGGTGAAAACAAGAAACAAACCGCGTCTGATGAAACCATTTGATAAAGGCATTGTGGTCACTGGCTGACGACTGGCTGATGGTGAATCTTTGTTCAACCATGTTGACTAGGCCAATTCGTACTAGTCTAGCTGTCTACCTCTAGGGCTGCAGAGACTCGATCATGAACAACTCGATCCAAAAACACCAAACGGGATCCTCTTGAAACTTGATCGATTTCCACCCCTTTGGATTACCCGCGCCCCAGATACGGAGCATCAGCAGTATTGCCGCGCGTTCCAGACTCTCAGAACCGGATCACTCTTGGGTCCGAGATGATCAAAGATGACGAGGCGCTCATGCGAAGCTTCCAAGAATACAGACCAATCGACATTACGAACAGCCAACAAATCGCGGTATCCATGGGATGATCTTGGTTTCCGTTTCCCGTATTCAGTTGGCGAAGGGGGGAATGGAGGAATGCCGGTTTCCTCCTTGCTGTTGTCAAGGGGTCACTGCCACTGCCAGTCTGCCACGGCGTGCCCCTGAGTAGGTGATCTCCTGAGTCCAGACTTCAGTTGCGGTGGAATTGCTACTGCCCTCACATCCACATGCTCCCTGTGCCCGATCAAAGACAATCAATGATCCCCCAACCATGGCGCATTCAATCTCGTCCCTGCGGGTGTACCACTGTGATCTGGATGGAAGTGGTAGTTATGGCAAGACAGCTCACGTGGAGAGTAGATGGAATGAATAACAACAATACATAGATTCATTCCTTCTGACCATGAGACCCGGGATCAAAGCTTCAATTGTTCAATCGGCTCCTCTGGCTGCAGCTGCAAACAAGCCGACGCACAGACCACATGCATGCACTTCAGCTCCTGATGGAAGCAAAAGTGGAAGCCCTGTGGAACTCCCGCCGAGCGGTGGAGCGCGGCGACCCCGCGGACCTGAGACGCGGCGGATCTTGCCCCGCCCCGCTCAGCTAAACTTTTCCTGTCTTGCCATTGGAAACTTTCGGCCTTGCGCAACCACCCACGTCCGTCCATCAACAAAGGCGATTTCAAAGTCAACAACCGTCCACCAACCTGTTGTAGATTATTCAGACTGGTCGACCGGAAGCTCCGAATTCCCACTTTTCGCGATAATCTAGTCCCTGAAACTGGGGCCCGACACTCCCGTATTACGCAAGCCTTTCTCCCTTCGAAACACGTACCGAGAACTTGCGCGTCGCTCGCGGCACGAAATCGCATCGACAACGTTGTCCCACCAAGCCAGTACACAGTAACCACGATCTCCCAGATTGGACTTGGCCGACCCGACCCGAAGAACGACCGGGATACCACAAGCATAACCTGAGCTTGCTCTACACTAGGCAGGGGAAGCAGGAGCACAAATTCTAGACTCAGGTCCAGCTCCCCAGACAGGCCCCAGGGCAATTGTTGTTGATCTTTGCTGGATACCGTACCCCAATCTCGAGGTGTACTCGCTACCTGTCCGGTAGAGAGATTAGCCCGAACCACGATACCCGGAGGAGAACAGTGAAACACACACACCCACATACACACAGCTATGCCTCTCGATACTTCAGCTTACAGCCTCGCGCTGTTGCGCGTCGACGGCCGCAGGTGGAACGAGCTGCGTCGCATCCATGCCCAGATCCGCACCCAGGCCGCCGCCGATGGCTCCAGTTACCTCGAGATGGGCCACACCAAGGTCATGTGTGTCGTCAACGGACCCAGTGAGCCCGGTCCTCGGAGGGGAGCCACGTCGGGCGGTGGTGGTGGCGGTGGTCAATCCAAGAACGCTGAGGTTGCTGTAAACATTGTGATTGCTGGGTTTAGCTCCGTTGATCGCAAGCGAAGGGGCAGAGGTGATAAGTAAGTCGACACCCAGGGATTGTTCCCCCAGTCTTAGCTACTGCTACTAGTCTGTCACTGTTCGCATAACTAACCATCATCCTTCCTTCTTTCTTCCGTCACAGGCACATCCTCGAGCTCCAATCGACGATATCCCAAGCCCTCGCCGCCAGCCTGCACACCCACCTCTTCCCGCACTCCACCATCAACATCTCCCTGCACGTGCTCTCGCAGGACGGCTCTCTGCTGGCCGCCCTCATCAACGCCGCCACGCTCGCCTGCGTCGACGCCGGCATTCCCATGACAGACTACGTCGCGGCCTGCACGGCCGGCTCGACGTCCACATACGCGGCCAACGACGAGGGCGCCGACCCGCTGCTGGACATGAACCACCAGGAGGAGCAGGAGCTTCCCGGTCTGACGGTGGCCACGCTGGGCGACAGCGACCGGGTGGCGGTGCTGGTCTGCGAGAGCAGAGTGCAGGTCAGCCGGCTGGAGGGCATGTTGGCTGTGGGCGTGGACGGGTGTAAGCAGGTGAGGGAGATTCTGGATCGGGTGGTGAGGGAGAAGGGGATAAAGATGATACAGGAGGGCACAGTGGAGAGGGGGGTTGGGTTGAATGATATGGAACTGGACTGATTGCATACTACTAGGTGGACGGCTGGCCAAGTTTCATAGAATTGGGTTGGGTATGGCACGGTAGGTAGCATTGTAATGGTTTGGGGGGCAAAAGGAATGAACAAAATGACGAAGTTCACGACTATCAAATGCAACCAAGTACATACAGCTCATGACCAGGTGAGCAACAAGTCGTTTTTGTCAAACGTGCGCCAACTTTTGAAAGTATTCCCAAAAAATTGATAAATGAAGACTCCTCCAGCTTCTGATCAGCATGAACTAACAACAGTCACTCACAGTAAACCAAGCATCAGACTTTTCCCTCCAAACTCAAAGCTCATCATGCGTAGCCGTCTCCGGCTCAGGCGTAGGATCAACCGGCGCAGTCGACTCCTTCTCGTCACTAGTAACAGCCTTGGTAGCCTCCGGCGTCGTCTCCTCCTCCGAAACAGCCTCCTCAGGCTTTGCCTTTTCCGCCTTGCTTTCCTCTTCCTTTACTGGAGCCGAAGAAGCCTCAACAACAACACCCTCGGGCAACTTTTTCTTGGTTCCCTCGCTCAACCGAATCGCATCAATCCACGCCTCCAACTTATCATGTCCCGAGAAATCATCGGCCGCACCAACGGCGTCGTAGTGTCTCCACCAGCCGCGCTTGGCGTTGATGGCGATGACTTCGATGTCAGCATCCTCCTTGAGACCAAGGGACTTGAGAAGGGAGGCGCCGCCAGGGTTGGTGGCCAGGGGAACTTCGTAAAAGGGGAAGAGCTTGTGGCCGGAGTGGGCGTATTTGAAGGCTATTTCGGAGAGGGTGGTGAGGGCCTTTTGGGCTTTTTCGCCGCTGCTAGGAGAGACGAAGGCCAGGACGCAGGTGTTGGATTTGGACGTTAGGCATTCCTTGGTTAGTTTTTCGGGGGTGTTGAGGGAGGGGATGGGGAGGGCGGTGTCGATTATTACGGGGGCTTCTTGGGTTGGGGCGGGGGTTTCGGAGGAGGTTGAGGAGGAGGTTGAGGTTGAGGTGGAGGTTGAGGTTGAGGTCTCAGATGACTTGGACTTGGAGGAAGAAGAGGAAGAGGAGGAAGATGCAGCCTTCTTGGAGTCCTTCTTTCCGTTCTTTCCGTTCTTTCCTTCATTTCCGTTCTTTCCTTCATTTCCGTTCTTTCCATTCTTTCCGTTCTTGGCCTTGGCCGGTGCCGGGTCCGGGTTAGGTTGGCCCGCCTGGGAAAGGAACTTCACCATGTCGGCCTTCTTGATCTCACCGTCGTAGACGATGCCGGGGGCATCACCGCCAGGCAGCAGGATCAGAGTAGGAAATTTGTCGACACCGAAAGTAGATACCGCCTTGGACTGAGTGTTCCGCACCTGGCCGACGGGGATGACATCGAGGAAGTCAATGGCGACGCTCTTCAGCAAGGGAGACGTGGTACCCTTGTCGGTAAACAGGAGCGCCTTGGCCGTCTCGTTCTTGTCGCTCAGGTACTTGTCGAGGTTCTTGTCCTCGACTTTGACGACGTGGTTGTTGATGCGCGAGACCACGGCGTCGACGATGGCGCTGGCCGTGCGCTGGCCTTGGTAGTCCTCCACCATGGGCTTGCTGCCGGCATTCTTACCGGGACGCACGATCTTGAGGGTCGGGAAGCCCTGGACGCCCATGCTGCCGCAGAAGGGCTTGTTGGCGTCATCGTCGCAGTTGACGGCGGCGACCTTGGCCAGGCCTTCGAGGTTCTTGGCCGCCTTTTCGTAGGCTGGCTTGAGGTTTTGGCAGTGGCCGCACCAAGGGGCGTAGAATTCAACGATCTTTTCGGGGGGAAGGTCAGATTGTTTACTATTACTATTGATGATCTAAGATGTAGTCGGGACTTACAGATGTCTGGTTGCTCTTGGCAATCAACCTATCGTAATCCTTTCCGTCGACCTGCAAGACTGGGGACTTTTTGGTATAAAGGCCGTTGGCCTGGGCTCCGGGGAGCGCAGACAGGATACCGACTGCCAGAGCGCAGAGGGTGGGGTGATGCATGATGAAATCAGGAAGGTCTTGCCTTTGTTTACTTGGTGACTGTGGTGTGTGTAGGGATGGTGGATGATAGGTGAGGTTTGTGGGGTTGAAGCTACAGTGTCATGAATGTACAATGGCAGATCAATGGGTATAAGAACAAAGGAAGCTCTCCCGTATGTGTACTAGTACTAGAGAACCCCTTGAGGGATGGTGTCGTGTTTTTGAACCCCAAGGGAAGCAACAAACAGACAGATCGAGATGAAAGGAAAAGTTGTCATCTTCCCATGTTCGGCAAAAGAACACATTTCAACAGAAGCTGTGAAGCAGGCGCCACAAACAAATGAAGTCAGAAGCATCCAGAATCACCAGGGGAACTGCGGTCCGGGGGTCCTTTCAGTGCTATGAAACGTGCTATGGCCGAATTGTGGCCCAAGCTCCAAAGCACATGGCATGGTGCTTTCCGCAGCGCTTGGGAGCAGATGGCTCGGCGGGAATGTGGGGAAGAGACGCTAACAATGGTGCCGCCTGGAGACAGCCGCGGAAGATGACGACGCCAGTCCAGTGTTCAACTGTCAACCTCCTCTGTTGGGACTTGACGAGGAAGCTGAGAGATAACGACGAGCCGTAATTCTTTCCTGGTTTGCACCCGTTCATGTTCTTATCCTCTGTCTTTACTGATCCTCTATCTTTATCAATCATCTATCTTTATCCGAACGTATAGCCCGTCCTGTTAGACGCCCGAACGCCATCGCCATGGCAGACAACATCACGATCCCCGCTGCCCTCAAGGCCGCCGATATCAACCTCTGGAAATGCGCGACAAAGGCCCTCCAGCTCCAATCAGTAAAACCGGAGATTGCATATTGGTGTATGTACAAGAAGCAAAGCAAAGTACCCCCAAGACAACTGGGGGCCGGCAGTGTCTGACTTTTGCAGGCAATTATTGGGTCGTCAACCAGATCCTTAACAGGGGACTCCACAAAGAGAATGACGAAATGATGACTTATACGATGGACTTGATGGGGAAGCTGGAACAGGCACGCTTTATTCCGTCTCCCTTTACCACCTTCTCTTGCTGACTGTTGTTCCCTACAGGCCAAAGCTGAGCACCCGAACGAAGATGCCTACACAGACGATGAGGTCGGCCAGGCCGTCGTCGACAGATTCGCACAGGAAACCCTTGATCGCGCCGAGCGAGTGGTCAAGGCAAACAAAGTGACACAGCAAACGGCCATGACATTCGACGCCGCCGCTACCTTCTTCCATCTGGTCAACATCTGGGGCCCTGCCGACGAAGAGACGCAACAAAAGATTAAATATGCAAAGTGGAATGCCGCACGCATCGCAAAGGCTATCAAGGAGGGCAAGGACCCGAACGAGTCCAACCCGAAACGCGAAGAACCCCAACAGCCCGCCTTGGACCCCAGTGATCCAGAAGTTCAGGCATTGACCGGGTCGGTCGAAAAGAAATCACCACCACCCCTTTCCGTCACAGTGGAGGAAGTTCTAGACAGAGACTTGCAGAGGACGGACGCTGCCGGCGTGTCTTTGCCAGTCAGCCCAGCCTCGGCTGGCCCATCCCCGATATCCGAAGCCGAACTCAAGTTGCCCGGTGTACCCAGTGGGCTTACTGACCCAGCACCGTCAACAGTCTCCTTGGACTCGGACACTCCGGTCTCAGCTCCCACACATAACCCTGTCAACTACAGGCCTGAGCCCGATCTGCCATCCGCTCCGAGCGCACTGTCATCCTACCCTGATCCTGATATCTCGATGCCTGATGCGGGCGCTGCAGCTTGGACGCCGGATGCTGATCGCCAGCCTCCTGCTCCGCCCGTGGTTCCTCCCACGTTTGCTCCCAGTGCACCGTCAACAGCTGCTGTGGCATCACCGCCTGTCAACCAGCCGACTGACTTTTACTTCCAGAACCCAGCTCCTCCAGCTCCCCAAACTCCTGCAGTTCCCAGTCTACAGCCAGTGCCTCCTGCACTAGCTGTCCCTGCATCCACTTATGCCTCTTCGCAAGTTACTGGAGGCTTCACAACAGACGAAGCTGCCATGGCTTCGGCTCAGAAGCACGCCAAATGGGCGATTTCAGCATTGAACTTTGAAGACGTCCCTACGGCGGTGAAGGAGCTAAGGAAAGCGTTGGAGATCTTGGGTGCAGCGTAGTTGATGGGTGTTACACGAGCTACGCAATGACCCTGGATGGAGGTTTAGGTCAACCACTGGTGCTCCTACTGATACACGATCCCCGGGCCGTCAGATCTCCATACCTGCTATCGAGCCGTATACACTATTGGAACCAAGGCATCGGAATCGGGTTATAAGCGGCCGTTATGCATGTTCGGGCAAAAATGCCTTTCACACTATCGGACACTTGGCGTTTACCAGTGGAACATGGAAACTTTCCAGAAGCCATGTTTACCAGGGCCGGACAATGGGTACGTGTAACCGCTCAGTGACCGTTCGGCCGCACAGGGAGCCCTAGGCGAGTCTCGTTCTGACAGCCTCTCGAGGGCTGGGATAATACATTGCGCACTTTGAAACGAGACAGCGAAAACACAATCTGCCGATTTCAAGGCAGGTCTGAGGGCTGGTACACAGTCCTTCGCATCGATTTTGACGAAGCTGGGTCGAGAGAGGCTACAGAGAAAGGGTCCAGGCACCCCAGGGAGACTTGGTTATAGACGTAATGTCGCGAGGATGGACCGCTGTTGTTTATGTGTCAAATTCAGGGGCAAATTGAGCGTGGAATTCTACTGGTCATCGACACACCGACATGTGCACGTTTCGATGAGTGAGGCTGATGGCTATGCAAGCCTCTGGTGATGACCATCTCCAAGTCGTCTTGGCCATCTCGGTCACTAAACAACTTTGAGATTGGTATTGTGTGTTTTGCTTTTCGGTGATCGGTTCTGGTTGAACACTCGTCGTTGTTTTGTGGCGTATATAAACGCGCTTCGTCCCGTGATTATTAGGGGTTTTCTTTCGTCCCAAGTCATCAGTCCCCTCTTCATACACAATACCAGTCGAACCTTGCTACCCGCAAGTCTCAGTCGGCATCTTGCAGATTACATCAGACACCCCGTCAGTCATAAACTACCGTTTCGGACCCTTATTTCTCAACTTACGCCACAACATCAAATCATCACCGAGGTCTCACATTTCTTCCTTTGGGCGTTTCCCGTATAAAGTACGTTATCTTTCCTTCAAACGTCTACTAAACTCATCGCTAACCTCTGCAAAGGTCTTCAAGTCTCGATATACAATCTTCCTGTCACCCAGGCAACCGACTTCTCACTTCACCATCGTCCACGTAACGAGCAAGCAAAGCGAACGCGTACTCAAATTTCAAGATGCCCCAGGAAATCATCACCAGCGGCTCAGGCAGCTACACATGGACTGGCAGCGCCACTTCTGGTTCATCCAGCTACACCGGCTCGTCGTCCTCCGGCTCGTCCGGCTCTGGCTCAGGCGGTAGTGATGGCTGGAGACCCCGCACCTACACGCCTCTCCCCATCTCCGATGGCAGCGCTACTGGCGGCGGCGGTGGTGGCGGTGGCAGATGCACCGACGAGGTCAGAAAAAGACGTTAAGCAAATGGAGGGATGGGCAGAAAAAAGTGACGGGTGGCATGGTGATTTTGATGGTACAGAGCGGGGAGTAGGATGATGATGACCTGACTTACGGCGTTGAGGCATGACTTTTCTTCTTCTTCTGCGATACATACCCGGCGGCTTGTTAACTTCAATGATTACCTCTCCTTTGTCTACCCTTCTTCAAGACCCTTTTCTTCTCAACTCAGCTCTGTATCAACACTTCTTCGCGATGACATAGAGATCAAAATCGAGGGACTCAGGTTCAGGGATTGCCCAAGAGGCTTCAGTTGCGTATCAGCGATGGGTTACTTTTGACGGACAGAGCGATCCCAAGGACTGCGCAACAGTTTTCTTCGTTCAGCAGCTCCTTAACGAATCTACAAAAGAACAGCTCTATTCTAGTAATGGAAAAGTAACTCCGCATATTCTCGTGGTTTGAAAACTATCCTATCAAGTTCCCATCAAACATTCTGAAAACATGTCTCTCGCAATATTGAGAATCCCCTCAATCTGACTGGTCCTTCTTACTGACTGAACCGACAACTGACTGACCGTTCCAAGACATACCCTTGTAACCAGTTCCTCCTCCTCCAAGTCCGCAGTTCCTCAACAAAATCCCAACATTCTGACACCGCTGACACCAAGCCCGTTTTCAGCCATTCAGCCATACCCGGTTTCACGTCGTACATGGGCTTTCGTCGATAGCGAATTTCTGTCCATGTAGCAATTTGATCAACCTGTGTCCTGTGTTCAACCCACGTGGTTTGTAGCACCCTGAAACGGGTACCTAGGAAAGGGGGAACTGGCTGATATTGGGTGGTTCAGTGGGTGATTGGTATCGCGGGGGGGCCTGACGCGTAGGTGAGTCGCGACGGGAGTCTTAAGGTAAGGTAAACTGACTGTGGCGCGCACGCCGCGCGGTGAGGTATGCGCGGTGAGCTGCGCTGCTGCACTGCACTGCTACAGGTCTACGACGCAGGTATCAGGGACACGAAAGACATGTGGACTTTATATTCGGGATACAAAAGGCGAAGCAAATTCAATGTTTTTGTTTCTTTGTAGGGGTAGTGATCTATCTTGGGTCGTATGAACAGAGCTAGGTATGTTGCTCACCGCCAAGCAAGGAATGCTGTGGCAGATGTAGTCTGCGCATTTTGACACGCGACGTGCCGACGTGGGCTGGGGGATTTGGAAGATGGTGAACTGCTGTAGCCAGCGAGTTTTCGTGGGTAATCGACCTCCGCTGGATGCTTCTCTCAAAAGAAAACAAGTGACGGTACGTGAGAACCTCATTACAGCCGAGGGCTTGCAAGGGCAAGGGTTGCAAAGGCAGGAGCTGCGTTGCTAGGAGGACGAACGCCTTCAACACCACGCCAATGAGTATCACGAGAACGTGTACTGCCAATGTTGCAACTAGTAAATAAATTTGCGTTCATCTCTACGAGTACTTGCATTCATACTTGAATGGTGATAGAACTAAAGGCTGCTGCGAATTACGAACTGGTTGTTGTGGTCTTTGAACGTCGTGGGTGCACATGATCACGAATGTGGTTGTTCAAGAGAATGGAAACACCAACAATGAGCTGGAGTGTTGGGTCACGGGCGCTGGATCAAGAAAAATTAACCCACCAAGGGAAAGTGTGCGTTGCCCATTTCTGCCAGCAAACAGAAGGAACGGGATGGATTCAAACCACCACCAAGACCATCGCGACCCGTCGCCACCAGCCTTCTGTCAAGGAAGGAAGGCACGCCTCCAACGTCACCAAGGCCCAGATCGCCAGACTTCACACCAAACCTCCAGCTTCAGAGGCCACATCAACATCAGCACCACCACCACCAGCAGCAGCTTCAACATGAAGAGCACCAAATCACAGGCATCAGCAACCACACCGCCAGCACCACCACCAGCAGCACCGGCATCAACACCAGCTCGAACATGAAAAACCCCCAGACCGCCACCACGACCCAACACCAACACCAGTACCAGGAGTACCTGACTCGAGGTATATATATTAGTTCCGCAGACCTCAATTCAACAACAAAGCAAAGTGCGGTTGGCGTAGTGGTTAACGCGTTCGCTCAGTAAACTGCTGTCCCAATAGTCGTCCAACTTGGGTCTGCATAGTCAGTACCCCTACAGTGGCCAGGGGAGCACATCTGCCAGCGAGAGAACCCGGGTTCGAACCCCGGACCGCACATCTTTTTTTCCTATTTCTATCTTTTTTCTTTTTCGCTGCTTGCTGCCGTGACTGGGGGCTGCTGTGGCCTTCCAGACTGAAGATGGGGAGATGAGGAGGCGGAAGCTAGACTAGAGATGGACGGTTATTACTTTTCGAGTGCTTGAGCAGCTGATGTTGGGAGAGAACGGCGTCTTGAAGGAAGTGAGGTTGGGGATCTTGCTCCCAGAAGCCAGCAGCTATCTGATGTTTACCCCTCATGGGAAGAACATACGAGTAAGTGTCTGCCTGGAAAGTTTGAGTGTCGGAGTGGGCACCCTAACCCTGGGTATAGGAATGGCCTTCCGTCTGATCTGATGTATTTAGAAGAGGTGTACATGGGCAGCCCTTGTTTTTAAAGTGTTCTTGTAATCATTTTCGTGGCTCAAAAGTGTCTTGTAGCGAATAGTCTCTGCTTTGGTGAGGCCGGGTTCCGCATCCCAAAAGTCCGTCTTCTGGGGCGGCACGAAGCCAAGCAAGCTGGGGACCCAGACCTCTTCAACTTGGTACACCCTGTTGAAGAGGCGGGAAATATTTCGATGCTATTGGAAGTCATTCCACAGCTCCTTGCTGTTAGGGTCCTTTGCAAGCTTGAGGATGACTGATTTGCCCTCCTGGGCGAAGATATTGTTACGACAGCACATTTTACTACAATCGTTACAATTTCACATTCATACTCAAGTTTCTTGAGTATTCTGAGTTTTGGTCGGCAACATTCTTTCATTCACCATGTTTTACTTCATTCTTTCTCTATATTCTCTTTGGCGGTGAAAATGTCTTCGGGAAATATTGGTCCCCAGCCCGACCTCCCCCGGTCCTTCATTCATCGGAGGACTACAAGCCTTCCAACGCTTACAATATTGAGGAGAAGGGCTAGAAATTCAGCGAGGTCTACGCACTTGGGACTGGGGAGCTATCGCCGAACGTAGTGAAGATGCCCGCAAGGGATAGCCAAGAGGCGCCAGCTTCAACACCACCATCACCACCATCGCCGAGCGGCAGGAACCTCAGCCCCCTCTGTGCGCGATCAGTCTCTGTGCTCGACCAGTTTTCTTGCTGCTACAACCACGATTTCCTTCGTTTTTGGCTGCTGCTCTCCTGCGGCGTTGGCAATGGATCATTGGATCTTCATACCGATCGTGGCAGACGGTTTTCTTCTACTTACAACTTTTGGAAGTGGAGATGGCAATCCACGACGAAACCCCTGACCCAGAATGGCGCTCCAGGTGAAGAACCCTTGCAAACCAAGCCTTAAACCGATGAGTTGTAGCCGGGTGAACACCCGGACGTCACTCCAGACCACGGCTCTACGGTGGCGCAAGAAGGGATGAACAAAGGGCATGAGAAATAGTAAAGCTTCGCGGCCTGGGGCTTGCCGGACTGGTGTGCCAAAGCTCCGCATTTGCGGATTCAGTAAACATTTTCCTGGTCAGCGGGAGGAAGGAGCGGTCTTATTTCAACAGGTTGGTTGCAGCATTTGGGCGGGAAAACTAAGACAGCGAGCCAAGCTCCGAACGCCTTCGACAAGCCAGCTCAACTCCCGAACCCCCAGACGAAAAAAGTTGAAGCCCCGAATGCATTCGACAAGTCGGCCCAATCCAAAGACAAGCCCGAAGGCCAACCGAATGCTTCCGAAAGAGCGGGACATAGCACTGAACTCGAAGACAAGCCCGAAGGGTGGTTGTAGCAGGCGAGGCAGTTAGACGTGTAAACACACGCATTATATTACATAGAGGTACCTACCCGGCCATGCTACAAACAAACTTGCGGCAAATGCAGAAAGCCCTACCACGGTCGGTTTGGTCCTTGTGTCGCATCCGGCAAAGTCAATAATAAGGTTGTTTCGCAGAGACATTGAATGCCTTAATCTCGCAGCAAGCCTGGAAGCGGTGCTACGATTGCGGCCAGGACGGGTGCACATGTCTGCAGAATAAGGTGGACCGCAGAAAATAACGACGACGACAACGAGCTCGACCAGTTCTATTTCCACTTGAAGAAAGACAGAAACGCGGGCCAGGGATGTAGGGGGTCCCAGCAGGCGTAGTATTCTACTTGGGGTTCGGGTTGGGAGGAAGAGTGGTCAATAGGAGAGCTGCGCATGGGGATCAAGAGGCGGCAGTTATTATTTTGGGTTGGAAAGAGAAGGATTTCAGGAGGAAAGCAAGACGGGAGGGCGACGGGATGAAAGGAAACAAGGCCTTGTTACTGAATCATCTGTGCCCCACTTCAACCCTGGCTTGGAAGGTGACGGAGGCAAGAACTCGGAGAAGACACTCGTTCCTTCCTTCAACAGAATGTCACAGCACAATAAAAAAAATTTAAGCAACAGGGATTTCGGACGAGTTCTTTGCACAATTATTTTTCATTGTGTCATTTCTAGTCGCGTTCAAGTCGACATCGCTGAGTGTCTACGTACGCTGCCATCTAATAATTCTCAAAAGAACCATCACCACTGCGCCCACACTTGGTTCATATCCCACATCATAACGCCGCCAAAGCTCAAGAATGTCTGGGAGTACTTGATGACGTTGGCCAGTTGGCTTCCAGCCACATACCCGGTACCTGCAGCTGCCGGGCTGCCCGACACTCCCAAGAGAATCTTGACGTTCTTGTTCTTGCTGACCGTCTTGGCCCAGTTGTCCAACACCCATTGTCCTCTGGCAATCTATTGGATCATATTGTCCCTGACCTTAGCAGTCGGCTTTCGGGGCCTTGCGCTGCGCCTTACCGACGCCTCGGAGACCGCGGAGCTGGACATGGCCGCTGTCTTAGCCCGCTTTGCTGGTGGTTCATCTTTCGCCGGTTCCTCTGCCGCGGGCTCTGCCACTGGGGTAATGGCTTCGGCCTTCCTCTTTCCATTTCCCTTTTCTGTCCCTTTCGCTGTCGCCTGTCTCTTCTCGTCTCCCTCTGCTTGCGTTCTACACTCTGGTTCCTGGGCTCCTCTGGTTTCCTCTGCCTTGCTCTTTGGTGATGCGGATTCCGAGCGCAAACCTTCCCCTTTTCCTCCGCGCAGGTTCTCCCACTGCAGCCATGGAGTGTTTTCCTCCTCAGGTTTTTCACAACTCTTTGTCTCCTCCCCGGCAACCTTATGCTCCACTACTTCCTCCTTTCTCTCCTCCTCCTTCTTGTCATCGCTAGAGGTATCATGCCCCTTTCCACCCCCTGCATCCCCACCCTTTTCTATATCCAGGGCAGCAAGCGGCAACCGCGGTGGCTCCCCTTTCAAAACTTCAAGCACAGAAGCAGCCACAGAAGAAGAAGACACAGGAGCAGGAAGGTTCTCATCCAAAGACAGAACGCCCGCCTCATCCGCCTTGCGCTTCTTACCTTTGCTGGGGGACGTGCCAATTAGGCCACTGGGGCCGGCAGATGCTGGAGGGAAATTGGGAGGTTGATTGTGAGGGTCCGCGGAAGGGGCAAAGGTAAAAGCAGAGTAGGAGCCTGAGAGAGATCCAGCACCAGCAACAGAAGCACGCCCAGACCTAGAACCACTACCACTTGCACCAAAAGCGGACGTCGGCCTATCCCAAAGACTACCAGCCCTGAGCGGTTGCGGAGCAGTCCCACTAGCCAGCTGCCTCAACATCTTAGTCGCTGGTCTCCCCGCACCAGGACGGGCGCCGCCTCTGTTGTGGAGTTTCTTTATTGGCGGCTCTTGCCCTTCTGATGGCGGAGACAACGCCGCATCGCTGGAGCGTTTATTTCCTGGCTGTAACGTGGTGGTGAAGCCGTACGAAGCCGCTTCACGCACCTGTTCGTGCAGTTCGGGGTTGGATTGGTGCAGCAGTGTCTCCTGCGCAATCATATCGTTGTACGTGGCTGGCACGTTCAGCCTGGTGGCCCTTTGGGGGATGGGCGACGTCTTTGGTGCATCTGGCGGTGAGGCTTGGGTTGCGGGTTGGGATGGTGGTGTTTGTGGGAGGGGAACTTTCTCCTGGCCACGGTTCTGGTACTGGTTTGGTTTGACAGCAGTTACCGAGGTTCGAGGAAAGGCAGAGGCTAAAGGTCTGCGGAAATCCGAAAGCCTTATTGTTAAAGCAGTGTTCAGGTCGATTTCGACCTGGGCATTCGGGTCCGCAAATTGAGTGTTGTTGCCGGCGATGTTGCGGAAGCCCGGCTCGCTGAGAGTGGGACTAGGTGTCGTCCCCATTGTCGTCTCGATGTTGCCATCGTCAGACAAAGTGTGGCCCTGGACGGGCTCGGCGGCGACAGGCGAAGATTCAGGCGCCGGCAAGACTATGTCCCTAACGGGATCATAGAGAGCACTTCTCTTCTTTCTGCTCGGCGCCTCTTGTGCTGCCGGTTGCTGATGTGGAGGAGCTGGAACCGAGTTACCCATACGAATCAAGCGATGGAAGGCTAGTTCGGGTGCCTCTTGAAGAGACATTGCACCACGCGGATGCCAAGCCCTCGTCCTGTGCGGCTTTTCTGCCGACGAGTCACTGTCGGGGACAAGGTCCATTGGAGCTACTGGTGCTCTGCTGTTGTTTATTTCTGCTTGGAGCGCTACCGGATGAGCCAAAAGTGAATTCGGCGGGGGATGGTTGCTTGGGGGTCCTTGGTACACGCCGCACATCGTGAATAAAGCAAGGTCCTTTGTGCGAACCGGTGATTGCTGATGCCTGTTTAAAGGTTCCGCGACTGTCAATAACTGTCAGCGAAGGCTAGAGGTAGGTAGGGGACGCGACTGGACGTACTGAATGCAAGGTGAAAGATGGCACGATTGTGTCAATAAAGGTGAAGAGGATCTGACTCGCAGTCACAGTGGTAACCTGAAGGTACGCGATACTATAATCTGTCCTGGAAGTGGAAAGGAAAAGACTGGAGGAGGTAGGGGATTGTGGGTGAGTGTTGTGAGCAGGTGAAAGATGCAGCGATCGGGTCAAGAAACGTAGACAGGTTGTGGCTTGGGGTCGCCCTAACAGCCTGAAGATACGCGCTACTAGAATCTGCCCTGGGACAGCGGGAAACACAAGACTGGAAGATGTAGAGGGGTATTGTTGAATGTTGTCAGAAGGCGAAGGATGCAATGATCGTTTCAATAATGGTAAACAGGTTGTGGCTCTCGATCGCCCAAGCACCTTGAAGGTAGGTACGCGCTACTATAGTCTGTACTGGAATAGCGGAACAACAAATATTGGAGGAGATAGAGATCTATGGTTGAGTATTGTGCGGGCAATGAAGTAGGGCAGCAGAATAAAGAACCTGCAAGGCTTTGACCTAGTGGATAATGTGACGAAGATTCCTGCCCTGGCGGCAACGGGCATTCCCAATATTCCTAGTACTTGCAGATACACTTCCGAGGAGTGACTATGCAGGAAGCAAGAAGTACGAGCAGGTGCAGTCATGGAGAGGCTTCGCACTGCAGACAACGCATCACAGATGGGAGGTGTCCACCAGAGCCGCAGGTACCTCTGGTCTTAATCCTCGATGAGCAAGACACAGCCGGGAAATGAACTCAAAGATGTTGCTACTTTGGCTGTAAAGAGGGCCGCAAGGAGGTGATTGTTCGTCTGGTAAGGCAAAGAGCCGTTTGTGAGGAAGAGGAATATACAAAGCTGCAAAAGGGCGACTTAGGTATGGGCATAGAGGGCTATAGCAGGTCAAGGAATGTCTCCAGAGCACAACTCTCTTTTGAGTCCGACTTGAGATAAAAGTGATGTCTGCTATTATGTAGGCTATACATTTTCTTGAAGGTTTTTCAACGTTCAATAGTTAGTGATGGCCTCTTTTCAGGCCCGGGTAGTCCACTTTGGATTCATCCATCAAGGTCGTGGAACCTGACTGTGACATACACAACCTTTGACCACTGCATTGTGGCTTCTCGAGCTTATTTTGACTACCCTCTACCTGTCATAAGCCATCTATAACGATTCTGGAAAGAGTGACAGGCGTTTCTCTTTACCCTCATTTTATGTTACACCGATTTGCAGTGTCCGTACCTACCTCTACGATGCAGCACTCCTTCCAACAACCATTAGGTTATCTCGTCGGTGGTGATATCAACGGTGGTAGCCACATGAACACATCAGTCAAAATCGCAACTCATGAAGTATCAGGTTCATGATGTTCATCACGAGTCTTCCATATTTGAACTTTTGAGTTTTTAAGACAAAGGACACCCTACCCCAATATACGTCAACCATTCACATGATTCCTGCAAATCAAAAACCTGGAAGCGTCACAAGCGAAACCAAGCCCCTCCTTCACGCGGCATGCATACAGCTTGCATACCTGCATATTTCCTCCCGAAGGAACGGCTCAGCTCCAAATCTCTTGTGCTCCCGCCCTGACATCTCGGGCGTTTTCAACATGTCTCACCATCCCCATCACACCTATCAATCACTTGCCTTGTAAAGCGTCATGAGATTTGAGAACTAGTCACCAGTCGCCGGCCACCATCTTGGTCGGGAATATCGAGATTAATTCAAGATCATTTGTCGCGCCAGGCCCAATCTAAAGTGACGTCTGCAGTTTCCAAGGATTACCCCGGAGCACACACCCCTGTTTCAGCCTTCCCGGCGAAGCTATTGAGCGGGAGACTTAACTCGATGTGATATCCGATACCTGCCTCAGGTTTAGTTGGTTTCGCTATATAATGCGGCCTCCAACCCCACTTTGAACGTCAATTCTCATTTATTTCTTGGTCGAGTGTAGGTAGATTTGCATCATTTTGCCTTCCTTCCAGACAGCCACCACCATTCATCACTCCATCAACGACAGCAACAGAACAGCGTTCACTCACTTATCAACCTCACCTCACCTCACCTCACCCACTCCATGCAACCAAACAGCTAATTGAACCAACCGGTCAGTGACAATCATCTCAGAACCTCATCAAACCAAACACCACACCACAAACTACCTAGAAGAGGAGCCCCAAACTTAACAAAACCAAAATGAGACTCAAGACCCTCTTCAAAGACCGTCGCCCTTTCTCCTCCTCCACCTCCAAATCCACCTCCGCCACCCCCTCAAGTGCCTCAACCGCAGCCTCAACTCTCTTCCGCAAAATGTCCATCAAAATCCAAGAAAAGCTTCCCTCCAAAGGAATCCAAATCAGCGCCTACATCTCCCCGACCGTCGCCTCCTGGGGAACATGCAGCATCACTTTGACCGTCCCCGGCGAAACCGTCGTCTTCCAATCATCATCATCCTCTAATAACCAACAATTCTTCTCCCGCGCCATCGAAGTAGAAGCCCGCAACATCCCCTCCCTCTTTGACAAAAAGGGTCGTTTCTCCTTCCGCGTCAACCTTGACCTTGGACCTGGGACCGAGAATAATAAGGTGATAACAGAGCAATGGATCGACGTCAACGCCGTCACCGGTTTAGCAACGGGGGGAACGATGGATAGCATCGCTTCGACGCCGTCTATCTTCTCGTGGATCGACCCGGAGGGGACTACCCCCAAACGAAGAGAAGTGGTAGTGACGTACGGCTTCTACGAATCCGGTCCCGCGGGACAGGATATCTTGCCGAAGAGACATCAGTGCTACATCACCGTTTCTCCGGTAGGTAGTAGATGGATGGAGGACCTTGTTCCACCGGGTTCGTGGCAGGAGAATCGCAGGTTTAGAAGACTGGTGCTGCCTTCGGCGCACGACGCGGGGATGAACAGCATGGCGAGCAGCTCCAGGTTGTTAAGCAAGATGGGCGGCGCGGTGGTGGGCACGCTGGTGCACGATAACCGGATCATGGCGGAGATTGCAGACGCGGTTTCGGGGCCGGCGATAGCGCTGATTGCGCCGAATATCATCTTTAGTCTGGCCATGACGCAGAAGGATAGCTTGGATGCCATGCTACGGATTGGAGCCAGGTACTTTGAGTTTCGGCCAGCGTACTGTCATGCGGCGGTGAGGAGCGCGATGCAGAAGGGGAAGGATGGGTTACCCGACAGGTTGTACTTCCAGCATGGCGCGATTCCGGGCATGGGGTATGATGTGTTTTTGGCGGATGTGGTTGCTTTTCTGTTGGCGCACCAGGAGGAGATTGTGGTGGTGCAGCTGAGGTGGGATGGCGTGCCGAATGAGTGTGCGAGGCCGTCGGATCAGGATAAGAGGGAGTACCTTGAGAAAGCGTTGGAGAAGGGGGGTGATCGGATGGTAGTTGGGAACGAGAATGACCTCCGGAATGCGACCATTGCGGAGCTGAGGAGGGATAAGAAGAGGCTGATTATGATGGAGAGCGTGGATAGCCTGTCGACGTATACGGATGAAGGAAATGCCACGATGGATGGTCAGAGCATTGTCGATGCCTTCCCGAGGGTGCTTACTGAGAATAACTGGAAGGGTAAGGCTTTCATCAACATCCAGTGTCAGGCGACGGCGACGAACATACCCAAGGCCGTGGCGTATTCGGTATTGGAGGCGGGGACGACGTCGAGCTGTATCCTGGCGACGAAGGCAATCTGTGATTCCAAGACGTTGCCGTGGTGTAGGGATAACGTTTTGCAGACGTGTGGGTACGACACGCTTGTCGTTATGATGAACGATTTTATTGACGGAGCGACGGCGGATGTGGCATTCCAACTCAGCAAGCAGAGGCTGATGGCATAGGCTGTAGCGGCGTACTTCAGAAGCGAAGGGGAGTCGAACAGTTATGCCTTTTTCAGAAGCGAAGGGGAATCGAAAAGTTATGCCTTTTTTGGTGACGTTTCGTGGTGAACGGATGAATCACGGGAGGATGTGAGACTTCGGGCAACAAGAATAAGCCTAAAACTCGAGCATCAACAGTTGTTTAAATATCCCGTTGACAATGTACTCGTGCCGCAGCGAGTCCGCAACCTTGGGTGACGGCTTGGACTGGTTGAGTTGAAGATTTACCTGCGACGTATATCACCCGCCGAGTGCTAACTGCTATCACATACTGTTGATAGTGCTCCCCTGCTGGTCTTGATGATCTTAACTGCCACTTCTTATACAGAACGAATGCAAGAGAAGGGTAGGTCGTTAATCTCTTGCCTTACCATACTTTAATCACACCCCAACCCATAGTAGAAGACTTCAATGGAAATCGACAAGTTCACAAACGATAGAAGACGAGTGTATATAGTAGTGTACAATGAGCAACGCATGCTGCAGGGACACTATCCCGCTTCCCGTTGCACATCATGAGGTAAGAAGTCGTTGAGATATTCCAACGAGATGCTTCTTTGAGACTAACCAGCAAGGAAAAACGACCGACTCAAGAGTTAAAAGTCCCAATCTCCGAGCTTTGATTGAGATGAACCTAGTCGGGAAAGGAATAACCTGAAACTTCGAGGTGGTGATCTTGATATCCGTCACACGAGGGATCCAGGGAATACCTGGCAAGGCTGCAGCAGCAACGTGGAGAGCGTGAAGGGTCTTCTTGCAGAACAGATGAAGTGTTTTCGCATACTGTAGAAGCGGAAAAAGGCGAGTCATGCATGAGCATCACTGGATACAGTTTGGTAACTTGATCCATATCGACTCAGAAAAGTGCATGAACGGGTTCGAGATGGAAACTGCTTCAAGATTGAACTTTGAAACAAATTCGTCCCTCCATCGCCGCCAACCTCGGATTCAGATGCCTGGCGATAAACTGACAAAAAGAAATGAACATCTCACTACGATGTCATCATAGTCAGCTCGGAGGGATCCGGCAGAGATATTCCGCGAAACCGTGTCTCGGCGAGGGAGATTCGGCCCCACGCCGGCGGTAATCGGGCTTGGCTTGTCGATCCCGTATGCGGCCCCAGCAAGTTTGCCGAGAACCCGGTGGTTGCGGTCAAGGTCTTCGAAGGAAGGCGCCGCCAAGACGGCCAAAGCTCAGGCACCGAATGATTGGCAAGGAGGACCCGGCGACGGCTGCCATACCCGTTCCGACGACATGATTCGGCACGGCGTCGTCCTATCGCTATCACGCATTGATGACCAAGGGGTCAAGGGTGCCGAAAACTGCTATCCGAAGGCCAAGGTCGTTCCCGTAAGATGAAGCATTTTGCTGATTTTTGCGCTGGGATCCGGAGCTTACCATTTCCATGTCAGATACGACAAGCCTTGCTGACATTACAGTACCGCATACCGTAGTGCTGCCGAATCCGAGGGTGTTCATGGCGAGTCAGCGGTTTGAAGCTTCTTGGTCGGCGCCGGGCCCCCCTTTCGCAGCCGGTGGGGGTTCGGTGGCTGAACGGGAAGGTGGGAGAGGCGGTAAGGCGACGAACGGCATGTGTGGCGGACCGGAACTTTGATGGGTCCACGGCTGTCAGGTTCGGGTTCAGGTACCCAGAAATCAGTTGCACGGGGGCGGCTATCTGAGGCTCGAGAGTTTGCCAAAAACTGGAGTGAGGTCTGGAGAATGGAGGGTTTTGTCAGCTATTATGATTTGTGAAGGTCTGTGTCGGTGTATACACCGAGGTGGCACATCCACCCGCTGTCCATCACAGTCGCCATTCCCCTGAAGATTATGAAATGCTTGGCTTCCAGGAATGGGATTTATAGGGGGGGAATCTGTGCCGGTGGAGTAGCAGTGGCGGAGATAATCGCAGTACGTACCTTTTGAATAGAACTGCTTCTGTTCTCTTGTTCGAATTGTTGCTCGCTCGGGTGATCGGATCGTCAGGGCCAACAAAGATGGTTGGAGTAATGATAAGCCACTGATTAATACCCAAAAGTGGGAAATCGACGCTCCGGCTGCGAGTATCGAAAGATGTTTTGAGTGATAGTGTCTGCCCAACATCAGAACACAAGACGTCCAAAGTGGAAATCATTTCCCCGGCCTCCATGTTTTTGTTGTGAAATTAATTTCCGGACTGGCGGTCGCGCACGTGTGTTGGCCATTTCCCCTCATTTCCCCCAGACCCTTCTGGCCCCAGACGAATGGATAGATTCTGGGGAAGCCTGGAAGAGTCGTTTCCCAACAGCCGTAACAGGGTCCCGTGACAGTTATACTTTTCGGGGTGCATGTGCATCGATGGAAGCCATCACGGAAATTTTGCATGTTCGAGACCGGGCTGGCTTTGATCGAAGGTGAAGCTATTGACAAACACTTCGGCCGGCGCCAGCCCAAAGGGATTTTATGTCGACTGCCTCTTCTGGCACTCTGCAGCCTCACCGTGCGCGACATGCGTCACATGAAAATCAGAAAAAAATCGGGGTAAAGAGGAGCGATCATCACGGATGGTCGTCAAGCTGAGTGGTTGGAGGAACGGCCAACGACCGAACAAGGGCCGAGAGTCCACAAAAAGCAGCAGGGTGGAAGACGGTAAGCGAAGCTGATTCGAGTCAAGTGGTTCTGAGACTCCATTGCCGTGGTCCACAGTCGAAAACGGTAGTCAGCGCATGCACTTTTGGTAGTCAGCGCACCCAAACATTAAGGCCAAGTCTCCAACTCAGAACTGAGATATTTCAACCAAAACAACCGTCAGAGTTTCGCTTTCTTTTTGATATTTACCTTTAAAGCTTTCTCTAAGGTCTTTTACCCTTTTTTTCAAGAGCGCGATTGAACGAAGCAGGTGCAAAGTGTTCGCGCAAATGTTAGTATTGAAAAAGTGGTTTTGACCCCTTGTCTTGGCGTGCCTGGGCAGCGAAAAGTGGGGCAATTTGGAGTTGGACAAAAAATGCCCATCTGTCGCTATTAAAGCATCGATATCCTCTTTTTTCGCCAACGATCTTTACTCTTCGGCAACTTTGGGATCGGAGTTTTCCTTGTCGCTCAAGTCGGATATTCTTCTTAGTTCGATTCGCGTGCGCGCGAATTTGCGTGCAAGTGATGGTGCACGTTAGTTGGGCATTTTTTGTAGTTGGTTGTGCTGACTACCAAAAGTGGGTCACTGACTACCGTTTTCGGTCCACAGTGAGCATCAGCGTCGCAGCAGTGCGGGTAGGAAGTGGAGAGAGGCGGGGAATGGGGTTGCGGGGGTCTAGTCTCCCGAAGGGTGGTTGGAACGGTTGGAGTCCGGCGGATGTTCATGAGCTCGGGTGGACTGTGGAGAACGCCTGCCTCAAAGGGTCCTGTTTTTGTTAATGTCTTTGTTTTTGGACGTTGGCGATGATGTTATAGCCAGCGGCAACAAGAGGTCTTGGTTTTCTTAGTAAAAGGTGAAGAGACAAGTGCGCACACCCGCCAAACGGCACTTCAGAAATTGTTAGGACAACTTGGCATGAACAGCACCGCTTCCCTTCATTTGTCACATCATTCGTCCACTCCACACAGACAGGGACATGTCAAAGGCAACAAGCAAACAGCCGGCGGCTCATTGTTTTCGCAGAGTGGTCTTGGTTGTCTTGGTGGGCTGTTCAAAAAAGCTGAAGGGGAAAAGGTTGGATGCAGAGAGCCCCGCCATGACCTCATGTGCCCCACTCCCAGGGGTCCATCTGGAAGGGCTCCTCCAAACTGCGGGTGAAGTCCCCTGACTGGGGAACAAGACTTCCACTTACTCCACCATTTTCTTCACCTTCCCAATTTCATGTTTTCAGTGATGCGTGGCTTCCATGTCGACCGTGTTAAGGATCACACCGGTTTGCTTTCCATCGCCTTGCGCCCAGAAAACAACGTGGTATGAGCCAGCTAAACTGTGTGGTCTGTAGGCTATCGCACGAGTAGGAATGGAGCCCTGAACAGAGGAATGCAGTAGCTGGCTTAGTAGGATGGCACAGAGACGATCACAGTCCTGATCGCCATCTGCTCAGGCGCGCTTACCAGGTCGGCTGCAGTAGATCAAGGCGAAGGTACAAGACGATGGCAGTGATGTTCACGGGCAACAAGGCTGTCTTTGTCCATCAGATCCAAGGTTCCAAACGGGATTCCAGAAAGGGACATGTCCTCCGTGAACTTGACAAATGACGGCTGATAATGACATTATCAATTCCTGGATTCCACGACCCTGCATTTGCCTGTTGCCTCTGGTGTCTTGGCTAACGACAGTGTCTGATATCAGCACTTGCCGCGGATAGCCTCTTCAGGCGACAGAATACCACTATAAGTAACAGAAAGAGCGAGGGACTCCAAAACCACAGTTGGAAAGAAGGGGATCAATACGACTGGATACGGCCCAAATACCGCTCTACATAGTAACCGGGGTCGTAACGTATCTTCACCGTGTGTAGTGTACCTCGATGGACCCCCATCCAGCAAATCAGCTTTGACCGAGCACGATGCGCCGGATGCGGCCCAATGGGGACAAGATGAACACTTTCACTTTGTCTGTTTCCCCGCGCAAGCCTCCGAGTCGGTGATCGTCCCCATTCTCCACGCACCCAACATCCCCGAGTTCCACCGCTTGTCACTAGTTTCACAACGCAATGGGACGCCGTTGGGGTCCTCGCAAGGCCCTGACGAAAAGATGTTCACATCTCACACTAAACATGGGCGACATGGGACCTCTCCTTGTTTTTGATTCCCGTCGTCTTGGCCTGCGGTCATAGTGTCCGCCTCCCCTGCTTGGGTTCGACCTCCATGAGGTTTAAATATCCACGGCCTCGCTCCCACTCAGAGCGAATGTCCTGATCTCGAATTCCGTCATCCGTCACATTCATCCCACTGAGCCAACCCAAGATGGCGCCTCCAAAGTTCCTGGGCCTCTCAGGCCGACCACTTTCTCTAGCTGTCTCGACTGTAGCCACCACTGGCTTCCTTCTCTTCGGCTATGACCAAGGGTGAGTAGTCAACACCATGAGTCTTGTGTCAAAACGAGGCCGAATGCTAACAGACTCCAAACAGTGTCATGAGCGGTATCATTACTGCCCCCGCTTTCAACAATTTCTTCACACCAACCAGAAACAACTCAACCATGCAGGGTCTCATCACTGCCATCTACGAAATCGGATGCTTGATTGGTGCCATGTTCGTCCTTTGGACCGGCGATTTGTTGGGTAGACGCAAGAATATCATGGTGGGCGCCTTCATTATGGCTCTCGGTGTCATTATTCAGGTTACCTGCCAAGCTGGCTCCAACCCTTTTGCTCAACTGTTCGTCGGCAGAGTCGTTATGGGTATCGGCAACGGCATGAACACTTCGACCATTCCTACTTACCAAGGTGAGTCCCGGCCTTGCCAACCATCGACCGACGAAAAATGCTAACAGATTTTGCAGCCGAATGCTCCAAGACATCGAACCGTGGTCTTCTCATCTGCATTGAAGGTGGTGTCATTGCCTTTGGCACCTTGATCGCCTACTGGATCGACTACGGCGCATCTTACGGCCCCGATGACCTCACCTGGCGCTTCCCCATCGCTTTCCAGCTTGTCTTCGCCATCTTCATCTGTGTCCCCATGTTTTACCTTCCCGAGTCGCCCAGATGGCTTCTCAGCCACGGCCGGACCCAAGATGCTGACAGGGTCATTGCTGCTCTCCGTGGCTACGAGATCGACGGTCCCGAGACCATCCAGGAGCGCAATCTCATTGTTGACTCCCTGCGTGCCTCTGGAGGTTTCGGCCAGAAGAGCACTCCCTTCAAGGCCCTCTTCACTGGCGGCAAGACCCAGCATTTCCGTCGTCTCTTGCTCGGTTCCAGCTCCCAGTTCATGCAGCAAGTTGGTGGTTGCAACGCCGTCATCTACTACTTTCCTATTCTGTTCCAGGATTCTATTGGCGAGACCCACAACATGTCCATGTTGCTGGGTGGTATCAACATGATCGTCTACTCCATCTTCGCTACCGTCTCCTGGTTCGTCATTGAGCGTGTCGGTCGCCGTCGTCTGTTCTTGATCGGTACCGTTGGCCAGATGCTCTCCATGGTCATCGTCTTCGCCTGCTTGATCCCCAACGACCCCATGAAGGCCCGCGGTGCCGCCGTCGGTCTCTTCACCTACATTGCCTTCTTCGGTGCCACCTGGCTTCCCCTCCCCTGGCTCTATCCCGCCGAGGTCAACCCCATCCGCACCCGTGGAAAGGCTAACGCCGTCTCTACCTGCTCCAACTGGATGTTCAACTTCCTTATCGTCATGGTCACTCCCATCATGATCGACAAGATTGGCTGGGGAACTTACCTCTTCTTCGCCGTCATGAACGGCTGCTTCCTTCCCATCATCTACTTCTTCTACCCCGAAACTGCCCACCGCTCGCTCGAGGAGATCGACATCATCTTCGCCAAGGGTTTCGCCGAGAATATCTCGTACGTCAAGGCCGCCAAGGAGCTGCCTCACCTCGCTCCCGAGGAGATCGAGGCCTATGCCAACAGGTATGGTCTCGTCGACCGCGACTCTAACGGCGAGGGTGGTAACCGCCGCGACGAGGAGAAGTCGCGCGACCGCACCGGGAGCGACAGCGACTCCCCCGCCCACGTCGATGTTGTCGACGAGCGCGGTGTCGAGTCCGGCTTCGGTGACGGTATTAACACCAAGAACGAACATTAATGAGTTGAAGAAAGTCTTTTATCATGACGTGAGTGGGAAAACGAAAAAGGAAAAACGAGGAGGTTGATTGGGATATGCATACGAACGACAAAGGATGATGAAGAACGAAGAAAGAGGGTTTTTACGGCCATAACCCTTGTGTGATGATGATACCCGCCGGGTTTTTCGGTTTTTTGTTGCTGTTGGGATCTTGTTCAGTTTTTTTGACGATCCCCCTCCCACCATCATGTTTTGTGGTTTACTGGCGCCATTGCGCGGCCTTGTTTTCTTCCTTTTGCATTGCATTATACCTCTGCTTGATGGTTTGGTGTATAAATACCCCCGCGTATACCCATTAGAAGTCGAGTACTTTGGTCGATAGATGGACTAGTTGGATGCTAGATCTTTTGGCTCCCATCTTGAATAAACAAAAAAAATCATTATAAAATATCTGCCTGGTTAATTGCATGTGATGCTCTCGAGATGTCTGACACAAACGGATGACTGCAAGCCGTCCTCGAATGGCAAACGCCCAAGTGAGGCGCTTGGCGTTTCTTTGTGATTCTTCAACTTACAACGACTACACCCAACAACACAGCCATTGTTCATGTACGCGCCGCTTCAACAGCCAACCAACGCCTATGATACGTCCATACGCCAACAGTTCTCAACGTTCTCATCTTAAACGCCTATTCCATCGGGGCGGGCTTTGCATACCATTGCCAACTCGTGTGGCCTGACTGATCTCAGTGCTGTTTCGCAGTGTGCAAACATAACCCTCGAGCCCCCCTTTCAGTGTTTGATGTCACACCTCTCACATGAACTCTCCTCAGGACAAGAACTCGACCATTTCCTTTCATTTCAGCGGATCCCTATCCGCCCACTGATGCGCTTGCAAGTTCTAGACTTTCCCGTCCCCCCTTTCCCCCAGATTCTTCAATGTCGTTTTACAAGTTTACGATGCGGCGCCTGACACATGTCAGTGAACAAGAACTTGAAACGATGAGCGTCTAATTAACTTCGAGATGTTTGCCCCCCGTGGTTCACACTGCAATGTGAGAAATGCGTCCTTTGCTATAAATCCATATCTGGGTGACCGGCAAATTGGTATCCTCGAGTCGTATATAAAAACTCTGGACCTGTTGCATCTTGCATTTTTCTTCACCTCTGTCGGTCAATCATCACGGCAACTAGACTCTCTCACAAGATGGTCAACAAGTACACGAGCACGGCAACTGCCGCAATCCTTCTCCTTACCAGTGTCCAAGGGCACATGGTGATGAATACACCCCATTCCTACAATCTTTACAACTCAACCCCCCTATTGCAAGTCAACCCTCTGGATGGGGCGCAGTACAAATACCCATGCCAGAATCTCTACACCGTTGAAGAGCGCGGTACAGTGAAGGCCGGTTATCTTCAGCGCGTCAATTTCACTGGAGGGGCTCAGCACGGCGGCGGGTCCTGTCAGTTCAGCATTTCATACGACGACCCAGAACAGTCGAACGGATGGAACACTTCGGCCACCTTCAAGACCATCTACACCATTATTGGCGGGTGTCCAGCGAAATTCTCGGACGCCCAGGAAAACAGCAAGTCAAATCTGCCTTTATTGGGCATGAAGGACCCGAGTAGACGAGATGAGACTCTACACTGCAATGGCGATACCGAGGAGGACTGCACTCGGCAGTTCTTGATTCCCATTCCTGACTTGTGAGTTCCTTACCTTGACCTGGCTGGGTGCTGAGTCCTATCCCACCATTCTCTGAGCACCAAGCTAATGGAACTCAACCACTACAGTTTGCCCCCCGGGAAGGCGACCTTTGCCTGGACTTGGTTCAACAAGATTGGAAACAGGGAGATGTACATGTAAGTCGTTCCTTCCTTCTTTTGTGTTCACCTCGCAACAAGCAATCTCCCAAAGCCGCTCCTGCTTCATCAAACCACAGCCAAGTCCCCACAACACACCCTTCCATGACAAGAAAAGCAAGAACTGGAAGCCACTAACACCATCCCCCCTTCCCCAAAAACAGGAACTGCGCCCCCATCGAAATCACCAGCAGCAAACCCTCCCAAGAAAAGTTCAGTGCCCTCCCCAACATCTTCATCGCCAACCTCCCCCAAAAAGACGTTCCCAACTACGACGGCTGCGTCACCGGCGGCGGCGCCATGAACGTAGTCAACATCCCCAACCCTGGCGAATTCGGCAGAGTCGGCGACAAACTCACGGCCCCCGACCAACCGGCCGCCGGCAAGCTCTGCGCGAACCTTCCGCCTTTCGACAAGCCGCCCAAGTTCAAAGAGGACAAGAGAACCTTAATGGAGGGAGGTGGCCATGATGGTGGTCCGACGGTTCCTCCTTCGGGAGGTGAGGTCAACGCTGGGGCTTCTGCTACCGCTACTGCTACAGGCACTGCAAAGCCACCAGCTGTTACCACCACATCCGCTCCCGCTGCTGGTGCCACTGGTACCAAGACCAAGACCAAGAGCTCCTTCTCCATCGCTCCCATCTCCAGTGCCAGTGCCAGTGCCAGCGTCGGCGTTCAAGTCGACGGCGCCAGCGGTACCTTCATCACTGCTCCCAGCGATGGGTCAGCACCAACTGCCACGGCTAGCGTTACTGGTGGTACCGGTGGCGGTGCTGCTGAGTCCGGCTCTGGAGGAGCAGAGAAGTCGGAGGGAGGAGAATGTCATGATACTGCTGCTACGGAAACTGGAGCCGGTGCTGGAGAGGGTGATGCAGAGACCACAATAAAGGTAACAACATCCATGACCCTTATGGTAACAATTACTACCGCCGGTCCACCGGCCGCGTCTGCCTCTGCTTCTGGGGCTGTCACTACCAGCCAAGCTCCAGGTGCCGGCGCTGGTAGTGGCGCTCCTCCAGCTGCTTCTGCATCTGCTTTTGCTTCTGCATCTGCATCTACGGCTTCTGCAGTTCCCTCAGGACTCGGAGACTCAGCCAACAACGCAGCCGGTAACTCTGGCTCCGGTTCTGGTGGCGCTAATGATGGTGGCCCAAAGAAGTGCGAGAAGGACCAAGTTTCCGTGTGCTTTGGCGACGATTACTTTGGCTTGTGCGACCACGGGTGGGCGGTTCCCCAGAGGGTCTCTCAGGGGACGAGGTGCGAGAATGGGTCGTTGGTGCATTCGGCGGTGCAAAGAGAGGGTGGAAAGAGGGCAGAGGGTTATGCGCGTGCGGCGGGAGAGAGGCATGCTAGGAGGCATTTGAAGAGGAGGGCGGGGAGTTCGATTTGAGAGACTTCTTAAGCTTAAGGACCGAAGGGGGATGAAGAGAAATTTATCATGGAATTGTGACAGATGGGCATCTTAAAGGTAGCATGTTGGGTCAGTTGTATTTTGCATTGCATCTTTTTTGTCTTTTCTTCTTTCGATACTGGGAGGTCAGGCACCTCTCATGAGATATTAGACATCTTACATCGTCGAAGGCATTTTGCTTGATTCATGAACGATATAATGGTGAAGTGCAAGATAGGATCCCGTTTATAAGTCCAAAACCAAACATGCGAGACATGATACGTACAACATTCACGCGTGTCACTGGCGGCAATGATGTGTGGAAAATCCTTATAGTTAGTGAAGTTAAACAAAACTGTCTATCATTATTAGTCACACAGGTATGGTACGTATATCCGTTAATCTCTCCAAAATGCAGAAAGCCGCCCTAACACAAGTAACCAACCCAACAACCCAGGAAACCCAGCCGAACCCAAAACCGAAATAGATCTCCTATCACATCACCGTCTCAAATCCACTCAGGATGATGCTCCCCAACCCTCTTCATCCTCTCATCCCAGTCGCTCTTCCAAGGTGGCAGAACGCGCTTATCACTCCGTCCACTTCGTCCACTCTGACTCGACAATGACCGGCATCCAGTTCCACTCTGCTCCGAATAAGAAGAAGAAGAAGAAGAAGAAGAAGAAGAAGAAGAAGAAGAAGAAGAAGAAGAAGAAGAAGAAGAAGAAGAAGCAGAAACAGAAGCCATAGACAAAGAGGGAACAGAAGAAACCGCAGTCGACAAAGAACAAGCCGAAGTCCAAACCCCACTTGATTTAAAAGTCTCTGCCCTAGAAACCCAAGAAGAAGTCTCGGACTGCTCCTCCAACGACAGGCAATTCCAGCTCTCAATCTCATTCTCGATCAGCGCAATGGTATCCTCCGATCCGCACGAGGAAGCTGGGCTTGTAGTGCGTACCGGCGACATCGATCGCATGACGGTCCTCCCTGGAGCCTTCGGTGGCACCGGTGGCACTGGAGGCACCGAGGGCAGACCTTCCAAGGCAGCTAAAGTCACGGCGTCCAACAGTGGCAGACTTGGACTTGGCTCGGATTTGGGTTGGGGTTGGGGTTCATCATCTCGATCTAGTTCGAACGCTGACACGAACGTTGAAACGCCCAACTCCTCTAAGAGGGCATGAGCTTCGGGCCATCCAGCCAGGAAGGGGGTCAGGAACTCTTCTGGGACTTGGTCCTGTGAGAGTCTCTCGCCTCTTTCCACGAGCCGGCCCAGAACCCAGAGGATGACTTTTGCTGCTTCCTCCACTCTTCTTGCCCTCGACGCTTTGGCTTCGGTTTCCTGCTGCTGGTCGTGGTGGTGTTGGGTGACTTCGGTAACAAACCCCTCCATCAACATGCCCAAAAGCGCAGGCAACGTAACCACAGCCGCTTGCGTCTTGAGAACCTTTTTTTCTGCTTCGGCCCAGGTGCCTTTGACTGCCATTGGCATTCCCATCCCGCCCATCCCATCCCCATCGCCAAAGTTTGGGAGTGTCAGACCCATGCGGATAGCGGTTTTGACTGTTACCTCTTTTATTTTCCCACCACCATCTCCCCCCTTTCCATCTTTTCCATTCCCATTCCTTCCACTCCCAGGAACAGGCGCAGAAGGAATAGGAACCTCAAAAGAACACCCATTGGCACTAGAAACGACAGACGTCCACCCCTGCGCTTTCGCCCACGAGAGGATAATACCTTCGTTACCATCTGGACAGACGATGCTGACCTTTTCTGGTGGGGGAGACGACGAGGAGTGTTGCTGTTGCGATGGGCGATACCCCCACACGTAGAGAGCGGCGCGGCCGCATACGGCGTAGTGAGTGTGCCGGAGAGCTTTTTCGAGGAGGGTGAGGAGGGCTAGGAATTCGGTTTCCTCCTGCTCGCGTTGCTGATGGTTTTCGACTACTGTGGGAGTTTGCGGAACCTGAGCCTTAGCCTTAGCTTTAGTCTGGGCGTCGTGACCTTGGGACGGAGGGGTGAATGCTGTCACCGGGAAGGGGAACATAGGGTCTTGGAAGCGGGGAAGGCGGGGAAGAGGTTTGTTGATGTTGGGAGGAGGCCGCGAGGTCGCCGGTGCAGAAGCGGATGATAAATGGGGCTGAATAGGAACACTCTTTTGGGCTTCAACTTGCGCTGTGTTGTTAGTTTGGGGTTCTCCTGACGGGAAAAAGAGGCGAATGGGACGGGGACGAGGAGAGGGAGGAGGGGCAGGATGGGGATTCTGAGGAAGTCGAATTGGACGGGGACGAGGGGAGTTAGGAGGGGGAGCAGGAGGATTAGGGGGGAGGTACCGGTGGTTCTTCTTTTCCTGGGTGGTTCTGATGGTGGTGGTCCCTTGGTGCTGGCCTTTTTGGGGCAGCATCGTTTTATGTTGATGACTTCCTTTCCGGCTGCCGTTGCGGCCGCTGGCTTTGTTGCCGTGTCTTTGAGCATGTGGGTTCTTGTTGGGTTGCGGACCGCAGAACAAATCGCTGAGGATCGTCTTCAAGTAAGCTGTGAAACCCATCTTGACTTTCTGTTGGTAATGGTTAAGTGTTGTCTGTGTGGATGTAGTGTTTTTGTTGATGACAAACCGAACACTTTGGGAAGGAGTGGGCGTTTCATCATTTATACTCGGATGAGAAGCTCCCAAGAGGTGAACGTATGCCATGAACACCAGAAGTAAACAATGCGATTATGGGTATGGTGGCGTTGTGCAGAGCGTCTGTCAAAGGACAATGGTGTGTAACCAAGAACAAATCTCTGTGCACAAAGGCAATGTGCTCATCCCTGTGATATCAACTCACGTATAACATTGGGAACAAAGGGAAGTTGGGGCCACTTACATCAGCCATGAACCCGTAAACCAGTCACTGCAAGCCTGTACCTGAACAGACAACCTCATTCACTGAAAAAGAAAACCAAATCTTGAACATGGCTACCGGTCTAGCTGCCCACCCTTATGCCTAACGCCTAGTCATACAAAATCACATGTAGGAGGTATGCGCCTGCGAAAGAAATCGTCATGCATGCTTGTCCTTTTGGTTAGGTAGGTACCTATAGCTGCTCCTCCTCAACCTCCATCTGGTCGCCTTGTGTGGTGCCGTTGGCCCCGGCGGGGGTATCCTTCTTCGCAATGGTCGCCTCCTTGTCGATCATCTGCCTGGAAACGGCGACAATGTTGTCTTCGATAAGTTGCTGGCCGACATCCTCCAAATGCTTCTTGGGATCCAGCTTGCCGACATAGCGTGTCTTGAGTTGGTCCTTGGTCAACTCTGTCTCCTCCTTGACTCTCTTCTCGTAGCCATCGGCAAGGCTGACCAGGCGGTCGAGTCTCTCCTTCGTCCTCTGGCCCTCGCAGCGGAAGTCCTCCATTTCGAGGGCCTCGGTCCAAACGTGCTTGTGCAGGTTCATCAACATGTTCTCCTCCAAGGCCGTCTTGCGGTAGTTGATGCCGATCGAGTAGTAGTGCCTGTTCAGGCCGTGAATGAGCGCTTGAATGGAAGGCTTGTTGAGATGGCCCAAGTTGGATGTCGTCTGGCGGGGCTCCTGGCCCAGCATGAGCGACTGGGGGTTGATGAGGCGGAAAGCGTCGATCACAACCTTTCCCTTGACGGACTGGATAGGGTCAATAACCACAGCGACCGCACGGGAGTTGAGCTGTTCGAAACTTTGCTGAGTGTTGATATCAACCGACGAAAGCCAGCAGCCAAAACCGGGATGCGAGTGGTACCAGCCAACGACGGCCTCGGGTCTGCGAAGGGGAATACGTTAGTGGCTAGTGGAATTTTAGGGAAAGAACTGGGTATCCTCTCACCTTCCCGTTTGCCTGAGCATGTCCATCATGTTCATCTGGAAGACGGGGTCGACAGCCTCTACACTGACACCAGTACCACTTTGGGGCATGGCAAACACATCGACGACGCGAACGGTAAAGTCATCGACGAACTCGCCCAGCATCAGGCCCATGACTTCCATGGGCACACCGGCGCGACCGTGGCGTAACATCTTGAGGAGGGCTAGGGAGGAAATGTAGACGGTTTCGGAGTTATCGATGAGGTTGGTGTTGTCCTAGACAGGAGCTGCACATTAGCATCATGTCTTCGCTACCTACTTGCCAGGCAAGCTTGCAATCCAGTTGTTGAAGTTGCGAATGGGAACAAACATACGGCTCCTGGCGCAGTGGCACCGCCCATTCCCAGGCCGCCGCCCAACAAGCTGCGCATGCGATCCATCTTGGATGTGTGTGTTGGTTGAAAAGTGTCGTATTATGGAGGTAGCTATATTTCGGGAGATGGAGTATTATTACTGGCGTCGTTCCTTGGGACTAGATGACGTCGCGCAAAAGTCGGTGGAGGGTTGCGATGCAGAGGATGGCGGTTTGGTTGTAAGGTTGAAGTGGGATGTCGTAGATGACAGACGGGGCGGTTTGTTGTTTGGTGGGTTTGAGGTTCTGTAGCTGGACGAGTCTCCGCGTCAGGTTGGAGCATGGAGCATGCAGCATGGGGAGCTTGCCGCAGCTGGCTGGCGGCGGCGTTGACGACAAGCTGTGGCAGCCTGCAACGCCAACTGCCAAAGTCCACTGCAGTGACTAGGGATCGATAGTTTCTGAAAAAATGACATTTTTTCGGAAATTTTCAAATTTCAGAAATTTCATTTTTTTCAATGGCCCGTGCCCCCTCCTCTCCCCCCTCCTCTCCCAACCTACTTTTTAGTATTCTGATTTGCTTCCTCGAATCCCTTTAATACTAATAACCTCCTTATTATACCGCCCATATATAATGCTAGAAACGAGGCTATCGCTACCTAATTCGAGCTTATTTAAGACCCTGGTTGTATAACTCCTATCGCGCAATGCACTTACTATAATAACCGCTAGACTAATAACATTACTCGCTTACGCGTTCACCTCTAAGAATATAAGGTATACCGCTTTTATAAACTCCGCTAGCAAGTCGAAAATTATAATAATATCCGCTAATACGCGATTTAATTAAATAGTACTTAAAAAAAGAAGATTAACTAGTATATAATTAAAATAATACTACTAGATAGGCGGCCTTTTAACCTTTTTAAAAGTTCCCCTATACGTATTTTTCTATATTCTATTATACTTATTTATACCCTTCCTAACGCTACCGCTATAGTTAACAAATAGCTTCCTTTTATTTATAAGTAAATAAAAATATAGATTATTGCCCAATATATACGTACTGCTTCTTATATTAATATTTTTTTTAATAAATTTAATAATTACGTTAATTGTTATATTGTTAATATTCTTTTTACTACCGTTAGCGGAATATTTTTTTTCTAATTAAACCGGCATACTAAAGTAATCGAATATACTATCATAAACTTCGCCAGTATTATTTCGAACGTTTATAATAAAATAACTAATACTCTAACTAAAATTAATAGTTTTATTACTAATATATATACTTTAGTTCGGCGTATGATATTTAAATTTATTTAAAACCGGTTTAGAATATCCTTTATAATTTTATACGATTTATACTCGTTATAATTATTAATAAAAAACTTAATCAATATTGAACCCATTAAAATTTTTATATAATAGATCGTAATTATTATAAATTTCTTCCGCGCCTTTAAATTACAAATAGCGCGCCTTCGCAATTTAATGATAATATATTATAATAAACTCATTACTATCCTAGTAAATTAAATTAAAGACTATCTTTCTATTATTTCTTTATACTATAAATTAATTAAATTAATATAATTAACCGACGGAGATTGTAGTATAGATTTATATAATCGATTTAATATATAAATTAATACTATAAGCTTTCGTTCAATTTGTATATTATAATAATAATTAATAGAATAAGCCATTCCACGCTATTATTATAAAAAGAAGAAGTAGTAACAAACCTATTAAATTGTAATCTATCTTCGAAGTTATCGAGAACGTATAATATTAATACAGTTTTAATACCTTCGCAAGATTTATAACGCCGCTTTATAAAGTCTAATTAATATTAAAAGCGGATAAATCTTACGTTAGTTACATTATCTATTATTAGGTTATTATTTGTTCTATTTAGGAGTAAAATAGGGCATCACTCTATTACTATAGCAATTAGTATTAAAATGAATTAGTAAAGTTATATATATTCCGTAGAAGTAAGTAATTGATTCCATTTAATTAGCTAGATTTCTTTTTATATTTAAAAACTACGGTAGAGAAGTACGCCACCGTTTAACTTCTAATTCTTAGAATTATTAATACAGTATTCGAATTCTTTAAATAGTATACTTATATTTTACTTAACGTTATAAAGGAGTAATTCCTAAGTAACTTCCTATCCTTTAAAATTCGTAAGGGTAAATACGCGCTAGATTAGGATATTTAAACCTATTATAATTTTAACTTTAAGGAATAGTAGAGTATACTATTAAATAGCGGCTCTGTTATTGCTTCCTTTGCTGTGAGGGTATTCAGTACGCCAATTAATAGTATACTATATAAGCGGGCTTTTTCTACCATAAACTTTTTAGACAACCTAAAGTATAACTGCCTTACCACCAATAAGATAGATATAGCTACGTTTATTTATATAAATGAAAAGAAGCTTAGAAACCTTTACTAGTCTTTTGCTGGCCTTATTATACTAGAAAGGGACGAGCTACTATTGCAAATCGAGGAGTAACTATATAATTATATGTAAGAGGGCGATTAAGCCAATAGGAGGGAGGAGAAGGAGGCTAGAGAGTAAGAGAGGAGGCTATTTAAATAGGAGAGATAGTTACTTAATATACAGATTTGTACTTTGTATGCTAGAAATACTAGAAATGCCAGAAATGTAGTAATTAACATAAATAGTAGAGCTGGTATTTATCACTGGATAAATTAATTTTACATACGATTTTCACGATTGTGGCTAAAAAAGCAGCACAAAAACGATATTTCAGTCACGTGCATGAAAAAATGGAAAAGAAAGCCATTTTTTCATGAAATTTCATGAAATTTCTGAAATTTCTAATTTCAAAAATTTCGAATCGACCCCTAGCAGTGACGGAAGGTTGAGTGGATTACATAATCTTATCTGGTCTGCTACCGCTCGGCAGGCAAAAGCGGTTGACCTCATATTGGCGGGTCTTGGAGGTTCAACATTGCCTGCCGAGGGGACAGACAGCTGTTCAATTCGTCCTCTGATTGGATAACATTGATTTACCAGTGGAGAACAGCTCAATTGCACCCCACTCATGACCACCACGATGCCTGCCCGTTCAGGTTGCTGGTCGGGTGCTTGCGCTTCCCCGCCTGTCCGCCCGCGGCTTCAGGGCCCACGCATGGACACGCACCGACCTCAGCGCTGGCTCGTACAAGCAATTCTGCCAGTGACACGCCGGCGTCTGGAATCTCCAACTAAACACCATCTTTCTCTCTGGCAACCCATGACGATACCGCCCGGGTGATTTGCCACATCACGGGTATATTCGATATCATTCTTCGTCACTCTATCGATATCATCAAGAGTGTCTCTCGCCCACTCCGCCCGGCGCCTTGGACCTTCCATTTCCTTCACGACGGGTTCTGACCATCCCAGCTGGAGTGTCTCCCGATCAGCGATAACTTCCACTTCGATCTCAATATCCACCACCACAACACCACACACATCACACAACCCACAATCCGAATTGTACCGCGATAGTCCTCTGTATCCGCCAACGCAACACGACGGGCAACCCGGCAACATCTGCCCACCATGCCTTCCACATTCACCGATCCCGCCGGAGTCGCGCGTGACGAGCCGCTGTATAACGTCGTCCACAATGACAAGAAGCGGGTCGCCTACTTCTACGACTCAGACATTGGCAACTATGCCTACGTGACCGGCCACCCTATGAAGCCCCATCGTATCCGCCTTGCCCACAGCCTGGTTATGAACTACAATGTGTACAAGTTTCTCGAGGTTTACGTAAGTTTGGCTCTCTCGGTGGCGGTGGTGATGGCTCTACGTCAACAAATAGCTGACCCTCTCTGTGTTAGCGTGCAAAACCAGCCGTTACTGCCGAAATGACACAGTTTCACACCGACGAGTACATTGAGTTTTTACAAAAGGTTACGCCCGACAACATGGACGGTTTCATGCGCGAGCAGGGCAAGTACAACGTCGGCGACGATTGCCCCGTTTTCGACGGCCTATTCGAGTTCTGCGGCATCAGTGCCGGCGGCAGTATGGAGGGTGCCGCCCGCTTGAACCGTGATAAGTGCGACATCGCCATCAACTGGGCCGGCGGCTTGCATCACGCAAAGAAGAGCGAGGCTAGTGGTTTCTGTTATGTCAATGGTATGTGGCCATCCACAATTTCCTGGTTTCCTTAAGGGGACCCCCATGCTTACCTATCTCCTTGGACAGATATCGTCTTAGCTATCCTTGAACTCTTGCGTTTCAAGAAGCGCGTTCTCTACATCGATATCGATGTGCACCACGGCGATGGTGTCGAAGAAGCCTTTTACACGACGGATCGCGTCATGACCGTATCCTTCCACAAGTACGGCGAATACTTCCCCGGTACCGGCGAGTTGCGCGACATTGGTATCGGATCGGGCAAGAACTATGCCGTCAACTTCCCTCTCCGCGATGGTATCGACGACAACACCTATAGCTCCATTTTCCAGCCCGTCATCAGCGCCGTCATGCAATACTTCCAGCCTGAGGCTGTTGTCCTCCAGTGCGGTGGTGACAGTTTGTCTGGTGATCGTCTTGGCTGCTTCAACCTGAGCATGCGCGGCCATGCCAACTGCGTTAACTACGTGCGGAGCTTTGGACTGCCAACTTTGGTTCTCGGCGGAGGTGGCTATACCATGCGCAACGTCGCAAGGACATGGGCCTACGAAACTGGCCGTTTGGTCGGTGTTGAGATGAACCCAGTCCTTCCATACAACGAGTACTACGACGTAAGTGTATATACCTTTTTCTTTTCATCATTTTGCTAACAAACTCTAGTATTACGGTCCCGACTACGAGCTCGATGTGCGTTCTTCTAATATGGAGAACGCCAACAGCCCAGAGTACCTGGAGAAGATCAAGATATCAGTGATAGAAAACCTGAAGAAGACCGCCCCAGTCCCCTCTGTCCAGATGCAGGACGTTCCGCGCCAGGGCTTCGGTATGTCGGACGAGCAGGAAGACGAGCTCGACGACATGGATGAGGACGAGAACAAGGATGTCCGGCGGACACAGCGGCAATGGGAGAAGGAGAGGGCCAGGCAGGACGAGTTCGAAGAGAGTGACGACGAGGACATGGCTCAAGCCAATGGTGTGTTCAAGCCGAATGGACCGCCGCGCCGGTCCATTCTCGACTACAAGAACCCCAAGGCAGTGGAAGATATGGATCTCGATATTGGAGAACCGGCTCCGGCTTCAATTGCCGCTACCGCTGCCGCGGCCGCTGCTAAGCCAGTGGAGCCTGTTGCTATCGACAATGATGAGACCATGATCGACGATGACGAAGTGCAACCGGCCGCGGCTGAACCTGAAGCTGAGGCCCCCGCAACGACAGCCGCGCAGCCTGAAGCAAGCTCAGCGGCCAAGGTTGACGAGGACGGCGATGTGGATATGGCCGAGGCCGATGAGAAGCCTACAGAACCTGAGGCGGAGATCAAGACCGAGGAAATTGAGACTGACCCTGCTCCGGAGCCAGAGGCGGAGCGCAGACCAAGTCCCGCCGCCGCCACTTCGGAGCCCGCTACCGAGGCAGCACCAGCCTCCCCCAAGGCCGCCTCGCCCGTACCAGAAGCCAATACTGAGAAGGCAGTGGCAGAAGAGCCAAGCAAGGCCGCCGAGGAGGCATCCGACAAAGTCCCGGCAGCAACAACAGATGACAAGGAAAAGGAGGCCGACAAGCCTCAAGAATAGGACGCAACCCCCGCACAAACACTCAGTACGTCTGATAGCTCGGACTGATCGGGCCCTGAGTACGTCGGCAAATTTCAGTTGTGTTATCCCGTGAGCATGATTGGCATTGGCGTTTGGAGAGGTTTAGGGGTGTTGTGACGAGGAAAATGTTATGTTCAATGATTCCCCCGCATTACATGGTTGTTTATGCTTTCTTTAACTTCATTTCTTTTACTCAATTGGAAAACTTTTCTACGAGTCAAGCGTCTAATAAAGGTGATTTTAACTACACATGGCTCGTTGTTGATATGTGATTGTGGTTCGGAAGCCATTGATGTTCACCAAGTGGTGAACGCTTGCCCCTAGTTGATCGGACTTATGCCATTCTCCTTCACCCTCGTCTCCTGAAGAGCTTGATCCTAGATCGCCAAAGATGCCCCGGCCTCCACTTCAGACATCGCGTTGTATCATGCGGGGTTGTCCTGCGGAACAGAGTACTGCAGGGTGGAGAAGGGGAGGGGGAGGAGGAAGAGGAGGGGGGAGTTCATTTTTTTTAGCTTCCCCCCCCTCTGCAGTGCAGATACAGTTTACCTCTAGTTAGACGAGAAGACCCTATGCAGCTTTACTGTTACTAATTATTGAAAGGACGAACCCCAATTGGGCGTGCAGTTCATCCCCGCCAGTTCCCTATTCCCGGACGGCGATCCATCATCGCTCGGACTTGGGGCTGATATGTTTACCTTTAGCGGCTTCTCTATTGGAGCATTTCGAGGGACTGGACCCTTGGGCTCTACATACACGACCTCGACGACCTCCATCCCTTCACACGTACGTAGGGTATGCAGGAGCTAAATACATAATGGTGATCAACCACACCTTGATATTGCCAGACTAAGGTGTCAGCCAATCTGGATTCCTTTTTCAATCTTCAGCTGAAAAAAAAACTTCAAATGGCGCCAAAGATCTCCGAGACATGATTAACCCCAACGGGTCCAATGATGGCAAATCCCCGAGTCGTACAGCAAAGAGTTCAGCTGGTGTTCAGCATATCCACATTCATACTTTAGATAAAGCCCTCGCCTCTTGGTTCAAGCCCGATGGACTTGACACTCTGGAACACATCATGATTCCTCCAGAGGCATCCATGGCGAGCAAGTATACGATGGACCGGAAACTTCGAGACGGAGCGAGTCACCGGCTGCCCGCCATCAGTACCTCTGAGCCACATCATTCGTACCAGACCACGCATTCGGGGATCACGAAGATTGCTCGGTTGAGTGCAGCCTTGGCACTAGCGATACTGGTGGTGCTATCACTGTCAGATTTGTCCGCACTTTCCTGGACAACAAGCCCAAGATGGCCTCCTACCAACGCAGCCCATCCGTTGGGTAGCTCCGAGGACACGAAAAAGAAGGAAGAGGATGAGTTCAACTGGGCGAACATCACACCCAGTCCACCACCAATACAGTGGCAACCATGCTACGATGACGAACTCGACTGCGCGCGGCTGGATCTCCCCATGGACTGGCAGCAAGCAGACGCAACTAATGGCTCTGCTTCAGTACGGCGTGTCATCTTAGCCATCGTCCGTCTCCGAGCTGCCGTGCCTTCAAACAGCCCCGACTACCGAGGACCAGTCATCTTCAACCCTGGCGGGCCGGGAGGGTCGGGGATATGGTCACTCCGCGACCACGGCAAAGACCTGCAGACGATCGTGGGCACCAACCACGATATCATCAGCTGGGATCCACGAGGTATCGGTGCTTCAACGCCGCGGATTGACTGTTGGGCGTCGGCACAGGATCGTGTATACTGGGATTTGCAGGACCCAGGTGTGGTGGATGCCCATGAAGGGGCAGTGTACGATGCCTATGCTAGGGCGGCTGCGTACTCGCAAGTTTGTGAGCGGAATATGGAGGAGTCGGGGATCTTGGAGCATAGCAGTACAGCGTATCATGCTAGGGATCTACTGGCGATTCTGGAGGCAACGGGGGAAAAAAAGCTGAAGTACTGGGGGTTCAGCTATGGGACAGTGCTGGGTGGCACGTTTGCTGCTATGTATCCGGACAGGGTCGAGAGGATGGTCAATGATGGTGAGTCTTGTTTGCAAAAGGCCGGACGGCCTCGCTGCTTCGATGAAGCTCGCTAACCTCGACTATCACAGGTAACGTTGACTACGAGGATTGGTACAACGGCACTTATATCAAATTCGCCCACGACACCGACAAAGTTATGGAAGCCTTCTACACCTTCTGTCACTCCGCCGGCCCGGATCGATGTGCCTTCCATGCCTCCTCTCCCCTCGCGATCAAGTCTCGTCTCGACGCCCTCCTCACCAAGCTACGGGCGCATCCCATCCTCGTTCCTCAGGGCCAGTCTCCATCTTCAGACCCAGCTGAACCCTACCACGTCCCCTCACTAGTAACCTACTCCCGCATCCGCCGCCTGCTCTCCGCAGCCTTCTACCAACCCATCCTCCGCTTCCCCCAAATCGCCCCCGTGCTATCCAGTCTCGAAGCAGGCGACGCCCTCCCTTACCACCACTACACCCTCTCCGACTCTCCACCAGCGGCTCCCCCCTCCCCAACTACCTGCCAAGCCGACGGCGACGACCCTCTTCAACCTCCCCCTTTCATCTTCTTCGAAGAAATAGGCAACCCCGACGTCTTCACAGCAGTCGCGTGCTCCGACGCTGCTCCCTTCATCTCCACCCCCCACGACTTCGCCCTCTACGCCCAACAGCTACTCAACATCTCTCAGGCTGCAGGCGCGGTGCAGGCTTCTATTCGGTTATCTTGCGCTGGCAGGACTGTCCGGCCTCGCTGGGAGCCGTTTAACTCTTCTTCGTTGGAGGCCTTCAAGGAGGTGCAAACGGCTCACCCGGTGTTGTTCATCAACAACGAATTCGATAATGTGACGCCTTTGATTAGTGCACGGAATAATGCCAAGGGATTCAGGGGGGCGAGGGTGGTGGTGCAGAGAAGGAGTTGGGGGCATACGAGTTTGGCGGCGCCGTCGGTTTGTATGGCGAGGGTGGTTAGGGGGTATTTTCAAGGGGAGGGGATGCCGGAGGAGGGGAGGGAGTGTTGGGGGGACGTGGTGCCTTTTGGCCCGGATGTGGAGGAGGTGACTGAGGAGAGCGATATGGATGGTCAGGAGGATCTGGAGTTGAGGAGGGCGGTTTGGAGGTTGGCGGGGAGGAGGAGGATGTATGGGGTTCTCTGATGGGATGGGAGGACTTGTCGTCCTGAGGCTGCACGTGTCCAGGACCCGATGTTGCTGAGGTTACATCGACCTCTGAGATCCTACATGAATGGGATTTCCGCAGTACCTACCTAGTACATCAACATCCCGACGGCATTTTACAGGATAACGCATTTCTCTTGGGCTTGTCCACCTAAGATGCTAGAAGCACTTGGCAAACAGATAGAATTGCGTGACACCGGAGCTCAGGTTCCAATCATGGCTACCTCTAGTCATTACGGGAAAGTTCTTCGACGCTTTGATAGACACTTCAGCAATGCTACGCCCAGCTAGGCTGATAATTTTCATTACAGCCTTCACTCGGTACCGTTGATGTTTGTTTACCCCATGTCCTAGATGTCTGGGTAGTGAGATTTTAGGTGATCCCTTCGATTTTCGAAAGTGGATGCGGCATCCGTTGCGAAGTGAAAACTTTCGCTACGGGGTCGTATGGTCGAAGCATCATGGAAACCATCGGGGAAGATGGAGAAAGTTCTTTTGTGTATATAAGCACCATGAACCGACCGCCTTCGATCTGATCTCGGCGTCTTGACTGCACATGCTACTTCAGTGTAGATCCGTCGGTTCCAGACTCTCCAGTCCAACTCGGTGTTTTCTCACAGTCACTCTCCGACGAGCTTTGAGGAGAGTGGGGTGCATGGGGGTGGGCATCATGGGGTTGGGGGGACTTTTGGTATGTTTCTTTCCTTTCTTTCTTTGACGTGTCTTTGTGTGATGATTTCTGTCTTTGATGTCTGTTGGGATATGGTTGCTAACTTGCTGTGTGCCGTGATAAATAGGCCAGATGGGTGATCTCTTCCAGTGGCCGGCTGATCCCATCTTCTACCTCCACCATGCCAACCTCGACCGTCTGTGGTGGTCGTGGCAGAAGCGGAACTTGACTACCCGCTTGAAGGATATTTCAGGCCCGAGTGTGATGATCGATCCTACCAGTCCCCCGGTTACCCTGGACTTCCCGATGACACTCGGTGTCAGTTATGAGCAGGGCACCATCGGTGATGTGATGGATATTCTGGGCTGTAAAGAGACGGGTATCCTTTGCTATGACTATGATAAGGTGTACACCCTTTAGGTGGTCTAGAGAATAAGTAGGAGGTAACTGCGGGGGGTCCTGAGGTTCAATTGTTGCAAGAACTGAACGGAAAAATACGTTAATAACTCCATTTCCCTTGATAGGCATGTCCATCCTGTTATCCCAAACTCCAAGCAAGTGCATGTTGCCATTATGCCATGACCTTCTCGCCCACATAGGAGAGCACGTAATCAGCCAAACGAATCCTTCTATACCTCCTACCTATCGACCCTCCCTACCTCTAGACAACCACACTCTCCCCCTCGACCACAACCTTGGGCACCTCATACATCTCCCCCTTCCCATCCCCCAGCTTCTCCAAGCCCGGCAACACCAAAAGCCTCGTTCCCTTCTTTGCGGCCTCCTTCCCACCCTCCCCTTCCTCCATGTCCCCAGCTCTATACCCATCTCCACCCCCCTCCGATCCCTTCCCATCCCCAGCCGCATCAAACACAAACCGCCACTCACATCCATGCGCAAACAACACGTACCCGAAACTTACACACTCCTGAATCACGCCCTCCAGGTTTCTTTCCTGATCAAAGATGGCCCGGCGGTCCGAGTGAACGAAGATGCCTAGGAACTTGTTCAGGGAGGCGCGGAGGCTGGTTACTTGGGCGGTGATGGTGGAGGGAGGGGTTAAGATTAGGGTTGGGATTGGAGTTTGGTTGGGGGGAGTGATGGTGGTTGAGGAGCAGCGGCGATCTTCGGGGAGGGGTGAGGATGTGTTGTTGGTGTTGTGGTTATTGGCAGTGGTGGTGGGGGATGAGGGGGAGAGGGGGTGGGTGGTGGGTTTGTCGAGGAGGAGGTAAGCGGAGAGACGGCGCCAGAGGTTTAGGGCTGTTGCTGCTGTTGGGAGGGTTAGCTTTGTGCCCGGCCGGCGGGTTGTACCAAGAGAGAAAAAAGGAATGTGCTTACTCTGGGGAGCTATGGAGTTCTTCGTCATGCCCGCCGAGGGAATCGACTCAAGGAAGGAAGTAACCTGTCGCGGCAAGAGCGAGATACTACCCGGGTGAGACCGAACATGGTGCAAGTCCAAAGCGGAGAAGATGGTAAGCGCGAGGAAGTGGCGGATGGCTGCGAACCGGATTTGCGGATCCTTGGAGAGCTTCAGGATCAAGGCGTGGGTGCGGTCGTCCAAGCCAAAGGCTGGATCTGCCAACGCCTGGTTGACTCTGAAGACCTCGTTTCTGCTCCCATCTAGTTGGTCCAGATGGTAGTTGTTCTGGACGTGTTCCTGGAGGAGATAGCCGAGGGCAGACAGTTCTGATTTGATCTCCTCATCGCTCGCGCCTTCGAGGATGCCGATGCTAGACAGGACGTTGTTGAGACCACCTGCGCCAGCAGACGCAAGTAACGCTTCGTTTCGGACACTGCTTCTGGAAGACAGTCTCTCCTTTGGCGGCGGAGCTGGAGGGAGGAAGGTGGCCATTGCTGTGCCTTCATTGTGAGAATCAATAGTGCCCCGACGCTTTCGACGCTTGACACCTAGGCAGAAGTAACCGATAAGAACTCCGACCAAAAGACCCAGAAGCGCCGCACCGATAGCTGCGCCCGCAATGGCGCCTCCATTCGTCTTCGTGTGGGTGACTGAGTGAGTGGCGGTAGAGTGAGCAGCTGTACTAGTAGCGTGCGTAGTAGACGCCGTCGAGGTCCGTGAGATGCTTCCCAAGGAGACAGCTCCAGTTTCAGCAGCGATCCGATAGCTACATTCGAAACTGGTGTTAGTCTGAGTGCTAAGGGTGGCGGACACGAAATCGACAACTGCATGTGTTGGAGCGTCAATATGGAACTTTTTTGAGCCTCCGCCGATGTTCACATCATGCTGCTTGTCGCCGAAGAGGAATTCGGGGCACGTGAAATTGACGGCAGGGACAATTGTAGAGGCAGGTGTGAACCATGTTGTCGTCATGAGAGTCAGCCATGCTGTTGATGTCGTTGGCGAAGCCATCTCTGCTCAAAGGAGTCAAAGGATAAAGGAAGACTCGAATAACGGTAGATTTTGTGGAGTCAGCAATAGAAGGAATCGCTCCAGAACTCCGAAAAAGAAGGTAGTTCGAGGAGAGAGAAACCCGCCTCTCCAACTGAGGGAGATTTGAAAGTGAGCGTAAACCGTTTGCTTTCATATTCCCTCTCTTCGATTCCGAAACAAGCACCAAGAAGAGATGAAACTCCTTTGGCCGGCTTGCCCCACGAAACACAAACCCGTAAAAGAAGCAAACGCAGTCCTTTTATGCCAGTCATTTTGCGCATTTGGTGTTTCCGTGTTTGTGGTCCATAGCACGGGTGCACTGTCAGTCGCCTTTGTATTGCCCCAGTCGACCACTTTTCCTATGGTACTCCCGTGCGATGCGGCCGGCCGAAGGTATACTTCATGTCTTGGTTTTGCCGGATATTGGGTCTCTGGGGACCTACATGCTGTCATACTGTGCTACGAGAGATGCGGTCGCTCCCGTTGATGATCACGACTGCGAGCGTAGAGTACGGTACATTACCTCGATAGAACCCTAGGAGCCTCATGCCTGACTGTTGTGTTGCCCTTGGCTAAACTTCAAAAACTCGTTGCCAAGGATCACGACCCAAGACTTGCTGACTTCGATTTGTTGACTTGCCGATAGGCTGGATTGATCACCCAGGCAACTCTATCGCAAAGGATTATCAAACCGCTTTGGTTTCCATGTTAAAGAGCTCATCGCGATGGCTTGGCGATCTCGATATCTTTGCAAAGCTCGCCGTATTATGAACTCGAAGCTCCACAGACTCGTGGTGTTCAGGGATTTAGGGCGGGCATACCTTTCTCGGGTCGAGTCGAGGCACCTCCACTCGGACCGCTCTCACTTGGCCGTTAGCGCACAAGCGCCCACTCATCACATTGTAACGTCCAGAAGAAGCCTGGTGTTGGCTTTGGCAGTGAAGCCATTCCCACGGTACTGAGTTCAAGGCAGTTGGGACTCGCACATGCCGTTTTGACAGCCTTCCCCCGATGCCTTTGTTGACATGGTGATAATGGAGGGCCAGAAGGGCCAGACGGGGCCCCGTGGCCCCTGGTCACAGTGACCAACCGTCCGCTTGGCATGCAGGGACCCCCCTTGGGTCGCCACGAGGTAGGGCTGATCCAGCCAATCCCCTCTTGACTGGACCCTTACGACCCTAATGGATCCCCCCTCTTCGAGTCTCCTCACCCCCGAAGTCCGAACTTCCTTGCCTCCCACCTCCATCTTACGACTCCTCTTTCAACATCCGATTCCTCGACCGGCAGCACCTTGTTGGTCACGCACATTCCTGTCCCTGGTCTCTGGACTCTCTCTCTCTCTTTTTTCAGCAAACCTGCTTCGGTCATTCAGATTCCCATTCATACCTATCAAATGGCACCGCCATAGAAAAGGAAAGGACACGGACATAATAAAAGGGGACTTGGCTGCCGCTGGATACGGTCAGTCGTTCGTTCGTTGCACGTTTCGGCCGACTTCGGCAACCTAAAGCAACCATGAGTTTCACGTCCACCATGTCCAACAATAAAACCCATTTTCTCCGCCTTCCCGGCGAGATACGCAACCAGATCTACGAGTCCCTCCTGGTCTTTTCTGAGCCCATCGTCGTCCACGCCGAAGAGTGGCACGAAGAGCACGACGGCAACAACAAGTCTACTAAGGGTGATGGCGTGGTTAGGGTGCACCTCGACAACGCCTCGGAGCGAAAGCGCTGGCCGCTCTCCTCCCGCTTGCTCACCGTCTTTCTCATCTGCAAGCAAATCCACCTAGAGGCCACCGCCGTCTTCTACTCGCACAACCAGTTCCGCGCCCCGCCTTCCCTGTGTCGGTTCCCGGACGCCCAGCTCCAGTCCAACTATGTCATGCGCGGCTTCATCGACAGGATCGGGCCGCGCAACTTAGCCTGTCTCCGCCACCTGTGCATCCCGTTCCCGCTCGACTCGGGGGGCCAGCGATATCTGGACTGGCCGCGTCGGTCCTTCGACGGCCCCCTGGGACTCTCTCCGGCCAAGCTCGACACTTTGGTCCTTCGCGCCAACGTGGTGCCCGGTGCACTGCCGAGTCTGTGGCGAAGGTGTCCGAATATCGAGGTCATCGAGTTCGATCTCAGTTGGTCCGGCCCGGGGCATTCCTTTTGGAAGGGGGTCCGGCCATATGATAGGGAGATCTTGCTCGGCAGCATGGATGCAGCGTTTCGGGAGGAGTTCAAGCGCCTCAGGGGTATTGTCGTGAACATCCACTACGACGGGCCGATCCGGGAGATCAGCAAGTCGTGCGAGGTGTTGATGGAGGAGATGCGCGGCTACGGATGGAAGGTCGAGGTGCGCGATTGCAGCGGCGAGAAGGATCAGTGGCTGAGGATCCCGTATTGGCATCGGCCGTCGCCGTCGCACGGCTTTCGATGGGACGGATGGATGACCGACTACAGTGCTGCGTTTGCTGGCGGCAGTGGCACGCAGGGCGACGACGACGACGGCGACGGCGCTGAGCACCATGTGAAGCCTACGGCTGAGCGGAAGCGGCAGTTTGCGAAGGATGTCGGACGAAAGATTGTGCGGTCTCGGGCGTTCGGGTGGAGCGTGGTCGTGATCTTTTCGCCTACTATTCCGGTGTTCATGGCTATCGATAGCATCAACAAGAGGAGGAGGAAGCGGAAGAACGAGAAGCTTAGTCCGGGACCATCGACTGCTAGTCTCTCCCACCGAGGTTCGCTTCGCGACCGAGGCACGGCAGTTGGAGACGTGACAAGTGGAATGACGAGTAGCATCCGATGATGCTGGTTGGGGGAATGGGATGGAGGAGTGACGGGATGACTGGCGCATAGGTGTTGGCCTGTGATCCGATACTTGCAGGAGGAGGAGTATGACGGTGTGCTGGCCACGCCGGCAGTAACATCCGATGCATTTACCTAGAGCTCCTAGACGTACAGTCCAATAGAGGTACTAGTTTGTTTGTTAGCTCGAGACCTCATGTCTACTTCCCTAGGCGTTTTCATATCTATTGATGCGTTTCGTTCCATGATCAACGCCTGATCCATCTTGAATATGTCAAATGCGATGCTGAATAGGTATGTGACGTTAAATTATATCAATATATTTTCGATCAATCTTTAAACATATCCCATCCGTACCTATCCGTACCTAATCATTTCAATGCGTCCTTATAAGGTTTGGGACAACTCGGAATACATCTCGTCCAAAATACTAGGAGTACCAAGGTAACAAACAAACCAGCAGTAGATTGTATATAGGGCCGTCCCGCATGGACGTTGGGAATTCGATTCCTCCTCTAGATTTCTTTCTTTATATTTTTTGAACATGCTGTTTTTTCTTTTCATGACATCTTTTCATTTTCTTTCTACTTCCTATCGTTATCTTGGGCACCATTCATGAACTGGTGTTGTTTTTTTTCTCCTTTTTCTTGATCATGAGATCATGCAACCCGTATATACCTACCTCTACGGTAATGATGCGTAGGGGCTGTGGGGATGTGTGCATACTGCAATCGTAGACGAGAGACAGGAGATCCGCATGATCGCCAAGTCGATTAAAGATGCATTGGCATGGTCACTTGCATGGCCAAATATGAAAGCCTTCTCGGTCCCTTTTCCAAGCGCTAGGTCCATGTAGTAATCCAAATGACTCCCTAGATAAGGTACAATGACCATTTTGGCCTCTTCGTTGACAGTCAGATCCTGATAACATGTAGGAAATGGAAAACAGCCAGCAATATGTGGGCCGTTTGGTATATATAAGAAGAAATGCAATAACTAACCCGCTGTGATATCCCAAATGATGTCCCCTGCTTCGGAGCCGCGCTTATTTGTTATGCCAGAGGAAGTTGCGCAACCCATCCCATGTATCGGCATCTCTATAAATGTACACCATACTGCTGCGCAAGCTAGGTTGCAGCTCAGCATCATGCCACCTAAACAGGTGCATGACACTGGCCCATGACACAGCAGCGAAGACCGGCCAAGCATAGTGACTGATGGCGGTGCTATTGTTGGGCTCGGACACGCCGGGCAATCCATAGCCGGGCTTGACGGCCAGGCGCGCTAGTGCCAGCACCACCCGCGCAAAGACGTAGACGACGATTTGCTGGTTGACGCTCGAGATTTTGCCCTTTCGCGATCGCTGGCCGAATACGACGTAGCCTCCGAGGAGGCCGGCGAAGAAGCTATCGTATGGACCTATAGTTTATCCCAAAGGGGAATCGGTAAGCTTACGTCCTCTCTCGGGTATGCGCTTGACTTTTTGCGCCGTCGCAAAGGGGGGTATGGGTATCCGCTTGCCTTCCTTGCCTGGTGTTGTCCCGTAATGTTTTAGAAGATAGCAGACGGTCTTGTATATGGTCGCGAACTTTGCCAGATTCGTAGCGTGGGTTTTCGTCGCCCGGAAGACGAGTTTCGCTTTTTCTTGGAGACTGGCGCAATGGTAGACATAGTTAGCTGGGTGTCCATGTGGAGGCGGGAAAGGGGTAAAGGGGGGCTATAAACTCACGTCCCAGATCGAAATAGGAGCATCATGCTGTCGCATTATCGGGTCAGTCTTGTTGGGCGTTAAAGTGATGGGTTCAGAATGAGGGCGTACACCAGCGCGTGCGGAAACCGCACCTTGGCTCCGTAGACGGCGCCATTGCGAGCGCCCTTGACAATGGCAAGAACGTCGCGATACTTGGGGTCGAGGATTATTTGTTCGACGGAAGCCTGTCGCGCAATTGTGTCAATATTCGCGCGTTCGGGTTCGGGGTGCCTTTTCGCAAAGGGCGTTGTTGTGGCCGCACCTTGAGGCTCTCGAGAGCGGTGCTGGACATTATGCCTCGGCTCAAATGGGGTTGCTGGGAAACTGGAAGGATGACGAAATGGGCTGCGCGCTGGCAAGTGTCGGTTGTATTCTAGCTCATTGGGCGACAAAATGGGAATGGGGCGTGAGTGGATATCGAAAAAAGAGAACAAAAAGGTCGGATTTCAGGAACGGGTGGGATTTGGAGAATGAAAACGGGAGCAATTCGAGGTCACGGTGTAGGGTAGACGGGACTCGGAGTGTAGACGAGATTTGGGTTGACATGCGACGGCGCCGCGGCACACGGGGGCAGATCCACGGGCAGGTGGGACGGGAATGACGACGGCACATGTCGGTTTCGGTGGAACTTTTTGGGGGCTTCCCCGCAGATTGTTCCATGGGTCGCTGTGGGACCACTGGAGATCAGTTGGAAATCCAGTAAAAACACGCGCCTACAAAATGGCATGTGAAATTCCCATCCCTCCCGTCATCCCTCGTCCTGCCCATTACAAAAGGCCAACTTCACTTCCTCATATTGCGCCCAGGTTCCTCGCAGATTGGCAGCATTATCTTGGCTTTGACTATTATAACTCTTGCTGCAAGTTCCAAGCTTGTTTCCGAGCTACCATCTCGACAGGTTTTTCGGTTCACATCTGCTCCAGCGATGTTGTGTGCCTGAGATCAGGGGCATCTGAGTCCATGATCTGATGTTCCCCGACCCAACACTGCAGCGGACCCACATTTCTCGTTTCCTTTGTTAACAATGGTAGGAGACACTCACCAATATCTCCCCTGTTCTTGAACAAGAAGTGTAAAGAGGCACTTTGAGTAATGCGTAAATTATTACTCCTATTCTCTTGTACATTTTCCATATGATTGTGGCCATCTGGTCCCCAGGTCGAACGGCGAAAGGGTTTGGATCCCTACCTTATCTTGGTAGTAAGCGTCCGGCAAGTGTGACGACGAATACTCTGGGCACAAACCCATCCGGTTTACTTTCTCCAAGTATTATATTGTCTTCAACGTGCGTTACATGTCTTGCTAAAGACATCAGAATCACTAAAACATGATAAGTGAAGCCTTGTCTAGGTCTTCTCAGCGAGACACAAGACATGGTACAGTTTTCATGAGCATGGGATTCAGGCGCATCTGGTTCTGAGTTCGTCGTTTGTTCATGATTTGACATTATAGGTAACTAAACATAAAAGGCGGTATCTCATCATTAACAGCAGGGAAACTACCACTCTAACCGATCGTCACACACGAGCCGCACATCGAAGCGGTCCTCGCCCATCCAGACCTTCGAGCCAGAGTTGCAGTCAGCGACAACACTCCTCAGCTCGCCAATCATGCCAGGCGGCCCACTACCAAACACCCGTGTTGAGCCTTGAGCAACACCTTCGACGAAATGCTTGACCACAGCCGTGACATCCGGCCTTCCTCTCGCCGTGGAGCTGTCTCTTCGGGCAGACATCCTCGGCGCTCTCTTGATGTCGTCATCATCCTCCTGTGACGACTCTCCACCGCAGCAAGTGGCCGATGGGGCCGCCTTTGCGGCATCATCATCTGTGACGAAAATACGAATGGTCAGACCATGAGCAGCGCCGAGTCTGCGCAACTCCTCCATCTCGGGCTCAACCCACTCGACGTCTTCGCTTCTCTTGATGGCCCAGACCAGCTCGACCTTCCTTCCGTGGTTCATGTGTCTGTCCCGGAGCAGATCGATCAGGAGGGGAAGTACATAAGTGATACCAGTTCCGCCGGCAACGCAGAGAACGTTGACGTCGGGCGTCACGCCCTCCGCAATGCTCTCGCCATAGGGGCCCTGGAGGATGACCGGGGTCGTGGGGACGATTGCCTTCTCCGACAGCGCACCAAGTTTATCCCGCACAATCTTGGCCAACTTCTTCGTCTCTCCGCCCTTGGCCCTCAAGATATACGAGTGCCTGACCGTACCCTTCCCATTTTCCACCGGCCACGACAGCGGCGTAAACGGGTGACTCTGCCAAATGCTTCCCTCGGTGAAGCACAAGAAAAAATGCTGCCCAACCTTCCACGCCCTCTGCGGGTGCTCAAAGTCCAACCGCACGACATCCCCATGCTTCTCGTCCCTCCGCAACTTCATCTCCGCCTGCGCCGCCGCGAACCCCACCTTGCCCTGGCTGGGGATATACCCGTAATGCAGCAACGCCGTCCTAACCAATCTAGCACCGCGATCCACAAACCACAGCACCAGCCCGGGCACCAGAAAACACTGCAACTGCTTCCAATGCCCAATCACGGCGCCAATGTACACCATGGCCAGGACGTAGTGCGCCTTGCGGAAGAATTCATACCCCGTGCGGCGGATGGTCCACTGAAGCGTGCCCACCCACAACAGCACGAGCAGCACCAGGGCCACCACGCCCCAGCGGGCGTACGACTGCACGATAAAGGCGTTCCACACGCTCGGCTGCGGGCGGTACAGGCGCGCCTCGACGATGACCCAGCCGATGGTGTGCAGGATCGACTGCACGAGAATGATGTGGCCCGTCCAGCGGTGGAGGAACATGAAGCTGGTGTAGGGGACGCCCGTGATCAGGGATAAGATCGATTCCCGGCTGGCGAGCAGGATGGACAGCGGGGTGAGGGCGTAGGCCAGTACGCCGACGCGGTCGGCCCATGGGCCGAGCGAGGTGCGCGTGTTTTTGATGTGGGCGGGTTGGCCCTTGATGGGCGTGATCCATTTGGCGTAGACGATGCCGACGAAGGACCAGATGGTTAGGTAGCCGATTAGGACCAAAAGGATGAGGACTTGGAGGCGGGTGACTTGGCCGAATACCGACTTCATTCCTTTGCTTGAGAGGAGATATCTCCGTCCCGTGGCGCCCACCGCCCTCATCGCCCTGGTAAGTCTCCCCACCGAGCGAGGCTTGGTAACCACCTCCCCCGTCAACAAATTCTCCTGCTCACAAGGCATTTCGTATCTACTCCCCCCATCACTGCCCATCGATAACCGCCTGACGACTCCCCAAACAAGCAAGATTCCCAATATGGTTGCCCAGAGAATACCGGTGTAAAGCATCCCCCGGTCGTGGGCAGAGTACACGACGTCCAGGTAGGCGCACGAGCCGGCGTCGTTTTGGCAAGGGACCACGCGGTAGGCGTAGCCCCAGTGCGGCTCGAGGTTGGATTCGCCGGTGAAGTTTTGGATCATTCTTGCGGAAAGTTGGGATTGACTTGGTGGTGTCATGGTGGATGGAGAGGGTGGCCGTTGGCCGTTGGACGCCGGGTAAGCCGGGGAATTAGAGTTGGGGGTTTATGTAGGTGCGTTAAGTGTGGTAGTTGGTGGTTGTTGGTGAAGTTGTTATTGTTGTTCCATTGCCCGGTGGTTTGTGATCGACAAGTGTTTGCCGGGTTATTGATGTAATGGTGGTGGTGATGGTTAGACAGACCGGATGTGATTTCGGTAATCTTGAGTCCCAGCCGTTGCTTGTTGTCAATCAATGTCAAGGCGAAAAGGGGAATGGATATGACAACAAGTTTATTGTTCAAGAAAACAAAACCCTCGGAGGACAACCGGCCGGAAGATCAAAAAGGTCAAAACCACTCGCCAGTCCCTATCGATCTTGAACAAACTCGTGATCTGGAATCTCGAAAAGGAAACGAAACGGAGCCTGGTTGCGTTTGAGCTGATTTCATATTGCCAGGGGTTCGCCCACTCCAGTGGGGGTTGCGCTGGAACTGGTAGTTGGTACAGCGAGTGTGAAGCGAGCGCCGAGAAAGTTGAGCAAGTTTCCATGTTTCCATTGCAACGGTGTTCGTTTTCTGCGGTGCTGTCGCAATCAGATGTCTCATCTTCAACAACAGTGTTCCGGGAGCCGAAACCCGCCTCCCGCTTTCCCGCTGCCTGCAGTGGTGTTGTCGCCCCCCCCCCCCCCCCCCCCCCCCTTTTTTTTTTTTTTTTTTTTTTGGTAAGCATGTTTTCCATCTCGCCCAGCTCTGCTGTATATCATGCCACCGCAGATTCTCCCTCGTTTTCCTCTCATTCCTTCTCAGTCATGCCATTGAGAGGATTTGAGTACATTCTCTTCCTCCTCGCACAGCATCTCGAAATGCCAAGTCGATGAACACGAAGAAATTGAAACGGGACCGGTGTCGAGATAAGATGACGCTGGAGTCTGGACACAGCTGCGGAGGTTGAGCATCTTTGAGCACGTTTTTCTGCAACCATTCCTGGACTCAACCACCTGTGCAGTCTTGGCGGCAGGGTGCGGCGCGTGCAAATGGGAATGCCCCGATTCTCATTGGATAATTCAATCCAGGTCCCAGGGACTCGGAGCTTCAACCCCCCTGAACATGAAGGGATGGAGGCGAGACGAGCTTCCGTCTAGGCGAACGACACACGGCCACTCTGCCGGGATCGTGATGCTTCAGCCGCCCCCGATTTGATGATATTGACGAAATGTACATAGTACGGAGAGCTACGTACCGACGATGACCCTCTCCCAGGACCGGGCGGAGAGAAACATCACCAAACCTTGAACAACGTGGAAACGTGGACAAGAAGGTTCTCTTCCGATATTCCACTCATACCTGCTCTCTCATGCACCTTGACCCTTTTCTCCCTCTTTTTCACTCTTTCTCCCTCATCTCCTGACTCTTCTGCACGCTACCTAGCCTTACGGATGGAACCATTGCCGTCGTCGGCTTGAATCCAGCATCACTCCCAACTAGCAGCTGCTGGGTAAGGGGAGCCTGAAGAGCCGATCGAAACCGTTCTTGGGGGTGGGTCCCTGTCATACCATCCATCCATCGTCTGTTCGCCGGCTGGGGTTAGATACCTCTACTCGAAAACCTTCTCAGTCGCACCACTTGGTCCCACGGGTCATAGACTAAGGATATCGACGAGGTCATTCATTAGTCGTCAAAAAACGAGCTCAACGGCGGAGCTAAAAGAGGAACAACCTCGTCTCCTTCTCACGCTCATCATCATCATCTACCGACACACGCGCAGTCTTGATATCGTCGCCAACGTCTTCCGGCGGCCGCTACTTCACAAAATTATTACCACCACCACCAAAGCTTCCACCCGTAGCTCACGAGCTCACGAGCTCACGACCTACAACCACCAAACCGACCGGACTCTTCACCCCTTACTTACTCTTTCCATCTTATACACATCGCCAACCATGGCGCAACACAGTTCAACCCTCCTCCTTCCCAGAATGGACATGGGCCACGGGGACATGGACGGACCGGCGTGCAAGATTTCTGCATGTTACCCCTTTCCCCCCTTTTCCCCCTTTTTTCCATAGCATTTACTCCAGTCCGCGTGCACCACCCTTTCTTACACGTGAACTACCAATCCCGCTATTCTCACCCTATCCCCACTCCCCCTCACAGCGTACCTTACTAACAAATTCCAAACAGATGCTCTGGAACTGGTACACAATCGACGCCTGCTTCATCCACCCCTCCTGGCAAATCACCACGCGCGGCGCCTTCGCCGCCACCTGCATCGGCATCATGCTGATGGTCGTCTTGCTCGAGTTCCTTCGGCGTTTGGGCAAAGAATACGACGAGTGGATCGTCCGTGACTTTCGAAGGCGGTCGGCGCTTATTCGAGAACAACAGCGACGATTGCGTCAGCAGCAACAACAACAACGGCAGGCTTCATCATCATGTGGTACTGCGGATGCGTCAAAGACTGGGCTCTTGACGAAGACGTCGGTCGTGGAAAGGAGGGGATACATGGGCACGAAGACGACAACGACCACCCTGAAATTCCGCGCCAGTCCGCTGCAGCAGTTGATCAGAGCCGTGATTCACGCCGTCATGTTTGGACTGGGGTATCTGGTCATGTTGTTGGCCATGTACTACAATGGCTATGTGATTATTAGCATCTTGATCGGGGCGCTGATTGGCAAGTTTTTGTGCGATTGGTTGACGGTCAAGTTTGAGATTCCTGGCGGGGATGAGGAGGAGGAGATGGATATGGATGGGTTTACGGACGAGGTTCCGAGGCAGCAGGGCGTGGAGGATGCTACTGTTTGCTGTGGTTGATGCTACAGAAGCACAAAGGGGTGAGGAGAGGATGATAATGACTGAGAAGATTTTTTTTCTTCAATTTCAACACTTGATAATTAATGGACTGGCTTTATACCTTGCGATGCCACCCATTCCACTCCATCACCTCCTGCACCATACCTTCCATGGTGGTCAACACACCTCTATACCCCAGTCCACCGTCCTCGACCGGCCGACTAGCGCTGTCGTTCGTAGCTACCAAGTGCGTACAAATCGAGAACAAGCCAGGTTTCAGGTGCTTCACGTCACCTTTTAGCGGTGGCAAGACCCTGCGCAAGAAACGATATTTTGCAAGTAGGAGGCTGTACCATTCGATTGGGTAGGACGCAAGCAGCAAAGGCAGCGGGGGCAGGGAAATCGTCCGGAAGGGAGTCACGGCCAAGATTTCAAGGGCAAAGTACAGGTCACCGTAAGTTATCGGCGGGTTCGGATCGGTAACCACAAAGGGGCGACCGGCTTGTGGTGCGAGATGGCTATCCGGAGACGAAGCGAGGATGGCTTCGAAGTGGAGGTGGGCGATGGCAACGTTGATGCCATGGACGAAGGATTGGACTATGTGGGTGGTCCAACTGCGAAACGGGGACGAGAAGTCAGCCCCCTGTGTAGGAACCAGGTAAGGGACATACAACGACTTACGTCGGACAGACACCCATATTCAGCGGTCCGCCCACGGTATTGGACGTCGGATTCCCGTACACTCCATTCGCCGGCCGTATACATCCCGTCCGGAACCCCTTCGAGTTCGCGCCACAGACGATCCGCTCCGCTGCCGCCTTGGAAGCTGGGTAATTGGCATAGAACTCCTCATGTCTTCGCAACGGCTTGTCAAAGTCCGCTTCGTCCAGCACCTGCCAGAAATAGCGCGGCCACGTCCTCGACGTCGACGACTGAAACCAGAACAACAGCTTCCACGCCGCCACCCAGAATTCCACCGGCCGAATGCTTATACTAGCCGACGTGGTCGACACAAAGACGTCCGCCCCTGCCCGCCGCGCAGCCTCAACCACGTTTTGCGTCCCGCGCACGTTGACTGCCTCGCAAAAGGCGTATTCGAGCTTCGAGCGGTCCGAAGGGACGATGACAGCCGCGGTGTGGAAAACAGTCAGCGGAAGATGGGCAACTGAAGAAGGCCACGGCTTGGCAAAGGCTTGCTCGGTCGACGAGGCGGAAGAGATGTCGGTTTGGACAAAGTCGCAGTCACGCGCGGACGATGACTCGAGCATGTCATGTCGAGAAAGGGGCTTGAAGTCAACGATTCGGATGCTAGAGGGCAATTGGCCGCGCTGGAGGAGCTGGAGGACGAGATAGCCGCCTACGATGCCTGTATGCGTACAAGAATGGCATAGGTTGCGTGCTTCAGCAGATTCCGTCTCCGATTGGAGCTGACTGATTGTCGGTCGAGAAGGAGGACTACTTACCTGAGCCGCCGGTGATGATGTATCGTCTTTCTAGCTTCGGCGGGATCTGCTGGGCGTAGTTCTCGGTTGTGAAGGGCCGCTTCTTTAGCCGTTCGTAGGTCTCGAGGAGGTCTGTTCGCTTCCATCTTTGGGGTGCAAGCTTTTGGACTTCGTCTGGCGTTCCGCTGAGGACTTGGTTCAGGCGAAAGAGGTAGACTGATGCCAGCAGGAGAGAAAGTACCGCAATCCATAGCGCCGGCCTCTCGGCGAGCGCGAGGAAATCCATTGATTCATGGTGCGAGGAGAGAGGAGGAGGAGGAGGAGCGTTTGCTTGGGAACTGGGGGTGGTTCCCTAGTATTGACCGGCTAAAAGTCCATAACGATATCGAAGGTCCGTGGGGGTGACGGGGAAGAACAGGGAAGGAGGGAGTGTCGCGTAAAGTGCTTGCAGATTGGGAGGTGACACAGACCACTGGGCCAATATAAAAGTTATCACCCACCTTCTACCCAAGTCCTTGTCGTCCTTATTCCATTCCAGACTGCGAGACGTTCCTTCTCTTTTCGATCAACTTGTACCAACCACGGTTCACCATTAATGGTCCGATTTTTCCTTCTTGGTATCACTTCTCGGAGCCCCTCCCGTTCTCTGAATTGTTGGTACAACGGAAAAGACTGTAACAAAGAATGCAAAGAAGTACATTGAACTGCATATCAACATACATGTGCATATGCTTGTGCTTGTGCACGGGGTGTATCCAAGCATCTCTCCTCTCCATGCTATCCAGACGCTTTGTTCCAAAATAAACATGCTCGCTCGCTAAATGATCCTGCTAACATGCCTCCCCTTCACAAATCTCCCAAAACCCGCTGTTCATCATGGACGCCGCTGGCACCTGGCAGAAAGTTAGTAACACACCCCATCACAATCCACACACAGCATGCGAAACCCTCGATACGCGGGCCTCTCTCAAGGCTTCGTACTTCCACTCTTGTCCTTCTTAAAATCCTCAAGCCAAGCCTGCACAAAGTTCTTTTCGGCCCTCTGCGTCTCCTCGATCGGCTTAGGGGGGAAGTTGGGCGCAGTCTCGTTAGGGAACACGCCGTTCTCGTCCCAGTGGTGCACGCCGTCCTTGATCAGGATGAAGGGCTCGCTGATGGTGCTCTTGCGGTCCTTGAGGCCGATGGCGTGCGGGGTGGCCGCGCGCCAGGGGTCCTTCTCGCCGTCGATGATGGCCAGCCGCGGATAGCTGATGTTGAAGCCGCCGTACTTGTTGATGGACTCGACGTCCGAGGGCTTGTTGATGTTGAAGGCCTCGCGGCAGGCGATGGAGGTGTAGTTCAGGTCGATGGCGCGGGAGATCAGCGGGAGCTGGTTCCGTGGAACACCGGAGCCGGTTTGGAGGTAACCCCATCTGTGAATGATATGTTAGTTTGATTCGGAGAAATGCCGAAGAAATGTGCAACTTACTGGTCGCAAACTTGGTACATCCACAAGCGCCACGTCTGCTTAAGATCGTCCTTCTTGTAGAATTCGCTGTCATAGGAGGTAAAGCAGGCGTTCTGGTCGGCCTCATCGCACGACTGTACTTGGGTGACGTTGACATAGCCGATGTAGTTCAAAAACTGATTGGTGAGCGTCTTGGATTCCTTGCCGTATCCGCCAACAGTCAAGAGCTCCTGGACGTCCTTCTTAAGGCGAGCAGTCTCGGGGTACAGCAGCGCATTGGAGCTAACATTGTTGCAGTACTCTCCGTATGAGGTGTCGTTCAAGGCGGGATCCCAGTTGGTGTTTTGGAGTCCTGCGATACCGTAGCTGATAGCGTTGGCAAAGTCGTCGGTGTGGGTGAGGTTACCGAGACCGAATGCATCCTTGAGCTTCTGCACGTATTTGGCGTTGGCCTTGTTGAGGATGATGTTGTCGACAACGTGGGTGAGCTTTTGGGTAGCAGTCACGCAGTCCTTGGGGCCGTAGATCCGGGCGGCCTCGTAGTATTGCCAGTAGTCATAGATGGCCTCAGTGACACCGGATGAGGAGATGGCTCCCCAGTAAACATCGGGGTACAGCTTGCGCAGGAAGGCGACGAAGGCACCAGCATAGGATCCTCCGTAGGCGATGTAGGGGGTGTTGGGTGCAGTCAGATCCAGGTGCTCAAGACCCGCAAACTTGACGTTCTTGGCAAAGTAGACGGTATCAGCGAGCGCCTGATCGGTGGTGAGGAAGCGCAGGTTCTTGGTGCTGAAGTCGGAAGTCGGCAGACTCTTTCCATAGTAGCGATGCTCAAGGATGACGCCGACACCACCAGTTGCCTTGGCGAGCTGGTACGCAATGCCCTTTTGGAGGAACGGGAGACGTCCGACACCGCTTGTCTCACCGGCAGCTATGACAATGACGGGACCCCCCTTCTTATAGTAGGTCGCGTCGAACCAGTAGCGAAGGTCGAAGGTGTCGTTTGTATGCGGCTCGTACTTGGTGTCATTGTGGAAGTGGTCAACGGGCACCTTGATGGTCCGGGCAGGGTAAAGCAGCGTGGGGTCGGTGCTCTCCTGGATGGTGAAATCACCCTCCGGCTCCAGCGCAAGATCGCTCTCCGACTGAGGGGCTTGTTAGTCTCAAACTTGTATATAGCGATGGAAGTGACGAGAAGCACGTACCGACAAGCGAAGATTCCTGACTGACAGGGGCGCAAAAGCAGAGGCTAGTTGCGCAACGCAGGCCGTGGCGGCCAGCAGACGTCCAAGTCCCATCATTTTGAAGAATCCAAAACGACGACGACGAGTGTGGACGAAAGAAGAGAATAACCTTTGAGGAAGGGCTACTTACCTGGAATAAATAATGGGAAATTTTGATGGTCACTGAACAACACCTGAAAAGCAAGGCGATTAGCAAGGGTCCAGTGAATGGTACACCTTCCTCTTTGGGGTCTAGATTGAAGAAGTCGATGGACCTGGACCAGTATCGGCCCGCGCGTATCGTGCGTGGAGGTCCGTACCTTCCGTCCAGCTACAAAGCCGTGTAATGACCGTGAAAACGAGCGCGATGGCGAGCGAATGACGAGTTACAAAAACGCGGTAAGCTGCGCCGTAAGCCGGGGCGGGCGGTTGGTTGTGGTGGTGGATGCTGTGGATGGCGATGAGTCTGCGCCGTTCGACGCTGTGACACTGTAGTTGCTGCTTACTGCTCCAGTGTTTGCCTCCCGAAGGCTCCCAACAGAATCGATAGATGAGGCAGGCCGAAATGCTCCTTCAGGAAGGTGGTGGTGCTGCGCTCCGGAGATGTGAAAGATGGTGGAGCGGTGTCGCCATTGACGCCGGGGATTTGACTCGAGATCCAGAGTGCCGATCCGAAGCGGGGAACTTCGGGCATAGACTTCCCGACAGGGCCTAGCGACCTTGACCTGCCGGCCGCCGACTTGGCCTATCTACGTGGACAGGGCCCCGGGCCATGTTGTTGTTATTCCCACGTCGTCGGTGATGAAGACGAGAATTATATGAGACAATTGCGGTCGTGGAACGTTGTAGTATGGGTTGGTGCAGGCAGTTCATCGAGCACGGGTGGCTGTGTGTACGCGGCATCCAAGAACTTGGAATGGAAGAATGAAGTTTAGATGACCACATTTCCTGGGGACACGAGAGAGATGTTGGACAATATTGAGGCTCAATTCCAACCCGCCAGCACGGGATGGATCATTGGAATGTCCCACGGTTCGAGAACTGAGGAAAGAACAACTCCCGCGCCGGCCCAGAACACGGCCCCGAGCACGGGCCCGGCTTGGTGCAACCCCACTACAGCTCGGGTTCCGGCAGGCCAAGCTCCACCAACTGACGTACCTCTGTTGACAAATCTGAAATTCCCCTTCAGCTCCTTCCTCTCCTTCCTCAAAGCACTCAAACCAAAGGAAACTTTGCGGGCTGTTTGAAGTCAACAATCGCACGGAACGGAGATTTTTCGCCCACGAGCCAGCACAGGGTACCAGCTAAGTATCACAAGATTGAGTGCAATTCTGGTCAACCGCTGCGGCTTTCTCCTCTACCCCACCGAGCTGTAGGAAACCGAGTACCTACATGTAGGAGAGAAACCACAGCTTATATTGACTGCTTTCGTGCTAGCCAACTGAGTTGTAGTAGGAAGCTGCTTCCCCGTCGTCGTGGCCATTTTGCAAGTTCACGAGGTTTCCGAGCAATGATTTCGCTGACGCTTCCAATTGCTGGTCCCATAGTTACCGTCTCCGGCGACCGAACAGCCTGGCATCGTGCGGACGAATCGGTAGCATAAATCGTTCATTCATCTCGTCAATCATACAATTAAATACATTAAAAATACATCGCCATCGTCCGATAAGCCCTGACTCTCCGCCACGTGCTTTGACGGCGGCGCGACCCGAGACGCACCTTAAATCCACCGTCAATGGCCAGTCGGCATCCTGATATGACCACATTATAGGTATTCCCTCCTTCTGGCCATGGGATTCCATCCTCCAGACTCGCCGTACCGAATAATAGTTGGCAAAGAGGCTCGAATGAAGCAAAGACATGTTGGCTATCTCGTCGGCGCATCATGTCCGTTACGAGGCCGAGACACGAAGGAAGCGAGGAAAATTATCGGTCGAGCTGCCACTGGTCGTAAACGAAGCATTCGCACCAGACGCATTCCTCAAGGCCGCTCAAACCCGCTTTAAGGATGCTTTTTACGACTCGTCGCAACCAAAGGGCACAGTTGCCGCAGAAGATAATATGGGTCGAGTTTTGGACCTGTTCTTCGTCAAAAGACACCGGAACTATCGGCCTGGCATCGACGAAGCCCCTTTTCGCTTTCCATGTGGTGTGACCTAGCGACATTTTCAGGCATTCGACAAATGGGGTTCCCCGAGGTCGGTGCTCCGGCAGCACACTACCAGATAACGCCATGAGTCTTTTCACCGCCCTTCCATCTATTGTCCTTCTTAAGCCTGCGTGTCTTAATGCCGGTCCAGATATCTAAAACCGCCACGACGCTGACGCCCGACAGGGCAAGGAAGATAACCGCGGCAATCAGTAGGGACACCCCAATAGGGAACCATATCGAAGCCTTCTTGAGCGAGAGCCACTTATCGCCCTCCTTGAAATCGGTATCCAGCGCCTGCAGGCTGACCTGCATGGAGTTGAGGATGACGGAGCAGATCGCAAAGATGGTGAGCAGAGGTGCCAGACTGTGGGTAAGGAAGGATCCCCACTGCGGCCAGATGTGGAAAAAGGCCAGCTTCCCCCGGAAGAAGAACGAGGCCATGTTGAGCCGGCTGAGACGCAGCTCGCCGAACTCATAGCGTTTGGAGACCTGGTCATCGCGAGCGAGACTGAAGGGCCGGATGAAGTCGCACCACTCTTCGTATGTGGGGTGCTTGCCGTCTGTCTTTCTTGGGATCAGTCTTTTCTCAACGGCCAGTTCGAAGTCGACCTCATATTTGATTAGGAAGTAATAGCTTCGCATGAAGCCGAGGCAAGCCTTATAAACCTCTTCGTTGGCGTCGGCGATGTATTCCCAGAAGACTTTGCAGTAGAAGTAGGCTGGGACTGGCTTAATGAAGATCCGCTCGTAGTACCAGACCAGGTGCAGGCAGGGATGCTCGTCGACCTTGATCTCTCGGTCGTGCGCGCCTTGGTGGTGGAGGGGCATGATGTGTCGGTAGGAGGGGGTTTGAACCTGGATATGGGTTGGTATCCTCGCAGATCTGAACACCGGGTGAGAAAGCTTACGAATATGTATTTCATCCACTTCAGCAGGCGATCAGTTTTCTTGGTTAAGTGAGACCGTTCCAGGTACTCTGCCGGATGATCGTTGGGATCCGATGAGGAACCGTCAAGGTATACACGCGGCTGCCCAGGCAGATATGGCTTGCCAACATTATCCGCAGGTTTCAAGCCCAAGCGGATATCTGCGGTATTCGGGATCACAGTTCCTGCGATCTTGATCTGAGGTGTATTGCCGACCATGTCTTGGATGCGGCTCCAGTGGCAGCCCGGACCTTTTGAGGCAGTGGTGGCACTGGTCATGCTTCGAGGGATCCTGGAAGGTGTCATGGCCATAGCGGGTATCGAAGACTGTTGCGACTCGTCCTTCTCTGCCGCTGGTGGTGGTGAAGGAGGGCATGACAAGGGGCCTGTCGCCGTTGTCGCTATCGACCGTACATCGGATTCAACTGCGGCTCCCATCATGGTTGTCAGAGATGGGTAAGGTAGGTACCTAGGGCAGACTATCGGGAGCACGAAAAGAAAAGGAAGCAGATCAAAGTGCAGTTATGTCTTGACTATTTCACAAAGTGAGAAGAATGTGGATGGAGATATGCAGTGTAGTCAGCAGTCACACGACGGCCGAGATGGAGGCAGGCGGGTGCCTGATACTATTTAACCATAGAGGTGGGCGGCCATCGTGACCATTGGGAATTTGGGGGTCATTTGCCCATTTAGCCCAGCTTGGCTGCGTCAAGAAGTATCGCGCTGAAGCAGGCGGTTCGGAAGGCCCAAGAAAGTAATTAGTGGGCCTATGCAGGCCAATTCTGCTGTTTGTTATCTTCATGCCCTTGGGCATGAAGATAGGTGCATTTTGCTGTTTCCCCCAACAGCACCAATCATAACCCCGGTCACAACAACGCGTCTTTTAGCCCACGTCCTCGATCGGTACCAACTCTAGCTGCATTTCCGCCTTGTACCCCAAATCAGCACGCATAAAAAACAGCTGGATGAACCAAACGGGCCCTCTGTCTCGCTTTCTGCTATCATCTCAGCCACGATATCCATGCCAAACATCGACACTGTTGACGATGTCTACGCCGCACTCGAGCGTTCCAGAAGCGTTGACTTTCAAGTATCAAGATGGAAAGCCATGTGTTCATCGTCATGGATCTTCCGGTTGCTTGAAGAGGAGGGATAGGCCCATTCCAGAGGCCAAAGTTACATCAGAAGAGGTAGACGTAGGTATGCCTGCACCACGATAAGTGTTAGCAATCATAGTGTAAATCGAATCCTTTGCATGCAAGTTCTATCACTTCTGATCATCACCAGTTTCTACGGGTTTATCATCTTGGACTCTTGTAGCCATGCATGTGGCACCAGACTGCGGGATTTGATTCCTTCATTCCTCTGAGTTCATGTCTTCGATGTGAGTGCGGCCCGTCGTGCTTGCCGCACCCTTTCGGAACAGTGGCCTTCCTCTGCAATACTCGCTGCATCTTTGAACGCCTGTCAGAACCTTGTTCGTGTTGTTGTCGTGGTGGGCAATCATGGACGGTGAGACAAAAGTCAGTTTTCAGCTCGATGTTTGTTGGTGATAACTGGAAGAGCAAATGACACTGGGGAAGGCTGACCCCTTCTCAATCTCGCTACGGTCAACATTCCAGAACGACAAGGAAAAATCCCCGTCGGTGTGCGAACATAAGCCTGTCAAGGTCCGGCATCAGCAAGCAAACAGATCTGGTACCACTCACCTTGAACCCTAACCCGCGGTCAGAAGTACGATCCATGAAGGACGGCGACGCATGGAGACGTGGACGAAAGTGATGGCCGGCAACAGCAACGCCCACAGTCCGGCTTACCCGACCAAAATTGGCAGGTCGATGACGATTTCTCACATCAGCAGAAGCGGCTAGGGGTAAGGCGTAGCTGGCAAAGCTGCGAGGAAAAGATTCCGAGTTGGGGCTCGCCCGAACGGCAGCATGGCGTGCAAGTGAAAGACGTGGTGGTGGTGACGAGAAAAGGAACGATTGACGCTGCAGGCCTCATTGACCGGGTTTTGGTGTCGAAACGCAGCCACATTAGTGGTGACTGGTGGCCTTCTGGCAGGCTTCTGACGGGCTCTTTCCTCAGTGGACGGGATCTCCGTGTCAGTGAACATGCACATAGCCGTCCAATTTCTCCGAGCAGATATCTTGGTTGTCACTTCCATGGACCGTAAGTTGAGCCTTGTAGCAATGAAGATTAATACCGAAAGTGACACATCTCTTTCGACTGCGACTCTGCTGCCAACAGGTTGCGGGAATCATGGCACGGGAACGGATGTCATGTTACATACCTCGCAGGTCTTGGGCTCTTGGTGGGGGAGGTGCTGCGGTTGGTGCAGAAGCGCAGGCGCGGCTATCGTCTTGTTGGTAACATGGTAGCATCGCGTCCATTCTCCTCTTCTCAAGAGACTGACGAGACCGAGAGGCAGAGGCTTCGGACTGCAAGCTTGGGCGGGGTTTTCGAAGTGGCCACCGGCCCCCAAGTGTGTTGAAGATCCAGAGGCTTGAGGAGGCAAAGGAGGTCGGAATCGTGTACTGTTTCTGGTGGTGCTGTGTCGCACTGCCTGCCTGTGACACACGAAAAGTGCGAAAAAGTGATGTCTGGTTTTATGACATGGCTGATGGCAGTGAGGATGTTGGTTTGGGCCGGGAGAGGACGTTTGCCCCTGGGCAAGGGTTGTCGAGATTGGGTGGTTGTTGCTGGAAAGGATGAAGGGTTCGCAGACGGGATGAGAGCAACCTGGAAAGTTCCCGTCGGCATGGCCCGCATCGATCATGTTCCGTCCACTGTTCGAAGTGGAAATACAGCGGCTTGCAGCGGTGTTAACATGAAATGAGTCAGGCTGGTGAGGACTTATACATATGCTGTTAGGGATTAACAAGATATAGCGCCAGAGCAGTAACGGACGCTGTGCAGTGCACTAACATGAAGCTGGATCAAGTGTTTAGGAAGTGTAGAGAGGCGGGGCGGCCCCAACTGATGCCAAGCCTGTAGTGCACTGACACAGCCCGCTCCCCGCCTTCCCGGTGGGGCCTCTATTTTTGTGTTTGTTCTTTAACCCTGGCAATCTTGGCTTATTTTCTCCGCATTCTCCAAAACAAACACATCGTGATGATCGTCGTGTCACCAGTCACCACTCATCTCAACGACATCCCTCGACCTCACCAAATCCGACCCTCCCACAGTCGTCCAGCCCAAAGCCACTACATCTCGACATGCGCAAAGCTTTCAATGAGGGCTCTTCCTCAAAGTCCGCCACCGATACAATGACGACCCAGCGGTTGTCGAAGGTTGCTCGGACGTCTGGTCTTTGTCGTGGAATGCCGTGTTCTTTGTCATTCATAAGCCAGGCAGGCCAGGCCATTGACCCCGTCTCGTCCGTCAAATGATTACCTGACAGTTGTACACACCACAGTACATGCCCCTGCTGGTCAACTCAACTTCATCCCACTGTAACGGTCTCGTCCTTTGGCTGCTCATTGCCTGGCCGCCTTTCCCGCTCTTGGGTCTCCCGCCGGTGGATCGCCATCTTTTTCTTCTTCCCGTCAGGCGTCCGCCAACAAGCCGTCTGTCAACCCGTCACATTTCAATGCCAGCACCGAGTGGATGCAGCGATGCAGGTCGCAGCAGAAGTGGAAGGACAACAGTGTCGTCTGCATTCGACCCTGGGCGGGAACGACACAACTTCCATGAACCCCTCGCCTCGCTGGGCGGACTGTTAGCACGTTGGAGTACACACTGGAGGCACTACATCTCCTTGTCCTCTCCTCGCCATGGAACCCAATCAAAATGATGCTGCCTTCGGGCCAAGCTTTTCCATGTCGGCTTTTGGCTTATCCTTTGATGGAGCCTCCTTCACTTGTCGTTACTCCTTTGGGTAAGGTTGATTTCAGCCCATCAAGGCCGCCCCTACGGTCACCATCCTGGTCCGTCTTGGGTCCGGGTCCAGTATCGACTGCACTCGTTTTCCAGCCATTGTTCTTACCGGCCCATCCTCTACAGGCATTGGAATCCCGTCAGCTATCATCTGATGTAAAAGCTTTGGGATTGCCTACGTGCAGGTTCCTGAACCTCTCCCTTTCATCTCTTCTCATCGTCAACCTCTCTCCGTCCATCCTCGAGATTTCCTCCCTCTCCCATTCCTTATTCCCATCATACCACTGAACTCATCATGGCAAGCAGTGCAGAGGTAATCTCTCAACTCACCGCATACTGGGGATTCTCGTGCCCAAAAGGTGGAGCCTTCTACATCTGTCCTGAGAAGAAGCACGAGTTTCTCGGTTGCTGCACCGTCAATCCATGCACCGAGGAACGAAGTGGTGTCTGCCCGGACGACCAACTCGAAGCCGCTACCTTCTCTATAGCAAAATACGACATTCTTCCGGCGCAAGGATGCGACGTCTCAATTCAAGAAGCATTATTCTACACATGCAATGGTTCTTCGCCTCCATTTATGGGTTGTTGCGCTTCCAACCCCTGTAACGCTGGTTGTCCCCAGGATAAATTAAGGCCGGCGGTCCTGAACAACCTCCCGGGGGAGTGGACGAAACGGGATTATCTACTCAACCCTAACGGCTCTGGTATCAGCTATAACCGCACCAAAACCGAACCCAGCAGCAGCGCCAGCAGCACAAGCGAGCCCACCAGCAGCAGCACAAACCAGCCCAACAGCAGCACAAACGACCTGGACAGAAGCGGAGGACTATCCACTGGCGCTATTGCCGGCATCGCTGTAGGCGCTGTTATTGCAGTCCTCGTCATTGTTGCCGGACTCATGTGGAAGTGCGGATGGTTCCCAAGGAAGAAGAAGGCGGAGGAAAACAAGCAGGAGGCGGATGTGCCCGGAGCAGCCATGTCTCATATGAGCCCTATGACTCCCATGACCCAGCAAGCATACCCACACCAAGGACAACAAGGATACGGATACGCCGATGAGAGCGGACGGTCGGTCATGAGCAGCCCAAGCACAGGCTACATCCGAGGTAAGAGCCAAGAGTCTACTATCCCCTATTCCTCCCCGCCATCCCACTGATCAGACTGGCTAATGCTCAGTCTCTCAATATGCAGACTCCTACGTGAGTGGCGTCACTGCTCCCGGCAGCCAGTATGGTCCTCTTTCCCCCGCCCTTTCCAAGGCAGGTCTCCATAGCCAGCACGCGTCTCCGAATCTTAAGCAAGAAGGCTTTGATCCAAAGTACGGCTACAACGGCTACAACGGCTACCAGAACAACGGCTTGGGACTAGGTACCGTTTCAGAGTTGCCCGTCACCGACCACCACTTCGGCGCGCAGGAATTGCCTGCGGGGGACTATCCCGGCTTTGAGATGGACGCCGGCGCCGTTCAGCCCCCACAGGAGCAAAACCAGCAACAACAGCATGCCAGTCCCCAGGGAGGCGATCGGCAAGACGTCAACCAGGAGCACGCCACTCAGCATGTCGAAGAGAGGAGGAATTGATCGAAAAGAAAAACGAAAACGAAAAGGGGGGAATGGGTAAAGAAGATGACATGGAGGGAGCCATGGTCTATAGGGAAGATGATATCATGGACGTTTAGGATGCCACGGCGTCACGGCGAATAAGGGCATCGGGCGTTATAGATGCATGCATTGTACTCCCCCAAATCGGGGCCTTAATGCAGATGTCAATGTTTACGACATCTGTATAATACTTCTTCCACTGTTACCAACTGTTACCAACTTGATCATATATCACTTTTACCCCTTCTTTCACCTGCTTTGAGTTGCTGCCCACTAATTATACTTACCTAAGTCTTCTTCATCGGCTGCATAAAGCTTCAATCATAAGATCTCTCTCTAGCTTCTGCTCGAACAGAAAGCTAAAACTAGTAAAAAGCAACCCCTGTGCGTAAAACCCCAATGTACTCTTTCCAACACACTAGCTAACGGCCACTCTGCCCAGTACCCATGCTCCCAACCTTCCAGAGGCAACAAGTTACTTCAATCACTCCTTCTCTTCACTCATGGACAACATGAACCTGGATGCGAATACGATCTTGACTCGCTACTTGGTAAGATGCTATATCAACCCCCCTTACCCCTACTCCAACGATATGCGAGACTGTTGTCTAATAATGGTAGTTGAACAAACGACCAACGGCCAAATGAAGAAGTATATACAGATATCGGACCCTTTCAATCCAGTCGACTATCATCAACCATCGACCGAAAGAAAGCCCACAAAGTATTCACAAGAACTTTAATCACCTTCCCCGTATCTTTCTCCCCCCTTCCCCTCTCCGAAGTCTGAACTCCTCACCTTCCTCCATGACACCCGTACCACCTTCCTCTATCAGCCTCTTGCCCTCACCCAACCCCTTACAAACACTGCGAGTAATAATCATTTTGGACCTTGCAGCTCGACCCGCTCGCGCACGAAGTGCACCCGCTATATCCAATGCCGCCGCACTGTCCCCACTTGGCCACCGAGCAGCCGGAAGGGCTGGTGGGCTGGCTGCCCGCGGCCGTGGTGGTGGCAGCCGCCTTGGTGCTGGTGGCAATGACGGTCGAGGTCTTGAGGGTGGTGGGCTGGGATGGGTTAGAGCCACCACCGTTGCCGGAGCCGGAGCAAGAAAACTCGGCGGGGCCGGGGACGGTGTAGTTGTTGAAGTTGTTGTAGATCTTTTTTTGGGGGGTTAGTATTTGATAGGTAGGTGTGGAGAAGAGAATGGGGAAGAGGAAGCACAAAGGGGTAAGGGGCTGTAAGAAGGAGTGGGAGCGGAGGGCAGGGACCACCGAGCAGTTCGACTACTCGTTCTTTCCCACTCGTCCTTCATCGCTCCTTCTTGTATACCCTCCGACCGGAAGTTTGGGGAAGGAGCGACCTGGTGATCTGGAAAAGGGGGGGGAGAGAGGGAAAGAGACTTACGTTGACGGTGTAACCGGGGTCGGTGTCCTTGAAGGCTCCGGGGATGGAGACGGTGGCGGGGGAGGCGCTACCGCCGCCCGTCACGGATATGTGAGCGCAGGAGAGGTAGAACTGGGGGATGCCTGCGGGCCAGGGGCTAAGATGAAGGATTCGTTAGCTCTGTGTCCTTTTACTTCTTTCGATCACGGCACAGGAATGATGCAACTCACTTGTGGATACCAATTTGCTGAATACGCAGCAGATAATCACCCGAGGGAATGCACGAAGGGATCGTGAAGGTGTAAGTATCCGACAAAGTCCAGCCACCACCGGGGAAGGTAGCACCCCAGTCCTTGATCTTGAACCAACCGCCCGAGCCATCATAGCTGGAAAGGGATCCGGGAGCCTTGGAGAGGTAGACGGAGGTGGGACCCTGGTGGTAGACGGGCGTGTCGGTCTTGAAGGTGACCTGGGAACCGGCAGCAACGGAGAGGGTTTCGACGCCGGAAGCGCTGGCGCCAACGTTGCACCGAAGGTCGTTGGAGGTCAAGTCGGTCACGGGCGAGTTGTAGTTGGTGTGCTTGCGGATGTACTGCCATACCGGGTTGACGGAGGTGCCGGCGCCGACTTGTTGGAAGATGTAGTGGGCCGAGGCCTCGCTGGCGGCGAGGGAGAGGGCGGCAGCGACTGAGAGCTTCATGATGGGCTATTGGTACGAGGTGGTGTCTAGTAAGGAATGGATTGTCAAAGCTGCGTTGACCGGGCTGGCAGGTAGATCCAAAATCTGGCGTCTTGGGACTTGAGGCTGGAGGCGAGGAGAGCAAAAGGAACAAGACCTAAGAGGGTGCGTCCCAGCCAGATATATAGCACTTGGACCCAAGAACCATGATCCGTTCCCGAACGTACCATCGTCCACACGGACTTACATACACATCGATCACAAACCTGGTCATCCGAGATATTGGAGGATGGGAAGCCCCCACCTCGACGGCGACACCAACCCAGGATTTGGCATCAACGTTGCATGGCGCAACAAACAGCGGCCCGGTAACCGGAGCAACGATGTCTACAAGCCATGCCGGGACCTGGATGAGCGAAGGCTTGATGTTCTTGTCAAATCCAGATGTGTTCAGTAGAGGACGTTCCGGTTCCCGTTGCGGACATGGACGTCCGCCCTTCCCAAAGCGGTTCGAGGTCGTGGTTAATTGGACCAATGGGCGTTAAGGGGTTAAATTGAGGACTATGCGAAAAACCTCCATGCACTCCACAACCGGGTTGCGGTTGTGGTACTCGAGGTTAGCTCCGGGTTGTTTTGGTGATCCAATGTCACCTTCTTGGCATCTATCATGGGTTTCGGAACGTGGCCCTCCTCGTCTAGCGACTTCTAGGGCCTGGGCAGCGATCGGAACCACGGGACCGAACTCCACATGTTTCGAAACATCAACAACCTCGACCCCCGGTGACGACGTTTCATGAAGGCGCCCACTGGCCATGCCTGACGTCAATACGCCTTTCGCTTCGCTGCATCTAAAACATTGGCGATGGTAGGCAGTTGGTGGTGGGCAATTTAGATCTTGTTAAGCGATGGCCTTGTTCATATTGGGTGAGTGTGCTTGGGGATTGCAAAGGAAACAGCCGTTATGCGTGGGCAGGATTGCATAAAGGGGTGGAAGGAGGATGATCCGTTGATGTAAGTGTGTTCAAATCTGTTAGGTCTATTAGTATCGAGGAAACACAACATGACAAACCCATCTCAGTTCCTCTCCAAGTTCAAAGTCCAAAACGCACAATGTTCAGTCATCGGTCTCGAGAACTCCTCTCGCAGGCTTCCATTCAAAGTGATGGTTACCCGTTACCGGTTTACCCGGCTGGGCCGTTTTCTGGTCGAACATGTGAGCTCCGAAGTAGCCCAACTCGGCCTCCTGGAACTGGGTGGGTAGCTCAGTCGACCCCGAGTACTTGTAGTACTCTAAACTGGTATCCAGCGCTCCAGGATGCAAATCAAACTCGATAGCCTTCAGTACAACCCTCTTGAGCGACGGGTACGTCTTTGGGAGCTCGCCAGCAATCATTTAGTGTCCAATGAGATCGTCGTTGTCGTGCTCCCTCGATCGATACACGGTCTCGAGCAGATCGACAATCCCATCACTCTGGATGATGCATCCCTTGCGCCAAAGTTGCAGTACATCGGCGAAGTCGAGCTTCCAGTCGTTCTCTTCGTTGGCCTTGGAGAGGACGTGCAGCCCCTGGATAGAACACATGAGGAAGGAGGCATAGGCGGCGTTGGACTGGTCCTCATGGAACTTGTCCTTATCGAAATCGTCGATTCGAGCCGGCTTTACGCCCTTCCCTTCCAGGGCCTGCTTGACCGTCTGTCTCCGTGCCGCATCTGCCGAAGCGACTCTGGGCAGATGTCAAGTAACACTGCAATGGTTGGATCTGGCACATGGAGTCTGGTGCCTTCCTGGACCGACCACGTCCCCGTGCCCTTGGAGTTGTTCACAACTTGGACGACCTTGTCACGTACATTGGGGAGTACGTAGTTGCCCTTCTCATCCTTGGTTCGACAGATATCGGCACAGATGTTGCTCAAGAATTTGTCCCTCAACGGCTTCTGCTTATCACCGTTCCACTTCTCAAACACAGTACCAATTTCCTCGTAGTTCATGCCCAACCTGATGTTCATGATAGCCCAGGCCTCACAGAGGGCAGTCATCATTCCGTGCTCGATGCCGTTGTGAATCATCTTGACGTAATTTCTGCATCCGCCAGGACCAAGCTTGGCTACACATGGCCGTCTCTTTGTGTCTTTGCATGCGATCTTTTGGAGAACGGGAACACCTTGTCGAGGGCCTCCTTGCTGCCACCAGGGGAGATAGAAGGACCATGCCGAGCAGACTGGTAGCCCCCAGAGACGCCCATGCCAATTCAATGGATCCCCTTTGGTTCAACGCGGGCCTGTCATCTCTTAGTGGCTTTTCAGTGCTCGTTGGAGGCGTCCAGGATGATGTCGCCTGGCTTGAGGTAGGGTTCGAGGGCATCGATGCTATCGTCAGCGGGGCCGCCATGGGGAATGCTGAACATAAAGACCTTTGGATTATTACCATCCTCCAGAACCTCACAGAGAGACTTGTGGTCGTCGTGGTACGGGATCTCGACCTCGTGCTTGCTTACTTTGGCGTGGGACTGGAGAGCTTCGACGTCCTGCTTGGAGGGGTCGTAGTAGTGCGTGTGAATGCCGTGCTCGGCGAACAGGAGCGAAATCATGCCGCCCATGCTTCCAGTTCCGATTATGCCAACCTGAACGCGCCATGATCTTTAGCTGGGCCGTATTATTCGAGTGTCTGGAGAGCATCCCTACCTTTTTGACGTCCATTTTGGTCCAATGATGCCGGGGTTAGGGTCTCGTGTGGGGTCCATGGTGCTGGAGTGTTGTTCAGGGACGGTGTCGTTTGCAAGCGTCAAACGAATTTGTGTCGCGTGAAGCTGTTGGATGAAAGGCTGTATACCGTTTGTGTTTCTTTCAATGTCTCAGTTTCAATCTCTCTTCGTTTGATGCAAGAATCTTCCTTCTTCTTGCTGTTCTCGCTCTTGTGGGGGAAACGTTAATGTGGGGCAAATCGAACTGTCATTGTGGGACGAACCGCCTGGGGTGACAATCATTGACATCATCGATGGCCAGCAAGGTACCCGCTGCAGCAGTCCACCAGCACCACCAAAGAACACCAACAGCAACCCAAACAACCAAAACCAACAACAAAACAACAAAAAATCCTACAATATTCCAATTAGCATCCTCACGTCAACCCCGAGTTCTAAGCCTAGTCACAGCAAGCACAATGCCGTTCGCTCTCGCCTCCTGTTCCATTGGGCTTCCCAAACACACACTCCACCAAAAGATCGAAGCCATCCGCCACGCCGGCTTCGAAGGCATCGAGCTCTCCTTCCCCGACCTCCAATCCTACGCCAACCTGCATTTCGGTCGCGACATTGCCGACGACGACTACGACACCCTCTGCGAAGCCGGGCAAGCAGTTCGACAGCTCGTTGAGCGCCACAACCTCAAGATCTTCGTCCTACAACCCTTCTCCAACTTTGAAGGATGGCCCGAGGGCAGCAAGAAGCGCGAGGACGCCTTTGCGCGTGCAAGAGGATGGATAAGAATCATGGAGGCCGTGGGGACGGATATGCTCCAGGTTGGCTCGTCTGATTCCGAGGGCATCGCTACCGATCCCGACCGAGTGGCAGCCGATCTTCGAGAGTTGGCGGATATGCTGGCCGAGAATGGATTCAAGCTTGCGTACGAGAACTGGTGCTGGTCCACGCACGCCCCAAAATGGTCGGATGTCTGGAACATTGTGCAAAAGGTGGACAGGCCCAACGTTGGACTGTGCCTTGATACGTTCCAGTCCGCTGGCGGGGAGTGGGGAGATCCTACGACGGAGTCTGGCAGGATCGAGACGCCAGCTATCACGGAGATGGAGTTGTCGGTTAGATACAGAGCCAGCTTGAAGGAGTTGGCGGAGACGGTGCCGGCCGACAAGATCTTCTTTTTCCAGATCAGCGATGCGTACAAGGTTCAGCCGCCGCTGGATGACAAGCCTGATCCGGAGTCGGGGTTGCGGCCAAGGGGACGCTGGAGTCACGACTATCGCCCGCTTCCCTACGACGGTGGTTACCTCCCTATCGAACAATTCGCAAAGGCGGTGCTGGACACGGGCTTCAACGGATGGTTCAGCGTGGAAGTATTTGACGGGAAGTTTGAGGAGAAGTTTGGCCAGGACTTGAACAAGTATGCTCAGAAGGCGATGGATTCTTGCAAGGAGTTACTATCGAAAGCAAAGGAAAAGGAGACGCAGTGAATGTCATGAAGACGACTACGGCAACCTCCTAGTAGGTACCCTACAGCACACCGACAATTAAGCACAGCAAATTTTGTTAGCCATCATTCTATCTCCTTCATTGCCCTTTCTCGTATCGTTCTTTGCTTCGATTTCCTGGTCTAGCTGGCTTTTGCAGTGTTTATAAGGGATCTAACATCAACCGGTAGCAGCGGCATGTTGAAAGCGACGGTAGGCCGAATGTCAACAGTACCCTAACCCATGTTTTCGTGGGAAACCCCGGGTCCTTATGAGGTTCAAGCTTCCTTTTCACTGCGCTCAGTCCTTTCCTGAACCTTTTCCTTGGGAGCCTCGGTGCTGGCAGCGGACTCCTACTTCATCGTCCTCCCTCTCCCCCTCCTTTTCCTCATCCTTGTCCTCCTCCTCCGCCAACGTGTCACTCCCAAGTAGGGGTATCGCTGTCATCTTCGTCAAACACATGACTAGCCTCTTCCACCCAGCCCCCCCACGCGCCACTCCAGGGCAATTCGTCCGTCAACTTCTTCATCCTCAAGGGCTCCTTCCTCGAGATCTTCTTGGTTGAGATCTTCTCCCCCGAGAACTCCTCCACATATATATCCTCATCCGCGAACTTCAACTCCTTCATGAACTCCTCAAACTCCCGCGCAAACTCAGGCTTCCTCTTCTCCTTCTTCTTCTCCTCCTCATGCGCCCGCACGCGTTCCTCGCAACGTTCCATGGACCACTCCATCGTAGCCACCTTCTCCTCAAAGGAACGTAAGTGCGTGACCACGACCTCCATCATAAAGTGTATATCAACCATGAAATCCAGTTTCATACGTGAAAAATACTTGATGGCGGTGCGCATATCGTGACCCTCCTTCGCCAGCTCTTTGGCACGGTCGAACAGCCGCTTCCTCTCCAAACTGTGACTCTCGCCATTCTCCTTATAACCCTTCACCCACTCCTTACATCCCACGTGGAGCTGCGACAACTGGTTCATCGAGAGGTCGTCGATGTCCAAGGGATGGTCACAGCTGATAGGCCGGGAGCTGCCCTCCTTGGCAAGGCGCTCGCGTAGTTCGATGAAGCGCAGGTACGGAGACACGGTGCCCCAGCGGGGCCAGAGAGTGGCGGCTTGTTGGGAAAGGTAATGAGGGTTGGCCACTGTCAAGTCAAAATTGGTCAGGTACAACTGAGGTGAATACCGTGAAGCGCTTGCCTCATTTTATCTCGGGTCAAACTTACTTTGCGCCTCCCAAACGCCGATGCGGCCGGCTTCAACCAGTAGCTCAGCTTGCTGGTGGACGGGGTAGTTGCTACTGCCATCGATGATCTCATTGTACACGTCCTCCACCATCTTCTCGGGTCCATCGTAGATGCCCTTCTCCCTCAGGACCTCCTCAGTCTTCTCTTGCATTCTCTCGAGCCTGATCTTGGCGATGTCACGCAAGTGCTTGCGAATCTGCTGGCGCGAGGTAGTCACGCACGAGAAAATGCCATCCTTCTTGACCTCCATCTTGGTCTGTCTCTTCTTCGCCACGATTAGAGGGAAGTTTGTCTCCTGAAGTTGAGCTTGAGCTGCAGGCGCGCCCGATGAGAGCGCTTTTGTGGAGTGAGTGGTGGGGACTTCGTGAAAAGGAGGTGTTGGATTTGAGCGACGTTTGCCTACCTTAAAATCTTCGATGGCGCCTCCTCCTGAAGGTTAAATCTGAGCCGCGCCCGATGAGAGCAGCTTGTTGTGGAGTGAGTGCTAGGAACTTTTTTTTTTGAAAAGAAGGTGTTGGATTTCGAACGTCTGCCTACCTTGAAATCTTCGATGGCGCCGCGCCGCTCAAAGGTGAAGGGAGTTGTTGTGTTTAATGCAGGTCCCCAAGTGGGTGGATATTTGGGACTGTGAGATCGGAACTTGAAAACTTTGAGGTTGACTAGGTGGTGACAGCTTCTTGAGTCCAGCCCACTCTAGGGGCAGGAAATCCGGGCCCTTGGTGCGCAGTATGAACCAAAAAGACGCGGTCGCGAATCGTTCAGTTCTCTCTGATGACCTTGGAGGAAGGTCGTACTGAAAGTGAGAGCTGGTAAAGAAGTCGCGAGGTGTTCTGATGGTCAAGAAGGAAGGACTGAGAAAAGGCGAATGTGGGGTGAGAGGTGTTGCTTCTCGGTGGGTGAAGGAGGGGAAGGAAGTGAAGGAAGGGAATTCTTGCTTGTGGTCGAGGTTTCTGGGTCAACCCAGGGCTGTGGATGGGGCAGGGCTTTCTGCCAGCTGTAAAGCAATGACGACGGGAGTGACAGCGGAAGGAAGGCAATGGAAGCAGGTAAAAGGGGGCTCGCTCTTGTCGACTCCCCACCCGGATACAGCGTATTGCGAGTTGCGGCTCGCTGCCTTGGGTGTATTATACCTGCCTGATTCAACATTCTCAAGTTCTCATACCCGTTGGCCACATCATGACATTTGACACCTTCTGGACACCGTCGTCAGCATTATGTCAACTCCCACTCATCAAAGACGAAGGTATTATGCCATCTGACGAGCTCCTACTGCCTTTGAGACAAAATTAAATCGTCGCAACTTAGGGTTCGCGTTTGCATCTCTTCGCCTACAGGTGGGTGACTCTCCAACAAAGGTTTCAGACTGTACCTACCTTAATAACCAGACCAGACGACAAGTATTGAGTACCTACTACATGCCATCCCTCAGCTTTGCAAAACAAAGACCCCCTGCCAAGGCTTCTCAAGATCATTGGCGAGACCTATCTTGATCACTTCAAGCTTTCTATTTATATCCTTAGCCCAGCTAGCGACTGCCTCGTTTACATATGCCTTTGTCGCCAGAACGGAGACCGCTATTTACTGGGCTCTGACGCGTCTTTACTATGCGTCAGTGCCTGGCTCATAAGCTTTGAATGCTTTTCATGTAGAGCTTAACTTACCGCACCACCCCTTTTGTCTTGCCACACCATATTTTGACTTGCCCGCACCATATTTGCCCTATATAACAACCGATAACAGCTAACATATAAAACCCCACGTTTTATATAGTAAAACTAGCCCGTAAAATATTTCAAACATTCAATTGCATTAACGAAAAAACTTAGCGATTTTTTACATACGATATTTCCCACACAATTGAAGCCACGTTTCTACACAACAATAACACAACATCGCTACACACTCCAAACCGACTGCACAAAACCCCCCTAAATCGACCGCACTTAATCGAATAATTAATAATAAGGCGCTCGTATATTATATTTAATTATATTCAATTAGTTATATTTTTACAATATCTTCGCAATTATTTCGAATTTCCTCTATAGTTAACTTCTATACCGCTATTACTAACGACCGTTCCCTTAATCCTTCCCTAAATGAATATAGTGACCGCGACTACGCCTCTAATCCCTCTCCTACCCTAAGTAAAAATCCTGTTAAAATTATTAAAGCTAACGAAACTACCCTAAACGAACAATTAATATAAGCCATCGATCTAAACGATAAACTCTTTTCTATAAGCCTTATCCGAAGTGCAATAATATAAATAGCTATCTATAATTTCGAATCTTATTATTGTATAAATACCCCGTACCTATAAAGACTTATTACTATTATTGTAACTCGAAGAAAAATATACGGTATTACTTATTTAAAATTGTTATTAAATGCGTTAGCGACGATTTATTTACAATTATACTTACTAACTTCGAATATCGTAATTAACCTTCTACTCTTATAATAATTATTTCTCCTTACTACTATTTAATAATTATAAACGAATAAAATAAATATATCTATAATTTCCTTACGTAGAAAGAGTTAACAATCCGTACTGTAAAGCAATTTATAGAGCGGAAATATTTAAATCTTCTATTTAATACGAAGGATTATTCCAACCTACAATACCGCGCCCCCAAAGTATAGAAAGCTAACTATACTAATATTTAAAACTTTATATAAATATTAAATAAAGAATAAAAATTCGGTTAAAAGGAGAAAATAGTTACCTACGCCGCAGTCGATATTTAAAAAGACGAGGATAATAACAAAATATTTAATACCGTTTTTTAAGTCCTTATAAAATAATTTAAATTCTAAAAATAATTCCCTAACGTCTTAATAATCGATACGACCTATAAAACTAACTGCTTTTAGAAGCCGTTAAGTATAAAGGTTATTATAATTTCTATATATATAATTATCCTAATATTTTAATATCTAATTAATAACGAACAAAAGGAAAAGGGCTTTAAATAATACTTCGAATAGCTACAAGATATAATAAGGGATATAAAGATTAGGAAGCCTTATATTATTATTTTAAATAGCGACCCCCAATTTACCGCTACGCTAAATACCGCCTTCAATAGTATAAAGTACTAATGATATATATAATATTTTAATAATAATATTATTACTACTATTAAGAAATATTAAAAGGGAGAAAAGAAAGCGAAGGTAAAGAAGGGTAGTAATTAAAGGGGTAGGCGCGGCTCTTAAAGAGGGCGCGGCGGGTCCTAATCAGATTAATTATAATCAATTTAATCGACCCAACCTTCTTCCTAACCTTCCTTTCAACCCCCTTAATCTACTTAGCCCCGGCAAAGCGATAATAATAATTTCGACCCAAATATTATAAATTTCGAGGTACTCTAGCGAGCGCATTAAAAAGTCCGTACGGTTATTAGAACGTAAGTTTAAATAGGTTCCCCCCCTACCTAGGTAGTATAAATAAAGACTACTTTCTTTATATACTAATAATATATAATATTTAGTAACGATCTATATAATTTTAAGAAGGCTAAACGCTTTATAGATACTAATTTTAAAAATACTTAACTAAAATTATTCAAATATATTAACGACGAACTTATACCCTATAAGAAAGAGTAAATTAATTATTATACTAAAAGGCTCCCTAATTATAACTATAAAATAACTTCCTTAAATAAATCGACTAATACTAATATTAAAGTAAAGGGATTATTAATGTATACGGGCTTTAATAAAGTATATTATACAATTAAAATAATTATTAAAAAGCGGTATGATTCGTATAAGGAGGGTATTATTACCTCTAATTCCCGGGTTCGCCGCAATTACTTTAAAATCGACTAATTAAGTGATTACAAACTCCAAATTACTAATTAGGGGTTAAATTTACTTATAAAGGAGTATAAAAAGGCTTTTAGCGCTATACGAACGGTAAGAAATCCCTACCCCCAAAATTTACTTACTTATAATAATACTTGTACAATTTAATATTGGTTGCCTTACGTATACGAACTATTAAAACAGTACAATAAAGACTACCCTAAAAAAGCCCTAATTAATACCGCCGATTACAATCCTTTCTAATATTTAGAAGAAGCTTTCAATAAAAAGGATCATTACCTTCGTATAGTATTTATAACGAAAGCAATTCCTAAAGGGCGCCTTAAGAACCAATATGGTCCGTTTAGTAATAAGGCAATTATACTAAAGCCCGCTTCGTCTAATAGGAGAAATCCCTGTAATGCAATTCGAATTAGGAGAAGTAGCCGTATATTTAGCGCTACGAGATATGATTATTCTCGAATCGAAATCTCTAAGCCCAATTTAGAAGCGTTGGATGAAATTAATAAAGAGGCTAATAAAGAAGCGGCGGCCAACGAACGAAAGGCGGCTAGCGATAAGGATTATATTATTATTAATAATGATACTTAACAGCCAAATTAAGCGCTAAAATATAAAAGGGGTAGACTTAGAGAATTAAGTAAGGGGAGGGAAGGTAAAGTTCTAATTCTAGCCGCTTCCTCTAACCGCTTAGTACGTATTTCCTACAAACGCCCTATTCTAAAGCTATAGTTAGGCTTACCACTAAATTTACTGCTAAATTCTATTAATAAGGATAATGTTAAGAAGGAGTACCTTACTACTTTAAATTACACTATAGCAGAATAGAGGAAACGGGTAATAATTAAAAGGAAGGAAAAGGAGGTAGTAGATAAAGAGGAGAGGTAAATTTACCCGTTAAAAGATTACGTAGAGGACCCTAATCTACGTAGAGTATAGCTAGGCAATAATTGAAGAAATACCCTAATTATAGAATAAGAGGCTCAGTTGAGCCTTATAAAGCTGTATAGAGCCTTATAGAGCCGCAATACTACGTAAATATTATAAGAATATTATTCGTTTAATACTAGAAAATATCGCTAGATAACTTAGTGCACCCTGCTGACTTGGCGTACCCTTCTTAACTTAATACACTATAATATTCAAAAATATTAAAAATACTAAAATTTCTATGTGAAAACGGCTTGTAATTATAACAGCTAACATATGGTACGGCAAGTTAAATATGGTGCGGCAAGATAAAAGGGATGGTGCGGTAAGTTAAGCTCTTTATATAACTATCCTAATAACATTCTTCTCTATAGGTTTCTATCTAATACATATGTGTTCCTAAGTGCTGTAACGGCCTTTTGGCCCTTAGCTAGAGAACATAATTTATACCAAGATGTCTCTACATTTGATCCCATCTTATAACTACCGTATTAAAGCCATTACTATCTCTTAGCATTCTTAGTATAGGGTGGATATAATCTATACATACTTACCCTATATATAAGCTAGACTTCGTCTCCCTTTTTTACATTTGTCTTTCTTTCTCTTCAATTAATTAAAATATTCACCACTACTTTCGTCGTCTCTTATATTCATACGTAATTACCTCCTCAGTATAATTCAATAGGTTATAAGTCCGGACACGCTATACGTTCCGTAAATAATAGTTAAATCTATAATCTTTATTTACCCCCCCTTTCCTTCCTTTTTCCCTCTTATTACCTTTTGTCTTCGAAAAAAAATACTATTCGTATTCCAAAAGGATTACGCTTCTTACTCAGCGTAAATACCCCTATTAATTATAGCCGTTATATATATAGTCTATATTCGTACAAACTATACGTACGGACCATCGTATATACAATATATATAGGAAAAACTTTGACAATTTAAAACGTAGAAATATTTTACTACGTTATAAACATATTAGATTTTTCCCAATATTTGCTATTATGGAATCTATTACATTTTACGAGAATTTATTATCTTTATCAAAAATCGTTCGATTTCTAACGTATTACGAAATTTTATTTACCTTTATATTAATAGAAGCGCAATTTATTAAATAAAGACCGCTTTCGCCCATTCCGCTATTTAATTAATACTCTATATATTCCGCTATTACTGTTGCTTCGCCGGTTATAATATTTATTATATTATTTACTATTATTTTACGTTATAATATTTATAAATTCCTTATAGGCCGGATATTAATATTTATATTTATAATTCAGCGCGATTACTTTATATAATATTTTTAATAAAAAATATATTAATATAACTTCCGGCCGCGCCTTATAAAACTACCGTTTACCCGCCGCTATTATAATTACTGCAATTTTCCTTATTTTTTAAAAGATATTTCTACCGTACCCCAAATCTTTTACAAATCTTTCTAAAATTTAACTTTTACCGTACTATTATTATAATTTTCTAGTATTACTTTTTTAAACCTTATCTAAAATTTAATATTACTTTTATCCCCTAATTCTATAGAATTTTAAAGTTTTATTACTGTAATTCCTCCTTTAATTACCACTCTTTTTTCTACTTTTCTTCTAATTCCCCCGCTGCTATATTCTAATACCTAACCCCGCCGAATATCCAAATTATAATTATACTTCATAAAAGCCTTAATAAAATTATCGCCCTCCTAATTATCGTTAATAGAGGCGATAATTGTATTGCTTAATATTACGCCCTTACTACCTATATTTCGGCGTATTCTAAATATAACGTTATTAATAATTTTAACTCCCCTATCTATCGCCCTAATATCCCTGAATAGAAATATTACGAAAAAGTCGAAAATTAAAAGACCGAATAATACTAATAATTCAACTTCTTTATTACTAAAATCGCTATAACGACCTATAATAAATTCATGAATTATAATATAAAAATAATTGTAGAGGCTTTCCAATAGGTTTTCGACAATTATTGCCTAAAAGATTTTAAAAACTTTATTAATATTCTAATTCGGTTTTACGCTACTACCTTCGCTATTTATAATAGTATTACTGATTACGCTAACCGGCTATAAATTATTTAATATAAATTTATTAAAATAGATCTTAATTATTACCTTCTACTTAGTTTTATAGTAATCGATTATTTTATCCGGTATTTAGGCCCCGTATATATTACCTTCGTTCTTAAATTTAATTAAAAATATATTATCTTATTAAAATAGGACGAATTTAATAAAATTGCCCGGACCCCGGTTATATTTAGTAGGGCTAAACGTACTACTGAAGTTAAAGAAATTCTAATTAAACGCTAATAAACTAAATAATAAAGGGATAATACTAATAAATTAATATTTAATACGCCGGCCTAATTAAAAGCCTTTATAATTCAATATATAATTAAAATTATTAAAACCGTTATTAATACTAATAATAAAAGACCGTATAATATTAATAAAGAACGCTCCTAAGTACCTTATTCGGTATATAAAATATTAAACTATAGTAATTTCTATTATAATATTTAATACTCTAAATATTATAAAAACGCGAATTAGTCCGTAAATTAAAAGGATAACGACTAACCCTCTAATTCAACCGCTATACTCCTGGTAATTATTTTTACTAATAAGGAATTTGAAATTAAAATTCTAAAAGATTTATGTTCTAACAAACGCCCCTATTATAATTAAAAAACCGGTAACCTATAATCTATTACCAATTCTTCCAAATTTATAAGCTATATAATATTCAGTTTTATTATAACCGACCCGCCGCTTATTCTATCCCTATATCCATCCACTTATCCGTTCCTACTAATTATATATTCTTTATATATATTATTCTCTTTAATAATTTTATTATCGCTAATATTTACCGTTTTAAATACTATACTGTTAATAGCCTTACTATTATTAATATTTATTATTTCGAATTATTTAATTGCTTTATAATTAATTATTTACTCTAACCCTACTTATATTAATACCGTTTTAATTAATTTACTTTTTCCTGTTATAACCCTCTACTTAATTCTAAATTTATAGAACGCGTTACCGTACTATCTGCTTTAAAATTTTATTGCAAATTTCTAAATCATCTTAAATATATTATCGTTATCAATTTTAATACTATAAATCACTTCTTTTATAATAAAGTCGGTTTTAAAAGCGTTCGCCCTTGTATAGGCCTTCTTATTATAAGAATAAATAATATAAAAATTACCCTAAAGGCGATAAGTATTTATTTATTACGTATTTTTATTTATAAAGGCGATTCGTTTTATATTTTACTAGAAAATACGTACTATTTACCCCAAATTGCCTACAACCTCCTATTTATATTATAATTCGATTGTAAAGGCTTTATTATAATATTCGGAAATGGTTTAATGATTAAGACTATATGATTAAAAGATCCGCTTTAGAAGCTTTAATACAAATAGAATATATATAGTATATTAACCAATTAATAATTAAATACTATGCTTTACTTTCGCTGTTTATACCATCGAATAAAAGAAGTTTAAAATATAATATAATCGCCTTACCTATTTTAATAAAGGAAATATTATTTCCCTTTAAACGATATTTAGTAGTATTTATTCTACCCTTAATATTTATTTTTATAATAAATACGTACTAGGCCGTCTAAAATAAATTCCTCATAAAGGATTAATATATAAAGGGAGTCGACCCTTTAAATATATTTATATATATAATTATAACCCTTTTCGCTTCAAGGGTTTATAAGAATAATAGTATTAAGTTATTATTATAAATAATTTTATATAATACGTTTAAACCTATACTATTAAGATTAAAGACGAATTTGTTCCTATAGTAAAATAATAATATAATAAATTCGATAGGTAAGAATGTAGAGTTTATTATATTTATTTTAATTGGGCTAGCGAAAATATTAATAAACGATATTAACTCTAGTATACGAACCGTTTTATATAATTAATATATTTGGTAATTAATTAATATAAATAAAATAATATATTAGAATGCTTTAATAGGATTTTATAAGAGCGCTTCACTACTATTTTAGAGGATAATGGCTTTAACCGTCGTTTATAACCGATCTTTCTCTAAATAATTATTTACTTAAAGAATAGGTATTTAAATAAAGTTATTAATAAAACGCTATTTAAAGTATAGAACAGCTATAAATTTAATTTATGATGTTTAAGAATTATTAGCACCCTTTATTATTATAAATTGCCAAATGCGGATTTCCTAAGGAAATTAATATTTATAACCGGCCGAAGTAAGCTATTAGGTTATAAAGGCTCGTTAAATTATATTATTCTTATAGACGGAAATAAGGTTATTTTAATTAATAATATAATTATTGACGAAACCTATATTTATATTTCGCCAAACCCTACCCTGAAATTAGTAGTTAATTTACTTTCCTTCGTTTATACGCTAAATTTTAATTTTAATACCTCTTCTATAAATTTAAACGCCTCCTTTCCTGATTTATCCAACCTAATATAAGGTTATTTAGGAGCGAACTTAAATAAACCTTCTATAAGCTTCTCCTTAATACCCCTATAGCCTCCCGTATAAATAATATTTATACTTATTGCGCTACTATTCTTACTAATACTCTTACTATTAATTTATTTATTTTTTATCTCTAACTTAGGGGGAATTTTAAATTTAGAGGGAATTTTACTAATATAATTAGGAGGAAATTCCGACGCGCCTACGCTATTTTTACCCTTATTTTAATTATCTTTTTTTCTATTATTTTCGGATAGGTTACCTTAATTCTTATTTTAACTATTTTAATTAACCCTACTAGAACCGTCCTTACTAAGATTATCTATACTAATATTCAAGATTATTTATATCGGTAATAACTTAAGTCTTTTTAACTCCGATTATTAATGTACTATTATTAATTATTATTCCGAATTACGCCCCCCAATTCCTACTATTTTCGAACGATAATAATTATTATTAAAAGCTATTAATAAATATATTAATATTAATTTACTAATTTTTATTACCCTTACTACCCTATTTACCCCCAAATTTAGGAATTATTGAAAAGTTATAAAACGACTAAATTAATAATATTAGTAAACCGCTATATAAGTGAAATATTAATCGCTCGTCGAGAATTAAATTTAGACCTTTATCCTTAATAGTATTAATTATTAACTGTTAACCGGGAAGTAAATTTATAAATTTAAGACTAGTCCTAATAGCGAGGTCCTTTATTATAAGGCTCGCTAAATAGTCCGTAGCTTTAAATAATAGGAAGGGATTAATTATAATAAAATATTTGCTTCGGTTATAAGGTTTATAAATTATGAATTTATTTTCACCTTCGCCGCTAGTTTCAATTTAAAATTAGAATAAATAAATGTTTAACCCGCTTTTCTTTATAATCTAATTAGGGAAGAGATTTATGTAGAATAGCCCCCCGGTATTATTAATAATAATAAAACCCTAATATATAAAACAAAGCGGGCCTTTATAATTTAAAATATAATTTATATATTTAGTATAATATATTTACTACCTTCCTCTATAATTTTAATTTCACCCCGCTACCCACTAATAAGGTTATTTTTAATAAAGGTATTACTTAGATCGCTATTTATATCGACAATCTATTTATTACCCGCCCTTCTAAATCTGACGTTTAAGCCCTAAAGGATATCCTTAATAAATAATTTAAAATAACCGATATAAGTCCGTATTCTTATTACTTAAATATCGTTATAATCCGTAATAGGCCAAATCGTACCTTTAAATTTAATTAAAAGGTTTTCCTTAAAAAGGTACTTGGCAATTTCAATATATTAAATTATAATATTATTTCTACCCCTATAGATAATTATAAAATCCCTAAGCGAGCCGACGATTTTAAAGCTTCTAATACCGATAAATATTAATATATTAATACTATCGGTTCCTTTATATATATAATGTTCGGTATATATTTGGATATTATTTTCGTAATATCCTTTTATAGTTAATACTTCGCTAAATTAACCTAATTTATATATTGATTATAAAATATATTTTTAAATACCTTCGTAGTACTTTTACCTTTTACTTTACTTATTCCGGCCTATTTTCTATTATTTTTACTAATTATTCAAATACTAATTAGGATAGTAATACCTTTATTAAACGCTTTATTAATAAGTATATATTCTATATTAATAGCGTAATTATTAATTAATAATTAAAATGCTAATAGACTATCGCCCTATTTATTTTACGAAGTAAAAGTTATAGTATAAATGTAGGTAGCTAAAGAGGTAATTTAATTTAAGAGATTACTATTAAACTTATCCTTTATAGTTAATTCCGCTATTATTATCCGCTATAATAATTACAGTATTATAGTTCTAATGAAGAACCTACAATATTATTCCTGTACGAAGTATGTTAATATCCAAAAAATATAATATAAGGAAGCGTAGGCTACTAGGAGCGTAAACTTCTAATAGGTAGCTACTAAAGAATAGGTTACTAATATCTTTATAAAAACTCTACCCCAAAGCATCTTTAAATAGTATTATTAGGCTTTAGGGTTATTAAAACCTTTTACCCTATTATTACTATTAAAGACCTATTAATACTTTTTTAATCCCTAACCGCCTATTTCCCCGTATATATTCACTAAACCTTTTATACGTAATAATTAATTCTTATACTATTTCTTTTATTTTTCGTTACTTTTATATTAAATTAATGCTTTACTTATAAATCCCATTCCCTCTAATTAAATATATATTTATATCGACAATTTAAATTATAATTTTCTAATTTCCGCGAAATTCCCTAATATAAAAAATTTTCAAAATCGACTTACAACTATCTGAATACCTTCTAGCCCTCGTATAACTTTATAAATATATTTATTTCAACCGTTATATTAAAACGAATCGATTAATATCGCTTACATAGGCTTACGACCTCTATATTAAAAGTTCTTACAATTTTTTTTTTTAACTCACTTTTTCATTTTTATTTTCAAAACTTATTATATTTATTATTATCTTACCGTCCTTATATTAACCCTTACAACGGTAATCCTTTTTCCTACTAAACTTTATTAATACTAACCGTATTAAGCGAGAGAGAAATATTTATAAATAACTTTACCTTTGCCGTTTTTAGCCCTCTTCACTTATTTTCTTATTATAGGGCAATTTATATTTGGATCGAGGGGGAGTGTTGAAGCTATTACTATGTCTTGGTATTCTTGGTATAGGGTTGATACAATCTATATACTTACCCTATATATAAGCTAGATTTCGTCTCCTTTCTTTATATTTCTCTTTCTCTCTCTTGAATCAATTAAGACATTTACCACCACTTTCGTCGTCTCTTACATTTATACGTGATCACCTCCTCCGTATGGTTCAACACACCGGAAGTTCAAAGTACGCGAAAGAAAAAAGAAGATACGTCTGGATCCTGAGTGTACAATAGAGGCGGCACATTGCACTACTGCTCAAGATACTTGGGACGAAGCTGAAACGAAGGAACGTATAGCTGGCTTAACAAGGAGAGATGAAATAAGAGAGGAATATGCATGAACACCCCATTTGAATAGGTTTCGAACAATAGGAGCTTTGATGGGGCTGAAGTCAGAGAGGAGGGACACCATATTCTCTTCCTCATTTTGAACCGCGGCTAAATCTTTCTCTCCTCCCTTCAACTTATTCATCAACCCTCACTCAACCAACTATCTCACTTTGCCTTGTCTTTGGCCTTTCCTCCTCAGTGCCTATCTACCAGTACGAAAGATCCCAAGCCAAGATGAATCAGGAAGTTCAGAACCAAGCAGCGCCAGGCCCAACTTATCGACGCGATTATCGCGACACGCCCGTTCATGACTCGCGAAGACCTCGAGGAGGAGTTCACAATGTGGGATATCGAAGAGTACCAGCTTTTGACTGCCTCGGGTCTTCTTGATCCGCTGCTCAGAGCTCACGAAGGCGACGACAACGAGACCCGTGACCAAAGGGTCTAAGACTTTCTGAAGGAGTTGCGGATGTGGAGGAAGTTTTGTAAGTAGCAGATGAGGTCATGAGACTGAGTGGCAAAGAACAGGAGGTTGTGAAGAGGTACTAACGATATATACCTACCTTAGTATACCATGGCATCAGCCCGAACATGCTCGGCGGCAACGCTGGCCACGAGGACCCGAGAATTGCGGAGCTCAGAGCCCGCATCACTGAGCTCGAGAACGAAAACACCACGCTGAGAGCCGAGTTAGCCAACAAGGATGCGGAGCTAGAAGATGCTCGCGTCCAGATTGAGACCAAGGAGGCAGAGCAGGCGGCCAAGGTGGAGGAACTCGCCGCGCAAGCGGACATTTTGGCCAAAAACGCTGGAGCAGTGGAACACCAGGCTATATTTATCAAGCTACGCCGGGAAGTCGGAAGGATAGACGTGGAAGACATGGACAATGCCTATGAGTTGTTGGGAAAGGCTGTGGAGGGCGTGAACGCCGCTGCCGCATGGTTTGCGGACGAAGCGGGCGCGCCTGGCGCTGAACCTGTGGAGCTCGAATGAATGAAGGGCATCCAGCTTACGGTGGACTTTTGGTAGGCGGTTGATTGCAGGCACGGGCGTGGTGTGTGTGTGCTTCGCGGTAGAAGCAGGAGTCGGAGTTGGCAGGTTGATGGCACATGAGGCGTCAAGGATTTGGGTGGAATGGTTTTTTCTGCTTCAGCTCTCGTTGTTTCAGTTCGGAGTTAAGATGGAAATTGGCATTGCAGGTGGTTGAGCCTGCCGGTGGTGTGTGCGTTAAAAGCAGTTCTTGCAGCTAAAAGCAATTCTCACCGCTCTGTTACGCCCTTCGTTCCTTCCTTTCTTCATCTCCTTCACGTGATAGTTCTATTTGGTACCCCTCGCAAAGCAGCGACAACTCAGAAGTCCACAGCCACTCTCCAACACTGGAAATCTCGATTTACACACCCAAAGTTGCTCAAAAATGAAGGAGAAGAGTCACATTTGGAAACGCCTGCCGCCAAAAGGCCTGACACCAAGGAAAGGGTCTTTCTCTTCGGAGTAGTCATGTCTTTCTTACCACCTCCATGTCATTTATCAAATCCACTCTGTGACATATTTCAGTACTAGTGTACCTACCTGGAATTGAAAAGCTCCCAACATGCCAGGCACCGTACCTACCTACAAAGGTGAGTGAAGTGACCTGTGACTTTCCACCACTTTCTCTTTACATAGCTCTTGCTTCCACCCACCAATTTTCTCTTAATGTTGACACTGCTGCCTGCCTGGCAGATTGTGGGTCACGGTCACCCTGTTGTGCAAAGCACCTCCGCCTCAGCTTTGTTCGTTTGGTAGATGGATTTCGTAGCTTAGCCACTCCTTGAGACTTACCACTTCCTCAATCCATCACCAGTTTCCAGCATCTAGGATCAGCTTCACGGCTTCAATACTTAACAGACTTCATCATCACCCAGCTAGGTAATCTTTCCTTGTCTCCTGGCCCCAGGTGCTAACTTCTTCGCTATTCCATTGCAACCGCAACCCGAGCCTCTACCGAAAGCTCAAGAATTTAACCTAAGCTTCATGACACAAAGAGAACTGGAGGCTAACCGGAGAACAGTTTCACAAGTCGCCATCGCCAACACCGGCCTACAGAATACGCTTCTCCCACTTGACAACTCGGAGCGGAAGACTCTACCGGCATACCTTCAAAGTGGAAGCGAAAACGTAACGATCCGAAGCAAGTCCGTAAAACGCCACAAAAAACCTCTCGCGAAGATTCACCAGTTGTTAGGGGCCCCGATACCTCGACCGAAGGGATCGCAACAGGAAAGAGACTGAATACATCGGGGAAAGGCTGTCCAATGGCCACGCATCCCCATGGCCGTGAGGTCGAGAATACCCTGGACAATGGATCAGCGGCCAAGGCCGAGAAGCCCGCTGAGCTTGAAGCAACTCACGACCATCCTCAAGGAGAACTGGTTACAAATCAAGATTCCTCCGCCTTGATTGCAGAGAACCAAAGGCTGAAAGCCAAGATCCAGGAGTTGTTGAAAGAACTCGAGATACAGCTTGACAATGAAGCTCGTAACTACAAGAGACTGGCCGAGATTCGTCAAAATCACACAGAGATTGAGCAAAGCCAGGCTGCTGAGCGACAAGCCGCAACGGAGAGGATTGCAATGCTGGAGGCCGAGTGTAACTTCTTGAGAGACGATAATAAGCAGATGGATATCAATCACCGTGATGCATTGTCAGCATTGGACAAATGGAAGGATCGCTACCATGACCAGCAACAAAATATGAGGGTGCTTCGAGGAAAAAGCGAGTGGTTGGAGGACCAACTGAACATTGCTCAGCACGACTTGACAACTACAAAAACCGATGAAGCCCGCATTGCTGTCTCGGAGAGACAGGCTGTTACCGAAGAGCTCACCGAACTCAAACAAGAGTGTAAGCAGCTGAAGGATCAGCTAACTGCCACACGAAACGAACGCAATTCTGAGCAACAGGCCGCAAACAACAAGATCAGCGAGGTGTCGAAGGAGTGTGGTCGGTTGAGAAAACAGATCGATACCATACAGAGCGAGTTGGCCGCAAAAGTCGAAGAAGCCCGTGAAGCCGAGACATGGAGAGAGGCCGCAACTCGGAGGGCTGCCAAAATCGAAGAAGAACGTGAAAAGCTGAAAGAACAGGTGGCCACAGCCCAAGGAGAATTAACCACTCAGGCCAAGAAAGTTTTTGAAGCCGAGGTCAAGAAGAAAGCTGACGCCAGGAGAGTTACGGAGCTCGAGGAAGAGTGTAAATGGTGGAAGAAGGAGTTATACAACTGTAAAAACCAGTTAGACGTGGAAGGCGTATCCAAAGCGGCTTTTGGCGCCAGATTGGAGCAAGCGTCAAAGCGAATCAGAGAGTTCGAGGAAGAGTGTAATCGGCTGAAGGAGAAAATGACTGCCGACACGAAAAATGCGTCCGACCAAATCTCCGAGCTCAAGATAGAATGCCAAATGCACAGGAGGCGGGCCACCGATCTCGAACAGGAATGCCTTGGCTACAAGAAGCAAGTTGCCATCATTGAATGTCAACTAGAGACAGCTATTGAGGAACGAAGTCAGGAACGGGTGGCAACAGCTGAGAGAAAGTTGGCTACCAAGACCGCAGAAGCTCATGAGGCCAACGTTAACCTACAGGCTGCCGGCAAGAGAGTCAACGAGCTTGAAAGATGGCATTGGAAGCGCTCGGACAACGAGATGTCTGCTCTTAAAGAACAGGTGGCAACGGCTGAGGGACAGTTGGCCACCAAGACCGAGGAAGCTCATGAGGCCAACGTCAAATTGAAGGATGCCGTCAAGAGAATCCACGAGCTTGAAATAATGTCGAAACGCACGGAGACAGAGATCTCTACTCAAAAAACCCTGTTGTCTTTAGCAACGGCAGCCAAAGCAGCTCGTACCACCAAACTGGAGCAAGCATCCAAGCAAATCAGGGAGCTGCAAGAACAGAATGAACATCTCCGGAAGGAACAGACTGAAACTGCTGCCGAGAAAAATCAAGCGTTAGACCAAGTTGCGAAGCTCAAGAAGGAATGCCGCCTCTACAAGGAGCAGGCCAACAAGGTCGAAGAGGAGCTATAACGAGTAGGCCACCAGACTCTAACAGGAATGCGTTGGTCAGCAGAAGCGTATTGCCACCGTTGAAAGCCAACTAAGCATAGCGATTGACTTGGAGAAGCGAAGTCATGAAGCGGAAAAGCAAGTGAAGGGATTGTCACAAAAGATCGCTGAGCTCGAAGAGGAATGTCGTCAGTACTGTCTTACCGAAACCAATGAGAGCGACATGGCTATGGTGAGGATAAGGCCCGACGCGTTTAGAGCAACGGAGGAGTTGGCAGCTCTTCGAGACGCTGTCCACAATGGATTGAGCAAAAAAGCGAAGGCGGTTAGCATGACTTGTAAGGCTATCCGGATCAGCTTTGAAGGGCAATCAAATGCAGGGGCAGGCGTGGTTTCGGCACTTCCGATGCTTTGGCATGCGGTGTCCGAGCTGGATATGGCCGTTGAGGAGGTTATGGAGCGGTTGGCATGCTTAACTAGAGGGACTATGGGGTAACTGCTAACGGACTTAATGTGGTAGAATAAAACAGTGTTATAAGTACCTCTTAATGCTGTAACACGTGCAACAGAAGTGCGTTGGTGATGGAAGATAGCAATATAACATTTTTTGGTCTTTGACGTGCATGTGAGACTGTGAGTATTTCATCTCTAGTGTACCTATGATCTTGACCACAAATAGCGGCAATAACAGCCGCCACATGTCAAGTGGTTGTCTTCCACGTTTAGAAAAAAGGTAAACAAAGCAACTTCGTTAAATACTTTACGAAAAGCACTCCCCCTGAACTGGATAGAGGTGTCGACCGGACTCTGTGATTACCTTCTAACCACCCGGCATTTGGGTTTGCACTTAATGCTTCATACATCTCAAAATCAGGGTAGAAACCCGAGTAGGGTACCTAGAACTAGTCTATGTCCAAGGAGAAAATCCACACTTAACCCAAATTGACAGCACGATTCTACTTGCAGCATACTATGACAAACAACTTCGTGTGACGAACCGTTACAAGCACAGGAGTATATCGCTGGGATAATAAGAATAACGGTAGTAGTAGCCAAAAGGTACTGATCGATTGTGAAAGCTATTGCTTGCTGAAGAGCCAGTATATAAAGAGGCCTGGGAAGGCCGTCTTTATATACCGGCCTTCATGGACCCGATATACTGGACCCGTGGACCCGAACATTCATCTCGGGTCCCCGGGGACCCGAGCCATGGACCCGGAGCTTCGGGTCCTCCCTTCGGGTCCAACCTGATTGGTCTGTTGGTTCTATCTGATCTAGCTTACATAGGTGATCTCTGATTGGATCGTAACACGATGCCCCCCTCTCTGTGGCTTTGTCCTCAAACGCCACGATACTACCTTGGCATGTGATTGATAACCGCCGTCCCTTGTTGCGTTGCTTGGGTGCCAACAAGCCTGTTGATCGTAACCTTAATGCCTGCCGTCTCCCTTCTCCCTGATCTCTTGCTTCCTCATCTTTCATAACCCTGTGTGATCCAGAACTTGGTGAGTCTCCTTTCTTTCCTTCACCCATCAATTTATCATGGCCCGATCTCGCATTGCTCGTCCCAAGCGTTCTGCTCAGAAGGGAGCCGCTACTAAGGCTCTTGCAGTCTTAGTCGAAGATTCCGGTGAAACCCTCGATATGCCGTGCAGCAATTGTTTCCGACACAATCGCACTTGTGTCGTTGATCTGTCGAAGTCGAATTCCTGCAGCGAATGTGTTCGTCGCAAGACCGCTTGTGATGGTCAGGATATCACTAGACGTCGTGAGCGTGCCCTGCCGCCTTTGGGGTTCTCCCTTATACTGATTGTCGTAGTTTATAAGTCTATGAAGGAGTCCAAGCGTCTGGAGGCAGAGGAGGATAAGCTGGTACGCAGCTCAGTGGAGATCCAGTCGCGTCTGCTGCGTGTTCGTGAGCAGAGGCGTCATCTCCAGAAGAGGCAGAAGGAGATGTTTGATCGTGGGATGGCGGATTTGGCGGAGGAGCTGGGGGACAACGATCCGCTTGTTTCCGAGGAGTCGACTACTTCCGAGCCTGGCGTTGCTTTGCCCGAGGTTGGTTTTGACGAGTGGGCGCAGGAGCAGGGGCTTGATCTCCCTGAGATTTTGTCGCCTGATCCTTTGTCGCCTGAGGTGGCTGGGGTCGGTCAGGAAACCGCCGGTGAAAGCTCTCGATCTCGCCCTTCAGGTTGACGAGGTTCTCTGGGGGTTCCCATGTATTGCTTTCGTGGCCGTAGCCTTGCCACTTGATTAGGTATTCGATGTTGCCAGTGTTGTCATTGATTTTTGAGTCCAGGATGGCTTCCGTTAGGTATTCATCTCCGTCATTCCAAGTTTGAACGTTCTTGTCGAGTCTTGCGTTCCTAGGTGCTGGTTCTAGTAGTGAGACGTGGAAGGTAGGCCATTGTCGCATGCCCTTGGGGAGTTCGAGTCGGTAGTTGCTGGTGCTGACTTTCTCGATTACCTTGAATGGTCCCAGTTTCTTGTAGTCAAGCTTATCACTGGGCCGTTTGGTCTTGATATTACGGCGAAGTAGGTAGACTTTGTCTCCCCTCCTGAAGGTCGGCGCCGACGACCTCGTGCGGTCGTAATATCGATTCATTCTTTCGCGAACAAAGGTGAGCTCGTCTCTCAGGGCTTGGTGCATTTCGGTAAGTCGTTCTGCCCTGATGTGGGCCCTGGGTACGACCGTCTCTGAATCCCAACCCCTACGGGAGCTCATCTCATAACCGTAGTTGGCAAAGAATGGTGTGACCTTCGTGGTCTCGGTCTTGGAGCTGTTGTATGACATTTGAGCAGTGGGTAGTAGCTCTGTCCAGTTGTCCTGCTCGTAATTGACGTACGCTCGCAGGTATGCTTCCAAGACCTGGTTCATTCGTTCTGTTTGCCCGTCCGTCCTAGCATGGTATGCGGTGGACATCTTGTGCTTCACGCCAAGTTTGTTCATGAATGCTTGCCAGTATCGTGACGAGAAAAGCTTGTCCCTGTCTGTCACGAGTTCCTTTGGCCAGCCATGATTGGAGGTAATGTACCGCATGAAGATATGTCCGAGTTGTTCCGCATTGGTATCTTCCCTGAACGGTAAGAAGTAGGCGAACTTCGTGAATCTGTCGACAACAACCATGATGCTGTCATACTCGATGCCAGTGGCTGGGTCTCGTGACATGGGGAGCTTCGTGATGAAGTCCATAGTTACTGATTGCCATGGCGCTTCTGACACTGGGAGTGGCTCGAGTAAGCCATAAGGCTTGTGCCTATTGGCTTTGGTTTTGTGACAGATTTCACAGTCGTGCAGAACCTCTGTAACGACATCCTTCATCTTAGCGAATCCGAATGTCTCCTGTACCCTGGCTATCGTGCGTGCGATGCCAGCGTGTCCTCCTTCTTCAGGGGACTCATGAATATCTTTCACCAGCTCTTTCTGCAATGACGGGGGTACCCACAGCTTGCCTTTATGAAGCCACGGCTCGATCGAGGTTGACAGATGTTTTTGGACTTCCTCGTCATCTACTTCATGTTGTGCCTCGGTGATTCGTTGGATCCAGTCGTCTGGATCCACCCTGGCAATGTTGATGTTGTAGATGTCGAGTTCATCCTCGTCGAGGTCGTGAATGGGTAGTGGCTTGTGCGCTAGGGAACCATCATTGTTGGTTTTGAATAAGGCTGGTGAGGCCGTGCCTTCGGTTTTGGCTCGAAGGTCTTCTCGTCTGCTCAGGGCGTCGGCCCGTGCGTTCTCAGATCCCTTACGGTAATGGATGTGGAAGTTGAATTGCGACAGGAATTCTGACCAACGGGTTTGCCTCTGGTTGAGTTCTTTACTCGTGGTGAAGTACGTCAAGTTCTTGTGGTCGGAGTAGACCTTGACTTCGTACTTTGTGCCACTCAACCATGGTTTCCATTCTTTAAATGCCCAGATGATGGACATGAGCTCTTTGTCGTGTGTCGGGTAGTTGAGCTCAGGTCCTCTGAATGCCTTCGAGTAGAATGCAATGGGGTGCAATCTTCCCTGGTCATCTCGTTGACCAAGTTGGCCACCCATTGCCCAGTCAGATGCGTCGGTTTCAACCTCAAATTCTTTATCGGGATCGGGGAGAATGAGAATCGGGTCGTCCATGATCATCTGCTTCAGGGTGTTGAAGGCATCGTCGCACTCCTTTGACCATACGAATACGGTGTCTTTCTTGGTCAAATCGTTGAGTGGCTTGGCTATGCCTCCGAATCCCTTGATGAAGCGTCGGTAGAAGTTGACAAATCCCAGGAATCCTCTGACGCCGGTTACTGAAGTGGGCGCTGGCCATTCGGCGACGTCCTTGATCTTAGAGGGATCCATGCGGATTTGGCCTGGGGAAATACGATATCCCAGGAAGTCCACTTGACTGACATGGAATTCACTCTTCTTGGGGTTGACTGAGAGTCCTGCCTTTTCAAGCGCGGCGAGGACCTTGTGAACGTGTTTCTGATGTTCTTCCTCTGTCTCAGAGAACACAATGATATCGTCAATGTAAGCCATCACGAATTCGCCTGCGAATTGTCTGAGCACGGCGTCGATTCTGGCTTGGAAGGAAGCAGGTGCGTTGGTTAGGCCCTGGGGCATGATGCGGTATTCGTAATGCCCTAGTGGTGTCCTGAACGCTGTCTTCCACTCTTCTCCTTTCTTCATACGAATCTGGGAGAAGGCTGAGGTGAGATCAAATTTGGAAAATATCGTGGCCTTTCCAAGTCTGTCTCGCATCTCTTGGATCAACGGCAAAGGGTATCGATTCTTGATGGTGTCGTTGTTGAGATGCCGGTAGTCGATTACGAGACGAAGTTCTCCGTCTTTCTTTGGTACAAAGAGGATAGGAGAACCGTAGGGTGACTGGGATTCACGGATGTGGCCCAGCTTGAGTCTCTCATCCACATACTCCTTGAGCGCCTTCATCTGAGCAGCGTTGAGCTGGTAGATCTTTTGGTATTTAGGTTTGGCGCCTTCTTTCAAGGGTATCTCATGGTCCCAAGGACCGTGTGCTGGTAAAGTGCACTCAGACGATTCCTTGAAGATCTTGTATCCTCGATACTGCAGAGGAACGTCTTTGAGCTTATCTTTGTTGTCTTTGGGCGGAGGTTCAGGTGGTGGTGCTTCCGCCTCAAAGTTGCTGATGAACATGACCATTCTTGATGGTTCTGATGGTGGCGGAGTCTCGTGTGACGAAGGGTGCCGATCCTTTCTATCAGTGACTGAGACTTCAATATCTGGAGCTTTAAGGAGCGCCTTCTTGCGATCCCTGATGCGGCCGCTGCTCCAGTCAATGTCGGGGTTGTATTTTCTCAACCAAGGTCTACCCAGTATGGCGTCGTGTTTACCAATGGGGGTGATGTCAAAGACGATCTCTTGTTTGTCGCCGTTAATCGTGACCTTCATAGGTGCTGTTTCCCTTAGCACCTGGCCCTGTTCGTAACTCGGGCTCTTTCCTTCAAATGTGTACACTCGATAGGGTCGTTTCTTGTAGACCCATGGTATCTTCCAGTCGTTCACGACCTGGGGTGTAATAAGGTTGATTGACGATCCTGAGTCAATCATGGCCATTGCCTTTCCTTGGAATGGCTTGGTCCAATCCATCTGGACCTGATAAATCGAGTCCTCATCTCGATTTATCTCGAGGACTTGTGGCGGGTCAGCTACTCGTGGTCCTCTCGCGAGGAGCTGGCGCCATTTCCCTGTCTTCTGCGGCCACCGCGAGCACGGCGTTTCCTCTGGGACTTCGATTTAGACGAAGATCCACTGGCCGTCTCGCTGGTGCTAGAAGATGCTGCTACTGCTGTTTCCTCCTTACGCTGAGTGCGCTGGAATGCCCTTTCTTCACGCATGGCTTGTCTTGAATGCCATTGTCGTGCTTTGTCGGCCATGTGGACTGCGCAATTGATTTTGCAACAGTCCTGGTATCTGGTGTGGGGAGATTCCATGCATTCACGCGTATACCCATCCTTCAAGACGAGTCTCATGAGTCGGCCGCCTCCATCGCGTTTGCGGGGTGTGCAAGTGTCCCACATGCTAATAGAGTCTTTATGATGGGCGGTTCGTACTGGTATTGGGACATCGTTTTCCCAAACGCGTTGGGGGAAGTGGTCGTGTTCCATCTTGTATGACAAATGCCATGGGCAAGCGTCATATAAGCATTGGATCCAGGCGATTTTCCCGTGAGATGGGTGGCCTGGGTGGACCTGGGGGTGGTCTCCTGCTTGGGGTGACCAAGGGCGATCACACACGGTGTAGACATTGGCCTCGAACGCGGTCACTCCAATGGATTGGAATGATTGTCGTGGAGGGTATGGCTCGATGAAGGAGTCATCGTCGATGGGACCCGCATAGAATTCTGTCTGAATCTGACGGTTGTACTTCTCGTCCAGATTGAACTTGTGGGTCCACTTGCTGTCTCGAGTGATTTTCTTCTTGAGGCCCTGCAATGAGGCCTGGATGAGGGCGATGAGTTCTTCCGGTTTCTTTTGGGAGTCCTTGAAGGTGTCCTCATAGTCCCATCTATCTTGCCGATGGATGTGACGCCGCTGGCGGTTATAGGCGAGTTGTTGGATCTCCAGTTCCTTGATTCTGGTCTGATTGACGTCCGCCAAACGGTTGAGGTAGGCTAACTGGGCCTGTAGTTCCTCGTTGCGATCCATCTGATCCGTCGTGTCCGTGTCTGATCCTGACCTTATAGCATCAGGGAGGTCAGTATGAACGGTAGGTTCCTCGCGTTCAACGGTAGCGAGTGGCCTTTCTTCGCGTTCTTCGAAGGTGTTGGCAAGCGGTGCGCGTAGCGTAGGTGGAACGGAATGGCTGTGAGACGGGGCTTTATTTTCTTTATTAATGTCGTTGCCCCGGATGTATTCTTCGTGGTCACTTTCATCCCTGTATGCCTGTTCATATTGATCGTATTCTTCGATCGTCATATCATCGGTCGGTTCGTTGATCCCGTCGAAGTCCACCATGGCGATGGTGCGGGGAGGCTCGTCATTGTCAACGAGGGCAGCGAGGGCGTTGGCAAAATCGTAGTCGATCTCGATGTTGTCGACCTCCTGGTTCCTGCCCTTGCTCTTTCCCTTGCTAACAGAGTTGGTGGAGTGAGTGGGAACTGGCTTCCAGCTTCCTTGGCGGCGATTGTTGTTGTTATTGCCGCCACTGCGACAGTCGCGGGCAAAGTGTCCTGGCTTGTCGCACTTGAAGCATTTCTTGTCCTTGCTAGGGCCGCCGCCGTTCTTGCGGTTCTCAACGGCATCCACGTCCATGGGGCCTGAGTGGGTGCCGTACGCGGTGCTGCGCGTCTTGTTGTTGTAGCTGTTGCCTCCGCGCTGATACTTGTAGCCAGTGTTGGCGGGGGCGCGAGGACGGCTGTCACCGGCGCCCTTCTCTTTCTTGCGTTCGAAAAGGCGGTTATCGATGACGATGGCCTCGTTCATGTATTCGTCGAGGCTCTTCGACTTGCGGTCGATCTTAATGAGCTCGTCCTTGACGTCGCTCTTCAGACCACGGTAGAACTGATACTTGAGACCTTCGTCATTCCAATCGACGCGGAAGGCAAGCTGTCTGAACTCAGCCGCGTAAGAGGCGGCTGACTTGGTTTGACGAAGCTCGTTTAGCTTGGTTTCAGCCTGGCGGACCTTGTCGGCGAGACCAAAGACCTGGTTGATGGAGCTTTCGAAGTATTCGAAGTCGTTGAAGGTCTTCTGGGTCTCGATGTGCATCTCGGTCCAGATGTTGTGGCCGAGGTAGTCCGCTTGGGTGGGCTGGAACCATTCGAGGGCCTTGCCAGTGAGAAATGACGAGGCGTACAGGACTTGCTGGATAGGATCCACGACTTTGGTAAAAGCGAGGTTGGCGCGGACCTGGGTAAGAAATCCCTGTAGGTCCTCCTTCCTGGTGCCATCGAACTTGGGGGGAGGGTTGAGCTTGATGGTGCTTCCCATAGCGGGGGAGACTGCGGTTGGATGAACAGAAGCAGCCTCGAGGTCGCTGATCTTAGTGCGAAGCATGTTGATGATGTCGCGAAGCTCAGTGTCGTTGGTCTCATTGGTGATGGCGGGGACAAGGGTAGTCCTGCGGTTTTGAGCATTCTCTCTGGCGAGAAGCTCGGCTGCCTTGACTTCTCTGCCGTCGTCGTCCACAATACCGGTCATGGTATCAGTGCTAAGACCAGGGTCTCTGGTCGCGGTACCCGGGGTGCCAGCCCCAGCGGGTCCTCCAGCAGCTGGTTTGCCAGTCGGGATTCCAGACATGATGACGGTGAAGAGGTAAGGTAATGGGGTTTTGAGGAAACTTGATTGTTTGAGGAAACGTTTTGGGTGCAGCAGCAAATCCCAGAATACTAGTGTGCAAATTGATGAGCAAGCAACGTGTGACGAACCGTTACAAGCACAGGAGTATATCGCTGGGATAATAAGAATAACGGTAGTAGTAGCCAAAAGGTACTGATCGATTGTGAAAGCTATTGCTTGCTGAAGAGCCAGTATATAAAGAGGCCTGGGAAGGCCGTCTTTATATACCGGCCTTCATGGACCCGATATACTGGACCCGTGGACCCGAACATTCATCTCGGGTCCCCGGGGACCCGAGCCATGGACCCGGAGCTTCGGGTCCTCCCTTCGGGTCCAACCTGATTGGTCTGTTGGTTCTATCTGATCTAGCTTACATAGGTGATCTCTGATTGGATCGTAACACTTCGTTCCCAATAGGTTAGAGAAAGCTTACCTGCACCCATACTCTTTCCTAGAGGTACCCGTACAGGTAGTTCTGAGATGTCCTCAATCTTTCTACCACACCACCCCTTTGTACACACCAAATCTATACCTACCTAGTTGATGGTCTTTTTCGGTTCTTTTATCCGTTCAATGGTTTTGTCAAACTACGAGACTATTAAAGGGTTTGAGGGTGGCACTTCCGAGTACGTTACAAGAAGTAACACTGTTAATGTAATTTACCTGTTTCTTGAGGAGTTCGGCCCCATGGCATCGGAGATGTTACCTTTAGACAAGGCAGAGAAGTTGGTAGCGAAGGGCAGGCAGAGGCCGGCGGCGCGGATTGTAGGCATAGAGGAATACATCTTAGTTCCCTTCGACATCTACGAGGCACTATCCCAGGTCACTGTCATATAGATTTTCAATATATTCCCGCCAGTCCGTGCCGAGTTCATCCGCATGGTGGCGCCTCTGTCTCATGGCAATCAGGGAAAGAAGAGGGCTTCAGGCAAGAAAGGCACGAGGCAGGGCTTGACATTGGGGCAGGGAGATGTTCGAATCGGTTTTTGTAGTGAGGGGCAGCTAATGCAACCTCGGGATGTTGCCGTGAAGGCCGAAATCAACAATCCATTTTGCCATTGTTTTATTTTAAACATCCACTAATATAACTGATTTGAATGCATGTTGGCCAAAAAGGTTAGCGAGGGTATACCCTACAGGTACCGTAGCGGGAAAATGTGCAGGGGAATAGGCCTTTTTAGCCTTACTAAGGCTATGTAGCTTTATAAGTGGAATAAGGCATGTTGAGTTAATAAGGTATGTTGAATTTATAGGGCTTATTGGTCTGGGGGAGGCTCCTAATTGGTTAATCGACTTTGGTCTAGATGTGCGCTATAAATAGTTATTAAAGGTCTTAAGTATAGTATATTATTTTAGCGATTGCTTTACGGAGTGTACGAACCTTTTATAATAATTATTATAATTAATCGCTAGATTTATACGTTTAACGACCCTAGCGGTTATTATAAAAGGTTTTATATTCTACGACGAATTACCAAGATAATACGCTATATGTAATTAATTAGGAGTATACAAATAGACTGTATACGATATTGCGAAATATTTTAATTATTATAATATATTGATATTATATTCTTTAATTTGTATATTACGATATTACTGGTAAATGGGAAATAAATTGGATAATCCGTTTTTTTTTCTATATTTTTCTTTTTGCTTTTCTCGAGGTATAGTCGGGGTTAGTAATGTTGAGGGAGAGAATTCGAGGATTGGTTAATAAAGTTCAATTAACCTTTTGTATCCCTATAACGAAAATAAAGTCATATACTTGCGCGTTAATACGTATTGGCTACTTTCTTTGTTAAAGTATATTATTTGGATATAATTAATAATTGATTTCTTTTAAGAAGTCATTCGGATATAGTTAATAACGGGATACGTTACTTATACAATTATTATTATTAGTAGTAATTAGTATAGTAATGGGTAAAGTGTTTAATAATAAGCTTAGACGGATTGGTTGAGCCGTTATTAGTTAATAAATTGTTTATATTATAAATATTATATTTGTAATATTAGTCCTTAAATTCTAGGAATCTATTACGTCTACGGCGACGGTTTCTACGTATAGAATTAATATTACTACTAGCGTAATTAGGAGTAGGCGTGTTAGTAGCGCCGGTTAATATATTAATTGTAGCGTCCGATATATTACTAGATATAGAGTTACGATAGGTTTGGGACTATATAAATATATAGTTTGGGGTAGTAGTAGTAGTATTGGGGGTAGTAATTTGTACGGTACGCGATATTAATTTCGTCGATATAGTATAGCCGAGAGGGGCTTAATTCGATATTAAGCGGGTTTGTAATATAATTGTAGTAGTTGCGAATATCAGCTTCTTGCGTAGAGTTTGTGCTTTTTTTAGCACTTTATTGGCTGCCGATATTTTATTAGTTGTTATTACTTTGATTGATAGTAGATTAGTAGGCTTATAAGGATTGAGTCGATGGGTAAATTATTGAATTTTAGTTAGCGAATAGAAGATTGGCGAATTAGTAGGTGGCGGCGATAATAGAGAAGATAGCTCTTTAGCCTTTATAATTTTTTCTTATTATTTTTTAAGTATAATTTAATAGTCGGCCTTTTTTGCTGTGATAAGTAGTTTCTTTTATTTCCTTTCATTATTTTTTAAGGGCATTTTCCTCTTATTACTTTTTAAGGTGGTTAATTTTTTCTTTTTTAATACGAGTAGCCTTATTTTCCTTTTACTATTTTTTAAGTATAACTTCCTTTTACTATTATTTAAAGCGATTAATTTTCTCCTTTTTAAAACGAGTAGCCTCTTTTTCTTCGGCCTCTTTCTTATGATGAACAATTTCCTTTACCTCCTTTTATTATTTTTTGAGGGTATTCTCCTCTTATTGCTTTTTAAGGCAGTCGGCTTCTTTTTGTATAGTTTGGCGGTCGGCTTCCTTCTACGTGTCTTCCTCTTGCTATTTTTTTAAACGGTTGGCTTCTTTTTATATAGTTTGGCGGTCGGTTTGTTTTTACGTATCCTCCTCTTGCTACTTCTTCAAACGGTCGGCTTCCTTTTACGCATTCTCCTTTTATTGCTTCTTTAGACGGTCGGCTTCCTTTTGTGCAGTTTAGCGGCCGGCTTGCTTTTACGTATCTTCTTCTTATTGCTTCTTAAGGGCGGCAGCTTGGCGATCAACTTCTTCCTTTTACTATTTCTTTTTATAAGCTTCCTACTACTATTTCTTGAAGGCGTTTTATTGCTTTTTAATGAGAGTTTAGCGGTCGGTTTCCTTTTATGTATCCTCTTACTACTTTTTACGACGAGTAGTTTCTTCTTTATTGATACGAGCAATTTCTTTATTTAGTTACTTCTTGCGGGCGGCCTTCTTGCGCTCTTCGTACTCCTTTTCCCGGCGAGTAGCTTCGTTATATCGATTGACCTCCTTATTATTAACGTTTATAGGATCCGAATTTTTAATAGTTATATTAACGATTAGAGGGATGATAGGGCCCGCTTTATTTGATTCGTTTAATACTTTTATATCGCTAAGGCTAATAGTTTATTTTATTTCGTTAATATTAATGTTTATAGTTTTGTTGAGGTTATTAATCTTATTAAATGCTATTTGTACTAATTTCTCTAAATTTGCGAGTATTATATACTATGTATTTAGTTTCAATTTATACTGTAGTTTTTTAAGGCCGTACGATTCCTTAAATCAAGTCTAATTATTATTGAGCTTTTTGCTAATGTTACGTGGTAATTAATTTTTAAAGTCTTTTAATAAGTTTGCGTATTTATTATAGTTGTCTTTCGGCAATTTAATAGGATTGAGCGGGCGAAATTAATTGGTTATATATTTTATATGACGGATAATTTTATGAAGACCGTCCTAGTATTCCTCCAGGTTATTAATATTAAGCTAATTATCTTTAAATTATATATCGAAATCCTTTTTTTATTTTACTAAGAAGGATTCGGTTGCTTACTATATCTATCACCCGTAATTGCGCTGTTCTCGTTCCGGCTATATAGTATTTAATTAACTAAGGTATAATATTAGTTTATTAATGCCCTATATATCTTCGCGAAGGTTGTATAGGGGGTTGGCAATAAGAGGGTTAATAATAGGAGGGTTAACGATAGGAGGGTTGGCGGTATACGTAGGGAGAGGAATTTCTGAAACCTTCTTCTCGGTTATCGGCTTTAATTTAATAGGTTGTTTCGTTATTTAAGGAATAGGGGAAGGCGATATATATATCTCCTTAATTTTGAAATATTTACGAACGTGAGATATTAATTCTTCGAAGGAATTATTACAACCTTATAATTTACGTACGTAATTAGCGACTTCGATTTTGTACTTTGTAATATTCTGACCGGGGGTAGGGGTAATCTTAGCCAAAGGTATTACGAATTGTTTTAATTATTAGTTATTTATAATAAATCTTTTATATTCCTAGTTGGGAGACGGTAATACGGGCGCGCGTAATTCGGCCGTTTTTAGTATTTTATTAATACTATTGGTCGGGGATGGTAGTTTCCTCTTTATTGAGCTAAATATAATAGCTTCGGCTAACTTTAGGCTAAAGGTATTAAACGGGTCGATATTATCGTCGTCGTCGTTCCTTTTGGTATAATTATTATTGTCTTTCCTTTCGGTACGCCCTTCATCAGAGGTTAACGAATTATTATTATTATTAGATAGCGACGGAGGCGGCGAATTTATAGTGCTATATTTTCCCTAAAATTCGGTCGGGTTAACGGCAATGATATTACTACCTTATATAAGGGTAGGCTTGTTCTAAAAGAATAAATCGATTTTAACATCCTTTAGGTTTAGGTAAATAGTAAGTTTATTAAATTTATCGCCGTATTTATCGCAGGCGGTTTTGAGGATTGGCTAAATATTATTATTATGAATTTACGGCATTTTATGGCCTTGATTATTAATATAGCTTTTCCTATTTATTATTATACGTTCGTTTATATAAACTTCGGCTATTTCATATAATATTGTAATATATATAAATTTAAAGTAGAAAAGGCCAAGTCTTTTATTCTTTTTTTCGGCTATGAAGTTATTTTCCTAATTTAAAATAGGGGCGACGTATTCGAAGAGCAATATATATAGTAACTTATTAAGTTTTTTATAAGCCTACTTTTTAATATAGTTAATATTAGATTATATAAACATAGGCGCCTCTTTATCGATATTTTCATTTTCTAATAAGACCTTTAGGAGGGTATATTACTAGTAGAAACGGAAATCTATCGGGTAATTTCTAATTTAACCTATAATGAATTTTAATATATTATTAAATAAGAATTTATATTCGTAGGCTCCGAATTATTCGTTAGTATAATTATATATTTCCTAGAACGTAAATGTTAGGGTATTAATTTTTAGGTAGAGGTTATAGACGACAGAGGGCAATAAATAATTATAATATCATATATATAATCTTTTACACTATATAATATCGATAATATTGTTTATATTAGTTTATTCTTTATTAGGAAGCTTATTAGGGTCCCTCTTCCAATTATAATAAAATCGATATCTATTTTCTACTATATTTCCAATAGTTTTACAATTAAATAGCTAGAACTAGGAAAGGTATATTTGCATTATAATTTTAATTAATTATAATTATATTAATAGAGTAAAATGTAATACTAATATAATATAATCTTACATCGCCTCTGCCTTTTCTTTTCTACCTTTTATAATAGATCCTCCCTTATTAGTAATATAATGCGCGGACGGGGGTATAGGATTTTAGGTTATTACTAGTTGGAGTCCGCATAATCCCAACGGGGATACGGACGCGGGCGCGGATATAAATATAAATGCCGGCGCGGATACAGATGCTGCCAGTAATACCTATATTTACTATACTTGGAGGCGGTATTCGCTAGTATCCTCTCGAACTTATAATAAATAACGATAATATTAGCGTAATCGCGAGGGTACTATCTCGAGGAATAATATATAGACTCACATTGCGGCGACGAAGTTTACGCTTTTTATTAGTAACACTACTTACTATCCGTAATAGTCGAGGAGGATTATTGTTACCCCCGTTATTAGTATTATTATTTAGTATGGTCGAGAGGGGTGCGCGCGTGCGTACGCGTGCTTGCCTTCTTACCTTCTTACTTATTTACCTGCTTGCCTTTTTGCTTACTTGCTTACAAAAGAGTAAAAGAGGGGTAGAGGAAGCGAGTGCGACTAGTATTTAGAATATTTGTACGTAGAGTTTTGGGAGATTTTATGCGCGGTATTTGTAAGACGAGTGGATGTTCGGTTAGATTCAAAATCGATCTGGTCGCAATAAATAGTAGTCGCTAGTGAATAGTAGAACGCGGTAGAGATTCTACCAACTGGCAGTGAATGGTAACGAGGTAAATAGGTACCTAGAAGATAAAGTTCGGACGATTGCTTCCCCTACTAACTTTAGGTTTCTTATAGGATTAATAAATTAATAACTTTCCTCTACGAAATCGAAGATTCCTATTTCGTTATACGCGTAGTTAGGGGCAATACCGATTGTATTTAAAATGCTACTAAAATTGAAACCGCTAGGTAGGAAGCAGAGTAAGAACGTGCAGGCTAAATAGTATAAAGAGCGTGTACAGCCTAGTAGTATTTTCTCCCTTTTATTTGGCCCATATGGATTTAATTTTTAAGATATTATTAAAGCGTTGAAAATTATAATTTAATTGGATCTAAATATAGTAATCGAAATATATGGGAAAAATAGACTAGAATATGTACGTTTATATGTATTTCCGCTATATTATACCGGCGATATACTATAGTAGGTTGAAAATACTGGATTCAAAGGTCTCCGTGCTATTAAATTTTATTGATGCTACTTTATATTTCTTATAAAATGTGGACTAATCGGCGCCGACGGGGAATAGGAGCGGGATTTAAATATATAGATCAATTGCGATATTATTATTTATAGAAGGTTTTATTATTAAATTAATAAGATGTAGCAATTTATACTAGTTATAGTAAAGGATATTAATTAAAGCGAGGCTAAGTAGTATAGTCGCTAATAGGGTATTAAAGCGTTATACTTTGTACTAATATAATTATTACTAGTATTAAATATTATTATAAGTTGTATGCTGGATCCGGGCTATTGGGAATATAATGGTATTATTAATTTACTTTACTTCTTTTTTAGGGATAATATTCTTAATCCCTCTAAGAGGGCTCAATATATAATTCGATTATAGTTATAGCAATTCCCGCTTGGTTGGCAAAAGTTATATTCGCTAATTAAGTATTTACCTATTTATTTCATATTAGTGTATGCTAAATAGATGATTATTATTCTAGTTATATTATTATACTAGTTATATAGAAACTATATAAGTGTACGGTTCTGTATTAAAATAGAAGCGGAAGGTTTAGACCTAATTGAAATTGTAGTTGAAATAATAGTTATATTGGCTAGAAGTATTACTTTGCTAATGGGGTATAATGTACCAAAGAAAGATAGACGATAATTAAATACTATATTATATTGTGTACGCTATTTATTTAATTAATTGTATATATTGGTATATAGGTTAATATCCGGGGGATTAGCGGTATTGAATATTAGGTTGGCCTTGGTATCGGCTTTAGGTGCCGGTAATATATCGCCGGTAGATGTAAGCCCGGCCGGTGCTCCGGGTATGCTAACTTTAGCCCCGGAAGTAGATGTAGATAACGAAGAAGTGGCTGATAAATAGATTAAACGGATATAGTTATATATAAAGGATATCTATTGTCTTAATATTTATATTATATTGTACTACCTACATTTTGTAGAGGAGTATACTATGCTGGTTAATTTTAATATATTAATTGGAGAAAAATTCTATAGGTACGTTTGAATGCGATGGTTATAGATAGTAGGGTTATATATGTGGCGGGATGGGAGTTTGGCGTATTGCGACGAATTTGAATTTGAAATCCGATTTCAAAATTTGGATTTTGGTTCGAGCTAGTTAGTTTAATTCCGACGACCCGGATGTACTTTCGTACCCTTACGTAATATATGCTCCCGGCGCTATTAAAATTGTAGATGTATGATGTAGGAATAGAGAAAAGATTGTATCCCCGAATACAATCGAATGTTAATTGTTTGGTAAATATTTTAAAATTCGAGTTTACGAAATTAATTATTCTAATATCGAAAAGGTGTTGTTAATAAAAGCTAATTTCGGGGAAGCGGTACGATTTGTTCTATAGAATGTATTTAAGTATAACGATTTAGAGTTAACGAGCGATATATTGGACTTCTACTAATAATACCCTTCCTTATTTAATAGGGTTCTTTTACGAGAGGATTGTAGCGCTATTAAGGATAGGGAATAGAAGAAGATTATCGAAGAATTTTATGAGATCCTAGCTAGTTAACGATTGGGATTAGTTAACGATATAGATTATTTGTTACTGAGCGTTATTAATAAAATTAATGAGAATGAAATAGTAGTAATATATATAGTTAATGAACGAAAACGATTACCTCGGCGTATAACGTTCGAAAATATTTCGGTATTGTAGTAAGGATTGTATATACGAGCTTATTAGAACGAGTATAGTGCGCCTTCGATAGTCTCCCCGTCGCTAATAAAAAATAGGGCCTTCTAATGGTTCTATGAGTTCGTATTTATAAATAGGTATGTACTTCTACTACTAGCAATATTAATGAAAGTGATGTATGGAGTGGGAATGTAGTGATGGTACCGGGCATTTGCTCGAGTTTGGTACTATTTGGTGCTATTTTTATACTCGACTATTGTTTCCTATATAGATATCGAAGATCCATTGGTATATATATATTATTCGAAAGTATATACGATTCTATATATTTAAAAAGTATTTTGACCGCTAGCGGGCTATGTGCTATTGAGATTATTATTGTTAAAAAACTAGCCTTTTTGTTGGCTAAAATCCTATATAAACGATGTAAATATTTTATATTTATTTCGCGGGAATTTACTATAATATGTATTTCAATAAATTGATAATTAGTTATTTGGAATAATTATATTAAGGTACTATAATTGATTATTAGTATTAATTTAATAGTATATATAATGCGCGATAGTATATCGATGGCCTAAAATAACGATATTATTCCCTAGATGTAATATATAGTATATATTATTATTCTTATTTCCTAAGCTATGGTATTAATATATTCGGTATTATATTATTTAATAGCGTATTAATATATAATTCGCGCTAAGGTATTAAAAGACTGATATACGTTCGAGTAGGGCGATTATATTTAGTATAAATTTAGGAGTGAAAGAACCCGTTTTGGCTGTATCGATTATATATTTATATATAATATCGATTATAAGAATTAGGATAACCGATTTGTTTCTATTATTATTAGTTGTATTAAATGTAGTAAATAACGATACTTATTTTTGAATTTCGAAATTATAAAAGAGGAGGACGAGTTTGTGATTATTGGTATTAATGTTGTGAGCCTGGTGTGCTTGTATATGGTTTACGTAGTTGGAGTAGGATTTGTTTGGGTCGATTGGGATATATATACTTTTTAGCGATAATTAGTATATTAATATTTTAGCGCCTTCGGTAATTTATTCGCTTAATAATACGATATTATTTCGATTTATTTGCCTTAACTGATGGTGTCCGCTTGGATATATCCGCCTAAATGTAATAAATGTTTATAAGGGAGTTGTTAGTGCCGGTATTTTGTCTGTGAGTTTTGCGTTTAATTATGATGTATTGTATTGATTTTTCGATATGTATATGTTATACGGCGGTCGATAGTAATAGTATTGGTAATATCTTTAAATTGATAGTTATAGCGACCGTAGCCGTGCTTTATATTGTTTATTGTAAGTATAAGCTATATATAGAGGTATCTATTGAGGTGATATTTGACCGCTGTGATAGGCCGGCGAGACGTGTAAATTGTAAAGAATGTGAGTGCTCTGCTATATATATGTTTCTAATTGTTGATAACGATGTAGGCTGGTATATGTTTATATTATTCTACGTATTTATATCAGTCTTTTGCTTTATGCTTCTAAATAGATGTAGATTGTAGTATTAACTAGGTGGATACGAAGATAGGTAGGTGATAATATTATACTGGACTTTCGATCCGATTTTTGAATTATACGGCCGGACCGAGAGTATGTGTGTATAGTTAATAATTATTTAGTGACCTTTTATTTTAATTTAGTATTTTGGATAGGAATGTAGGCCAGGATTGCGGGAAGATGCTCCGGTTAGTTATATACCCGCACTATTCAATTAGATATATTTTTAATTATATGTGTTTATATTATTAATAATAATTCTATTAATCGTATAGGTTTTACAAGTTGACGTATATCGTATACCTACCCGATTAAGTAAACTATTTATAGGATTTGATAATATGTATTTTTCTTTTTATTTATTTCCCTTTCTTCTATTGAATATTTGTTTAATTAATACGAAATTAATAAATAGTAAATTCTTTATATACGATTATGATAATAGCTTTAATTATATATTAATAATGCGATTGTGCGTAGGTGTAGGTATTTAATTTAGTGTGCAGTGTACAACCGTATAGCCGTATAGCCGTATAACTATATAGCCGTACAGCCATATAGCCGTATAGCCATATAGTAGTATAGCTATACAGCCGTATAGTAGTGTAGCCATATGGGGAGCAAACTAGTCTTATTTACTCAGCTACCTACGTATAGCCCTTGCGTCTCTTTGTACCTGCGGGTCCAAATAGTTATAACATCCCCACTACACTTACCTACCCACCAATCCTAATGTCACACTATTTGGACCCACAGGGTACAAAGAGACTACGCCACGTATGGCGGCGGAGTGGATAGGGGTTGATATCAGAGTACGACTGTTATGAGAGACTAGAGCTAACCGCCAGCGTGGTCCGTGCTGTAATTGTAGCTGCAGTGTTAGATTGGGGGCGCGGTTTATAAGCGTAACCGCTAGCGTAGTTTATATATAGATTGGGGGCGCGGGATTGGGGTCGCGGTATTGGAGTTACGGGATTAGGGTACGGGATGGGGTTGGAGTCGGGATTCGGGGTTCGGACGGAATGTAAATTACTAGATGAAATATACGTAGGTACTGTACGTATAGTTATAAGCGTGACGGGCTGCTTCCTATTTATATTTTTAGTCTGTATATTTGTATTAGTGTAGATCCGCGCCCGATTAGCGGTTCTAAGGTACGCTTTAGCGACCTAGCGCTTAGGAATTGGAACTTAAATGTAACGGGTCTGCACGAGTAAAGTATAGCGTATAGTCGTATAGTTGAAATGCTATATTTAATAAAGAGGAAAAGGAAGGACTGTACTAAAAGGGTATAGTTAAAAGAAGGTTTTGTATAGATCGCTTAAAGCGTACGGGCCAAGCAATTATGCGGGTCTGGCCAACTAGAAGACTCGTATCCTTATCAATAATATAGGATACGGTTTAATATTAGCTAAGTTTAACCCCTAGGCTCTAACCCTATAATATTACCCCCCTACTCCCCTTTAAACAAAGGCGGTCTATCGTATAAAGTATTAAATATAATTAATTATACAAAAGTAACGAAATCTATTACAACCGCACCCAACCAAATGCCTATCTGAACGGAGAAAATTAATAATACTAGAAAAGGTAAGATATTTCTATTTAAATCCCTAAATAAACGCTATACAACTACCTGCCTCCTACCCGAATTAGTAACAATACGCCTATCGCTTACCCTTACAAAGCTACGCTATAGCTTAGTACTAAAATTAAATTAGGGGATATTTCTAGACTTTGCCTATTAAGGAACCTCTTTTACTGTATTATATTAATAATTCATAATGAAAATAATTGAATTAAAACTATTACCTAATACTTTGTAACGCTTTACTTCTCCTACTAATAGTTGGCTATTATTACTACCGTAATTATATCTTTTCAATATACTTCCCTTACTGAGGACGACCTCAATAATCCTTATACTTACGAAATATAATACTTACTCCCTCTAATAATCGCATCGTAAATAAGTACCAGCTTTAAAGGCCAACTACGTAATAAGAAATATTATTAACGGGATTAGTCCGGACAAAATATTAAGGACCCCTCCTTTTAAATATAAGGCGCTCTCTTAACTGTAGTTTTATTAGGGCCGCTAATACTAGTTTTATTTAATCCGAATATTCTTCCTTTTTATAACTATTATTATTATAATTACTTAAACCCCTACCAAATTATAATAAATTAATTTTATTTAGTATAATTAGCGTACTCTTAAACTAGAGCTACTATTATTATCACCCTCTCTCCTCCTCTATCTCTTTATTTAAATAGAATTCAAAGCTTTCCTAGCAACGCTAACTCAATATCTCGAACGTCTTCAACCGAATATACCTAATAAAGGCAGAAGCCAAAAGAAAAATATTACTATTAAAATATTCAATAGCAGGCGAAAAGTAAGAGAATAAATAGTAAAATTACACTTCTAAATCGCCGATAGCTAATCCATCTATATAAAACTTTACTTACGTACTTAAAACCTAGGTTTCGAAATCTTCTTTATTACCTAAGAACTTATTAAATTAGGGGAATACCAATTTCGGAGCGGCGGGTCTCAAAATAATTTTAGTTATTAACGTTTAGAAGGCGGCCGTAAGTTACTATAAACGTTTGTAGGGATCTTAAAATTAAGGAATCGTAAGGAAAGTTAATACTATTATCGAGAGGGACGGAAGTCCGGACAGTAGCTATAATTAAGATTAATTATAAGCGAACGAGAGGGATTGAACAATATAAATAAAAAGATTTATTACTAGAAGAGACGGAAATAATAAAGGGGAGAGAGACTCTTCGGGCGTACTTACGAGAGAAGGGTAATAGTACTAATTTAAAAAGAGGGTCAAATATAATGTAACAGGTCTATACGAATAAAATATAACGTATAATCGTATGGTTAAAATACTATATTTAATAAAGAAGAAAAGGAAGGATTATATTAGAAGGGTGCAATTAAGAGAAGGTTTTATATAGATCGCTTAAAGCGTACGGGCTAGGTAGTTATACGAGTTTGGCTAACTAGAAGGCTCGCATCCTTATCGATAAGGTAGGCTCCCTATTGATAAGGCAGGCTCCCTATCGATAATGTAGGATACGGCTTAGCATCAGCCAAGGTTAACCCCTAGGCTCTAGCCCTATAATATTAGATTTCTAGTTAATTAGGAGCTTCCCTTAGACTAACAAGCCCTATAGATTCAATATACCTTGTAAGTCCAATATGCCTTGTTTTATATAGTAGCCTAGGATATATAATAAGGCCTGTAATATTCTATAGAGCCTATTACGCTCCCTATATTTCCGTTGCGGTAGTTTGGTAGTATCATTATACTCAATTTCATTTGGTTTACTCAAATGTGGTTGAAATAGTGGCTTGCAAGGACTTGAAACTAGGGTGAATAATTATTATTTGAGCTTAGAGGTCTTCACGTAGGTAATATACGGTTGGGTAAGGTGAAAACACCTTGAACAATCTAAATTCAGCATACCCTAAGCTAGTAGACGCTTCTTACCTCCCTGAAAAGGCCTATTATATTGAACTATACGGAGGAGGTGATCACATATAAATCTGAAAGACGACGAAAGTAGTAGTAAATGTCTTAATTAATTAAAGAGAGAGAAAGAGAAATCTAAAGAAGGGAGACGAAGTCTAATTTATATATAAGGTAAATATATATAGATTGTATCTACCCTATACCAAGAATATTAAAATATAATAATAGTTTCAATACTCCCCCTCGATCTAAATATGAATTGCCCTATAATAAGAAAATAAATAAAAAGGGCTAAAAACGGTAAAGGTAAAGTTATTTACAAGTGTCTTTCTTTCGCCTAATATGGTTAATACTAATGAAACCTAATAAGAAAAAGGATTACCGCTATAAGGGTTGATATAAGGACGGTAATATAATATCAAGTATAATAAATTTTGAAAACGAAGAGGAAAAAGTAAGTAAAAAATAAAAAATATAAGAACTTTTAATATAGAGGTTATGAGACTATATAAGCAATTTTAATCGACTCGTCTTAATATAACGGTCAAAATGAATATATTTATAAAGCTGTACGAGGGTTAGAAGGTGTTGAAATGGTTGTAAGTCGATTTTTAAAATTCCTTATATTAGGGAATATCGTAGAAATTAGAAAATCGCAAGTTAAACTGTCGATATAAATATATATTTAATTGGGGGGAGTAGGATCTATAAATAAAGGATTAACCTAGTATAGAAGTAACGAAAGGTAGAAGAAGTAGTATAATAACTAACTATCGGGTATAAAAAGTCTAGTAAATATATATGGGGAAATAAGCGGTTAAATATTAAAAAAGTATTAATAGGTTTTTAATAGTAATAATAGGGTAAAAGGCTCTAATAACTCTAAAGCTTAATAATACTATTTAAAGATATTTTGGAGTAGAACCTTTATAAAAATATTAGTAAATTATTCCTTAATAGTTTTATATTAGAAATTTACGCTCTTAATAGCCTATATTTCCTTATACTATATTTTTTAAATATTAATATACTTCGTACGGGAATAATATTATAGATTCTTCGCTAGAGTTATAATACCCTAATTATTATAGCGGATAATAATAGCGGAATTAGTTATAAAAGAGAAGTTTAATAATAGTCTCTTAAATTAAATCGCCTCTTTAATTACCTATATTTATATTATAACCTTTACTTCGCAAAATAATCGAACGATAGTCTATTAGTATTTTCATTACTAATTAATAATTATACTATTAATATAAAATATATAATTACTTATAAAGTATTTAGTAGAAGTATCGCCGCCCTAATCGATATTTAAATAAATAGTAAGGATAATAAAAAATAAGCTAGAATAGGTAAAGTAAAGTTTGAAAATATTGTGAAGATATTTAAGAATATATTTTATAATTAATATATAGTTTAGAGTTAATTTAGTAAAGTATTAGCTACAAAAGAATATTACGAAAGTGATATCTAGACGTATATTAAATATTACGTATATAAGGAAATTAATAGTACTAACGTACTAATATTTGTTGTTATTAGAAACTTTAAAGTTATCAGCGGATTTAAAGATTTTATAATTATTTATAAGGGTAGAGATAATACTATAATTTAATATATTAAAATTGCTAAATACCTTTTTAAAATAGGCCTTTGAATTAAGCTTAAGAGTACGATTTAATTTATTATAAATTATAATTATATTTAAGTAATAAGAATACGGACTTATATTAGTTATTTTAAATTGTTTACTTAGGGTATCCTTTAGGGCTTAAATATTGGATTTGGAAGGGCTGGTAATAAATAGATCGTCGATATAGATAGCGGTATAAGTAGTACCTTTATTAAAAATAGCCTTATCGGCGGGTAACGGAATAAAGCCGAAGTCGTAGAGGAAGGTAGTAAATATATTATATTAAATATATAAATTCTATTTTAAATTATAAAGAGCCCCATTTAATTTATATATTAAAATTTTATTATTATTAATAATATCGGGCGGTTATTCTATATAAATTTCTTCCTTAACTAGACTGTAGAAAAACGTAGTTTAAACGTCTATTTATTCTAATTCTAAATCGAAGGTAGTAACGAGGGCAAAAATAAATTCATAGTTTATAGGCTTTATAACCGAAGCGAATATTTTATTATAATTAATCCCTTCTCGCTATTTCAAGTTACGGACTACCCAACGAACCTTATAGCGAAAGACTTCGCTCTTATGATTAGTTTTAAATTTATAAATCCATTTCCTAATTAACGGTCGACGGTTAATGCTATTAAAGACGAGGGTCTAAATCTAGTTTTTAACGAACGATTAATATTTTATTTATATAGCGGCTTATTAATACTATTAATTTAGTTATTTTATACCTTTTCGATAATTCTTAGGTTCGGGGGTAAGTAGGGTAGTAAAGGTAATAAGGGCTAATAGGTCGATATTAGTATATTTATTAGTAACTTTTAATAGTAATTATTATTTTTTGAAAATAATAGGAACCGGGGGGTATAATTCGGAGTAATAATTAATAATAGTACGTTAATAATCGGGGTTAAAAAGACCTAGGTCGCCGCCGATATAAATAATATTGAATATTAGTATAGATAATTTTAATAAAGACAGGTCTAATAAAGTTAATTAAAATAATTAAAATGGGAATTAGAGTAGCCCGTTTAGGAGTAATAGAGAAAAAAATAGTTAGAATAAGGGTAAAATGGCGTAAGCGTATTGGAATTTCCCCTTAACTATATTAATAAAATTCCTCCTAAATCTAAAGCTCCCTTTAAATTAGAAGTAAGAAATAAATAAATTAATGGTAAGAACGCTAGTAGAAGTAGTAGCGGGGTAAATATAAATATGATTTATATAAGAGGCCGTAAGGGTATTAAGGAAAAACCTATAGGGGGTTTAGTTAAATTTACTCTTAAGTAACCCTACGCTCAGTTAGATAAATTGGGAAAAGAAGAGTTTAAATTTATAGAATAAGTACTAAAATTAGAATCCGGCGCGTAAATAAGGGAAAACAGGTTAATCATTAATTCCGGGGTAAGGTTTAGCGAAATATAAATATAAATTTCGTTAATAATTATATTATTAATTAAAATAACTTTATTTATATTTATAAAAATAATATGATTTAATAAGCTTTCGTAGCCTAATAGTTTACTTCGGCCGGCTATAAGTATTAACTTCCTTAGGAAGTCTGCGTCGGGTAATTTATAATAGTAAAGGGTATTAATAATTTTTAAATATAATAAATTAAATTTATAATTATTCTATACTTTAAATAGCGTTTTATTAATAAGCCTATTTAAATACTTATTCTTTAAATAAATAATTGTTTAGAGAAAAATCGGCTATAAACGACGGTTAAAGTTATTATCCTCTAAGATAATAGTAAAGCACTCTTATAAAATCCTATTAAAGCGTTTTAATATATTACTTTATTTGTACCAATTGATTACCGAATATATTAATTGTATAAATCGGTTTGTATACTATAATTAAAATCATTTATTAATATTTTCGCTAGCCTAATTGAAGTAAATATAATAAAATCTATACTCTAACTTATCGAATTTATTATATTATTATTCTACTATACGAAAAAACTCGTCTTTAATTTTACTAGCGTAGGCCTAAACGTATTACGTAAAATTATTTATAATAGCAACTTAATACTATTATCTTTATAAACTTTTAAAGCGAAAGGGGTTATAAATATTTATATAAATATATTCAAGAGGTTGACTCCCTTTATATACTAATTCCTTATAAGGAATTTATTTTAAATAGCTTAATATGTATTTATTATAAAAGTAAATATTAAGAACGGGGTAAATATTAATAAATAGGATTTAAAAGGAAACAATATTTCCTTCGCTAAAATAGGTAAGGCGGTTATATTATATTTTGAATTTCTATCGTTCATTAGTATAAGTAGCGAAAATAAAATATAGTATTTAATTATTAGTCAATTAATATACAATATATATTCTATTTATATTAAAGCTTCTGAGGCGGATCTTCTAATTATAAAGTCCTATTGCTAAGCTATTTCCGAATACTATAATAAAACTCTTATAATCGAATTGTAATATAGATAGGAAGTTGTAAGCAATTTAGGGTAAATAGTACGCACCTTCTAATAAAATATAAAACGAATTGCTTTTATAAATAAAAGTACGTAGTAAATAGGTACCTATCGCTTCTAAAGTAATTTCTATATTACCTATTCTTGTAATAGGAGGGTTAACATAAGGGCGAAAGCTTTTAAAACCGGTTTTATTATAAAAGAAGTAATTTACGGCACTAGAATTAATAACGATAATATATTTGAAATTATTTAGAAATTTATAACGAAATTCTAAAGCGGATAATGCAATAATGTATTCTACGAACCTAGAATTAAATAGTAGGGCTATAATAAAGAAAAGTAAATTAGCCAAACGGGTATCGATATAAATGGGGTTAGAGTAAATAATTAATTATATAATAATTAGATAATTTAAAGTAATAAACATTAATAATAACAAGGCTATTAAGAGTATAATGTTTAAATTAGTAAATAATAGCGATAGTAAAGCCGTTAAAGACGGTAATATAAATAAAGAATATATAATTAGTAAAGACGGATATAGGGACGGATATAGGCATAGAATAAATAGCGGGTCGGTTATTATAAAATTGAATATTATATAGCCTATAAATTCTAAAAAATTAATAATAGATTGTAAATTACCCGCTTCCTAATTGTAATGGGAGCGCTTATTAAAATGCAAATCTTTTAAAGTTTCAATTTCAAATTCTTTATTATCGAAAGCGGCTATTAATAGTATAATAATCGAATTAAAAGATCGGTCGCCGTCCTTTTAATTTATAGATTAATTCGCATTTTTATAACGCTTAAAGTACTAAATACTGTAATAAGAATCGCTATAATTTAATATTTTATATACTAAATAGGGTACTTGAGGGCGTTCTTTATTAGTATTGTATAGTCTTTTATTATTAGTATTAGTAACAGTCTTAATAACCTTAATTATATATTAAATTATAAAGGCTTTTTGCTAGGCCGGCGTATTGAATACCAACTTATCGGTATTATCCTTCTATTATTTAGCTTATTAGCGTTTAATTAGAGCCTCTTTAATTTTAATAATACGTTCAACCCTCTTAAATATAACTGGGGACCGGGTGATTTTATTAAATTCGTCCCGCTCCGGTAAGATAATATATTCCCAAATGAATTTAAAAACGAAAATAATATATAGAAGGCCTAAATACCGAATAAAATAATCGATTACTATAGAATCAGGTAGAAAGCAATAATTAAAATCCATTTCAACGAATTTATATTAAGTAATTTATAGCTGGCTAACGTAATCGGCAACGCTATTGCAAGTAATGAAAGTATTAATATAAAACCGAATGAAAGTATTAATAAAACCTTTAAAATCCTTTAAGTAATAATTATCGAAAATTTATTAGAGAGCCTTTACGATCGTCTTCGTATTGTAATTCTTAAATTCATTATAGATCGTTATAGCGATTTTAGTAATAAAGAAATTAAATTATTAATATTATTCAATATTCTAATCTTCAACCTTTTTATAGTATTTCTATTCAGGGATACCGGAGTAATAGACAAGGAGGTTAAGATGGTTAATGATATTATATTTAGAGCGCGCTAAAATATAAGTAGTAAAAGCATAGCGTTAGGCATAATTATCGCTTCTGCTAACGAGAATTAGGAGGGTAATAATTTCATTAAAAGTTTTATTAAGCATATTTAAAATTTAAATATTCGGCGGGGCCGGGCACTAGAATATAGTAGTAAGGGCATTATAAGAGAAGCGGGAAAAAGAACGGGAGCTAGAAGAGGAATTATAATAGTAAAACCTTAAAACTCTATAGAATTAGGGGGTAAAAATAGTATTAGATTTTAAGTAAGGCCCGAAAGAATAATAATAGAAAATTTTAATAATAGTATAATAAAAGTTAAATTTTAAAAGAATTTATAAAAGATTTAAGGTACGGCGGAAATATCTTTTAAAAAATAAATAAAATTATAATAATTAAAATAGCGGCGGGTAAGTAATAATTTTATAAGGCGCGGCCGAAAATTATACCGATATATTTTTTATTAAAAATATTATATAGAGTAATTACGCCGAACCATAAATATAAATATAAATATCTAGCCTATAAAAGATTTGTAAATATAATAATATAAAGTAATAGTGAACGATGTAATAGATACTATAGCTAGTAAAGTAGCGGTAATAGTAGAATATATAAAGTACTAATTAAATAATAAAAGGGGCAAAAACGGTCCTTACTCAATAAATCGCACTTCTATTAATACGAAAGTAAATAAAATCTCGTAATATATTAAAAATCCAACGATTTTTAATAAAGATAATAAATTCTCGTAAAATATAATAAATTCCATAATAGCAAATGTTAGGAAAAATCCAATATATTTATAACGTAGTAAAATATCCCCGCGTTTTAAATTACCAAAGTTTTTCCTATACGCAGAGTACGTATAGTAGTCCGTACGTATAGTCTATACAAGTATAAACTATATATATAACAGCTATAATCAATAGTGGTATTTACGCTTAGTAAAAAGTACAATCCTTTTAGAGTGCGAATAGTATCTTTTCTCAAAGAGAAAAGGTAATAAGGGGGAAAAAGGAAGGAAAGGGGGGGGTAGGTAAGTATTATAAACTTAATTATTATTTATAGAACGCCTAGCGTATCCGGGTTTATAACCTATTTGTTGGAAGGTATCGATCGACGAGTGGATATGGTACGAAGGTACGGTCGATACGGTTGTGTGGAGCGTTTAAAGTGGAGTAGAATAGTATATAGAATATAGGGAAAGGTAGTAGATTGATAGAGATATCGATGAGTGTCTAAGATATATTTCTTTTTCCCTTTCTTCGAGGGAAGCCCTCTTTAAATAGACTTTTTGGATTAATAAATCATCGAATAATTAAACCGTTTATTCTTTTAGAATTGTTATTTTCCGATTATTCCAATGGTGTTACGTATATCTTCGTACGACTAACGTCGAGGCCGGAATTCGAATCGAATTTAAAAGTCTTCTCGGACTTCTTTCTTCACTTCTACTCTATATAGTCGTTATATGACGAAACCGTTTATATAGTCGGGAACGTTATGTTTCGTTCTTTCTAATGGAGTTACGTATGATTTCGTTTGATTAACGTTAAGGTAGGAATTTGATTACGAAAATCGAGGTTTAGATTTTCCTCCGGGTTATCTTCCGGATTCTATTTAGGGTTAATCCCTATTATAAATCGGACCTTTCTTCCGGACCGGAATTTTTCTCCCGTTATAAAAATAGTATTTATATATAAAAATATAAATTTTATTTTTATACCTACATATTATTATATAAGCCCGTAAATCCGTTATAAGTCTATTATTATTTATATATATATATTAAGTCTATAATTACTAACACTACTAAACTATACGGAGGAGGTAATTACGTATAAATGTAAGAGACGACGAAAGTAGTGGTGAATATCTTAATTAATTAAAGAGAGAGAAAGAGAAATATAAAGAAGGAAGACGAAGTCTAGCTTATATACAGGGTAAGCATGTGTGGATCGTATCCACCCTGTGCCAAGAATGCCAAGACATGGTGATGGCTTCAACATATCAGAAACGACAAAAGACATCAACTAGTATAAAAGAGGCAAACCAGAAGTACGCTCAAGCATTATAAGCATCCTCCAACGGCTGTCCACCAGATCCCGCTCCCGCGTTAGAGCCCTGGCCACCCACATCCTCCTCGAACTTCCTCACAACTCCCTTCAAATCAGCCAGCATCTCCGCGAGCAAGTCGCTCGACGCCGGGACACTGCCCTCCTTAACCAGTTTACAAACCACTTTTCCCACGCGACCCACGTGCTTGGCCTTGGTAAGTATGGCCGCGAGGCCCTTCTTCATGCCCTCTTCCTTGGCTTCCAACTCCCGCTCCTTCTTCTCAACTTCTCTGGTGCGACGCGCAAGGTTTTGGGTTTTGACGTGGAGCTGACCCGTCTCCAAGTTACGGCGAGCAACAAGGTCGCTCAGCCGACGACACTCAAGTTCGAGCTCGGCATATGTCATCTTGTCGGATGCAGAGCTTTTTTCGGCGGCGGCCTTGCTTTCGTCGTGAATCTCCTCTTCCATCTCCTTGTCCTTGATCTTGTGCACTTGCGTGCTTTGGGCCTCGACTTTGGCGAGGGTCTCGTCGATTGATGCAAATTTGAAGATGGGCGTTGTACCCTGCCCCTGCTCTTTGACTTTCTTGTTGAGCAGTTGCTCAACTTGCTCTTGCAGTGAATCGTTCTGCGCCTTTAGGTTCGTGATCTTGTTGGAGAGTTTGGCTTTCTCCGCAGCACTGTTGTCTTTGAACTTCTTCAGTTCAGTTGCTAGAGCCTGCTGATGCGCAATTTCCGCCTCTAGCCGGGCGGCACTTTCCTTCTTGGCCTGCCTCAGCTCGGCTTCCAAAGCAGACACCCTGCTCGTCATCGTCTGCTCCGTGACTTCCCTGGCAATTTCGGCTTGCTTGACCTCTTCCTTCAGGCCCTTGATCACGTCGTTGTATGCGGTCGCAATCGCATTCTTCTCAGCCAAGGCCTGTTCGTGCCCCTCGATTTCCTTGTGCATCCTCTCTATTCTCCTCGACAGGTACCGGTTTTCGTTCTCAAAGGCGACCAACCGGCGGCTAAGCTCCTCAGAAGTGCAGCCCGAGTCGTCAACGCAAACTGAGAAACACGTTCAAGTTAGCGATCAGCGAACATTCAAATTTTTCATTGGATTTCCTCGCCGTCAGTTCATGAAGCCACTTACTGTACTTATGCCACATCTGGCAATCCAGGAAGAAGTCTTCAAAGTCGTTCGCATAAGGCGGGTAAATTACGCCAAACAACTGGAGAGGCGCGATCGATCTCGCCCACCATCTCCGCCTGGTCTCTACTTCTCTGTCAAGCTCCTCCCTTGACACTTCTGGGTGACGCAGATGTACGTGATGGAGTAGTGCGCGCCGATTCGTCACGTACACCCTTCCGGGTCCATGAACATGTAGCGGCATCTGCGGTTGCTGTACCGCCGCATACGGTGGGGGAGGATATGGGGGAGAAGGAGCTTCGTCAGCCATCGTAAGTTTTTGAGCCGTTGTTGGTTACCTTACTGAGGAGATGAAAAAGGAGACGAAGAAGAAGAGGCCGAAGAATGAGAGGAAGAAGAGAAAGGAGAGTGTACGGTCAAGTTGAGAATGAACTTGAAGGAAACCGAGTTTGGCTGTTGAGGAAAGAAAAGAAGTGAGTTTGCGCGAGAGTCATCTGAAAGTACCCCGCGGCAAATATCATGCAGACTATTGTGGCCTAAAATCATGTCTTCGTCTGAAGTATGAAACGCGTGAGTAGAGATAAGGGGGACTTCGGAAAGAGAATGGTCAGCTCATGCTCTAGATCAGCACACACGTTCTCACCAAACAATATCACAAAATTCAGTCAAGCACCGCGATTCTCAAGCTGAAACATACATAGAACACTCTATTGTAATCCAGTTATGTGAGGATGAAATCCTGTATTTGAACGTTCCCTAGTTAATGCAAGTTCAACGGGTCAACATGATAGAGGTAGCGTACTATTGTGTGAACTATTCGAGTATTGGGCCAAGACAGAGTTTTGGACTCCCAGGGCTCTTGTTTTTTAAAGGGACGTATGATCTTCCAAGACCCACATAAAGGAGACCACGAGTTTGGAGGTCAAGGCTACCGTGTGCTTGTAACAAGAGGCCGAACTCGTCCGCTCTGTTTGCTCGTCACATATCCGCCATCTGCCCGAGATCAGAAGCAACTACTGGATCATATGACGCTAAATTTAATCCGATCAAGGTGTTCTCAATGTACTTCAAGGCATATCGCACGTCCGTTGATGCCTTTTGAGTGTCAGAAATGGTCTGCCTACAAGTAGACATGGAGATTGGAGGTATGACGACCCATCAGCCAGGTACTTTGCCTTGCTTAGGGTAGAGTGGATATAAACGGCTTGTATTGCCGTAGATCAGACGACGCGAAGGGCGGTGAGTGGCAGGGCTACATATACTATACCGTATGTGTCTGGTACCTCTACGGGTACCTGCTGCCTGGTGGTAGCCCTTCTTCTGCTCTAGTTCTCACCCCTCCTTGTGATTTTACCGTGGGGTGGCTGTCACCGGCTGTCAAAGCTCACTGCCAGTCCTTCTTGAAATTCTTGCCAGTTACCACCCCACTGCGGCACGGTATAAATCTTCTCCTTCTACCCCTACATCCTTGTGCCTCTTCTCCTCTTCTTTTTTTGTCGCCGTTCGGTCTTCTCCGACTCACTCAAAGCCATCTGTCACTTCCTACCGCCGCAAGCAAATCAAGATGCCTGTCCGTCTCCCTGGCGACCCTCACCCGGTCCGCGAGCCGTAAGTCAGCCCTTCGCCTCGAATCTCAATCACTCAAGCACTTCGTCCCCGCTCACGCTGTTTCCCGCTTGTAGGACCCTTCGCTCGGTCTTCTGGGACCTTAACCACCTGGCCATCACCGGTTATGTGGGATACTTCGGGTAAGCTCACATCTTGTAGTGCCTCTACCTATCTCGCCGTCAGATTGCCAACCAGTCTTGTCTCACAGTACCCACTATGCGTACCTACACTGCTTCGACGAGGCATTCCAGGACTGGTGTCGCGGGGCCGGCATCGACCCCGACACTCCGTTTCGCCGCAACGGCAGGATCTTGCCCATTCCGCTGGCCAGGTACGTGGCCGATATATCTGATCACATGCTGAACACAAAGTGATATACTGTCTGCCTCGTGGCATGTCGCTAACCTTTGTCGCTTGATGTAGCAAGCTTTAAGCGCACACCAGCTGAGGACGAGAAAAAGGAGAAGGAGGTCCGGCAACAAGGTAGAAAGTGAAAATAACGGGGAGGTGTCACTTACCACCGGTCTCGGTCGGGAAGTTCTTCCGGAGGAAGTGCGCAAGGAAAGCTATGTCACCGTGGGTGGCGTGAAGACTTTCCGCACCGAGCAGCAGGCGTTCATGGACGATCGGGAGGCCAAGGAGCTTATGGTCATTTACACAGACCCATCGGATATTCCACCTACGTGCAAGATTCCTTGTGAGACAGAGAGAGCTTCAGAAAGACACTTTTTAGCCTAAGTCGTCTGCTTACGAGCCTTCGCTTGATGCCGATCGACCGTACACCTCAGAGAAACCGTTCAGCTCAGAATAACCGTTGAGGCTACGGTTACGGCGGCGGCTATCGTGGTCGTGGCGGATACAACAACTCATACAACAACCGCCACGACGACATGACCGAAACTGATGAGGACTGTCGAGGAAGCACATGGCATGGAGGATTCACCAAGGGACTGGGTTAGATCATTAGACCAAATATCAGCCGTCTTCATATCTTGCTGCGTGCGCCTTGACAATGGTGAGGTATCGTGAAGTGCATTGTTGATGTAGTGTGAACATCAAGCAAAAGTCTCACCATTACCGTCGCTTATGATAATGTGTTCGAGGTGAGAGGACGGGTAGTAGGCTCTGTCTGTGTTGACATAACCTGGTCGTCGACATGTTGGTCAAGTGGCCTGACTAGGGCCTTAGGCACTTCACTCAACTTTTTACGTTGCGCCGCTTCTTCCTGCTTGGCTTCCAGCAGGATATGATACTTAGACGTAGGAAATATGCGTGATTGGATGGGAGGTTTAGGTCTTGTTTCGCAATATGGTATGCACGTCAGCATTTGTCCAGGTGTTTCTTTCCTCAAGCGTTGCAGTCGAAGGTCTATGGCTCTTTCCCAGAGACGGGTGGGGTGAGCTCTCATCTGCTTGAGGCTATACCATAGATAATGCCAATGGCAGGCACCAAGTACAGCAAAGAGGCTTGGCCATGTCTGCATTGCCGAGTTGGGTACCTAGGATCATCCGCTCATACTCCATGCCATGTGAATGGAATTAGGTTGTTCGCAAGAAACTTGGTACGAATGGGAGTGCAACTGAGCTTAAGAAGAGAATGTGATTTGTGTAAATGGCGTTGGAATGGGCCAAGGTCCTGGACCTTGGAGGTTTTAGTCAACTAGGTAGTGAAGTTATCAGTTGTGAGAGGGAAATATTGTGATCTCCAGGTTGTCGTCTTCAGGTTAACTATGCCGCTATTCATAGGTAGGTAGTGAAGTCTTCCAATCTTCCCAAGCCAAAACCTTGGAAGTGTTAACCAGGGAGAGAAGGTTCATACCAGGTCGAGTAAAGAAGCACCAGTGTCACTGGACATATGGTGTCAGGTTCAAGGTTTACAATGGATTCAGGAACGTTCACTTCGTCGAACCTGGCGGCAAAAGGTTCCCTTAATGGCCTTTTCAAGGCCTCCGATTCTCCCAATAAATGGTCCTCGGTTCCTCACCCTTCCTGTCAGCTAGCACCCAGTCTTTTGCATCACTCACGCCCTCCCAGGACTGACTCTGCTTTTGCTGGCTCGTCCTCTCGCCGACACATCTGCTTTGCTCCAACACGACATCCCTTTCGACATTTTTTCTTTCCGTGATGTTCGCCTTTGTTGTTCTTATTCCAGACTTTGGTCAGTGAATGATACAACGAAGATGGGCCCACCGAACGGCATTCATGGAACGAACGAGACGTTGGCTCCGTGAGTTCCCTCCTAGCAAGTTAGTCTTCTGGCTCGGTGCCTCTGCTAACATGGTCACAATGCAGAACAATTCGTTCGGTTCTTGCCGATGTTGTCAAGAAGGTTGTTGAGGAAGAGACTAGACAAGGCTGGTATGTGTGTGATGCAACAATTTTCCCATCATAAAACCGACACTGACCCAGATTCCATCATAGTTCGTCTGTTGTCGCTCGTATGTTGAGCAATGCCGATAAAGCGTGGGCAGAATATTGCCACAGGGCCGGCATAGACAGGGACACCCCCTTGGGTTCCCCTTTCCTTCCCGATGACGGATCAGGCGAAGAGTATGAGCGTGCTGCATGTGAGTAGTTGGCGATGGCGAAAGATTTGACATTATGGCCTCCTAACCCTTCGTCCCCTCCTACAGGGCGTTGCGCGCCCAAAAGCCGGCCGATCGTCTGCCAGCACGGAAGATGCTATCTGCTACTGCAACAGTCGAAGATGGCGGAAGCCACACAGCCGGCACTGGCAACTTGGTCGCACCCGTACGCTAGAAGTAAGCACCCCTATGCAGACTCCATCGATAGCGAAGTCTTGAGCTGACAGACCTTGAATCCATAGTCACCCTAGCTGGCACTACGACCCAAGTGCAACGAGGCCCAACGCCCGGCACCAATGATGCGCGCTTTGCGATAAGTCGTTTGCGGCGTTGAGTAAGCACAAGAGGACGTAAGTGACAGTAAATCCCGGAAATTGTCCCTTGATGACATTCATTGACAATGAAATCGGAAGCACCCGTAAAGACAGAAGGCCTGTGGTTGACTGCTCGCTACCGTCGCTTGACGGATCTCCTAGTTTTTGCTGCCACCGGCCGGTTGACGGCAATGCTCTTCGTGAGCATATCACCGGGGTCGAAAGGATGTTTCCTAGCATATCACCGGGGTCGAAGGGATGTTTCCATGAGGGGGTTGGGTGATTCATATCACGATATGGTGTCTGAAAGACCGACAGAACCACTAGATCGTTGATACCGGAACTGAAGCGCCACAAAGAGAGGTTTAGTAGCTAATGAACTCGTCCCCAGGTGCTTCTGGGTGTTTGTTCTTATCCGCCCATGGCCCATGTCGTCTTTTCGTCGTCCTTTGCTGTCAATATTTCTCGTTCGCACCTGGCCCATGGAGTAAAGTCGCTTTGCCGTAGCTCATTTCTATTGCGTGGAAAGACGTTAATTTTTGTCGGATAATGGTTGTGCGCATCCTCAGGTAGACCGTCATGATTGATGTTGATGATGTTGATGAAGAAAAGAAACGAAACACAAGTCAAGAAAACGACCGACGTCAAAAGTGGGCCTCTCACGTGAAGATAACGCACCACCGATAACTTTATTTACGCGTTCCCGCGGGGTTCGGTGGGTTTTCAGGGGGCTGCAGTCCACTGGCACCTACTGAAACCCACTGGAGCCCCTCTTCGTTCCGGGGCTTCCCCTTCGGCCTTCCACCGTTCCCCTCACTGGAGCAAAATTTCGGCTGCTGTCACGTCATTGGGTCCGGTCGAGGTCCGACGGAAAACCCATACCACATCATCTTCCTCACCACGGCACTCACCCTTTCACTTCTCACTCTCACTTTTTCACATACGGGACAAACGAGAATCGACCAGTTCATTTCCCTAACCCATCCATCCGCCCGCCCTCCCACTCGCCCGCCATGTCCTCCCCCGCAGAGTGTCGCATCCTCGTGTTCGCCTCCGGCAACGGCTCCAACTTCCAGGCGGTGGTCGACGCCCTGGCCGCCGGCAACATCCCCAACGCCCGCATCACCCGCCTGATCGTGAACAGGGGTAAGGCGTACGCGACGACGCGCGCGGAAAAGGCCGGGATCCCTTGGGAGTACTACAACCTGATCTCGCACGGGTTCCAGGCGCGTGGCGAGACGGACCCGGAGAAGATGCAGGAGGCGCGCAACAAGTACGATGCCGCGCTGGCCGAGAAGGTGCTCGCGCTGGATGAGAAGACGGAAAGGCCGCATCTGATCGTGCTGGCGGGCTGGATGTACATCTTTGGCAAGCACTTTTTGGGCCCTATCGCGGAGAAGGGAATCAAGGTTATCAACTTGCATCCGGCGCTTCCTGGTAGGTGGTTTGTCTGACATCAGGTGGATGGTGAGGGAGGGACAACGGGATTTGTGCGCTGACAATTCATTCGCTCCGCACTAGGCAAGTACGACGGTACACACGCCATTGACAGGGCGTACGCCGACTTCCAGGCTGGAAAGTTGGAGAACAACAAGACCGGTATCATGGTGCACTACGTTATCGAGGCCGTCGACCAGGGTGCGCCCGTCCTTGTGCGCGAGATCGAGTGCCGTGAGGGTGAGAGCCTGGAGCAGCTAGAGGAGAGGATACACTCTCATGAGCATTCTCTCATCGTCGAGGCTACCGCCAAGATTGCCGGTGAGATCATCGCCTCTCAGCAGGCGCAACAGTGATTGGTACTGGGAGCGGAAAATGAGGATGTGGTATAGCGATGATGATGAAAGACGACAAACCTGTAGAAACGAAAGAAACAGGACACGAAACGAGCATTTGGGCCTTGTTCAACATCACAGGTTCAACAGGATAGGTATGCAAAACGACAGGGCAGAAATGGGATTCGAACGGAAAAGGACTAGGCTTGGGGCGGATCGTAAACAGTCATGGATTTCAACACTGAATACAGCTAGTACAGGGCACGGGGAGAACGGCGTGATGAGATGAACTACACTTCAAGGTTCCCCTGAAAGATCAGAACAGAGACGCGCGTTCAAGATGAAGGACGCTCCTTCGCGGCTGTGTTCAGGATCGTGGGACAAAAACACCAAAAGATCCATGTCGCGATGGATGAACGACGAGTCAGAAGAGAGCAGGGATGGCTAGTCGACCTGGGCGAGCTGGGCAAAAAGCACAAAAAAACATACAACACCAGGGATTCGCTGGTCGTCACCGACCCAACTACTAGTCTGGCCCTCACTGGCTTATCTATGGGAGAGCGGACGGGATCCCGAGTTTTCCAGTGGGTATGGTCGTATGTGATGTTCTTGAACGAGGAAAGCGCTTAAGTGCGTGCATTTGACAGGGAGCAAAAGGGCTGTTGTCTATGAGAAGTCTTCAGTGTGGATCCCGCGGAACACCCCCTTTTTTCGTGTAAACAATCGAGGATCCACCGGCGATACCGTACGCCATTGACAAAGTTTCATAATCCGAACCCAAAGATGTTGACTTCGAGAACCCGGACTGTTAGCCGATATGAGGTACATACCGGGACCAGTTAGGTACCAGGTATGCAGAGTCCGGAAGATGAGCAAGGTTGACGAAGCAAACCACCACCAAGTAAAGCCGTGTTAAGGTGTAGAAGACGAGAAGCAATATGACAGTGGTGTCGAAGATGACCTTGTAAACAAAGAACAGTATGAGAAGCATAATGTATGCGACATGTGCCAGCCCCTTGATCATATCTTGGTCGAAGCCTTCCCACGGCTGTGGCAACAGTCGGACAATCTTGCGTATGGGGATAATCCACATGACCCATGATATCAATACGGAAATCCAGTCCTCAGGCTTGACATTCGCTTGGATGTTTTGCAGGACGGTGTGTATCTCGGTGATTCTCCCAAACGGATCCTGCCAGAACGGGGGAAACAAGATCCACGAGGCGACGAGGAAGACTGGAATGATAGTGGCCGTTATGGTTAGGCTGGACACCCTCCACAGCGTCTTCTCAATCTCCGTGAAGAAAGGTGCATTCCAGGCAACGCAATGGAGACCGCCGTAGATGAGCCCAAAGATGCTGAAGCCCAAACAAAACCCGAAGCGTGTGCCGGGTTCTCCAAACCGAGGGAAGTTCCCAATTCGATCCTTCAGGAGGTTAGAAGGGACAGTGTCGAAGCCGTGATAGAGGAGGGATAGTTGCCACCGTCGGACGTCAGAATGAAGAACCTGGACATAAGGAACTAGCCGACCGATCTCCTCCAACCGTCTAGCTGGGCTTGCATCATCGATAGGCCTGTCAAAGGATCCAGCTCCTCGTAGTTCGATACTATCCCATTCGTTACCCTGCTTCATATCGGAAGCAACTCGCTTCGTGACCCCAGGAGGTGTCAGTTGCACAAGGTATAACAGGTCTTCGGATCTCTCCACCTTCAGGAAAAGAGGCTCTCGAGAAGTCCTGCAAGGTTTAGCCAGTGGTTAGCAAATTTGATGGCCAACGGATACCGGCAGATATCTGAGAACGCATTGGAAACCCACTTGTGCCTGTCCGAGAAATGGTAGCCCAAAGGCGTGTAAACGAGATCTTCGAAAGCCGTCCGCCGAGCACCAAACATCCCGAATTTCCTCTCGACTGGCCCCTTTCGGTTGATGTTGATTCTGTGCTCAAGCTCCTCATTTCCTTTTGACTCAACAGGAAACACGAGACTTTGCACATCTTTGTGGAGGTGAGCGGATTCTGACACTTTATTGTCCAGCTTGATCTTGGTGCACATACTTGCAAGAAGCTTTGCCTCCACAGTTATACCTTCGGGGTCGAATGGGATTTTCTCCGGCTCGTCAATGCTTAATGGCTTACTCCACCACAAGCCGTATATGATCAAGGTGCACACTGCATGACCGAAGGTGTTGAGTTCTAGAAGACTTATTGCTAGACCCTGGGCAAACCGAGTGAAGCATTGGGCACAGAATCATGATGTTACCGGACGGTTATGTTTGTTAGCAGCTGTGAGAATTACGAGGGATTTCGGCACACACAGTACACTTACCTTGCAAGCAAACCAGTGCCTTGGCCAGGGTATTTCCTTTGCTCTTGTCCTGTATGTGCACGAGTGATGGCTTGGGAATCAGGGAGTATAGTCCTTTCTCCTTGAAGAAGCTGAGGGCTTCCGGAACCAACGTAAGCCGTGTGCGCCTTGCCCCATTTGACTTCCAAGGGAGGAAGGACTGGATCTCCGCCTTGTCATTGCTCGCGGGTTGATCCTTTATTTCGACGACGAAGCCGCCCATAACTGCCAAGAAGCTGTGCATCATGGTCCATTTGGGCGTAAGGGAGGTCTGCGTCAAGGATCTGTTAGCTCATTGCAAAGTTAGGTGGCTTGTAGTGCACCATACCTCCAAGTCTATTGTGCTCTTGCGACGCCTGAAGCAATATGTCAAGCGCCTCCAAAACCTCTTTGTTTTGGCCTTCCACCGCGAAGAGTAGCCATGAGTCTCTGAGTGGGTTCATGGCTTTGGTGAGCTTCTTTGCCTGTGTGTATTGCTGAAATGCAGTAAAGGCAATCTTTTGCGGTTCTAAATGTTAGCGCAGAAAAGGCTGGGCAAGGACGGATAACATCTTACCAGTTCTTGACAGACAAGACCCATTATCATCCATCCAGTCTTGCGTACAAACTGCCTCATGCCTCTCTCATTGTGCCCAGGGACGTTGAAATGGAGAGAAGTCCACACACAAAGACCGAGTGTAAGAAAACATGTCGAGAAGATGGCAAACGTTCCTCGGCGGTCAGGCTCTAGTTCAAAGCGAGGGTCAGCTGGGCCGGTGAAAGCACTTCCGAAGATTCCAGAGTGAAACATGGCAGATGAATTGAGATGGGAAGTGGAAGAATGAAAAGCGTGAGTCAGGGGAGGGACCGGATCTTGGGGTGTCCAAAAGGGTCATAATAAAAGAGTCGGTCGGAAGTGGAGGGTGGCCGAGAAGGGAGAAGCCCGCAATATATGTGCGAGAAGGCTCCCGAGAACTTCATATCGCACCTCTCTTGCTATCAGTTTCGAGTGTTGTTACACAACCAAAGAGAGGCATCTAGCCCAGGTCTCTAGGCACAGTAGGAATCGCCGTTGCGCAACCTATACCAACAGCCTCGAAGTTGAATCCGCGAATCATCGACTACATCGCGGTAGCCGACGACCCGGTCCTGACCAGCTAGAAACCGGGGTAGTCAGAAATGAGGGGGCACCAAAAACACGCCTATGGTCGTAGACCTTGTCAACTGGAGGCTGAAGGCCAAGGCAGACTAACGTATGGATTTAGAGCCCAGGCAGTTCTTTTCGGTGTCGACAAACTAATGAGAAACACTGTTAGCTTGGACAATCCCCTGATAGCGAGGGCGGCTTGGTCACAGCACGAATGTACATGATGCATAGCGGTCCAAGACAGCTCACGCCATACAGCTTTGACACTGCCTACCTCGAAGGTCCATGTACAGCAAAGACTGAAACCCCGGGATAGCAACGTGCATGGGCGACCAATAAGGCGACCAATTGAAGGAACGAGATATATCTTCCCTAGCTCCTTGAGAAAGCAGGTGGCTTGCAGCCGCTTGGGCGCCTATCAGGCAAAGCTCGCGCCATTCTGTGGAGGCGAAGTGGAAGGAAGAAAGAGAAAAGGTTAGAAGGAATACAGAGAAAAGGGAAGGGAAAGCTTTTGTTGAAGCGCAATATTGGACGTTTTCGAGGTTGCTCAGGACGAGTAGACTGTACTCAAAAAGCTTTCATGTCATGGTAGAAATGTCGTTGCAGAACTTGTCTCGGTCACCCCTCCATCCAATTGACAGGACGGGCGCGGGATGTTACTTCCTAATTTGCACAGAGTCCAGGTGCATCAGAGAGACGGGAAGGAAGCTGCCTCCCACGTTACACAACTTAGCCGAGAAAGAGCAACCATTCGTTCTTTCCAACTGGGCTGAATAACTGGCAGTGGTCACTGTGTTAAGGTACCCCGCTCCTCCCCCCTCCCCCAGTCCAGGTACTCGACCCTGAGCAACTGCGGGCTTCTTGATGTACTCAACTTTCTTCCCGTATCTACCATAATAGCGTCAAAGACCATCGGCATGCTCACACAACGAAAGCTCATCGCCCAATGGCCCTCAAGGGCGCTCTACATGGGCAGCCAAACCCGCATGAAAACCATCCCTCAAATCAGATCATACTACGACGAACCAACCACCCCCTCCCACCTTGAGTCCATCACCCGCGATCCCAAGTACTCGCGCATCCTGCGCAAAGTCTACGGCGCGCCCTTCCAAAGCCTGGTCAAGCCACGAATCGACGAATGGTTCGCCTACTGCCTCCACCGTTCACCTTCAGGGACATCATCAGGGTCAGGAAAGCAAATGACAATCCAAGAACGCACCCTCGCCAAACACGAATGGGCCCAAGAAGTCCTCCACATGCGCGAGCCCTACAACCGCACGCCCTGGCGGTGGGACTCCCTCAGCCAGCGGTCCGAGCCGCCTCTGGGTATGCGGCAGCCGGGCGAGCCAGTCGCGGATTTCTTGAAGAGACTGCCGCCGGTTCCGGGGCCGAAGATGGGCGGGAAGAATGATCGGTTTGTGCCGAGGTGGTATGTGGTTGAGAACCCCGTTAGGGAGGCGTACTTTGCGAGGGGGTATTTGGATCATGGGAAGGCGCATGAGCCGCATCGGTTTGGGATTTGGATTGCGAATCTGAGGAATGCGTACATGACGTTCTTTGAGCAGGTGGCGTATAAGAGGAGCATTGGCAGGATGAGTGAGGAGAGGTATCGAGAGGAACTGAGGGAGTTTATTGCGAGGAAGGCGAGGCAGTTTAAGTTGACGAGGGGGGAGGTATGTACAGCCAGATTTCGCGGTTTCATCAGGTCAATGGCTACTGGATCGCTAACATGTTTCCCTAGTGGGTGATTCCCGTCCCAACATCTGAAGCAACAAAAGTCTGGTCCGAAATAGCCCAAGCAACGGGCCTCAACATCCTCGGCACATCCGCCCGGATAGCTACCTCTTCCTCCATCGACTACCCAGACCACCGTCTAATCGCCGTCCAAACGGTCGACTTCTCCGACCACGAAGACGTCGAGCGCATCCTCCGCCGCCTCGAAGGTATGGGCATCGTAGACCGCACCATTACACAGCCCATCCACTACCAAACAGAAGCATACTACTTCCTCGGCATAGGGCCGAACAACGTACACAACCTGCCCACAGCGTTTTATACCAGCGATCAGTTCTTCAACGAGGAACTCAGAGCCAAATTGAGGCAAGGGCGGTCGGGGCAGATTCTGGATGAGTCCGTGCTTCGAAGGAGCGAAGAGTTGCGAAGGAAGCAGCAGCAGGAAAAAGAGGAGCAGGAGGAGATTGCGGACTTTGGACGGATTTGGAACCAGGAGCCGGAGGAGAAGCAGAGGGTATGGATACCGCCGCAGATGCTGGTGCAGAGGGATCCGAACGTGTTCCAGGAGTTGGAGATTGCCAAGACGGAGGCGGAGAGTGCGAGGGCTAAGACGAAGAAGGCGAAGAGGATGACGATGGAGGAGTGGGAGGAGACGGAGGGTGGTGATGATCCGGTTGCGATGGCGTTGAATGCGAAAAGGGTTGAGTGAGTGGGCCAGTTAGCGATTCCTGACGGGTTAAGTACTTCTGTTTAATGTTTGATTGGTGTTAAAGGGTGTAAGAGATTTCCGAGGGGTTGTCTGGCTTGTGCTTCTAGATGTTGTTACCGGAGCTGTTGCCTGGTGCTTGTCCTGATATCTGGTCCTCTATCCTTCCTCTTTCTGGGTCAACTACACCGTAATCTCGTTCGTCAGTGGACGTCAGATCCATGTCCGTTGACACTACTTCTGTATCATTCTTCATACCGTGGCTCGCCCGCAACGATGCCCAGTCGATCCGCCTTTCGGCTACATCGGTTGAAGTGTCTCGATCCGTCATAGCGTACTCTGATATAGTGTCCAGGTCTCTTGGCCGAGGAACTGCCCTCAGCCAGCGAGTCCGGGGAAAGAGGCGTACGAGCAACGGCTTTAGACAGGGCATGCAAGCGCATATGATGGCGACGTTCAGTTCCGTGTTGCTGTTGAAGAGACCATGGTTAGCTTAACCTGATGTCCACCACAGGTTTTAGAAGGGCTACTCGCCCCCAGATATAGTGGATTACCAAGCACCAAGTGTAGTCCCCGTCTCCCATGGCGAGAAGACCACAGATGAAACGGAAAAGACTGACTCCCAGCACGCTGAATTGTCTTCATGTTAGCTAGAGCTTTGTTCGGAACTTCGGATGTGCGAGTTGTGAGAACTTACAAGCCGCCTGTACCCAGGATACCTTTTGAGCGAACTCACATCTCAAGGGCCTGATGATACATATGGGCATCAACAAGATAATGATGTCGGCCACAACGTTGGGTCCCAGTAGCGATTCATACCATATATTGATGTCCATACATTGATCTTTGTTCCAATGGGTCCAAAAGACCTTGATCGGTTTGCACCAGTAAAGGACGCCTGTTGCTCCGATGACATTGAGGACAAAGACGAAACCAATGGTGGAATAGACGGCATAAGTGAAACAACGGCTTGTTGTAAAGCGTAGGTAGAAGGAGAGGATTGAAAGCTTGGTGAAAAAGTTGGCAATTGGATACGTGCTAGTGACTCCAAAAGCGCTAACCTGAAGGACGTGGTCAGCTACGGGGGACTGTTTCATTGTGTCCTGCGAAGAGGCGGAGATGAGATATTAGGATGACATACGAGCAGATACTTCTTGTAGGTATGTTTGGGGTCTGGGACGTCACCGTAATGCCTACCAAGCCCATATTTTGTTTCTAGGTGAACACCCCTGAGATTAGCCTCTCTTGTCAAAGTTTGACATTCGCGGTGCACAAGAGAGACAAGACCACATACGTATCGTCACAGATACCGAGAAGAGAATGGAGAATATCTGTGGGAAACATTTGTTTAGCATGTACTCGTTAGAGGTATGCTCATGGCCAGTATCGTACCAATGCAACGAGGATAAACCCTGTGGAATACCCAAGGTTAGTGAAGCTGCAGCATCTCCCTAGGATCAGATTCCTGACCCAGGAGGCAGGTTCTTTCTGCTTACAATCTTCCTTTGGCTTGGAGTTCAGGATGCGGCGGGTCGTGTAGAATCTAGCGCAGACGAATATGGCGGGGAAGACAGGGACAAGCCAAGCAGCCAAAACAACTTGAGGGGCAAGCGTTTCTCCTTCGCCATAGGCCCTGATCGGCTCAAACTTTTCATTGAAAAGTTGTGAGGGTTACAGGGGGTTTTGGTGCCAAGCTCGATTTTTTTTCTGGACTAACTAGTCTGGGCACCAAAAAACTCGAGAAAACTCGAGAAAACTGCTCAAACTTGAACCAGGGTGTTCAGAAGAGGTACCGACTAATGTAGGCCGTCATACCTTCCTAATTTGTACTGAGATCGACAGATTCTTAGTGTTTTTGACCGGTTTTCTTATTAAAATTGACAAAATCTCAGAAGTAGGGGGTACCCTACTTCTGGCAGAAAAGTTGTGAGTTTTCGTGAGTTTTCGTGAGTTTCCTTACCAAGATATATAACGTAAGCAGGTTTGCCCTGTCGGTGAATATTATGTCAGTTGAGCCGCACTTGAACCTTATACTCCTAGTTATCAAAACTCTATTGTACTATAACTGCCACATATTCGTATTCGTTGATATCGGTCGCTATAAATCTAGAAGTCGTAACCGAATTGCTTTCGTATTTATAGTAGTAACTGCTATTTATATTATTTTTCGTCGTACCAGGAAGGATTCTGAACTTATATACTATAGCCCAAACTATACTAGAAAATCAGCGGATAGAATTTAGTACAACTTAGTAATATAGTTTTCATAACTCTTCTATATAGATCGATTTACTTTTAATACCTTATTAAAATAGCTTTAAGAAAATACCGGTTATTTAAAGCCTAATCGATACTAGATAGTATATTAGAAATTGATAGTCTTTCTATATATCCTAGCTTATTATTAAAATTAGCGAATTACCCCGTATTATTTTTAAATTAATTAGAGTTCGGTATTAAAGATTATAAATAATTTATTGCTTATTTGTGAATATTTATATATTACGTGTCACAGGGCTAGATCACATGCCCTGTGCTAGTCGTGCTATTGGCCAATGCTACACTGCGGCTCAGCTGTAGCCATTGCTATAGCACTGGGCTTAGCCTTGGTAGCGGTTATGGGGTAGATCTATCTAGTTAGGTAGATCTTACCCGTGCCCTATATTTACTTTGGCTACGTATACCTTTTTTACTTCCTTCGTATAATAATACAGATTATACTTCATACTTAACGGTGCCCTCGCTCCGTAATAGTTTATTATACCTATATATTACGCTATACGCGCTTATTTACTATAAATATCGCGACGAACGTTTTTCTTAATAATTTACTAGTAATTAAGTTTTCGGATTATTTTTAACGTTCTTACCCTACGTAGAATAGAGAATTAATTTAGTAAGAATAGTTATCCGTTTAGCACTTTTAATTATAAGCGGATTCTACGACTATTGTAATTATAGTAATTAAGCGTTAAACGACGTCTTTAATCCTAAATACGTTTATTTACTTACTACGAGGATAATAATAATATTAAATCGGTAATTATTAATTATTATAATAATAATACCGATACCGAATTTATCGTTATTAATTGATCCCCCAATCTCCTAAGCGAGGCTATCTCTACTTTTATTAATTAAATTTCAATTCTTAATATAATTAATAATTACCCTATTCTATAGGAGCTAAATTCTTATAAAGTTAACGTTCTTCATCCCCCTAACTATTATTATTTGGGTTATAAATTCTATAGTCCTAATTTCGTTCCCTAAGGATTAAGCGATCCCCTAATAGATAGTAATAAAATAGTTACTAATAATAAAATAGCCTTAATAACTCTACGTATATATAGTAACAATATTATACATCGTAATATTTAGTCCTTTTTATATAATATATTATTAATTAGTAATTTTATAGCTTTTTACCCGGTTATTTTCCGTTAATATACTAGCTATATTACTTAACTGCCCGCTTTTATAATTATAATCAATATTATCGCCGAAGCCTTTCGTACTTCTAAAGAACGTTTTTATTAAAAGATTTTATATAAGGAAGCGGAGGACTATATTAATAAGTAGTCTTAGAGGAATTTTTAGAACGAAGTTATTTAATAGAAGTCTAAAATTAAGAAGTAGTTCGATAAATATAAAGATAGGCAGTAATTATACGTAAACTACAATAAAGAGATATTTAATATAATAAATCATAATATAATTATAAAAGCTCAAGTACTTTCACTATAAACCTAAATACTTTACTTATAGAATTAAATTGCCGAATTATAAATTAATAATAACGGCCTTATAACTTTTATTTAAAAATAATAGTATCGGCGTCCCTACCCGCTTCGGCCTTAATAATAGTAGTTCCAGTAATAGCTACGGCGGAAATCCCGGCGGTAGTAGCGGTAGAAATCCTAGTAGTCCCGGCAACGGTAGTAGAAGTTTTAGCGGTCCCTCCTTTAAACCTCCGGTCTCGACTCCGGTTATAAATTATAATAGTAATAATCACCGTTATATAGTACCCGACCCTAAGGTTTTTAACGCTTCTAGTAAAATACCCCGTAACTATAATAATATGTATTCTATTTAGCGTACAAAGGTCTATTTATATTAGAATATAAATAAGTAAGCATTCCCTATAGAATGTATTAAATTCCTTTATATCTATATTCGTTTAGGTAAAGCGCTTATAGTTAACATTAAAAAAAGTATAAAATTTATTACAAAAAGTAAGGACCCTTCGATAAAGCCCTAGAAAATAAGCGAGAATTTGATTATTTATTTTAATATTCGTTATAACACTATAAATATAAAGTTAGACGCTGAGCGTACTCTCTAGTAACTTTAGTAAAAATCTAATTTCTAGAACTTCGAGGACAAATTTATCTTTTACGCTGACTACTATAGTATAAATAATTCGATAAGGATATTTTTACTTAAGAAAAAGGTTAACGACTAATTTAGGAAATTAAGTAATTACTAGATTAATTTCCTAATTAATAATAATTTTTAAAGCTAGGTTATACTCTTACGTAGCCTCGTTTGTAACTACGAAGAGGCCGCCTTCGGAAAGAAATTCTCTAACGCTTTTAATAATTATAATAATTCTAATTCCGGTAATAAGAATTCTAATAATAGTAACGGCAGTAGATACATTAAAACCGGTTTATAAAGCGGTAATATTATAGATTTAAATTAATTTAAAGTTATTATACGTCGTATTATACTTTCCAATATTTAGAAGCGTTACTAGGATAATAGTAAATATGCAAAATATAGTAAAAAAGGTTATAAGTAGAAGAATTATTAATAATTCGTAGATTTAGGTAATAGTAAGGGATTTATTGCTAGTATTAAGATTACCCGTTCAAATAATAATAAGAAGTCTAGTAATAATAAGAAGCTCGGTTAGAGCAGTTACGGTAACAGCGGCAATAATATTAATACAGTCGATAGTAGCGGTAGTAAAGTTATTCCCAAGGCTAATAATAGTAATACCGGTACGGAAAATATAGCGCCTCCAACGTAAGTCGCTAATAGAAGCTATTACTAAAAAAAGGAAGGGGCAAGAAATTAGAAGGATATCTATTAAAATTAGAGCGTAAAAAGTTAAACTAAGAAGAATCTTTATTAATTAATTTAATTATAACTAAACTAGAGAAATCTATCCTTCTTTCTAATTACCTTTATTATAGTAAGCGTAAAGTATATTATTTAATATTAGTTAATAGCGGTTATACGGGCAAAGCGTTTATTGATATAAATTGTATTAAATAAAATAGTTTACTAATTTATACGCTAGAACGGCTACGGCCGTTAAAGTTAGCGGACAGTAATATTAATACCTATATTACCGACTATATATAATTAATAATAAAGATTCGCGTCCATAACAAAGAAATCGATATATTAATATTTATATTATTACTAGAAAAACCAGTTATTTTAAAACTCCCCTGATGATAATAATATAACCTTTTTACGAATTAAGAGATAGGAAAATTTAAATTCAATAAAAAATACTAAAACAAGTACCTTCCTAAGGATATACCCAACTTTTAGATACTGGCACTTAAAGTTTTATACAGGAATACCATAAAAATCGTTAAAGAAGAGCTTATTAAGGAGGAAATTCTTTAAGAAGTAATTAATAAGAGGAGAGAGATAGGATCGGTATTAATAGCGGCGCCGCCTTCTCTAGATAATAGACCGGGTTTTAAAAGTATAATAATAGCGCTAGAACCTGAAACTAGGCTATTATTAAAACTAAGATTAATAGTTCGCCTACTAATATTAGGATTAAACCCGCAATACTCCTAAGAACTTCTAATATTATCCTAAATTAAATATACAATTTAATATAAAAGGGTTCAATTATAGGAAAGAATCGCAAAAAGGGTAAGTACGAACTCTAAATAATTATAGCCTATTAATTTACCGGAAGGGAATTAAATAATAATATTACTTTAAAATCTAACCCTATTTTAAACGGTAGAGCCTAAAATAAAACCTATACTTTACAAAATAATTAGCGGGCAACGCTTACTTATCGTAAATTTAGCGAGGAGATTCCTAATATTATTATTTATAAGGCCTATTGACGTTAATAATATCCTTATTAATATAAACGATATCGTAGAACTCAACGCTACAAATTTTAATTTCGTAGTCCGTATAAAGTAATTGGAAGCAATTATTATAAGCAAGGTTAAAATCGAAGAAGTAATTAAATAAATAGAGGCGGAAACAAAAAATAAGAGTAAAGAGGAATCGGGAAAGCTAGAAATTATAAATCAAATATATAAGGAAATCTATATAAGTAATAGAACTAAGTATAAGAATAAATTTATAAACTACACTTTAAAGATTTTAAAAGATAATATAAGCGAAATTATATTAAAAATGATAAAGGAGGACGCTAAAAGATTCTACAAAAAAGCGAACAAACCTTTAGCTACCAAAGAACAAATCAAAACGAAAATACTAATATACTACTATAAATATTAGAAAGTAGCCAATCTTAGCAACGCTAAAATTATACTTTAATATAAGTCCTACAATTACAAAATCGAATTTATTCTAGGAGCTGAATTACCTAACGCTCAATTACAATTATTTTCCCCCCTAGAATTAGGGGTTATTAAAACATAGCTTAATAAAAATATTAAATAAGGATTTATTAAACTATTACAATTACTAGCGGCTTCCCTAATCTCATTAATTAAGAAGCTGGGCGGTAATATCTATATTTACGTAAATTATAAAAATATTAATAATATAATTCTGAAAATACAATACTCTCTTCCTTTAATTAAAAAGACGTTAAACGCTATTTATAAGGCTAAAGTTTTTACCAAACTCAATATCGTCGCAACTTCCAACCGTATTGTGACGGCGCTGGTAGTCAGCGACCCACATGTGGGTCCCGCTATCGCTTACACGACCAGAGTATTTATTTGGGTCTACACGCTTGTACCTAGTTTTCTTCCTCTTTTCTTCCCCCCATCTGAAATCTTCTGTCATAGATGGAATCTTAGCTCTGCCTTCGACTCTCCTATACTGTGCCCTTGCACGTATACGGATTTATAAAGGCTATAAATAGCTAATAATATTTATAATATATTTCGGGCTATATAAATCTTTAATTTATCCTTTTAGCTTATAAAATACGCCGGTAACTTTCTAGAATTTTATTAAAAATATTCTCTATAATACCCAAAATAAATTCGTTACTATTTACTTCAGTAATATTTTAATTTATTTAAACAACGAAGAGGATTATATTAAATATATATCGGATATTCTAAAGCAGTTCGAAAAATTAAAGCTACAAATTAATATCGATAAATACGAATTTTTTATTATAAAGACGAAATATCTAGGCCTAATTATGATACTAAGCGGTATTAAAGTAGATATAAATAAAATTAAAGCAGTAACGGTATAGGAAACTCCGGAATTAAAAAAAAGGATTATAATCTTTCCTAAACTTTATTAATTTCTACCGCCAGTTTATTAAAATTTTTCGAATATAGTAAAACCCCTTTACAAACTTACTAAAAAAACAGCGGATTAGTATTAGGATATTAAATATTAAAAAGTATTTAATAACTTCAAAATTACTTTTATAATAATACCAATCCTGAAAATCTACAATTAAGGTAAAAAAAAGAATAATTAAAATAAACGTATCGAATTAGGCATCGGGAAGGATATTTTCCTAATAGGGAAATAATAGAATTTTTTACCTAATAGCCTACTTTTTAATAAAATATATTATAGTAAAGTATAATTATAATAGTTATAATAAAGAATTATTAGCGATCGTAAAAGTATTAGAAGAATAGGCTCCTAAATTTAAAGAGGCCTAAAAGAAAGTAAAAATTATTATAGATTATAAGAATTTTAAAATATTTATAACTATAAAGTAGTTTACCCCTCGTTATATAAAATAATTGGAGTTTCTTAATCGTTTTAACTTCTATATTATATATAAGTAAAGCCTAAATAACGTTAGGTTTAATACTTTAAATTAGAAATTTAAAAATAGGTTATAAAACGACGATAATAAATAGTTACTAGCGAGGAAAAAGCTTCTAATCAACCCGGACCGCTTTAACCCAGCCTTCTTTAAGGACGACGACAATATAGAAGAGAACCTAAATATTGCTAATATATATTTAGGAATTATAGAGGAAGTTTATTATATAAACTACACTACGGACTTATATGATTAAGACTTAGAATTTTAGGATTTGAACCTCTACGAATTTAATATTACAAAATGTATAAACGATTTAATCGACGATAATTACGTTAAATCTAATTTAACATAAGAAATGACCTTTTACCTATAGAAAGATAGTTAAAGAAATTAAATTCTAAAAATTAAGAAGAAATTTACCATCGCTTTTATAAAATATTTAACTAAATAAAGCCGCATTTATTGGAAGAAAGATATAAAAGAGAAGGTACTTATTAATCCGGACGATAAAAATACCCAATTATAATTTATTTACAAAATATATATAATAAAGCCTAATAATTATGCTAACTATAAAAGGATATATAAAATTTTAATAAATTTTATTACTAATTAAGAATATACTAATTAAATAAAGAATTTCATAAAGCCTACTTAGCTTATATAAAAATTGAATTATTAAAGTACTCTCCTGCTAAATTCTTAAAACCTTTCCCAGTTCTATTTAAAATTTGGATGGAAATTTCAATTAATTATATTACCCTAATAATATTATATATAAGGCGTAGCCGTATATATAAATATATAACTATAATGATAGACCGTCTTACAAAGATAAAATATTATATTCTAATAGAGATTTTAGAAATGGACGAATTCGTCGAACAATTTATCGAAAAAATCTATAGTATTTACAAGTTATTAGATAGTATTATTTCCAATAAAAAATTATAATTGATTTTAATACTTTAGAGAACTTTATACGAAAAGTTAGGTATTATAGTAAAATTTTCTTCAGTATTTTATTCCCAAACTAATAGTTATACCGAAAGGATTAATATTAAAATAGAATAATACTTTCAATTCTATATTAACTAAACCTAAAATGATTGGGCGAATTACCTACTTTTAGTAAAGCTCGCTTATAATAATACGGTATTAAAAATTATAAGAGTAAGCCCCTTTTATACTAATTATAATTTCTACCCTCGTATAAGTATAGAGCTGGCTAAGCCTTACCCTCCCAATTTATTAAAAATATAGAAGAAAGAATTCTTCAAAGCTTTAAAAGTAATTAATTAGTTTTAAACTATTTTAAATAGGGTAGTAGCCTTATTGAATAAGTATAAGACCGATACGAAGCGAATACAAATAAAAACCGTAATAACGCTCCTAAATATTATATTAGTAATAGAATTTTATTAAATACTGAAAACCTCGCTATAAGGAAGCCTCAAGCAAAATTGGTCCCTAGATAGGAAGGACTATTTATAATTATTAAAACTAATTCCTACTAAGTAAAATTAAAACTTCTTAAGAATATAAAAGTTAATCTAATATTCTATATATTTATAATTAAATTCTAGGAAATAGCCGGACTACCCGGCTAATACGATATTAAGGAAGATATCCGTACGAATAATGGTTGAATAATAATTATAACTAATAAGTATAATAATAATAAATAGTCAAAATAGGAATTCGAAAGTATTATAGGATATAGTAAAGTAAATAACAGTCGCTAACAATATTATATTAAATAAAAAAAATATTAATAAACCTAATGAGCAACCGGTTAAAGATTTAAAAGGATACGATAATATTATTTAAAAATTCTATAACGCTAATCCCAATATATTACTACTATTAGTCTAGGTTAAAAAAAGAAGAGGGCAATTAAAGAAGAAGTTAATACGGGCTTAGAATAACCTCCTAGAAATATTAGAATTAGTATAATAATTAGAAGTACTATTAGTTCGAAGAAGTATAAAATTAAATAAAAAGTAAAAGATAAATGAAAACTTAATAAAAAAGGAATTTAGGATTTATAGTACGAATCCCACTTTAAATTTCTAGAGAACGAATCTTCTAAGCCTATTCTGAGGGATAGTCCGAAATTTACTTATACTTTAATTTCCTTTTCTCCCTACGGTCTCCCTAAATTGGTCTCTCTAATTGAGTCTCCCCAATTCGAATAAGATTATATAGTAGTTATAATACGTTAATATAAATAAATAGAGTATTTAGGAATTATTTTTACAAATATAGGGTAAAAGAAAAAGAAAGAGGGATATAAATACAATTCGAATGTATAATATTTATATTTGTATTAGTAGTGGCACTTTAAGTGTCCTCATATACCACTATATTATAAGGCCTTTATAATACCCCCTTTAGGGGTTGGCAATGGTAGAGAGGGGAGGTGGCAATTATAAAAAAAATTAGAATATTATTCAAGATTATTTAGTAAAATAATAGATATTTCGGTAGAAGGGTTATATTTAATAATACTTTAATTAGTATTTTTCTCCTAGATAGGAGTCTTAACGTTAAGTAATTTCCCGTCTTAATATACGCGCTAAGGGATTTTATCTAATTTTAATTGGGTATATCCCGGGAAGGTTTACTTTGAAAGATTTAAGGGCAAAACTATATATTTAGTTAGCGATTTCGTAAACGGGGATTTCTTTTGAGAGGGGGTAGTGTTATAGGGCTAGATTATATGCCCTATGTTAGTCGTGCTATTGGCTAATATTGTACTGCGGCTTAGTTGTAGCTATTACTATAGTATTGGGCTTAGCTTTAGTAGCGGTTACAGGGTAAATCTACCCAATTAGGTGGATCTTACCCGTGCCTTATATTTGCCCTGGCTGCGCACACCTTTCTTGCTTCCTTCGTACAATAATAAAGATCATACCTTATACCTAACGGTGCTCTCGCCCCGTGATATTACGTATATTATATTACCGCCGGATGATTATTTAGACTTTACTATCGAATTGAATTTTAGTTTGAATACGTTCAATAGTTGTATTAGTACTATCGATAGTATTTATATCACTACGTATATTAAGAAGAAGGATTAACTACGATAGTATAACTATAAGGGATTAATAACTTACAATATATTCGCGGCCGTAAAGTTCAATTACTTTTTTACGTATGTATTGGCGGACGTAGAAGGGTCGACGAACGATACCTTACTTTGCAATTAAATATTCTTACGTTCGTTTCGTATGCTTCGTAATCGATACTATATTATAGACGCTAATTTTGGCGTAAAGTAGGGTATTATAATTCTTTTTGCAAATGTTAAATATTATCTTCAAGATTGGAAGAATATAAATGTATTGCTAGAAGACCTTAAAGAGCTATATAATTCATATTACTCTCGTATTTGAATTGTCGTAGAGTATGTTTTTGGTTATTTAAAAAGGCGATAGAAGATTATAAGGGTAGTGCCTTTCGAGTATAGTCTTAATAACCAGAGACGGGTTGTATACGCGGTAATTACGTTATATAGTTTTATATTAAAATATATAAGGAATCGAAAACCCTACTAATTGAATACGAAAGAAAAGCGGTAGATGAAAGAGGCTCGTATATGTACGCGAAGGGTAGTGAGGAGTATATACCCTAATTATATTAGATAGCGGTCGTCGATATTAATATAGAGGAGTTGGTAATTATATTTGAAAAAGACGAGAGATATTAAATAATTTAGTATGTATAGAGTAGAGTAGAGTATTGAAGTGGGGGGAGGAAGGGAGGGGAGGGGAGGGGAGGGGAGATTGTAAATTATCGTGTTTGTATAATTATTTGCTAGATTATTAGAAATATTAGATTATTTCATAAAATTAGGGGTTTCGAATTAAAATCTAGTAAATTTAGTAATCTAGTGTAAATCTAGTAATTTAGTATAAATTTAGTAAATTATTAAATTAATTACCCCTCCCCCAACCTTATCCCTCTATTTTATTCTATTCTATTCTATTCAATCTTTCTAGCAGTTAATATACCCCTCCTTTATTTTTTTTATTTAACTTTAACTATATGCTAGTAAAAAAAGGATAATTTACAAAATAATTAATATAGTTTATTATCTCCTCCTCCTCTAACTTAAAGAACTTACGCTATAAATTCTCGACGGCGAAGGTAAATTCGTTAGATCCAACTGGTTTAGGAGCTTATAATAAAGTAGCTGCCTTTTCTATCGACGTACTAAGTAATTCGATATTATTACCCTTCTTTTTACGACCGACTTTATTAGTACCCACGTCAATAAGGGGAATTTTGCCTTCTAGTAATAATCTAAATAGGATTAGTATCCTTCCTATATTGTTACGCCTTAGTAAGTTTTTTTACGGGTAGCCGAATAACCTCTTTAATATTGTCATCGTCCCTATCCTCCTCCCTATCGTTAGATAAAATTATTTCCTCCCCGTTATTATTATTATTATTATTATGAAGATTAATATTATTATTATTAAATAGTTTATTTACTTACGATTCTCCTACTTCCGCGATGCCCCTACCCGCTGCCTTCGTCCTGAAGAATATTTGAAAGTATATTTTAATATTACCGAGCGGGGTCTTTATAAATTAGTCGATTATATAGTTCTTAGTATTCTTCCGCTTCTGAAAGGCTTCTCAATTCTACGTAAATATTTTGGGTAATTTAGTAGTAGGGTTAAGCGAGGCGCTAAAGATAGAGAGAACTTCTTTTTAATAATAATATCAACGTTACTCGGTATTGAATTTAGTCTTAATAATCTTCTAAGTTTATATATATTTAATCTATTTTTCTATATAATATCCCTTTACCCGCTCTTATACTTCAATAAAATCTTTTGGCTATATTAAATTAAAGAGTTTGTTGTTCTTATATTCGAGGAATTAAATTATTAGTATATCGGTCATGGTATGAGTCTAGTTGATCCTCTTCTTTAATTTAATTAACTTGGGTAGTTTTAGTACCTTTAGTTACTTAGGCTTAGGGGGTGTTTACTTCCTCTTTAAAATTAGGGGGGGTATAGTTCGCGATAATTCTCTATTTTGTACGATATTTTAAGGCGGTTGGGTATTATTTAGGGAGGCCGTTATAATATCGTTTTGGATTTTAATTGGTTGGTTATTATTAATGTATTTGTAGTCTATTGGGTAGATAAATTGGCTATCTTCGAGGGAGTCGAAGGTTGGGAAGGGGGGTAGGATATTATTATTACTGGGCGGTTTAAAAATATTATCGAGTAGCTATAAGAAGGGGTTAACGAGACTATTTTATTATTCTTCGCCTTTACTATTTACTAAGTAGGACAATAGTAATATATTTGAACCGTTTAGAGGGGTTAAATATTCGTTTTAGGCGTTTATCTTTTCGGACTGGGACGTATTTTAGCTGGTATTTTTCGTATAAATCCGAATGGATCTAGGTGCTAACCTCGTGCGGGGTTCAACCTTGTTTTTCAGGTGTCTTTGACAAGGCGGTGTGGAGGCCTTGGCCAACTATACTAAAAATGGTCAAGACCAGCCATCACCAAGCTAATGCAGCACTAAAGCGGTACGGTCGTATTGATCCACCCCTTTTACTTGGCTGCAGACGAGAGGAGGTAGCTAAATATTCCTAACTTTTCAATGAAAAGTTTGAGCCGATTAGAGCCATATGGCTTACTCATCAGCGAGACGTCCATGGATGCAAACTTGTGGACGCAAGGGTGCGGCCTTGCATAGTTGAGGATTTCAATCAGATATCACCGGAGGCGTCATATAGTCTTTAAAGGCATTCCTTTTTCGTCCGCTGGGACGTTTGTTTTTCTCGTGAAGGTCGGACAAAGTCAGCTAAGACCCACCCCTTTGTGAGTTGCCAGTGGTTGAGGGGATCTGGGGAGAATAGACAGAAGGGGTTAGGCCGGGGGGGGTAGAAATTGGCATTTCGCTACTCAACCCAGACCATGCCGAAAACTGTCACAACTCCTTTCCTTGGCACCTCCATACGCAGTATGTAGCTCGTAGGGCGTCCATAGTCACCGCTCATCGCTACCAGGCTCGCTAATAACCGGGTGTGTGTGGTGGTGACAGAGCGCGTGGGGGCGCGGAAGCAATCCGTCCTCTGAAGCGGGCGCGAGATTCGTTCCGTTGTTGCTCGTATTCATAGATCTGAGCGTCCGCTGATGTTCGTGAGGCTAGGACAGCAGCGGGTTGTTCCGGCGGCTGGCGATCTTCATGATGGCTGGATTGAGCTTCACTTGCGGTTGCTGTGCTTCACGATCTTCGGGATGTCACGGTGGTTTTCCGCATGCACATGAATCGTGCTGGACTGCTGGGTCGGTGCTTGGCATCACCGTGATGGGTTTATGATGGATTGGCCTGTGATCGACCGAGTGACCGACAATCTTTTGGTGTGTTTCCAAGACAAGAGTGATGATGAAGTGCATATTGATACGTGTGAAGACTGTGAAAAGAATTTGGATCGAGGAGTTGCAGTGTAGGTAAAGAAGAGAAGGGTAGATCTTGGCTCACTGCCTTTGCGCGGAGGAATCTGGGTCGGTTGATCAGCTGATCTGGGCTTAATCACCTAGACAGCACATATCTCCGTAGGGTGGTTTGTGCGGGATACGCGTCGCGTCTGCCCACACAAATTTACCCCGCCATGGGAGGGAACCTTGATGGCCTCTGTTTTTTCCCAGCGCCTTCCCAATTGGATTGGTTAACTTGACACTGCAATCGATCCTACCCACTCTACCGTCGAAAGAGACCTGGGACAGCCCACTTTGTCTGGTTCTTGGAAATCGCATTCCTGGACCTTAGCCCTGATGCGACCGGGCCCCGCACCTTGCAATGGCCGATCCGCCTCTTCCTGTCGCGGCCCCTGCCGGCAACTCGCAAACAGACGTCCCTCAAGTCTCTGACCCGATTGCTGGCCCGAATGCCAAAGCGAGCACGATAGACGCGGCTACACAAACCGACCATTTCCCATTCAACATCCCCATACCTCCACCTCGGACAATACCGCACTCCTCGCCGTTCTTTGGAGTCTTCCGAAGCGCCTACGAGAAGGCGGATGCCTCTTTAGTCCGCGAGTCGCTGCTGTCATGGCCGGAAAAGTACTCGCACGCAGAGCCTCCCGCGATTCTTTTCGGTCCTCCAGGAACCGCGGGGACATGGTTTACTTCCCTCCGTCAACTAGACCACGATACATCGCGACGGATAGAAATTGTCCGCCGGGGCGCAAGAGCTGCTGGTTGGGACGTGTTCTTTGCCAGCGTCAGGGCCGTATGGTCTGGCCCCTCGACCTCGAAACTCTATGCGAATATCCAGCACTGGCCTGACTACAATGTGGAATCCGCCCTCTCCGAACACTTGCGCCGCCGAGACCTTAGTAGCTCCTTTTTCGACGTGGAACTCTTGTCCGTGTACGACCTGGATGGAGAGCCTATACTGCCGCCGTGGATTTGCAACAGTAACGCACCGAGATTTTCTATGTTACACAAAGTTCAGAGTCTCATACACGACGAACTGTTCTGTAGCCAGCCCCATGAGGAAATTGTGCCGCATCCGGGCCAGGGCCTCCAACACCCTGATAAATGGACCCGGCAGTTCTGGCAAGCAGATGTAAGTCTGGCCTTTCCTGAATGCTTGACCGCGTGCTGAAGTGTTATGGCAGACGATTCTCCTCGTTCCACAAGCGCAATCTCCATGCGTACTGTCCTCCTCGGTCGTTGCGAATTGTCCCACTGGGGACGATCAAGTCCAGCGTATCGCCAAGTACTTTCTGGGATTAGCCCTTCAGCACACCACCGGATTTCCCGATTCCGACTTAACAGTCCATAACGCCCATATCGCCGTTGATATGCTATACCGTGTTATGAACGCGGAAGCTGTGATGACTCCTTCAGTCAAGTCCCAGATACTCATGTTCGCCGGAGAGCAACGTGATTACGGACTCTTCCTTCGGGCTTGCACTCTTCAAAGCAGGTTTGACAGTGCCCCCGACCAGCAGCTTTTCGTCCCTTGGCTCGATTGTCTCGTCAAGAGGAGGTTGTTGATGAACTTCTGGGATCCGTACCTTCAAGAATGGTTCGTCCCATACTTTACCATCCACTGCCTCATCTGATGTGGCTAACATGCAGCTAAAACAGCTTGACCCAGCTCATCCTTTCGTACCAGAACCTGCATGACCGAGTCGAGTTTGTGCTGGCCTTGCCAAAGCAGATCACCGGTCAAGGTCTCCTACCCCACCTACTTGTGACATCTTGGCTCAAACCTTTACTCATCCCGGATGATTTCCGAACACCTTTACTCTGTTCATCAAAGGATGGTCGTGCTCTAGCTAAAGCCGCTCTCAGCTTTGGCCATGAGTCTACTGTTGCTTATGAGTATGCTGGGTCCCTTCAAAAACTTGCAGAGCATGATTGCTAACATCGAACTAGACTTGTCAGAGAACTTCTCATTCAAATGCAGCTGCCCACCGAGCCGATGCCTTGGATCGCTGCGTTTATAGAATCCCTACACATGAAGATTGACTGGGGCATGAGACGGCATCTTTGCAGAACCTTCATCCAATTCGACCACTTTTTCACATCCCATCACCAATCAAGATACGTATCTGCTTGGTTATCTGAGGACATCGACATCGTTGGCTTCCTCCTCTACCTCGCAAGACAAGTCGACTATAACCTCTACCAGGAGTGGCTGGCTGACCTCAGTAGATCGGTCAAGCAATGGGACGGCATCTACAATCCTGGCATGATGGCGTTTTTTACTAGTGTCTACAAAGAAGTATCCGGGGTAGCGCTTCTAGGCCCCCTATGTACCGATTTACTAAAGCAGCACTTCCGAATGCTGGTTCGGCCACTGCAAACTCACCTGTATGGTCATCAGAACTTGTCACGGAAGCCACCCAGACCGGTTGATCCTAACGACCATGTAGCGATGGAAGGGTATCGGTTCCTAGTGGATGCAACTCAAGAGACAGCGCAATTCAGATGGACAGCCCTTCAAAGAGACTCGGTCAAGTGGCTCTGGAAAGACACAGGGGTTCAAATCACTTTCGATACGTCCACTCAGCCCCCTACCTTGGTGGTCAAGAAGCTTTCTGCCTCCAATGATGATTGGTTCAAGCGAAGAAAACTTGCTGCACAGTCATGCAAAGAACTGGAAGAACTTCGCCATGCCAAATTAGAATACACGTTTGGGCCAACAGACCTCGTGGATTGGTCGTTTGCGGATGGTACCGGTCCAGATCCAGCATGGGTCTTGGAAGATGATCCGGCAAACCCACCCCCCGAAACCCCAAATACACCAAGACGTCCAACGCTCGCCAGGGCCGTCTCGCCTAGAAGCTCTCCCACATTTGCTTCTCCGACCAGTAGTGAGGCTATTCCGCGGGACCAAACCATTAGAGATGAGACGTATGGTTTTCCTTCGGCGAAGAAGCCTGACGACCAACCAGCCCCCGACCCAACGGAGCTCACCAAAGAGGAAGCTTTCAAGACCCTTTCGTACGAGGAGTACATGCTTCGCAGGCACAAAATGGAAATAAAGGATCAATGGGAGAAAATCCGCGAGGAAGACAACGAGGATTTGGAAGAGCTTTACGTGCTGCTCGGGCGTCGCAAGGGTCTTCCACACAAGGCATACATTACCGAGGAGGTTTTGCAACTCGCGCAGAATCCGGCCGAGGGACTTGTTGTTATGGGCTCCTCGAGACGTTGGTTGACGACCTTATGGATAAGGCAACTGTGGGAACACAGGAAAGGGATCAGATTGATCACTCCGGCTGATGATCCAGTCTTTAAGCACTCTAAGTACGGGATCAAAAGGAAACGCGGTATGGGTGGCGATGACGATTCAGAGGATGATGACGAGGAGGACGATGATCATCCCGTATGGTAATTCAACAAGTGTATGTTGCGGTCTTTTATCACGGATATCCAAAATAGAAAGTTAGGAAGAAGGGTGCCGATAGACGGAAGTCCCCAGAACATGCATCGCTCGCTCCCACCACCCGGTCTCATTCCACACAAATGAGGACCAAGTTCACCTCACTGCATCACACAACCCTCCTACTCCTCATCCTCATAAAATACCAAACACCTAACCTCAATACTCTCCCTCCCCGGCGTCCCCTCCGGCGTCGCCGGATCTACAAACGCCGTATGCGGCGTCCACCCCGCCACCCCCTTCTTCCCCCTCCCCCACGGCTCCTGCAGCCCCTCACCCCAACTATCAAAGCACTTGATCAGCACCACCTCCTCCGGTTTCATATCCTTGACATAATAAAACTTGTGTCCCTCGCTCGGCACCACTCCATACGTCTCCCCCTTGACTTCGTACCCTTCGGTTTTGGGGTATGTCTCCTCACCAGGGGCTACCTCCTTCCCGCGATCCTCGTTGTCTTCATCTGGGCGACGCTTGGGGTAGAGCAAGTCGACGGGCACCAGATCTCCCGGGGAAGTCGAGCGCCAATCAATAAACGCCAGCGGAAAGTCCGTCGCCGGGTGCGAAATGGGTCGCCAGACGTTGATAATCTGGTACCGTCCCTTCAACAACTTCTCTGCTTCTTCTGCAGGCGTCACATGCCTGCGCACGCGCGTGGCAGCAGCAGCAGGCGTCTGGTCGACGTGCACCTGCTGCACGGGCTTTCTCGCTGAATTATTGGTGTTTCGCCGGATGGTATGATCAAAGATCTCTACCCTTTTGATACCAGGCAATTTAGCCCGCAGTAGGGCCTCAACTTCGGCGTAGTACCCCGACCAGATGGCGCGCTCGTCGGTGAAGGAGGTTTCGGTGGCCGGGTGGTTGTAGAGCGCGAAGCCGGAGACGTCCACGCCGAAATCCGAGGGGGATGATTCAAGGGCGGCGCGGAGGTCGTGAACGGGCTTGGAAACGGAGACGCGCGAGAAGGAGGAGTAGTCGACGTCTACTTTGGACCAGGATTTGATGAAGGGGGTGGAGGAGCGGTTGATGGTTGCCGGGTCGGCGTAGCGGAAGGTGCCGGTTGTCATGTTGGCGGTTGTGGCGGGGGTGGTGAGGGTTCGGGTTTGTTGTTGTATCAGTTTTGAAGGTCGGATGTGAGTTCTGATGGCAGTCCTTCTGAGTGACGAAGTGACTGCTTGCATTGACTTCCGCTTTGTGAGACGGTGCGATTGTTGACGGCAGCCGGGTGATGTTGTCCTAACGCGGGGTTATATACCGGTTCGGAGTGCTGCGGGACGGGCGGGACGGGCGGGAGCCGGATTGCGCCACCGGTAGTCCCGCTGGCGCGATTTCTCTCCACAATTGCCGGGTTGGATTAGTAATATCCATCAGCGACGGCTTTGTCATGTTGTTGATATCGTCAGCAACTTTTTACTTCCGTTGCTTCTATGTAATTGCGCCAGATAACTCGTCAGGTCTTCAAAACCGACCATCTGACTAGCGGGCGAGCCACTAGTCAGGGACATTGATTCGTACCGGATTCTGGTACCGAGACGGTAATATGGTGTGCATGCATTGGACATGCAGCTCGAAGGAGTAAAATGCAACTAAACCATATGCATATGCGGGTATACCACCTAATCAATTGTGGCTCGCCCGCTAGTCAGATGGTCGGTTTTGAAGGAGGTTCTCATGGCGTCAAGGAGACCAAAGGTGTTTCGGGTCACCGGCCTTCCGATGAGGAAGTCAGAAGCCGACACAGCAGTTGGAACTTGAAGACTTGACGAGTAATGGTTTTGGTACTTGTTATTCGTGTATTGGATCCATTTGTAACCCTGGGTGTGTGAGCTGGTGGCTTTTGGATGTTGTCGGAACACCCACTGCAATCTCTTGTAGAGAGTGGGCAAAAGAATTGATGGGAAAGAATACTAACATTATTGTTCGAGGCTCTCTAGTAAAAGTGTTAATGACTTGTTTTTGAGTCGCTTGATCTGGGGTCCGGGCCCGGGCCTTACATGCGCTGCACTAACATTTTCCACTAGCAAACGCCATATGTTTGTCTTTCGAATTTTGGGTGTGTCCCTCGATTCTTCTTCCCACTCTCCCCTCTGCCAGAGAGTCTGCGAGAGTGTAAATGTTGCGACAAAACGACCAGTCCACTCCAGCTCATACCCCACGCGGCGGTTAATGGTCAACTGCATTCCTATTTCCCGTCCTTTGTTTCCCAAAACCCATATCGCTGCCGATGGGATTCTCTTCTTCAGCGCATGCAATGCAAGGGTCGCGTCAAGACATCGCGGTCCGCGATGCACTGCGGCCGCCATCTTGCATGCTGAATGCAGCAGCAGCGACAGTCAGTGGCTGTAAGACACGCATCGCATTTCGTCATGCACTGCTGCTGCACCTCACGAGACAAGCATAAAAGTCAGTGATTCATATGCAATGCAGTAGGCAAGTATGTATGTCTTTCTTTCAGAAGTTCCAAATGATAGTATCGTGAAAGATCGTGACGACCTTCTTCCGGTCATGTATTAATTAATGATGTATCTAGTAATCTAGAGGGTATGCCTTTCTTTCTGTCCCTTTGGGAAACCCCAACCCATAACGATCGTGTATGTGTGTGGTATATGTCATGATATGTAAGTCATGGTCTTCTTGTCTTTCGTAACGGCGTTCGAACCCGCGTTCCGTTCGTGGTAAAAAAAAAAACAACATCAAAAACATTACGCCCTTTTTTTGCGCCGCGCTAGGTATATGATCCAATTGTTGTAATGATTTCCCCGCCCATAGACAACGACAACAAAAAAATGTATGTGCAAAAACAACAACAAAAACTCAAAGACAGTGGAAGAGCCAGCTTAACTGTCAAAGATGGGGCCATAGGCCGGAATGCCTCGCATCTCGCACCCATGCACGATTTTCTTGGTCATCATGGGGTTGCTGATGCAGCAGACCGCCTCGGCGTTGAACTCCTTGAACAACCGGAGAACGATAGGCAACATGTCCACACGGCCGGTGATGGAGGTGTCGAGAATGACGGGGTTGTTGTCCATCCTGTGGACCAGATCCAGGGTGCGCTGGCCGTAGGTCTTGAGGGGGGACTTGGTCTGCCAGATGACACGCATATCGGGCCTGTTGGCGTCCTCGATGAAGGAGAGGCAGGGACCAATGCCGGAGCCGGTGGTGACGACGATGATCTTAGGGAACATGCGCAACACATAGCCGAAGCCGTAGGTGGGCACACCACGCTTCCAGAGGTGGGTGGGCTGGTCGTTGATGGTGGACTTGGTCCAGTCGCCGACCTTGGAGACAATGCACGAGAACTTGGTGTCGGGGGTGTCGAACTTGTCCGTGAAGCAGGCGAAGCTGTGCCAGTCCTTCAGGGGATGCTTGGCGACCGAGATACCCTGGCCGAAGACGACTTCGGTGTGGCTGAAGTGAAGACGGATGGCGTGGGGGGAGAGAGCCTCGGGCTTGACGGGGATCTTGCGGAGCAGCAGCCACGGGTGGATGGTGGCAAGGGTGAGGACGATGATGATCCAGAAGGCGGGGAGATGAAGGAGGAAGTTACCCAGGTCGGCCTGCTGCTTGCCCAGCAAGATGAGCAGGATCCAAAAGAGGACGAGGATGATCCAGTTCGCGAAGCGGTGGGTCAGCTCAAAGTAGTCGTGCAACCTCATGCGGAAGGTGGGGTAGGCGACGATGACGATGGAGAGGAGGAAGCCCAGAACGGCCCAGACAAAGGTCAGGACGGTGGTGTTGATGACTGATGGCGTGTAGTTGTACGTGAAGACGGCGGCGAAGCCAATGTACCAGACAACCGATGCCACACCTGTCCCGCTGTGGACGCCGCCGAAGTGGAAGATCTTGCACGCCAAGCGGCGGATCCTGATGGGGGCAGATCTGGGGATGGATCCGAAGATGAGGAAGAGGGCGTTGATGACAAGGGGTTGACGGCACAGACCGCAGACAGCGATGTTGACGGCAGCAGCGTTGACCAGGTCCATGGGGTGGGCACCCTTGATCATCATGATGATAAAGGCAATGGCATTGCCCATGAAGGCTACAGTGAAGAGTCGACGGTAGATCGTCAAGATGGTGTATCGAACACGGCCCAAGGGCTTCTGCTTGTACTCATCCTCCTCGGTCTGGGCCTCGAGGTCGACGATGGTCGGGCATGTCGACTGGTACGTGAGCCGCTTCTCGTTGACAATGAGAGGCTTTTCCGAGTTGGTCGATGATGTGGAGATGGCGGAAGCTTGGGAGAAGGTAGATGAGACGGAGTCATTCTGCCTGGTATGGCCGAACTTCTTCCCGCTGTTTGGTGTGGTTGTGGTCTCGATCGTAACTGTGATCCCTGCCGATTCGGGCTTCTCCTCGACGGGAGATGTGTATGGTTTGTCCTCCATGATGAGATGTCTGATGGTAATTTCGACTACAGACTCCGAAGGGTGAAGGTTTCGGACTTGGTCGTTTGAAGATGTGATGGAAGAGATTGCGATCAACTTGGACTTCGGAACGGGATGGGACCATCATATATCAGCATCAGGAGTCCGTCGTCCCCGTCTACATAAAGCCAAGGGCAGGCCCACCCCTGGGAGTCCGATGCTGCTCCCGACACCGAGCACATGTCGCCGCATTCGTCGAGTGACTGGGAGGCTCCCATCCCTTTCTGGTGGTCCAAGGCACCGGGATGGACCATCGGTCTTGTTGCGGAGTTTGCGGAGTCACTCTGTGGTCCAGCTTGTCCACACTCGCCCACACTGAACCAACATTGCGGTAAGTGATCTACGGTCTGTCCACTTTGTAGGAACTGATAAAGGGAATGGCGGGAACCGTACATGGAAGAAGTTGCACATCTTCACGACAAGCCGCCGGTTACACAGTAACAACCACTTGGCGACGGCCATAGAGAGCGAGCGGGTGGAATCCGACAACCTCCTAACCCTAATGCCCTACTGCATGACGACACATCCTCGACTCAATCCGAGACGGTCACTGGCCTAGAGACAACAAAGGCGGAGATTTATGATTTATGGCGGGGAGGTTGAGGTGTTGGCATGCAAATTCTTCTGCAGCTGAGACGGTGTTAAAGGAAAAGGGGTTGCACCGCAGATGGGGGTAAACAGGAACTTGGTTCTCAGAAGGTTGCCGGGATCGGGACGGGAATGCTCTTGACGGTGTATGGGTTGGCATCCAGGGCTATCCAGGGCCCATCCAGGTCCCAGCGTGCATGCCCGGCATCGCGGGCTCCAGAATGTCGGAGTATCTTTCTGTGGTGTCTGATTTGGCAAGGGCGATGAAGATCGGTCCTTCCAGGTCTATGAAGAATTGGAGGGCAGCTGCCAGTTGCAGGTCCCAAAGTCATGTGATGATAGTCCGACCCAATCAGTGATGTCTCAGTCACCGGGAGCACCTGTCGTTCCACCCGAGACAGCCCTTGGACAGCTGGACAACAGCGGTCGCACTCCCCACAAACAGCACTGACCGACCCCACGATTCCAAGAAGTGGAAAGGGGATGGACAGGGCACCTTGACGGTCAAAGCACAGGCCATCAGACTGCGCTATGTCGCTATCGCGAACTTTCCCCAATCTTTTGAGGCTCTTTTGATCACGATCGGCAGAGCTTGGTACGCTAACCTAATATGTTCTAGCACCTCATCGCTTGCTATCGACTGCAGCTTGTCGGCTTGTCTTTCCCTCGTTTTCTTCGTTTTTCACGTCTTCCACCTTCTCTCGCAGCATTCTATTACTGCCACTGCAAGCCACTTTAGCTTTTGGCCCTGTAATTGATTGATGGGCAATTATAATAAGACATTCAATTATGGCCCCTTTCCCATCAACGCCATGGTCTCACGGACATTCAATTGTCTGACCGGGCCCTTTCTGCGTCCCCATTCCCATTGCTACCGGAATGATCAGCGCCATTACCCGCATCCACATTGCTGACGGCTGACAGGGAGCTGGCAACGGAGCTTGCCATATCGACTCGCTTCCCTCTTCCATACCGCACCCAAGCCACAACAGAATTCCTAGCTTAGCTCACCCATGGGTCTGACCTCAGCCCCTAATCGGAGCGCCAAGACCATGCCAAGACCTGTGCCCCATACCGTGAAGAAAGTTTCGCTGATATCGGAGGTCTTAACAATTGATTTTGGTCATTTTCGTACTGTCTTATAAGGTATTTGGTGAGACTAGTCCTGGGCTAGTCCTTAATTAGTCTTGAGTTAGTATAGATAAAAATAAATTTAAATATGCTAACATAGTTAAATGCTAATAAGTAAATAGAGAGAATAGTTCTAGACTAGCTTTGGATCAATTTGAAATTAGATTTTTAAAAGTTATATTTACGTTATTAAATTATTAATTTACTTTTACATTATTAAAAATAAGTAATTTACTATAACCAAAATCTAATTATAATTTTGATTTTATTAGTATTTTATTAAAAATTATTATATTTTCTAAAATTGTTGAATAAAATAAATATTATTCACTTTTAAAAATTATAAGATTAAAAATATATAAGAAATATTATATAGTTTAAATACTTCTTGTAAAATATTAAATAAATAAGTTTTAAATATAGGTTTATAAACTTTAAGTATATATATATATAGATTTAATTTAATGATAATATTATTATAATAATATTAGTTACAGTTGAAATACTATTAATTTATATAGATTTTTCTTGATTTTTTCTAATATTTTCTTTTATCATTTTATATTCAATTTAGAATTAAAATCCTTTCAAAACTCTACTTTATATAAATTCTATTTAAAATAATACTAATTAAATTTTCAATATAAATATAAAAATCTAATATAAATTTACTTTATAAATATAACGCATTTATAATTTATAAAAATAAAATTAAAAGCTTAATTTTTATTTATAAATTTAAAAAATATATATATAAAAGTAATTTTTAAATATCAAAATTATTATTAAACCACTATATAGTTTTTAGGACTTAATTAGTTTTAAATTAGTCTAATATTAATCTTCGATTATAAATTAACTCAATCGTTATACAATCTAACAATATTATATTACTTATTTACATAACTATTCCACCCTTATTTACCGCTTTAATTACGTATTTAAAATAAATTTATTTACCGCCTTCCGGCAAAATAATTATCCGTTCTTAAAACCTCTTCTTAAATTTCATTTTCAAATTTTAAATTTCTTCCTTCTTTCTCCTTTTAACCAATCTCAAATATATTCTCGGTATATATAAACTCTATTTTACATTTTTATAAGATTTTATTTAAATATTTCTCACCTTACTTTTAAACTATATAACTAATATTCTACTTTATAATATTAATATATAACTAGTCTAAAACTAATTTAAAATTAATCGATAATAATTTACCGCCTAATTTACAACTAAATTAGAATAAATAACTCCTAAATATATTAAAAATGTAGCCTATAAGGCTTATATAACTTTAGTGGAGCGGCCTAAGAATTTCCCGCCTTTTACACTCAATAAGGTATATTAAAGTTATTTCAAATAAAATGAAAATTAATTTCTAGCCTTTTTTTTAAGAAAACCAAATCTAAATTGCAATTAATAAACTTCTTTACCATTTTATTAAGCCCCGCGGAACTATATACGGTAATGAGGTAAGTTAATTTAAAATTAATTTTGGAATAATTTATTATTAATTTATATTATTTAATACCATTAAACTTCTATTTCCGATTTATATAAATATATTACTAAATTTCTACCTTCAATATAAAGACAATTTACGGTAAAAAAAATCTTCTACAATGGTTTAATTAAAAAGTAGAGGGAATAGACTTATAAGGGTTACTCTAACGGCAGTTATTAGTCTTATAAATTTCCTAACCTATTTTTAACTAATTCAATACTAATTAAGGATTAATCCAAGCCCTCCTCCAAAACGTCCTAACGAAGAAAAATATCCTTACACTATTTAGGATTTCTTTAAGCCTAAGCCAGCTAAAGAGGCGAAAATATTTAATATTCTTACTAGGTAAATTAAACAGGCTAAAAATACTAGTCCTACTGATACTTCTACTGAATAATCGGTTAGGAATCAGTTTTATACTTAACTAGTACTAATTTTAGATTAATTAATTATATTTTTAATTAATAATTAAGGCTAGCCAAATATTACAATAATTTTATACAATTATTTTTCCATTTTCTTAATAACCTCAACTTTTATTTTATATTATAAGGTAATAAGTAAAAAGAATTTGATTTAATTAATTAAATCCTATAATTATTTTTAAATAAATAATATTTTAAATTGAAAAGCCTAAATTAGAATTTAATTAATTTTCAATTAGTACTATATGAATAAAATTCTAATTTATTTTAGAAACTTTTACAAATAAATAAATAGATATAATATATAAAAATATTTTACTATGTTATATTATTATATTAAAATAAATAATTTAATTTAATATTAAAAAGACTTTTTTATATTAGTAAACAACTTAAATAATTAACTTCTTAGTTATTTTAAATACTTTTAATTCTTTTATTTTATTTAAAAAACTTTATAAATTTCAAAATAAATTTATATAAAAATAAAAATAAAAAACTAATAACGTTATTATATTAAACAATTAATTCTTAATATAAGTAAAAAGTAATCAATTTTAACTCCTTAATAATTTGTTTTATATAAATTAGATTATTCAACGTTAAATTATCTATAAGTTTCTATTATAATAAATTAAAATCTATATCATAATTTTATTTAAAAAGAGAGGTAATTTATAATATATTTAATTTTATCGTTAGATTTTTACTATCTTTTCATTAATCTATCGCTTTATTCTATGAGTTTTTTATTTAATGTTTAAAAATTTCCATTTTATTGTAAATTATTATTATAAAACAAATTATTTTTAATTAATTAAGTAAATAAATAATAAAGAACATTTTCTTTTTTCTTATCTCAATATTTTGTATTAGGTTAATATATTTAATATAAGCTTTACTATTTAATTAAAACTATATTTAATTAAGGAATAATTTTAAATTATAAAGTTATTTATTTTAATTAGAACTTTTTCAAGTTATAAAATGAATTCCAAATAGGATTTTCATATACTTTCAAATTCTTATCCATTTTTATAAACTTAATCCATATATATTAAATCCTATTATTTTATTAGAATTATAATCGGCTTAGAACTAATTATAAATTAGCATTATATTAAATTTACATTATCGTTTTATTTTTCACTTATTTAAATGTGAATTAATTTAAAATTAATTAGAAATATTTTTATTAATTTCAATATATTAATTTTACTAAATCTTATATTAAATAGAACTTTTATTAGTGTAATAATAATAAATTATAAATTAATAGAAATTATATTTTTATTTTATATTTATTAAATAAATTCAAATATATAATTTGAGTTTTTATAGTTTTATTATATTATTTATTTCTTTAATTTTCAATATTTAATATATAATAAGAATTTAATTTTATATATAAATTTAATTAAATGAACGCTTAAAATATCAATTAATATTTTAACATATTAAAAACTCTGTTTTCAATTCTATTCAAATATTAATATTTAAAAAGAAAGAATAGAAAATGATTAAAAAATAAAAGAAATTTAATAAAAAACCGTTAAAATCTTTATAAAGTTTTAAATTAAATTTTACGTTAAATTCCCGAATTTACTCTTTAATTTATAATTTTCATATTGAATTCTAATATAATATAGGAATCTAATTAACTTAAAAACAACTTATATAAAACGAAAAGAAATAATTAATAAATTATTAACAAAATATTTACTAATCCTATTTCTCTATATATATTTTATATATTTTTATATATATTTCTAAATATTTTATATATATATATATATTACTACTATATAAACTTCATTAAACTTTTATTCTCCTAATTTTAAAAAAAAGAAAAAAATTTAGTTTAATTATTTATACCATTTGGAAAGATTATATAAATAAAACTTCATTTAATATTAACTTCAAATATATTTAAATTTGAAATATATTAATAGTATTCTTTTAACATAAGAAACTCTTACTACTTTATACTTTTATTATTATTTTTTTTAAAATCTTAACGAATTTAGGATTAGATATAGAGTTAATTCGGATTAGACTTATTTTTTTAATTTTATTCTTTTTATTTATTAGAATATTAAATAGCTCGGTACTAAATATAAATTAGTTCTAGACTAGATTTGTATTGTAATTTTTCTTCTTTTTTTTATTAAAATTTTAATTAGTCTAGCTTAAGGTTGGAATTATTTTACGGTTTAATTTCTTTTTAATTTAATAGAAAATCAATTAATCCCGAACTATATATAGATTAATTTTAGATTGGATTTATATTCTAATTTTATTCTTTCTATTTAATACAATACTAAGTATAGTCCGGTTTTAAATTGGATTTATTATATAATTTTAATATTTTTTATTAATTAGAATCCTAATTCTTTTCGCTTAGGGTTAAACCTATTTGATAGTTTAATTCTATTTATTTATTAAAATTTTAATTAATATAGGACTAACTATAAATTAATTTCGGACTATATTTATATTCTAATTCTTTTTCTTTTATTTATTATAACATTAATTATTTGATTTAAAATTAAACTCTCCTTATAATTTTATATTTTTTATTTACTAAAAAGCTAACTATTCCGACTTAAGATTATATTTATTTTAAAATTTATTCTTTTTATTTTTTAGAATCCTAACGAATCCGATATAAAAATAAACTAAATTTAAATTTATATTTATATTTAAACTTTATTCCTTTTATTTACTAAAATTTTAATTAATTTTATATTAAATATAGATTAATACCGGGCTAAACTTACCTTCTACTTTTATTTTTTTTATTTTTGTTAGAATTTTAACGACTTATACTTAAATTTAAAATTACCTTATAGTTTTATTCTTTTCACTTATTAAAATTTCAAGTAGTCCTAAATTAAATATAAAATGATATTGGGTTAAATTATTAATTTTAAATTGGGTATAGATTAATACCGGATTAAATTTACTTTCTAATTTCATTTTTTCTATTTACTAGAATCTTAACTACTCTTACTTAAAACTAACTTTATTTTATAGTTTTATTCTTTTTACTTACTAAAATCTTAAGTAAGTTTAGATTGGCTCTAGACTAAGTATAGACTAATACCGGAATGGATTTACCTTCTAATTTTATTCTTTCAAAATATTATCCCTCTCCTACTTATCATTAAATTTACTTAACGGTTTTTATTCCTTTCACTTACCAGAATCTCAATCAATCCTAAATTAAATATAAATTAATACCTGATTAGATTTACCTTCTGGGAATTAATTTTCAATTAATTATAAATTAATATTGTATTAAATATACATCGTTAATAATAAAGGGAGCAATACCCTTAGAACGCTAGGGCAAATTCTTATAGCGTTAATACGCGAGCGAAAGAATATAGCTGTTAATTATAATTCCAATTAATCTAAAATTAATATTAGACTATTAAATATTACTATTATAAAATTAAAGTAAAAATAAATTTAAAGAATTTTTGAGAATAGTTTGAAAAAAATCTAAGAAAGATATTATACGTACTAAAATCGAAATAAGGTTATTAAAGGAAAGAAAGAGGGGAAGGTTTAAAATTAGAAATGAAATTTGAGGAGGGATTTTATAGTAGAAAATTCTACCAAAAGCAATAAAGGCGCGCACGCTAATCATATAACTATTATATAATAATATATATAATATATAATTAAGGCGGTAAAACAAGGCAGACTTTAATAATACAGTATTAATAGTAATATTATACTTTATAAGAATAAAACAAAATTAAATTTTAAAATTAAAATTATCTTAAGACTATATAAATTCAATAATAAAACAATATAAATATTAATCTATTAAGAACATATTCGTATTAATAGTAAACTAATCTCGAATTAATACAAGTAAAGATAAATAATATATATTTAAGATTTCATAATAAAATAGACTATATAAAGATTAAGCTTTAAACGAACCCAAAGAAGTAAAATTTATTATTTAGTTTTTTTAATAAATATTATAATACTTTAATATTTATTAATATAAAGTAGTATTCTATAAGAATATATTATAAAATTATATAATACGTGTCAATTTAAATAAATAAGAAATACTTTTACATCTTTAATTATAAATTCTATTATATTTAATTATTATAATACTAAACGTTATATAAGTTCTACTACAATTAAACGAATTTTAAATTATTATAATTAATAATAAATAATAATATTATATAAAAAGGTAAGATATATACAATTTAAAACTTAAATAATCCTAAAGAATTTAAATTTATTATTTCATTTTATTTAATTTAATAGAATAAGATTAATAATAATTAACATAAATTATAAATCCAAGAAATTATTCTATAACGATTCATAAACTAAGTATATAATAAAAACAAGTTTTTAGATATATATATATAGAGAGAAAGTATTCCTATACTTCATTTTACATTCTACTAAATTATTACTATTAATATTTAAAAATATATACAATTTATATTAATATTAGATTAATCTTGTATTAGTATTATTTTCAAGGAATAATATATAAATTACATTAATTTCTAAAGTATAATGTAATAAATTTAAGATTAAAAAAAATATAATAAATGTAGATTAATTATTTATTTTCTATTTAATTCTTACACTTAAAGTTTCTTTTTAAATAAATATATATTTTAATACTTTCTATTAAACATTAATATATAATCTTAAATAAATATTTCCTCTTTTTATTATGTTCAACTATATATTTTATATAAGATTGAACAAGTATAAAATTGAAATTTATTTTACGAACGAATAAAACAGATTCTCAAATATATTATATATATTAAATCTATACTAATTTACAACAGATTTTAGACTAGGTTCGTATTAATATAATTATTAATAAATAATATATAACTTAAATTATTTTCTAAAATATAATAAATTTATTATAGTTATTTATTTTTAATAAAGTCTTACCTTTAAATTTTCTTTTTAAATAAGTATTATATATTAGTATTAGACTAGTCTCATATTAGTATATTTATATATAAATAATATATGAATTGAATTACTTTCTAAAATATAATATAAAGAATTTAAGACTTTAAAAAGTATAATTAATTTAAATTCATTATTTATTTTTATTTAATTCTTAAATTTAAAATCTTTTTTTAAATTAATATAAATATTAAGAACTAATTTACTATTTTAAATATATACTTCCTATTTTTAATATTTATAAATATATATTTTATATAATATTAAGCAAATATAAAATTCAATTTCATTCTACTAATTAATAAGATGTATTCTTAATTATATTACATAAATTAATTCCATACTTGCCTACAATTAATCCTAGACTAGTCTTCTCAATTAGGCAATATTTGGTTCAAACAAGCAAATTTAGGTAGGCTTCAAAATTGTTAATGGAGTACAATATGAATTCAAGTCTTAGCACACTCCTTTGTGCTCCGAATATAATCCGATATCTATCTTGGCATAGTCTTGGCGCTCCGATTAGGGGCCGAGGTCAGACCCATGGGTGAGCTGAGCTGGGTGCTCGCCACAACAACGCCCTTCTTTCCTGTCATCCCATTGGTCCCCGAGGCCAATATGGCGCCCACCCAAGACCACTACGCCGTACCTGAACGCCTTCGAGAACAGCTTACGCCTAGACTCATGGACTGTGCCTGGCGAGATGGACGTAGCAGCGAGGTGCGCAGAAATGGGACAGTGGTTCTGGTAAAGCAATCATCTTGGCTGCCCTGTATCACCATTTGTTCCTCATTCCAGACATGAAGGGACTTTGCGAGAAAATCACCTACACGTGTACCGTTCTTCAGATTCAAGTCGATCAGATCGCCAAACCACGGTGGAGTCGTCGTCTGTGTTCTTGTTGGTCTCCAGGTTCAACCCAGTACACCATGGGGTGTCTTCCCAACCGCCCTCAACCTTCAAGCGCTGCGGGATCAGGCCAAAGGATTCCCATCTCGGATATCGTCAGCTTCGCACTCGATAGGCAACATCTCTACGACCAGAACAAGCCGCTCTTCATTGATGCCGATGACCCCATCCTCTCGTTATCCGCCAGTCAAACGATAGCATTGGTGTCGAGACTGGTCGCGGGGTTGCGTGCGGCCGGACTCAAAAAGGGCGATGCTGTGTTATTGCATCTCGGAAACCATGTGAGTATCACTTGTGCGTTGTTCTTTCTGTCCTCCACTCTGCTCTGCATGCGAGCCAACGAAGATTGCAGCAATGGTCGCCGACGTCCCCCCTTTTTCCCTTCTCATCCGGGATCTACATAGACCCACATTGTCCCCATTGTCCGGGTCCCTGTCCCGTCCAAGAACGGCTTCCCTTCCCCAGCTTTGCTCCCCCTTTCCTCCGGACTGCGGACTACCGCTTTGAGAGAAAGAGTTTTTGCACTCGAATTTTGACTCACCAACAAAAAATCACAGTATCTCTACGCCTCCCTGTTCTTCGCCATCGTAGGCGCAGGTGGCATCTGTTGCGCCTCTAACCCGGCCCACCAGTTCCAAGATTTGAACCATGTCGCCCATCTTTCAGCCTCCAGATTCGTCATCACAACCCAGACCAAGACGGCCATCGTGCACGAGGTATACACGAAACAAGGCATCCCGCCCTACAATGTCTTTTTTGTGGAAGCTCTCGACCACCAGGTCCTCCAGCAAATACTCCGCAGCCCGAGTCGGGTGGAACAACCACTCGGAACCACCCTAGGCCATAATGCCCCAGGCAGGCCACTCACTGATCTCCTTCGCCATGGTCATTCCGACTGGATGATACTGAGCAGCGAATTGGCCATGAAGCAAACAATTGCTTGTTACTATTCCGCTCCTGGGCCTACCGGCATCCCCAGACTGGTCGCCGTTTCGCACCATGCCCTCGTGGCCCAACATATGGCGCTCCGCCCGGGGGATGAGCCCTACGGCGGGTCCGTGGTCCGGCTAACATGTCTCCCGCTCTACAATATGTTTGGCATCGTGTGGAACCTCTTTGCCGCCGTACGATATGGCCATCCCGTGTCCATCATGTCCAAATTCTATTACAAACCCTTTATCCACTACGTCGACAGGTATCGGGTATCTGAAACATATCTCACACCAGCGATCATCAAGGTCCTCACTAACCTCGACGACCCTGGCCTCCGAGACAGCTTGGTCACCCTCCGCTACATTGGCGTGGGTGGAGGGCCGATCGACTCGGCTGCCCTAGGGAAGCTGAAGGCCGTCCTCCACCCGGAAGCGACCGCATCTCAGATCTGGGGGATGACGGAGTTCGGGGTTGCTGCGCTCTTCCGCTGGGGCGAGCATGATGAGACAGGATCCATCGGCCGGCTACTTGAAGGGTACCAGATCCGCCTGGTTGCTCACAAGGGTCATGATAGCACGACAGAGGGTCGGCCCGGAGAGCTGCTTGTCCGATCGCCGAGTCTCATGAGCGGGTATATAAGCATGCTGCCCTCTGTCGGAGTCGATCAAGAGGGCTGGTTCCGAACCGGCACAATTGTTTCTGCCAAGAGTGGTAAGCTCTATGTCGCTGGTAAAACAATGGAGCCATCTGACACCCCAGCAAGCACACATTCCGGACAGTTCTCGCCTGCTCTTAGTTCACATTCCTTTTATCACGATACATGGTGAAGGGATATGAAGAGGACGTTTGATACGAATGAGGTTGGGACCCATGAGCAGTCGCCAAATGTTCAACGGCAAATACCGTCGCGTATACGGAGCCGCAAACATCCGGCGCTGCCCAACCTGCAGCTTATTCTACTATTCACCGCACACACCGCTTGATCGAGATAAACCTTTAAAAGGCATTCGGACCTGCATGTTTGCAGGTGCGAAGAGTCTTTCTCGCACTGGATTGCCTGCACCACCTCCTCCACGAATCGGAGCTTTCTTCTCGACGACATCCACAACGTTCGCCGATGATACAGAAATCTCTGCGATGCGTGGGTCTAAAGCGAACTGACGAGTAATCCGAACTTGCCAAGCTGGGCTGCGGGAGGAGTCTCAAACACGAGGTGTTTACTGACCCGCGATGGCCTGATATCATGGATAAGGTCCTAGAGTTGAAGAATGGTGGCAGCTTCCACAGTTAAAGAGCGAGCTATTGGTGCGCAATCCACTTATGGCTGATCACGTACACCACTTTACCGCATACACTCACAAGAGTGACAAATATCGCAAGAAAGGAACGTGGCTGGGGGAGTCCCAGTCTCGAAAGTATGGCTGGTTGCGGTTCGTAGTTCCATCAGATCTTTCGTTTAGATCTTTTCATGTAACGCTCTTTGTGCAACTTTCTGTTTGGCAATCATACTGTTCCTGAGTTCTGCTTTCCCGTGTGCCCAGAGGCGGCGTATATCGAGATGATATTCCTGCCCAACCTCGCTAGTAATCACCTCTGCATTGTATCGGACTTTGCCAAACACTCAGAGACTGAATGTCCTTCATTTCTCTTCAGGTCGGTCCCATACCGCCTCAGCAGCGTGTCAGTGCCCATAGCGCATAGTCCCAACCTGATTCACCCCATCCCTCATCCATGTCCTCAGATCGAATCATAGTCCAAGACTGTGCTTCTTGTCTTCTCAGCTCCTGTATTTTGATAGGACAGTGGTTACAACAGACAGGACAGCATGGAACAAGGGGAGGAAGGGCCCGAAGGTGCTCATTCCTCTTCACATACGTCGACCTTCTTCCGCATATTCACTCTGCTTCCTCTTTACCTCCCTGACCCTCCATCGGAACACTCGTTGGCTGCCTCTAGTAAGATACTTCGACAGAGTTGCTCACGATTTCCTCCACACATTTCTCCGTGGCATCAGCGAGCACGCTATAAACGAGCGGAATGCCGTTGTAACTTGTCATATACTCCCAACCGAACCATTACCAGCTTTGTCCTGGTGGTCACCTAAAATACTGGTACCCTATGTCTGCCATCCTCTCGTTCCTGGCTTCTAGGTCGCCAACCTTCTTCTGGAGATTGCTAATGTGAGCTAGAGTACCTCTAGCTTGAGGAACCTGGGCAAAAGCCATCTTTTCGGTAAAAGAGGTGCTTGTACATCTCGATTTAGGTCTTATCCTATCTTTAACTGGCCGACCTCATACCTAGTCTCCTGGTGGTCTAGATGAGATCTTTCCCAACCCAGCCGTCGCAAGAACACATTGAAAATACCCTAGATACCTCTATGGATTGGCGAAGGCATCGAAAGGTTTAACTTACAGATGCGGTTGCCAAGTCTACCTCATCCACCATCTCGGAAGCTGAAGGTGCGGCAGCGTGAGGTTCTGTTTGCTGCGTATCATCGGATAATTGCCCCGTTGGATGAGAGGTTTGCTTCACCTCGGCCAAGAGAGCTGGCTCTATCGGTGGCTGGCATATTCAATACCGGGATCAGCTTGTCCACCACGACATTAGGGCTTTGATGAGGGAACAAAACGCCTAGGGTGGATGTCAAAAGTGAAAACGCATGGGAAAGTTAACACAGGGGTTTGAGCTTGTCTGAATGGGAATACTGAGCATAATGCTCTTTACTATCCCTCGTTTTTGTCGAGCTGAACTGATTACCTTTGCCCAAATTATAGTCACGAAATCACTTGAAGGGTGGTGCGTGGAGCAAAAAAGTGTGGTGAGCTGAGTTCAGCTCTTGTTGTTTATCGTTTTTCCCCGACCTTATGGTATCAGCCTAGGAGCTCCTCTCTTGTTGCTTGCCTTTTGTGTCCCATTTGCCCGTTCTGGCCATTGACACTCTGACCGTTGACAGACCCGAGTTGACCAAAGCTATCATCCTCGTCGTCAAATTTTTCAGTAAGGCGAACCCCTTCCCTTCGAAACAGGACCCGAACTCCGAGCTAAAACGAACAAACAAAACCATTATCCCTTATCCGACTCTATCTCTGCCATTCCTGTTCCTTTCAAGTCGGTCCCATATTGCCCTTGACCGGCCTATTTCTTCACAAGCATGGCCAAGGCACTGATGCCCTCCTTCATCGTTTTGTTCTCGTCCTCGAGCTCAGCAACCTTCTTTTCGAGATTCTTCTCTTTTTGGGAAGCCTGAATAACCGAGTCGCGAGAAATATCAAGAGCAGCCATCGAATTGGTGAAATTGCTCCTCAGCATCCCCGTATACTCCCCGAGCTTGGCGAGGCCCTTCTCCAGCTCCGCGTTGTCCTTCTTCAACTCGGCGACCTCATCTTCAAGGCCCTTGATCTTTGCCTCCTTCCTCGTGATGTCCTTCTCAAGGTCCATCTTCTCGGCCAAAAGCACTTCGAACTTGTCATACTGTTTTACCTCATTCTTGATCAGGTTCTCCTTGAGGCACTTGACCTCCGCGTTCTCCTCCTTGAGGCGCTTGTTCTCAGCGCAAAGCTTTTCGATCTGGCTGCTGTAGTTCTGGCAGGCGCCCTTTAAGAAGGCTTCATGGGCGGCAGTATGCTCGCTCTGGAGCTTCTTCTTCTCGTCGGCATGCTCCTCCTCGAGCTTAGCGATCTTGGCCTTGAACCTGGCAATGATACTGCTGCCCTGCTCTGGGGTGAGGCCAACCTCAGGCTTGCCGTAGACTGGAAGCACAAAAGGTTAGAATCAGGAATCGACAAAAGCTCCTTGTTTTCACTTCATTTCCAGGTTGTACTCACTGTAGCGGCTCCACATCAACTCATCCGCAACGAGCGCCTTGAGCGCGTCGACTTGGTCGCGAGATATCTGCCCCTGGTAGAAGGCGCCGTACTCGTCGACGAACTTGGTGACGTACGGGCCTTCAACTTTGGTTTTGAACTCTTTTTCGAGCTCTTCTGTGGTGAGGTTGTGGTGAGGTTGGGGTGAAGCTTGATGACTTCGGAGAACAGGTAGCTGTGGTACGAGTGGTACACAGGCTTGGTCTTGTCGTCTTGGTTGCCAGACATCTTGAAGTTGAGGTAAGTGGCAGGGGAGAGTTCCTTGCAAAAGTGAGGGCGACAAGGATGAGGTTGAGCGGAGATTCGGATTTTGGCTTGGTTTGCTCAGTGTTGGTTTCGGCGGCAGGAGCGTCGGTGAGGTAAGTGCAAGGAGGAAGTTCTTGCGGGGTGTGAGAAGGAGTGAAGGAGGAAGGTAGAGGTAGAGTTGATCTTGCTGCTTTTGATTCCTGACTGCTTGGAGTTCTGGCAAGCGCAACTGAAAAAGTGCGAGTGCAAGTGGAAGTCGAAAGCTGTCGCAAGATTCAACAAGGAAGAGAAGGAGAAGGCGGAAAAGGCAGCGCGGGGTACTGCTGATTAGATGTGGAAGTCGTCTGAAGTCGACGCAAAATTTCAAACGGAGAAGGCAGAATAGGCACACGCGGGGCACAATACTATTGAGATATTGTGAGAGTCTTTCGGTCGTCCTGTGTCTGGTTCCAGCTGTTGACGACTGGCAGTGAGTATTGAAGACCGGACGGTGAATTATGAACTTGATATTGGAAGGAACGGAGAAGGCATACACGTTCATGGTCAGCTGGGGTTACGTATACCTCCTTGGAATCATTACCGGCCTGACGCTCCAAGTAGTAGGGCTTCCAGTCCTTTTGGGGAGTCAAGGAGTTATCAGGGCAGGTACGGAACTCAGGTATTGTTCAAAACCATTGAACATTAGCTTTGAATAAGGCAGGTCCATCCTCAGAGTTTTTACCCTCATCGTCACCTTCCAGGTCCGATGGGGTGGAGGCGCACTTGATAGGATGCAATGGGCTGGACAGCGGGGGTAGCGACGGCGGGCCTAGGGATTGGTAGAAAGTAGGCATTGATGGATCTTGTATGATGCTCGGTCGCAGTCTTGATCTTTGCGTGTGTGTTCTTCTTGGGCGCCATCGTGCTGCTATTGTTGCTGTCGCGGTTGCTACTACTGCTGTTGTAGTGGTTCTGTTCTTCGAATTAGCCCTGAACTCCTAGTATGGGATCCCAAGAACTTACCTCAGTTGAATCCGAATGCGATGAGAGATTTCAGCATACGGGACATGTCAAGCCATTGTGGACGAAAACCTACCTACCTTAACTTCTTCGTTTCAACCGAGTTAACTAATGGAATCCCAAATCCCTCCTCTCCTCAAAAGTCATCCCCTTCCACTCCTTCGCTCTCTCCGCCTCCTCATCCATTACCCTAGACATTCTGCTGGAAACTTCGATGTGGCAAACTCTCCTACGCTTTGTCGCATTCCGCTCCAAAAACATTCGCGACAACAAGACATTCCCTCCCGTAAAAGTTGAGGACTTTATAGTCTACCACCCATAGTACGAGCAATATTACTAAAAGCTCCGTTTGAACGATTACCTCGACCCTATCAAATAGACCGAGAGAATAGTAACCCGAAATACCATAGCGAACAAATCAACATTCGATGTCCACAGCCCCCAATACATCGATCGCACCCAGAACATGATTACCGAACTCTATGCTGTCATGGCAACATCTCTTGTGGGAATGGTCCTCCCGAGCTCCTACCCCTGTTCTGGACTCGAATTCCCGGAGGAGGAGATGGCATATAACTTGTTCCCAGGAAACGAGAGAGAGATAAACCTCTCCTTCAACATCTGGGCTTCCTCCTCATGGACCTAGGCCATCGCCAGATCCATAGCCTGATGAATCTGCTGTAGCCCCCCATTGTATATTGTATGTATTTCATCATCGCAAGCTATTGTCGAGTTGGCAACTGTTGTTATGGCAGGACGCTATCGGCGCCATTGTGACGGGGCTAGGAGTGACTCCCCGAAGATTCTTCTGTCTCGGTTTGTGAGCGGTTTGTTGTCGGATGACTCTCCATCGCCTGCTCACCGGGGCAGAGTCATATTGATGGCTGAGGGGGACGAAGGCACCCATGATATCCAGAAGACCGCCGGAGAGGCCATCACCCACTACCTGACACTATGTCTTGAAGAATATATGCGAGATGTGGAATAAGCATTTTCACCCTTTGCATCTTCAACCCTGTGAGCAATGAGGGCAGTATTCGTCTTTTCCTTGATAGTTGTACTCGACACAAGTAGACTTCTACCCCCCAAGTAGGCTACCCAACTTCCTGATTTTTCCACTACGATAGCAATGATCCCGTTTTGATCAGATGGAAGAAACGAAAGTCCTCGAGACAAGGCATCCGTACACATAGTGGAGTTAAGACAAAGAGGGGCAAAGAGGCAAATAGAACTTGAAGGAATAATCGAATGAGAAACATTATTTCGTAAACGACAATAGGCAGTCCTGAGGTGACACAATAAGTCACTAGATGTCAGAGAATTCTTGTAGTCTGGACTGAAGACATTCAGTTGTTCAGAGCACACGTTGAATAGTGATTACAAGCACGTGAGGCCTTCGTGCCTCTAGACTGGATGTACCTAACTAAGCGTCTCGAACTGGGAGTCCTAGCCTGACGCTCCTGATCCGGAAGTACCTACCTTAGATTCTGCCTTTTGGCAGATTGAGCTCACGAGGGGAGCTGAGGGCAATAGCGATGACGATATGGACGATATCTTTAGCATTGGCGATGGATAAGACAGGGAAAGCAACACTAGCGTGAGCGACGAAGAAGACGCCGCCGCCGCCCCAGCCAACAACGTTGACGTCCAAACTCCTGATCGGAACGGACCCGCCAACGAGAACCTCGAGAATGGCCAGTACTTCACGCCGCCTCCGCCGTCTGGCGCCACATCAACAGATTTACCTCCTCTCGCCTAGAGTTCACTTGCCCGCACGCACCAAAAACTTACAGGTACGCACTTTTTCCATCAGTCAGCCGTCATGTAATTTTGGCCTGTTTTGGGCGTGAAAACAATAATTGTTACCTACCTAGAAGAATTGTCGTTGACTTGTACAGCCAAATGATAGCCCTATAAATCTTGCACAGACAGGAAACTGGCGATGATTTGGAGAAGACAACATCGCTCAGAGAGGTTAGAAAGAAAGTGAGGAAGTTGACGATATTTCGATTATACCTCCCATCTCCCTTTCCTCTCCTCTCATTTCACTCTTTTCATTGCCTTCGTCTTTCTGAGTAAGACATGGATCAATATCATTCTCATCATCTTTCTCATCGTTTTCCTCTTCTATATCAATGTCGCTGGAGTATTCAAGTTCAAAACCTAGTGTGTATTCAAAAGGTGAAACTTTGCGGGCAGAAACGGTATTTACGATGTCAGGTGTCGTCAGCTGTTCTTGGGTGGGGGTGCGTACATGTAAGTTTTTGGTGCGTGCGGGGAGGTTAACTCCTCGCCTACCCGTCCCGGCCGACACCTGCTTCCGCGAGCTCCTGACGCTCTCCCTCGCCCACGAGGACGCCCGGGTAGTAAGGAATATGACGTTGGCGATGGACACGCTAATGTAAGAGCCTGAAGCTGTGTGGTTGGCACCGGGCATCCCATACAGACTGGAACTTGTTATCAAGAGGTGCCGCGCAGAGAATGAGTTGCTATCGGTGGGCTGGAAAAGGCGACAACGAAAAAGGGCTTGATTGTTGTTGTCTAATGGAAGAGGAGAAACGGAAACTAGGGCAGCCTAAATACCTGGAAGGGAGTGCCGGTGAATGGGCGAGGCCAGTGAATGGGCGGCCCAGGGCACGGACTTCCAACAGTTGCCCAGTTGTGTACCTATTGCTTGTGCCTGGGAAGTGCGGTCGGGTTCGGAGGGAGGGGCTATCCGGACGCTCACCGTGTATTTTGGGCCCAGAAGCATTTCATCCGATGGCTCGCAGCCACTTCTCAAACTTCTCGCACGACATAGAGGCCGTGGGAGAACGAGTATTGGGGTCAAACTGGTCGATACCTGTACCTTGTAGGTACGCCAGTCACTCTTCAGTCCGGTGTATAGGGGACTGTGGGTGTTCTCTCTTGACTAAAGACTCCACTTAAGCTGCCCGACATGAAGCCTCAAGTGCTATTCATTTCTTCAGCGTTGTTTCAAAGATTTTTGTTCCTTCCGTCTGATCTCAAGGGAAAAGTTGCTATTGTTCCTATACTGTGAAGACACTGAATAAGAGTTGTAGAATTGGACAGGATAAATATGGGATATTCCAGTGATTTGCAAGAACCTTTCCTTCTTTCCGTCCTTTGTTCATCACCAACTTCCGATCAAGGAAAGCTGAGAACAAGCCTCCTTACACTTGATCATCAAAAACCGCTACCTCCAACCATGTCTGCCTTGTAAGTTCATCATCATGTAGATCTACCACGACTCAGATTTGCTAACCTAGACAACCGTTCAGCAATCTCTCATCCTTGATTGATGAAGCAATCGACGTGGCCTTCCTGGATGAAATTTACTCTGGAGACTCTATGGAAAGGTAAGCCTAAAAGTTTTGTGCGTGTGAAAGTTTTCGAAGCATGTTGATGAACACACAAAGATTACTGCGTACCTTGAGCAAATATATGAGTAGACGCTGACGGATCTCTTGGTAAAGGTCCCTTTTTTTGGTTGCTGTCAGGGACAGGGTCAAAGACTTTGTGGCCGAAAAGTTAGCCGAACTTGGTCTTGCCAACCGAGCTGTCGTTCTTGCCCCTGATGCTCGCCGGCACACTGCATGTGCGCCTTTAGCCTCTCCCCAGGTTCAGAATGGCGCCACAGGCGAGGAAGCCTCGCAAACCAGGTATGTTATAATGGCGGAGAACTCCAACATTGAACCCAACGCTAAAGTACTCTCCTCTCATTGCCTGTGATGCTAACGTGATGCTACACTTAGTGCCCAGAATGACCAGTCTGCCCCCGGTGCCCCTGGTCCCCCTGGTCAATAAGTGTTGAGCAAGATGGTTATCTTGGGATTCAGTCAATCCACACATATAAATATATATAGGGTCCCCCACCCTCTTTCTCGTCCCGCTTGCTTCTTCTCTTTCAATCAATATGTTGACCAGCGTTTCTCGTGCCCTCGTGATTACATGTACTCCGTTAACTTTGACAAAAAGACTGGTTTATCCAGCAGTTCGACCCCAACGCGGCGGTACTCCCGAGTCCCGGTTACCAGTGGTGCCAGGTCTATCGCATGTGGCTGAAAGGCATTGCGGAGCACAGCACTCTGTACGTGATCAATACATCCGACACATCCTCCCCTGTCCCATGGAAGTCTTCTACCTTGCTAGAGGTAGCAATTTTAAACCTTAAATCAACTAACACGAGTGCTATCATGTACCAAGGCACAACCACACTGGAGATGGAAGGATGATTTGCCACCAAGGCGCACCAGATGGTTCTCGCAGGATCTGTGGTCAGCAGTATCCTGACCCTAAGGCAATGGACGCGCACATCATGCGTGACTATGGGATTAGGAACTTTAGCCCTTTCAAGCACGTGGCGGTGGACTCGGAGTATGGCCAGGCTTTGCTTCGTGCTGTGGAGGGAGGGGCTAATCAGTGAGAAGATGGAGACACAAAGAAGGAGACCCGCGACACGTTGAAATAAAGACGTACTGTGGGAAGCGATCCGCTGAATCAAAGAAAGAAGTGATGATATTGTGGATGATTCAGAAAGAAAGCGCTACGGGAAGAGAAAGAAAGAAGGAAAAAATACTGGTGTGGTCTGGAAGTGAAAGTGGGCCAAGTGCCAGCCAACCTTACCAGGTGGCGGCGGCCCAACACACCCCCTCAGACCAACACAGCTATCATACATGTAAACAATCCCGTGATACTTTTCTTGGTGTTTTCCACCCCCTGTGGCTCTTTCAGCCCTGTCCTGTTTCCCTATGTACCTGCTTCCTTACGAGACAATGTTCCTGGATGCCAAACCTAGCATCTTGACGAATTTTCCGTGCTTTTCAGCGTTGAGTGGCTTCGTGAAGCCATCAGCGATCATCTCATCGCCGGGAATGTGGGTGACCGTGAACTTGCCCTGTTGGACTTGCTCAATCAACCACTTATACCGTACATCGATACATCTGTTCCTTGCCGCGACCTGTGGATTCATGACCTGGTGGCGAGCGTTCTTGCTGTCGGTGTAGATCAACGAGGGTGCTGGCTGGGGAGCTCCCAGCTCTGCAAGCATGCCCGAGATCCAAAGCGCAGATATTGCTGCCGGGGTGAGATTCGAATGTTCAGCCTCGGTGGTGCTCAGTGTCACAAAGGCCTGTTTCTTCGACTTCCAGTATACTGGACCAGCTCCCAAAAACACCACATGGCCACCTGTCGAATGGCGCGTGAATTTCTCGTCGGCAAATGAGGCGTCCGCATATGCTCGAAGACGCAGATTGATGACGTTGTCGTTGCCTGGAGACGGCTTTCCACCTAGAAGGATACCAAGCTCAGCCGTATGGATGAGATAGCGGAAGAGGTGCTTCATCAACTCAAGATGGCGATTTGTAGGTTTAGCGTTGCCTTCGCACAATCGATTTACCGTGTAAGTGATGTCAGGTCTGGTGCCTGTCGAGAGGTAATTGACCGAGCCTGTCTTTTTCAAGTAGGGCTTCCCTTCGTTGGGGAGTAAATCGCCATCTTCCAAGACGAAGTTGGGTGGCCAAGGAGACTTGACGCCGTGAAGACCCTCATACCCAAACTTGGATATCAACGATCTGGTGTATCGTTCCTGTGTCACAAAGACTGTACGTTGTGAGCGATTCCGAATAACCTCGTAGCCCAAGAACGTCTTGACTTCTCCCAGGTGTTTCATCTTGAAGTGTTGAGCAAGCTTCCCGCTAATCTCGTTGATGGTATCGACAGTCTTTGCTGCAATGAGGAAGTCGTCCACATACAGGACAATCATTGCACCAAGCTTGTCGTTACGGAAGAGACAGCAGTCCGCACCAAGTGGCTCGAATTCACACTTCTTCATAACGGGAACCAAAGTCTTGAACCAATATAGAGGGCTGCGCTTGAGGCCGTAGAGTGCTCGTCGCAGTTGACAGACCATGTCGTGGCCTTTCTCAAGGCCAGTTGGCTGTTGGACGTAGTAGATATCGTCGGGTGGAATGGGCGCGTTGAGAAAGGCCGTGTTGAAGTCGAACTGGTGACATTCCAAGTCCAAGGCAGCCATGAGGGCGAGGAAGGTTCGAACGCTGACGCTGTTTGCCACAGCCGCGTAAACATCTTGGAAATTCCAGGCTCCGTCTTCGAAGTTACCGCACACCACCCATCTTGCTCGGGCAGTAAGCTCACAGGTATGTGGATCCATCTTTTCGTCGTACACCCATTTTCCTGGCAAGACCTTCATACCATCCTTCTTTTTGACAAGGAAGTACACCTCTTGATCTTCCAAGGACTGGACCTGGCGCTTCATCGCTGGAAGCCACCACTTCTCGTAGTTGGCCAAGCGCCGGGCCTGACGATAGTTCTTCGGGATACTAGATTTATCAAGGTGTCGAAGATCATTGTCGACTTTGATAGAGGTAAGGCAGACAACCTGAGGCAGAACCATGCGTGGTTCATCAATGCCATAATAAAAGACTGGAAGAGAATGAGCTTTGGGTGGGGAATTACCGTGTAAGAACACCAGCTTCTTGGTGCCATCAGTGACTTGCTCCTGGCCATATTTGAAACCTTCAGGTTTCTGTGCCGCAGCTCGTCGAGGTCGAGAAGAAGCTTGTTGAGGTTGTACCGGTTGCTCCACCATGTCCTCTCCAGGGGTAGGGGGAGGGAGAGGGATATTGGCAGGGGAAGGGGAAGGCGGAGGAGTCTGGGGTCGAACTGCCGAAGCGGCTGTCACGCCCAGATTTGGTGAATCTTCCGGGAAAGGGTGTTCCTCTGGGGGAATGGGAGCCTCTCCTTCCAAATCTCTGTAGTCCTCGTCGTCCATCTGAAAGATGACTTCTTCGACGGGTTCAATAGAGGGAATCGCTATCTCAGCGGTAGTCTTCTCAGACTGGGCTTGGGTGACCTGTGTAGACTGTGAGCTAGGGTCTGGTGTAGCAGAAGGCGTGAGATATGGAGGTTGAAAGGGTTCTTGGACGGGTGGCGCTTTGAGCGATGAGTCTTGGGAAGGTGGCTCCCGTGCTTTGGGGCTTTGTGGTTCTTCCTCGACATCCGGCTTCCACGTATTTTGCACTGTAACGTAGATGTTCTGGCCTTTGGCGATAACCTCCTCAATCTCCTGAACAGTCTGGTCATTAAAGATGACTTCATATTCAGTATCCTCGACAGGAAGATCCTGATTGTCGTGATCACCCTCATGGAATCGGACAGCACTTGCCCGGACGACTTTTCCCAGTTCTTCATCCCAAATACGGTAAATACGGCCGTGAAGGTCATCGTAAGCAATAAGCTTACCCTTTCGTGACCTGGGAGCGAACTTGTCGCCTTGCACTCTCTTCTGAGGTTTGATGTGATAGTAAGCAGTACAGAAATAGCTGCGAAGGTGGCGTATATACGGTTTGACTGACGACTCTGGCAAATTGGCTGCTCTGGCGAAGAGTTCGTGAGGACTCTTGTGTTCTGGGTTGGACTTGGAAGGTAGAAGATTGAGAATCTTGACTACGCTGTCGACGACAAAGGGCCACAGTTTGACTGGAATCTTGTGCTCGATAATTAAGGCGCGGCTGCGCGTCATGATAATCTTGCCCGCCGCTTCTGCTTTGCCGTTCATCCAGGGTGAATGGGCCGTCGACTTGTAGATCTCCATGCCTTCTTGTCTTGCCCACACGACAAGCTTGCTCTTTTGGAAATCAGAGGTTGACAATCCAAATTCAGGACCGCCATCGATGCCAACAACCTTGACTTTGAGGCCGCTTTGAGTCTCCACCCAAGTCTTCCATTCTTTGATGGCTTCAAAAGCATCACCTTTATTGGCACAGAACCGTACCCAGTGATAGCCTGTAAGAACGTCGACGAAGTGGACCGTATAATGGTAGCCAAGGTGGCCTGGTTCCTTGTTGTAGATGACGTCAATCCTGACGAACTCCAATGGCCTGGTAGCGACCGGGTGAGATGTCTTGGGAATAACGTCTTGTGACTTGGCGAAGACACAGTCCTCGCAGAAGTCGTTGTTGATGTTCTTGAGATCGATCCCAGCATCCTTGCAAGCCTTGATAACCGTCTCCTTCCCGGCGTGCATCAAACGTCGGTGCATGGTCTGGTAATTGATTGAGGCGAGTAGGGCGTGGCCGGGGGTGATCCGATTTTGACTGAAGTCGGGAGGCTTGGAAGTCGGTATAACCGGTACTCCTCCTCGAAGAGTGCCACATTTGGTGGTCTTGGGCGTGTGAGCGTACACAATAGAATTGGACCGCATATTCCATTCCATTCCAGCGTCGAGCATTGATTGTCGGCTGAGAAGGTTAGCGGGTGTAACTGGACAATAATAAGCATCTTTGATAGTAACTCGAACAAAGGCGCCGTCGTCTGACGGTATGGTGAGCTCAACAGTGCCCACATGGTAGGCATAGTGAGTCCTACCATCACCTATAACATAGGTCATAGGTTGAGGCAAAGGTTGCAAGTCGGTGAACCACTTGATATGGTTGAAGATCGTGGTCGCCGCACCGGTATCGTATACAACACTGTCTTTGGTGAATGCCTCATGAGCTTGTTGGACTTCAGCGAATAAGGGTATCGCTGGGAGCTCTAGTGAAAACCCGCTGGGTTGAGTATAGCGCCCAGCATGCTGAATTCCGGGATACTGTTGGCGAACAGCAAGTTGGATCCAGTCGTGGCCGGATTGTTGAGATTGCTTGAGTTGTGGACGACAAGAGCGGTAGTGCCTGTAGATGTCTTCTGCAGAGCCTTGATGGCCTTCTCTTTGTTCTGCCAAGTAGCTGGTGCCTTGTCTGGTTCACACCACCAACAGACGTCATTGTCGGGGTTTCTGTGATGACCACAAGCGGCATGGACGAAGCCGGTAGGAATCTGACGCTTGCAGCCGGGATGAGTGCAGTCGATCATCTCGCGTCGGCCTTTCTTCTTGTCCTTCTTGTTGTTGCTGGACTTCGTATCCTCTTTCTCCTTGGTCCCAGCCTTAACCTGCACCGACAAGGCCGGCGTCGTGGCCTCGGTTGTCGCTATGGTATTGAGCTTGTCGAGCAAATCGGACATGGTGAGGTGACCGTTGGTCAGGTCGTTGACCCAAAGACGGTGATGGAGAGGATAGGAGGATTCAAGTCCGTTGAGAAGGAACCAAATCTCGACCTGAGGACTGACTGTAAGCTTAAGATCGTTCCAACGTTTACGAAGAAAGAAATGACGGTTAAGGAAAGAAGCCATGGAGTCAAAGGAGGCACGGTTGAGACTGGTATACTCCTTGATAACCATGCCGATGGATTCCTGGGAGACCTTGGGAACCACACGCTTGATGAGGTCGTAGAGGCGCTTGGGGTCGCGGTCAGCAGGATTCCAACCCGAATTCTGAAGGAGAATCTGGACATTCCGACTCTTCATGGAATTCGTGATGGCAAGTAAGACACGCGCGCGTTCAACACGCCAGCCCTCGGCAGCCTTCTTCTCAGCCGCAGTCGGGGCGTCCGGGTCTTTTGGAGTGGGAGGTTGAACATCCTCGTCGAGATAGTTGAGTAAGCCGTACACGTCGAGAGTGTTACGAAGGGCGTTGTCCCAACTGTCGATGTTGGACTCACCGAGCAACTGCTCGATGTTCATTCCGACCTCCAAAGCCATGATGACGGTGGATGAGAGTAGACTGAAAAGGAAAGAAGACTTCGCTCGAAGCTGTAGATAACGACGTAAAGGAAAGGTGACGTTGAAAGAAAAGGTGATGAAAGAAAGGTGAGTCGTATGAAAGGTGAGTCGTATGGGCTAGATACAACTGTTGATGGAGGGCGCGATGCGGGGTCGACAAGAAGGTCGCGTTCGTTGATGGGCGTGCAAATCAATCAAAACACCGGGACTTTCTCCCTATAGGGTGTGCTTGAATTTGCTGTAAACCTCGTAACGAAGCGGCTCGATTGTTGACTTCGAAGATCGCGAAGCGGTTCCGGGCTCACAACCTGTGGGAAGCGATCCGCTGAATCAAAGAAAGAAGTGATGATATTGTGGATGATTCAGAAAGAAAGCGCTACGGGAAGAGAAAGAAAGAAGGAAAAAATACTGGTGTGGTCTGGAAGTGAAAGTGGGCCAAGTGCCAGCCAACCTTACCAGGTGGCGGCGGCCCAACACGTACTCTCGTGGATGCAGTGAGAGAGAAAAGTAATATGAACAAGGCAGAGGCTAGATACCTTTAGCTGCAGATATCAACCGTTAATACTCGCCTTGTCCCACCCGGTTATCCAGCATCCATACCTCTACCTAGACTACTAGGAAACAGAAGATACCGCAGCCACGAACACTCGTTTCCCATTTGCCCGTGCGAGACACTCAGTCCTCAGACTTTCCGTTAGCGTTCCTAACCAGAACATTTCCCGCGCTAGAATCCACTCGAATCCCCCCTTTGTAAGCGTTTGAAGTATGGCGACCATGATCACGCAGGATATGGCACCTGAGAGCAGTCTGGTCCTGAAATTGCTCCAAGCAGAGCATTCCTGGTACGCCGCCCAAAAGCGGCTCGGGGCAAAGAACGGGCTCCCTGTTGACATGCCTATGTACGTTGGGAATTGTGTCAGATTTTACATCGGCCGCATCATTGCATGTTGGCTCTTAGCCAGTGGAACTTACTGCCTCTTATGCTGAGAAGAATTTGACTGCCATCTCTCGCAGATTGCGCACCACGCGTAGCTGCTTTTGGGAGGGCGAGCGGCTGGGTTAAACTGGTCCAAGGACCAGTCGCCAGTGAGTCTTTAACGTACGACATGTGTCAGTTCTTATGAGGCTTTACCAGTTTAGGAGAAAGGGTAGGGCTTGGGAGACTTACGGAGCGGCTGTGTCATCTTGAGCTTCTCCAGCGTTGTTGTCACCAGCCGGTGCCAAAATACTAAACGGGGCTTCCGAGCGTTCATTGCCGGGACAGCCGAACTCATTGTTTGCAAGAGGTAGGACGACGTCACGTAGAGAGGTATCGCCACTGATACCGGCGTTCCTCAGCACGTTTTTGAGCTCTTTAGCAACCTTTTGCTGCATTACAGCGGGGCTAGAAGGTTGAAGAACTTTTGATCAGTGTCCATGACAACGAAAACGGGTAGGCACCTCTGGGTTGCATTATATCGATCTCATGTGACTCACATCATGTTATGTTCCGAGCTGTCAATTCCCTGGAACAACTGTCCAGTGATTGCCTGGATGACTTCGTCGACGATTCTGTGACCATAGAGTTAGAACTGGCATATGGATTGTGGGATTCCGGAAGGAGGTGTGAATAGAGGGGCTTACTTGGACGGCATTTTGACAAGCTCGCCGTGCGGCGTGGGGCCGTGGGGGCAAGCAGACGGAAAGATAGATGTAGAGGCAGGGTTAGGTCTTATGGATCATCGCAGACTGCCTGGATGGTGGTATGGAGAAAATGACGGAGGTAGAGGGCCGACGACCACAAACGGGTTGACTCTGAAGTGGTAACAGTCAGAGTAGAAATGGAAACCGGAACAGCCCTGAAATACTAGAGGAGATTGCCGGTGAAGGGAAGCCCAGTGAATAGGCGTTAAGGTTCAAGGTCATAGCAAGGTTGTTCGGTTCGACGAGTGGCCATAGCAATAACATGTGGTGAAGAGCAGAGATGCTTAATAAGTGAATGTCAACCTATAAGTGAAGAAAAGCGGCATAAGCACTACAGATGAGAAAAAAAGAAAGAAAGAAAAGAAGAAAGGAGTTGGAAGGAAAGAAAGAAAAGAAAAAAAGAAGAAACCCCAGACAGCGACTGGCCACTCCAATACAAAGTATATCCTATCTTCTAGATCCCTCATCGACCCTCAAGAGAAGAGCCGATCGTCGTCAGTTATTGAGGGATGGTGAGGCCTACCAGTGGTTGCCACGTGACAACCGCAGGAATGACTTTGCTAGTTTGCTTTCACATCCTAAACTGTTATTGTGAGACAATCATCAGCTACTCCTTGCTGTATAGCTGCGTTTGACTGAGCAACAACCCCCTGGCGCTGCTGTTGCTAGAGGTATCCTTGAACCGACAAAGTGACATCTCCGGAGAGCAGAGCCGCGCGGCATTGGTTACCAGGGTTACCCATGTCCGTAGCATACAAGGCTGCAGGTACCAGGCACGCCAAGCTTCTTCGGCAATCCCCCGGAGTACAGAAGTACACGAACGGGTTTGTCCCAGCTTGCCAACCTTTGGTGTGTCAGCATGGCTTGTTGTGTGCTGTCCATCCTGTAGAAGCTGATAGTGCCAGGAAGGAAGACGCTGTGCGAGCACCGATTATATAGGTACTAGGTAGATGCTTGGGACTGACAGGGCGACTGAAGATATTGAGGCTGCGGCTGTTGTTGTGTTTGATGGGTAACAGGAGCAAGCTTGGGCAATCGGCAAGCTTTCGTTGGCGCCGCAGTTCGCAGTCCCTGTTAAAGCAGCACCAAGGGCCCAGTGAGCACGAAACTTCGATATGTGCAAGCAAAGGGGGCTCGCCGGCTCGGGATTTGGGTCGCCTCCACCACTTGGTCCGTCGGTCTCTTAGGTACGTGAAGTGTATTTGTTGCCGCAACAGTCTTTGACAAACGATAGAGAACCTAGCCTGAGGTTATTTGTCATGGGTTAGGTGAAGCGGTGACGTACGATACGGGACGAACCTCCGGTTTGGCTCGAGCTTGGGCCCCGGTGAGCTTCAGACGGTCTGTTGATCCGATAGGACGTCACCGAATGGACCTCCGCACAAACCTTGTCGGGTTCTGCTCCGGATAGCATAGGCATGGGTGGGACTAGGTAGCGGGAACATGGTCAATACTCAAAAGAAACTCCCTGGCCAGTGTATGGGTTGGGGTCGGTATGTTGACGATGGGAAAGGCGGCCTTGTTGAGATCAGCATCTAGTCAAGGCAGTCTCGTGATAGAGCTTGAATGCATGCCTTCCGTCTTGTCGTCTCGAATCCTTTCCTCGGTCAAAAGCTTCTGTCCAGACTGTGTCCTGTCACTCCAACAACCCCAGATTCGAGATCCGGTTCCAGAACGCCAAGACACTCAAGGTCAGCTGCATGTGAGTGTCACACTTGAAGTTGAGGGTTGTGCTTCGAGCTCACTGAATGGCCTGACCTTGAGTACCAACCTTCCTTGGAGGAATGAGGCATGTCTCGGCTTGCTTCAATGCGAAAAACTCCCAGACGTCGCAAGCCACAACAGCTTCTCGGGATACACGAAGCCGAAATCGTGCGACCGATACCAGGACCCGATGGACTGGGTGAAGAAGCAGTGAAATGTGCTTCAAGACACAGCCAAGGTGCCCTCATAGTTCTTGGCTGAATGAAGAATGTCATAAGCGGAGCAAAAGGATGTTCGAGAACAAGGGCGCTGTGATCGTCCGCCCACAGGGTCCGATGACGTTGTCCACTCTTTGCAGCAAAGATCTTCCCTGTGACGGAGCCGGCGATCAGGCCGGACTGGGGATCCTGAAAGCTGAAATGTGGAGAAGTGATATGAGGACACCAACCGGTCGAGACTCCATGGGACCGGATTCATCCGACGATCTTGTCAGATTCATAGGTTGGCTGATTGAGCCACTAGAATTACTCCAAGTTCGGAGCTCCAGTTTTGCCAGCTTGGTGTAGTAGTGCCAATCTGACAGATCTCGAGGACCCTTAGCGTACGTCAACAATCTCGTGGAACTAGGCCAGCGTCTTTCGCTCTCTTTGTGATGCGTATTGAAGCTCAGGGCTCACTGATCAGGATGATGGACAACATACATAGCTCCACCGCAAGGGTGGTACCCTGGGACGATCACCAGAATCCATGATGATGGTTGTCAAGGAATAAGTGTGAAAGAAATGGGCTTTGAGCTGGTGTCGGGGCTGTTGGTCTGACGTATGACTGGAAGACGAAGCATAAAGGTCGAGTTGCACCGTCCTGACTTGTTCGACGAGATTGAAGACACAACCACAACCACGCCGAGGCACATGGTATTCACGAAGAATCCCATGTTTCATCGAACCTAGGAACCTAAAACTTGTGTCATTCATCAGCGCTTTGATCCGGAGCAGTCTGCCAAGTAGAGTAAGACCTTCACCATCCTTCTCATCCAAAAAGAACTTACCAAGCGATTCAAGATTGCTGACTTTCTGTTCGTAGGCGGATTCTTCCTTCACTAACAATCCCGGGGAAATCCTCCTGTTGAACAGTGGTGCCTGTTTGGTTTTAAGGCCCAGCAGTCCATTCACCTTGAGGACTCGTGACCTGAGTCTCCAACGTTACTCGAATTGAGTCAGCCTCCGGACCTTCGGTCCCGCAACTTTGCGCAACTTCACTGAACCCGGTATCTGATATCGAGGGACTCGTGACTGGACATCACGACAGAAATTCTCCGACGACAGGAAGCTCGAGGACCTATATAAACCCCTCAGATCTTGATCCTTGACCTCCTTTTCCCTCCTGCCACAACTACAAATACCAGTACTCCCACGAATTAGAACAGCAACCGTTAGCCTGTAGTCGAACAGCTTCCCCAATTTCGCCATCGATAGCAACTTACACAGCAACCGTTTTATGAGCCTGCTAGTGAGGAACCGAACATCCACGAACATCCATCATGCAGCTCACTTCTCTCCTTTCCGCCATTGTGGCCCTGGTGATGGCCCCCCTGGCTATCTTGGCCTCCCCGGCTGAGACCCTGGGCAACAGAGACTTCCCTGACCCAGCCATTACCCTTGACCCTCGCACCCACGAGTGGTACACCTTTGCAACCAACAGCAACGGCAAGAACGTCCAGGCTGCTTACAGCCCCAATCCGCACGACGGTCCTTGGACCTATGTCGAGCACGACCTCCTCCCGACTCCGGGCAAGTGGGTCAACCCCGACCAATACGACATCTGGGCCCCAGATGTGCACTACTTCGAGGCCACCGACTCATTCGTCATGTACTACTCTGGTCTTTTGGCGGATTCTCCTTATCACTGCATTGGCATCGCCACTGCGGAGAACATCACCGGTCCGTACGAGGCTCTCGATGAGCCTTTTGCTTGCCCCGACTCTGAGGGTGGTGCCATCGATGCGAGCGGCTACCTCGACCCTTTCGACGGCTCGTTCTTCGTTGTATATAAGGTGGACGGTAGTTCGAAGGGACCCGGTGGTCCTTGCGGCAACGGCGACCCCCCTGGCGAGCCGACTCCGTTTCGTCTGCAGAGAGTTAACGAAAGCGACGGCATCACTCCGATAGGCCATTACACTGAGATCCTCGACCGTGATCCGGAGCTCGATGGCCCGCTAATCGAGGCCCCCAACCTGATTCGGACGTGGAACGGCACATTCGTACTGTTCTACTCATCCCACTGCTATAACACGCCAGAGTACGACATCAAGTATGCGACTGCAGACCAGATCGAGGGACCGTACCATCGCCGTGGTGAGCTGATGGGTCCTAACACTACTTCCTTCGGGTTCGACGGCCCTGGAGGAGCGAGCAGTGTCCGCGGCGGTGGAATCATGGTGTTCCACGCCAATTGCGACGCCGGGCGTTGCATGTACGTGACGGAGTTCGGAGTCGACGAGGATGGCATCGTAACGCTTCAGGATTGATCTGTTTTGAACGTTTGATCAGCACGGGGAAGAAAAAGACAAGGAGTAGAGAGAAGAGAAGGACATGGAGTCATTGGGTACAGCGTTGGCTTTTGGAATGCATTTTGGGTATTAGCGATAGGCGTACGGCGTTCGTTTTCCATGAATACATTAGTGTTTGCACCTAAAACTGCCTTGATCCGAAGTGACAAATTGAAACCAGTGATATAGGAGACGTAGGGCAGAGCTAGAACACTAGCATTGATATGTCAAGAAAAATACGAGTGTAGTCCAGCATGAGCATGGTTCAGACAGAGGTGGTGTCTTGACATCGAAATTGGTGATCTTGAAGAAGAAGTCAGGAGAAAGACAGTACGGCGGGAAAGAAAATGCAGACATCATGATCAGTTGCCCGTGCTCATGCCAAACGGGATGATGCCGGGTGCACCTGCCCCTGTAAGATAGTGACGATACGCTAAGTACAGCAACGTACGGCGGGGTACTGCAGGTAGTACGGGTCGCCGCTCCTTCAACACCAACAACCAACATGCGGGGAAGCCAGGAGGGACAACGACAAAGGGCGTTTGCGCCCGGTCTTGTCGTCATCCATTGAAGATGGCGAGGTGCCAGAGACAGCTCTTTGGGAATGGAACAATGGTCCATTCTAAATTTGCCTGTAGATTTTTATATGAACCTCCGACGGGGTCACGGTTGAGTGTTGCTGCTGTAACCCACTGGAAATCCGTTCCCTTGGCGCGGATGTTGCGAATTTGACCCACTTTTACCCCTTAATTCTTAATGCCCAAATCGTTCCTCCCTCTTCGAAAAACACGACACATCACTCCTTCCTCGTTGCTTTGCACAATATCCGATCGTGCTGTCGTGGAAGCTCGGGAAGAGGATCTTGAGGTGTAATACAGGGATGCAATTCGACCAAGCAGACCACACAACACGACCAAACAAGGCCACGGACACTCAGCTTCTGTCATACTCGACGGAGCAGCCCATCGAATGGGATCAAGGCGTTCCCAAAATATCAGGCACAGTTGACATGGCGTGGTCCTTCTCGACAGGCAGCACGGCCATCTGATCAGCCGCGATCCTCGGTGGCCCTTCGTTGCCCGGGAACGGAGCGTATTTGTCCACGAGATGGTACATATCCGCATATGCTCTGCGACCAGATTAGTGTTTGCCATTGTACTTGAAGATGGGCGACCTACTGCTGCCTAACAGCCGTTCCAGCATTGGCATGGTTGACCGAGTATAACAGGTTATAGTACACGCTATACAACCGATTCCTATCCTCCCACTCGTCCTTGGGCTCGCTCGGTTCCTGGTAACGGTTATACGTGTTTGTGTATATCGGATCGCTAATCTTGTTGTAGTTGCAGCGCCAATCCGCGACATCCATCTCGTGATGGCCGTAAAAACAAGCCGCATCGAAGATGTAGATGTTGCCGTTGTCACGAGAGGTTCCACAGTTCCCCTCCCAGAGATCTGCGTGGATCAAGCTCGGCTTGAGGACGCGGCCATTTTCCACCAAGGCGTCTAGCAGCCGTAGCACAACTCGTTCGATGAACCGTCTTTCGACGATGTCAAGGTCTTCCCAGGAACCGTTGACCTCAAAGTCCTGGACAATGACGTTCCGAAGCAACTTGACGAAGAACGTGGTCCAGTTAGTTTCCCACTCGACACACTGCAGCACACGCCCCTGACATTTCGAGATACCAAAGCCGAACTGTCCTGTCGGAGACTGACTTTCGCGATGGAGACGTGCCAGCCTCGAGCATAACTTGTCCGGGTGTGGCATCCCGTCCTGCATGTCGACATACTCAGCCACGAAGAAATAGGCCTCCGGCTCCTCTAGCTTGTACTTGTCCCAGCCGAGTGGCGCGGGGGCAAAGTCAGGCGCCGACTTGCGCAGTTCAGACATGGCACTGCACTCTCCTTCCATCATGGAACGACCATGGTTACCCGGGGCGGATTTGACGAAGTACTGGCCCCTGGATCCATCGGAAAAGGCGAGAACCAGACGAGCAGTGACAGTCCATGCTGATTTCCCGCAGTGACTAGCTGATATGATCTTTGCCCCAGGACCGAATAGAGCAAGGATGTTGTCGTCGATGAAGAAATCGCCATCGTATGGTAGCGAAGATTGCAAAGAGCGCTTGCGCAGAAGTTCAAGTTCTGAACACATTTTGTATCCATGCTTGTAAGAAACAACTTCCAACGGTCTGTTTACAAAACATTCGAGCCCCTGGCGCTCTTCTAATAGCTTTCAGCTTACACTTGATCACCATCCCTCCAACATTCACTCCATTCTTCCCTTTCAGTTCATTGTTTGTCACCCCCAACCTTCATTGTGCGCTTTAAGTTGGACAGAATCTTGGCTGGGCGTTAATGGGTAGTGGAAGGCACCGTTTGCCTCTACCCGTCGCCGGATTTGGGCTTGTTTGCTGCCGTATCGTCCTTCCGAGCAACTGTTGGGCTGAGAAGCGTTCCTTCATATTAACCAAGTAACCAACAACAGCCGTCACGATATGACAACAAAGGTGGTGCAGTTGAACCGTCTCATTCAAGAAAGGCATTGCGGGCAATCCAGCCATCAACGATCCTACCCAGACGGGAACAAGCAACATCGCAGATGCAAAAAATCTCCTCCTTACGCCTGGCCCCCACGAGTTTCTGGCCCTAAAACAAGTCCAAATTCCTATTAATTCCCTCTCAATCCGGATGCCCCTCCTTTACACATACCAGCTCTGCCGCCCCAAACCCCCACAGCTCCTAGAAGACCTAGAACATATTGAAGTTCATATTTATCCCCTCCCAATCCGGATGCCCCTCCTTCCCCCTAACCAGCTCCGCCGCCCAAGACCCCCTGGGTGCCTTCTGCGCTTCCTTCAGCGCCTGTCGCACAATAGCATCACCAAGCTGCTTCTTAATCTCCAACCTCGGCAGCTGCCACCTCAGCAGATTCACCGAAGTAGCTCCTCCCGGCAGGCTATCCACAGGCGGGACAGTACAAAACCCAAAATCCGCCCGCTTAGCAAACCGCAGAGCACGCACCGCACCACTCATACGCTCCGCAATAGTCGGGTTGGTATGCAGACTAATGGCCAACCAAGCCTCGCGGACCGCCAGCGTCGGGATGTTGTGACTGCGTAGCAAACGAGCGGCTACGTCCGCCCCGATGATCTCGAACCGCTCGGGCATGGTATCGTACTCGCGGGCTACGCCTATGGCGTGCAGGATACAAGCGACGAACAAGACGTGCGGCGGAGCGATGGTGGCGTATTCCCCCAAGGCGGGACTGATGAGGGCTATCCCTGGGAAGCTGGGCAGCAAAGAAGGGCCGTCGGCTGGGTCGTTTAGGGGGGTGATGCGCATCAACGCTTGGGCGTACATGTAGACGCGGAAGCTGTGGTAGAGGAGCGTGGCGGGGAGGCGGGAGCGGGCGAGGGCGAGGGCGTCGGCGCAGACGGGGTGGGAAGGCATTAGGGCGCGGAGGGCGGCGGTTATGGTGCCTGGGTCGGATACTGACGGAGACGATACTGACGGCGACCCGGAACCGGTGCCGGTGGAGGAGCTCGAGTTGTTGGACGTTCGGCTGCCCATGGCGCGTGGCCGTGGTCGTTGACTGGGATCACGGGAGTGAGGAACTGCGGTGCTTGGGATAGAAAATGGAGTTGTGATCTGAGGAGTCCAACAGTTAAGCAAGTTTGGACTTGTCTGCACATTTTGGGAGGTGGTGGGTGGCTTCTGTGGCTGCAATGCAAGCAGCTGTCGGTGTCGGTCAAGTCAACCGACAGATGTCATTGTCAGCACCGAACACTGCGAAACCAACCCGTTCCCCGTCATGTTGCCTTCTGCTTCCAAAGATCTCTCGTAGAGACCATCACAGGCTTGAGTACTTGATGCCTAGACTCCTAACATCCATGTTGTCCTTCTGGGATGCATCTTGTTTGGATGGTTGCCCTGCGCACGCCGAACTTAGGTTCAAGTTACGCCCGCGAAGTACACCCGTTCGAAACACTCGCACTTGATCTTCAACCCTTTCCATAAAGTGACACTTGTCCTGGCGCTCCAAGTCTCTCATCTTTGCACGGCCCTCTGGCCGGTAAGAGGCGGAATTGTGGGTGGTAGACGTGAGTGCGAGTACTCAACCTTCTTTCCGCGGAGTAGCAAAGGCCTGAAAACAACACTTGTCTTCTCGAGAAGATGAGGCCTGATAAGTGGAAGGGACCCAAAGGCTTGAGACCAAGTGTTCATTTGGTAAAATCAGACAGACGTACAATGGAGTGTGGTTCCTACATCTCCTGATGACCGAACCTCGGAAGTTGGCCTACACGGTGAGATTTTAGGCGACAACGCGTCGAGTGTGTCCCTTTCGTCACGATGAGATTCCAAGACAATCTGATGTTGAACGGTTGGTCAGCTCACACTTCCATTACGGCAGGTAGGTTGCACGGTAAACCCAAATAGGAAGGATGGTACCTGAAGCTGACATGCTGACGCGGACTTGCGAATGCCTTGTGCGGCCGTCTTTGGTGATGCCAGTGATAAATACCCCAGACTTTCCTCGCGCTGAACAAACAACAAAGTGCCGCAGTCGAAGCCCCCAATATCAACAACAAGTCAAAAAGTTCTTCAAACAGCACTCCAATCCCTTCCAGCAACCACAAGAAGAAGCCAACAAATCAACCCAAAATGGCATCCCCAACAACCCTCCCACCCCGCTACCAAATCCGCAAGCTCACCCTCTCCGACCTCCCCTTCGCCCACGCCATCATCACCCACGCCAACCTCTTCCACAACGCCGTCTGGTCTCGCCTACACGCCTCCGACGCCGTCTCCCGCTCCTACCAAGTCTTCAACACCGGGCAGTACAACACCTCCCACGGCATCGAATCCGGCATGTCCTACGGCATCTTCGACACCTAGTACCAATACAAGCGGCCCGAGTCCGCCGCCACCCACGGCAAAGTCTACTGGGATGAGTCAACCCCCGCTGCCTCCGGTGCTGAGCTGCTGGAACAAATGGATTTCCCGCTTGTGTCAGTCGCGCTAGCCTACGACCCTGTGGCTACTCCGTTTGATAGAGTCAAATTCCAACCTCTCTTCGACGCTTTGCCGCTGTTCGAAAAACTAGTCGGCCTGACAGAGGCCAACGACATTCGCCCGCCGGAGGAGCGCAAACCGAAGGAAGTAGGCGAGTGTCTGTATAGATGCGGAACGGCGACGAGGGCGGATTATGAAGGGAGGGGACTGGCGAGAGCGTTGGCGGCGCATTTGATGGTGGAAGCCAAGAAGGCGGGGTTCAAGGCCACGCAGGTCGGGACGGTGAATAATCGGCTGAATGAGATTTGGGAGAGGGTGCCTGGCGAGGTTGGGGCTGGGGATGGGGCTGGGGTGGAGGGGGCGAAGAGTACGGTGGTTAGTGTGGTGGATTTGGAGAGGTATGAGGAGGAGGTGGTGGGGAGTGATGGGGTGGTTAGGAAGGTGAATCCGTTTTTGGGGGCGAAGGTTTTGAGGAAGTGTATATATGTTACTCTTTGAGGAAGGAGGGAAGGAAGGAAGGGGGGAAGGAAGGAAGGAGTAGGTGGGTGGAAGATGGTGGAGTGGCTTTTGCCTGGCGGGATGTTGCGAAGGAGATGAGAATTTGGGATTTGGGAAGGAGCAACTGATCGTGGGATGAACCGGGCCGAAAGGCCATGTAACACACCAGAAGCACTGGAGAGTTTGTTAGCTCGAAACCTCTCGTCAAGTGGCCTGGATTTTTTTGGCATTTAGTTTCTCGATGATAGGAGCCTGAATACTATGTCTGCCCAGATATCGCTGATAACTTGTCTTCGGTTCACTTCGAGGCATTCCAAGGCAGGCTTCCGGCATTCAGGATGGGTTGGGATAGGTCTCATTTGGACTATCAGGCTACTGTACATCATGATGATTGACAACCAGTTCTAACTATTGATACCTAGGTATGCAGATGATGTGCTAGATGCAACAGCCAGAGATACCCGAACAGAAACCGTCCTGCTTTATCACCCCAAACTCCAGCCAGATCATGATGACCGCCATGATGATAGCTAACGGGTAATGCTGCAACACCAGAGAGCAATGTACAGAGCAATCTCTCTACCAACCACCGTCTCGGACATGGTCGGATTCCATATGGACATCTGACCCCTAAGCTCAAAACCTTTCCATCGTCGATACTGCTACACAACTTTCCCGAAATAGGGTAATACACTTCTATCCCCAGGAAGACATGATTGTTGGCTTCCGGGCCCCAATTGGTCCCCTGTTGCCGTATCTCCAACACATACTCCCTTCCACTCTACAAGTTGCTCATATGAACCTGCCTCACCAAGCTGTTAATTTCCTTCGGCCGAAACTCAGGTTCATACCTTCCCGCATGACCCAAATCATCAGGCGGCATCGGCACCGGGTATCCCGTTCCCGCCGGTCCAGCCGGTCTTGCCTCATCAGCCTCCACAGCCTCCGCATCACCAGTAACAGTACCAGTACCAGTACCAGTACCAGTACCAGTAGCAGCAGTAACAACCCCCATACTCCTCGCAAACTCCTCATAAGCCCTCTTCGCCTCCTTCCGATCCTCCTCCCTAAACCTCTCCACAATCCCCTCCACCACCCTCTCCACCTCCTCCCTCCCTCCCTTCCACCACTCCAACAGCTTTCCCTCCGCCTGAACCAGCCTCGCAGCAACTTCATTCCCCACAGGCAGCACCTTCTCCTCCCTACACTGCACACAAACCATTGGCACCGCTCTCTCGTTCTTCATCTTCTCCCTGGCTTCTCTCTGCATCTCCATCAAAAACCGCATCCGCTCCGCCTCAAAGTGTCCCGACCTCTGAGCACGGAACCAAGCACCGAGAAAGCCCATCCGGTTCCAGGCCGCATCGCTCATTTCCGGAGTTGCCAGAGCGCGCAAGAGGGGGGTTTCCATACGTCGCCAGAGCTCGTTGTCGTCCTCTTCTGCGCGGCCTTGGTCTTCGGCAAAGGACTCGATGAACTCGCGGATGCTCATGCCCAAAGCGATCTGCTTGAACGAGAGCATGTTCTCCTTTTGCTCGGGGTCGTCAGAGCCGGCGAGGAAGAAACCGGGGGCTATGCGGGTGATGGTGGTGGAGAGCACGTGTTTGCAGAGGGTTGGGGGGCTGAGGGATAAGCCGTTGGAAGGGTTAGGGGAGGAGGGGGAAAAACTGTCGCCGCCGCCGCTTTCGCGGATGTGGTCGCGGATGGAGGTCAGGCGGCGGGTGGTGACTTGGGTTTGGAGAGTGCTGGTTTGCAGGAGGAGGGCGCTGTCCGGGCCGTAGATCTCGTTCCAGGTTAGAGCGTGGTCGAGCGCGACGTGTTGGTGGTGTGATTCAGTGAGCTGAGGGGGGATGTCCAAGTGTAGCTCGATGGAGGTGAGGACTTCGGCTTGGGACTGTTGGGCGCGCAGCGAGGATTCGATGTGGGAGAGGTACTGGTCGGCGCGGCCTTGGAGGTCCAGGAAGGTGGCTATGAGCTGGCTTTTGCTGAGCGAGAGGAGGTCGGCGCGCGTGTAATGCGGTTCGCGAGGGACTTCATCCACGGAGGAGTCGAAGTCGTGCGACGATAGCAGATGCTGTGTCTCCGGTGGTAGAGGCATCTTTGCGGACTTCCGGCGCGATAAGCGTCGTCTCGGACGTCAGTTGGGTCAGAGATTACTGCGCGGGGTAGCGATGATACCAGGCAAATGCTAAACGCGAAGGGCAAGTAGTCGGCTGGGGCAAGATGACGGAAATGGAATGCACTATGATGTTGGTTTGCTTGTTGGCTTGTCAGCTTGTTGGCGCGTTGGTTTGTTGGAACGGGCAAGGATAGCTTCAAGGGAGATGGTTTACTACTTTGTTGTAGCATTCACATTGCACCCGGCCTCCAGGTTGCGCTAACTAGGTAGGTAGACAACACGAAGTGAATGGGAAGTGGAAGGTCCGCGAAGAGCTACAGAACCCGCACGGCTGAAACGCGCAGAGCCTCCCGGTACCGTGGTAACGGTCCCCAGATATCCCAAACACAAGCACGTCGCAGTGTTAGACGTAAAGTGGAAGGAGCAGGCACCACTCACCAAACAGCCGCGGCGCCGACCACAGGTTTATCTCAGAAACTCAGACCTCTTTGGCCACGAACGCTCGCATGGCAAACCATTTGCTGAACCAACGCACAGCCTGAACCTCAGACTGATCTCCCCTCTCCTTCTGCAACGGATCCTCCGGATCTCCTCTCACAGCAAACCCATGCTTGGCTCCCGGATACACCACAACCTCATACGCATTCGGCATATCCGCCCCCTCCACCTCCACCTCCGTCGCCGACGTTTTGTTCTTGTCTTCCAGAATTCTCGTCACTTCCTTCATCTTCTCCCTCCCCATATACGCATCGTCCTCCCCGTTCGCCAAGCTGAGCGGAAGCTGCACCTCTTGGATGTGCCTCGGCAACTTGAGCAACGACGGATGGGCAGTGAACGCGCAGTCAATCAGCGGAACCTTCCCTCCACCACCAAGCGTCACCCAATTGTCCGGGTTTTGAGTATTAGTAAGGCCAACAGCGTAGAGCCCACCCCAGCAGAACCCAGCAACGCCGACCTTGGGAGGTGTACCATCCGCCGACGGCGTCGATCGCACAGCGCTGAGGAAGGATCGCACGCGCGGCCAAGCAACAGATGGACGGGTGCGGTAAAGGAAGAGGAGGACAACGGGGACGGCCTTGATGATGTTCCAGGAGCGACTCAGGATGCGGAAAAGCCAGGGCGAGTTGGGGTCGGGCTTCGACTCGAATGAGGCCATGAGCGAGAGAGGGACAGCTTTGCCGTCCATGAAGTCGGGGACGTACACAATGCAGGGAACACGTTTTGCGTATGAATCCGCTAGGGCGCGCGTGTTGCGGAGGGTCCATCCGAAGGCATCGGTAATGAGAACTACCGTGCCGAGCGGTTTTACCCAGGGCTCCGGGGTCGCGATGTATGTGGGAAGTCCGTGGATGACATCCTCGTGGCCGGTGGGGATGACGTCGCCGCGGAGGGTTCCTTTGAAGCAATCGGCGCAAACGGGGACGGACATTGTGACTGTGTGATCAATGCATGGAGTAAAGTAGGAGAAGAAGATGAGATATTGTGTGAACAATTGGTATTTTTCTGGTCATCAAGCTGTCATGTAGATGAACGGATATGGATGTTTGAGGTTGAAAGCGGAGTTTAGAATAAAACCGGAGTTTAGAATAAAAGCCGAGCCAATGGTTGGGATCTCAATCTCAATGTGCAGGACAGGAAACTGAAAAGTTACATGAACTCCGGGTTAGGGTTACACATGCCCCAATAAATCCACCTGCCGCCCCGATTCTCCAGCACGGTCGCTCAATGCACCAACCCTGGCGTACGCAACCCGCGGGATGGACAAAAAGACTGCCTTGGCCGATGAAATGACGCTCCGTCGTCTTTCAAAAGAATGTCGGCGCTTTCCGATGTGAAAGGAGGAGCGAAAGGCTTTTGGGCCGATGATACCTGTATTCATAACAGCTTCATAACGGGAGCCTAATAGAAATAGAACAGAGGTGATAATGAGTTGTTCCCGCTTGTAAGCGCTAACCACTAACAATTACGCCCAAGCCCCCTATATCTGTCAGATTTACCGGTATAATTGAATGAATCTGTGTAATTGATTCGAGCGCTCTCTCTACCGAAGGTTTAGGGGTCTGGGGGTATCCTATATTTGCTAAGACTTATTAAATCAGGTGGTTAGAACTCTGGCATCTAGCCCACATCTAGTTAGAATACTACCCTAAAATCTAATACACCCCCTTACTTACAAACTTCTTTTACTTCTTTAAAATTAAAAGTAAAATTATTTATATATTACTCTCGTCGTTTCATATCTCCAATCCCAATATTTTATCTAAATTATCGAAATCTACCTCTCCCGGTACCAGATTATCTCTTCCTCTGCTATCTTCCCACAATAGCACTTTAACTATCCCTAGCAACCTCCTAAATCTCCTATACTCCAAAATACCCAATACCTTTATTAATCTATCTATTAATATCAATTTTATTTCTAAATATTCGATATTAAGGGTCTTTTTCTTAAAAATTTCTCCCCTTAACCAATATCTATAAATATCTACGTACCTTATCTTGATACTAAAAGTAAACGTCTTCTCTATAAATACCCTAATAATTTACTAGTTATTATAATATAGAGTAAGAATAGGATCCTCTAATAAATTTACCCCCAATACCAATATTAATCGGTTTATAAAGAAAGTCTCCTTAATTACCTTCTCAACTAGATATAATTCTACTTTTATTATTAACGTAGTAACCGTAGTCTATTTAATTACTCCCTAATAAATTAAATTACTATATAATTTAATTATAAATCTTTGGGAATTCTTATTGTCACTCTTATTATTAATAAATAAAGTATTGAATGCAATTTCAAATCCATTACTCCCGCCAAAATAAAATACCTATATTTTTATTATCCTTAAATACTATATAACCTTTTCGCTCGCTGCTAAATAAGTAGGATTAGGATTATAATTATATTTAGCCAATCTACTTAACAAAAACGCAATATTTACTCGAATATTAATTATTACGTATAGTAAAGAACTTATATTAATTTAATTCGCTTATATCTCTACGTAATTAGTAATACCTTTATAAAAAACTAATTCTTTATACCCTATAAGTATTAAAATTAGGTAGTAATTAAATTTAAGTAGCTTAGTAATCTTATTGATATTTACCTCTTAAAACAACTAAATTTCTCCTTAATCTCAATCACATATAACTTCAATACCTAAAAACTATCAGAATTCATCTCCTCCTATTAAGTAATATTATAATTATAATTCTATTATATATTTTTTTAACTTCCCCCATCTTATATTTATTGAATACAGAAATAATAGTATTAATATAATATAATATGAAAATACTATCTTTCTTTATAATATACAAATTTTCAAAAATTACTTTAAATCCTATTGATTTAAATACTCCACTTAATTCTCGTTACTATAATAAAGGAATTCGTCAAAAACCGTATAAGGCTTTAATAAATTTAAAAACCTTCCCGGGTATTTAATACTCCGATAATATATATATATAGATGTCCTTATTAGAATAAGTATTTACAAAAGTATTAATTATATCGTATTAAATAAATGTAAAATTAAAGCGAATAACAAAAGTAATAATAATACGAAATAATCGACCTACGAAAGTAGACGCGTACGTATCAATTCTTATCTTTTTCTATTAATTACCTCTTATAACAAACTTAGCTTTTACCTTATTAAATATCCTATTCTTATTAAATTTATAAGTATAAACCTATATATAATCGAAAATTTATTTACGTTTAAAATAGGGGATATCCTTATTTACTTCCATTTATATTTTTATCTTTTTATAATTCTTAAAGTAAATTTCCTCTATTTTCTTAAATTATTAGCTAAGTACGAAGTTATTTAAATCGTAGTGCTTTTTAAATATTAGGAGGAAATTACGTTAGTATACCCTATTAAAACGACTGTATTTTATAATTAACCGTTCGATTTCCCCCTTAATAATTATCTTTTTATTTATTTTAATTACTAGTTAGACTAATTTACCAACGTTAAAAGCGGCTTTCTATAATTCTTAATAACGAACGTACTAGTCGATAGCTCGGTCGATAGAACAACTGGTATAGAATATAATTAATGGAATAAATAGAAACGACGGGTATAAACCTATAATATATTCGATAGATATTTTATTATTAATAAATTATTAAACTAATACCTCTTATAATTAATTACTTTTATTTTAGAAAACTTTTTAATTCCTTTAATAATCCTCCTAATTTTAATCGAAGAAATTTAACGGGAGAGATTTAATATTATTATTATTAATGTCGTTTAGTAGCGTATAGCTTTTAATATAGGATAGTTTAAATACCTCCGAAGGTTGGTTAGCAGGCTCGTCTATTCTATTAAATAGGTCGGTAAATTCCTCGCTAGTAATCTTAAGGTTATTTTTAAACTTCTTAACGTTTAAATAGTAGGTAATATCCTCGTCGAATATTATATCCCTAATTTAAACGATCCGATTTATATAGGGATTCTATATATAATAGATAGAAGTTACTAAGTAGTTAATAAAATACCCGATCTAAACCTTTAGGTTATACTTTTAAAATCTTTATTTTTTCTTTTAAGTAGCGTTTATTATAGTAAATATTTTATACTTATAGATTCGAAGGTAGTTTAAATCTAATTTACGTAATTCTTATTAATTGTATTAGTTCGTAAAATAGGTATAGAATCGTTCGAAAGGGGATTTTTAATTATATAAATAATGAAGGGAACGATTAATAAAGTAAATGGCCGCGTAAGTAATTCTTAATTATAAATCTTCTAATATTTTCGAATTTAATAATATTATACGGTATCTCTCTTTAATTATACCCCCTAAACTTTCTACCCTTTTATTCCATATTTAAATATTAGGAGTAGAAAATTTAAGAACTGTATTATATTAAGTAAATTTAATTTTAATTTTATTATTTATAAATTCGTTATTATATTCAACGGTTTTAATATAAATAGTATATTAGTATTTAAATATTTAAATATAGTTAATTAAAGTATTAATTATCGTAATAACTTTTTAATTCGATAAATAGTAGTTCTAAATTAATCCTAACTATTAATAGGTAATTAGAAAGAAATAGCGTAATTCTTTAAGTCCTAATTTAAAATTGAAGAAATTGATAGCGAATTTTTCTCTTAGGCTGTAACTTCGGTCTCTCAAAACGCGGCTAATTTATTATTTTATCTTTACTATATTATATATATTATATTTAATTAATGGTATACTATATAATTATAATCTATTAACGTTTTATAAATAATTGATTATTTTAGAATTTAAATAACCGAGTTATTAATACTATATTTCCGCTAATTATCTCGAAGGTCGTTGTATATATAAATTCATTTAATAATAGTGTATTACGAATGAAATTCTAATAAATAAACGGGGAATAATCTTAATAACTGTTTAATTATAAATAATATTTAAATATTAAAGAAATACACCTTTAGCCTCCTTTAAATAAGTATTTAATAATTAATAGTCCTAATAGAAACTCTACCTTTGCAATTAAAAATAGGAAACGAAATTAGTAGTAAAATCAGGGTAGAAGGCGACCTCCTTCAACCGTAATTTTAAAGGATTGTTCTTACCCTTAATAACGATATCGACCTCCCTAAACCCTTTAATTTCTATTTAAATATTACCAACCTATAAAAGGTTATCCGGATTAATATAACGAAAATAAAGGAAACGAATAATTTTATTAAATATATAAAACGAATTACTTAAATCGAATATTGCTAAATGTTTAAGAAAGTAAATCTTATTTCCAATTTTAAATACCCTATTAATTTAGAAAGTTACTTTATAAATCCAACTTAATAAATATATTAATTTCTCCCTTCTTAATTTCCTCCTCCTTTTTAAAGAATTTAATTACTTCCTTAATAAACTTTAAATGTCTGACAAAATTAACTTTAATAACGTATTTAATAGAAGGGTATAACCTAAAGTATAAAACTTCGCGCTTAAATTAATATACTAATGATCTTTAAAAGAATAATAGCCTTTTTCGTATACTTTATATATTATACTATTACCCCTCTTATATAATTAAATTTCGGATTTATCCAACGAAAACTTTCTCTTTTTAATATTAAAACCCTTTAATTTTTTATTCTTACCGTCGTAACGAACGTCCTTATTTTTAATATTATAATTTTCGCTATTATATTTTTAATTATTATATTTAATATTAATTTAGCTAGCATTAAAAGTATTGTAATAAACTCCTCCTCTTTCGGCGGCGACCCCGTAACGAACGCTATCGATACTGTACCGTTTAAAATCCTTATAAACTTCTATATATTCAGAAATATCAACGGCTATTTCTTTATTAAATTTCTAAGCGCTATTATATTACCCCGGGCGAATAATTTTAACCGTGTTAATAAAATTAAAATACTATAAATTAATAACGAAAGTCTCCCCGATTCCCTTATTCCAACCGTTACTTATAGTAATAAACTAAATTTATAATTAATTAATCTAATTTTTAAGTTCATTCGTAAAAATAGCGATAGCCTCATAATATATCTTTCTTGCTTTAACTTAATCGTTAACCACTTTATAATTTATTATTTATTTAAAATTTCGATACTATTTATCAGTATTATATTCTTACCTTATAACTCTATGCTATAGTTTATAATTAATTACTAATCTTATTTAAATATATAAGGCCTTATTATTAATTATAAACTCCTTCTGATCCTCTTTATTATTAGGACAGAGGCTAACTTCTAATTTATAAAATTATTTATTAATAAGGTCGTCTTCGGTAATAAATGTATTAATTACAATTCTATTTCGGTCGTAATATTTAATAAATTCTTTATAATTAGTCCCGTCTTAGTAAATAATAATTTAAGAATTAATACTGCTATCAAAACGTACGAATTCCGCTTTAGCATTATTAATACAAATTCTAACCTCCTTTATTATAAAGTAATAATTAAGAGAAAGCTATTTCGAGGCGGATAGTTTTTTAATTTTTCTTTAAAACTAATTCTTAAGGATATTAGGGACATACTCTGACTAGAATATAAATTCCTATTATAATTAGTTATCACCATCTTTAGAGTAAGCGACGTTTTCTTTCGTTTCAGTAGGCTTTAAAAGGAATATTGTAATCCGGTTATTATTTACTATTCGTACGTACTAATCGTTATATTCATAGGTTACATATCAAACTATTAGTTATCAAATTTACTAATATAATTAAATAAATCTATATAATTAACTCGAGCGCTCTCTCTACTAAAGGTCTAAGGGTCTAGGGGTATCCTATATTTACCAAGACCTATTAAATCAAGTGGCTGGGACTCTAGCATCTAGCCCACATCTGGCCAGAATACCACCCTAGAATCTGACAATATCCGTGTCCCGTCTGCATAGTCAGCCGCTATGCCACCACTGCGCCTCACCCGGAGATAGCGGCCACCCGACCCTCCTCGGCCCCTCCCCCGCATTTCTTTCCGCATCCGCCCCTCCATTACCTCTAGGTACGATTCCGATGTCACCTCGCCTGTCCTTGAGCTTATCGTCGACAACAGGTCGTTGTTGGACGTTGTTGGACCCGAATTAGGCCGCTCTAGAGACCAACGATTCACTGTTGTATTATTATCATCCTGATGGCCTGATGCACGTTGCTGACCACTAGGGCTGACAATCTCACATATGCTGCGGTTAGTATACTGCGATGTTGCTGCGATCAGTGGATGTAGGCAGGGTGCTTGTTAGCGTCAAACAGGGGTTAGGGTGATAGAACCTCGATGGAATTGACGGGGAGCAACTAGTGATCGATCAGTAATAACAGGATCCCAGTAATAACTATAATAACTGTTTCGTAAGGAAAAAATGGTAATTCAAACGCGGCCGTGCGTAAACCCATATTTTTCTAGTATTTTACTAGATACACAAAGTCGTATAAAAAGTCAATTTGTTTGCTAGAAATCAACTTTTTTACTAGAAATCGATTTCTTTCTTTTACGTATAAATACTAGATAAATCTATATATTTAATAACTATCCTTTCTATAAATGCCCTCTACTACTCTCTCTTCTACTCATTCCTCTTATACCTAGTTATCTCGTGTTAAGAGATATTCTAGGCGGTGCCTAGATATCTCTACTCTATTGTAACACATACTAAATTAGGTATAGGTATACTCATTTAAGTATATTACAGTATATAAGAATATTCACCCCGTCGGTCTCTATTAAAACTAACGGATTAATTAATTATTACCTTATAACCTATTATCTATTTTATTTACACACTATGAAATTGTATATAAGGTTCTAAGTTGAGGTTCTCAATAATTATTATTTTTATTTCCTTTAATAAAACTAACGCTAATCATTATGTACTATTATTTTATTTAGTAACCAATTGCTTACTCTCTTATTCTTTATTAATATTACTTATAAAATACGTCTTTACGTAATAAGTAGTACCTACAACTCAATTTCAAACCGACCTTATTATTTTTTAATCTTTTTCTCTCTTCCTTTCGTAAAAGGGGGAAATTTATTTTTCGTTTCGATAATTTTAATATAATTATTAAATTCGCTATCCTAAAATTAAGTATATTACTTATTCTAATTCTTTAAATTCCCCTTTCTTTATAATTCTTTTATTATCCCTACTGGTTTCAAAGTATATTTTTATTATAATAAATAGTAACGATTCTATTCTAATTACGACTTTTAAACTATAAAATAACTAATAATCAAGTAAAGCGCGGCAAATTATCAACTATACCGTATCCTAGAAGTAATTTTACTATAAAGAATATTTTATGCTATTACCTAAGATTTTATTATTAAAATAATTAAACTTTATTTTAACGAAATAAATTAAATCCTTACCGAGGAAAATTGAAGTATAAAAAAATAAGAATTAAAGTTTTAATATAAATTAGGTCGTTAATATAGATGCAACTAATAAAGAAGTTTAATTTATCCTACGAAAGTATCGACGCCTAATTAAAAATCATCCCGTCCTAAATCGCGAAATGTAAAATATTTCCGAAGGATAAGAATAATTAAACCTATTAATTTGAAAAGAAATATTATTGTAATTATATAAATTAATTTAAGATTAATAATTATAAAATTACCGATAATACAATTAAATAGGCCACTAAAGTACTAATTCTTTCTAATATTAACGTAGTTAAAATAAACTTCTAATTCCAATCTCCTAATAACTTCTCTAATACCGTTAGAATAGCCAACACTCCTTCTATTAATTTCTTGGATACTATTAAAATAGCCAACGCTCCTCCTATTAATCCGATTTAAATTTTAATACTGCCTTCCTTATTACAAACTCCGGCCAATTAAAATATTTATTTTATATCTCCGATAGAACCTATTATTTTACACGCTAATTTGAGTATATAAACCGCTACTAATCTTACCGAATAATTCGCTATTAACTTAGCTACTATATATTTTACTAATATAATTCAAATAGAGGCATTAATTCGATTCGTAGTAAAATAATAATAAAAACGTTAATTCGAATAATCCGTTCCGATTATAGCCGACACTTTTCCAATTTATTTTATTAAACCTCCCTAATATATTACTCGTACTATTTAAAATAATTTAACCCTAAGTACTATCCGTACTATTAATTAAAATTAGCGTATAATACTATTATATTATAGTATTATAATTAGGGCCCGAAACTAATATATCGCTAGCGTTACCAATGAATTATAATATCTTTGTATTAATTGCAATAACCGGCGGCCCTTAATAAAAAATTTATAAAATTTACTACTTTTTAACCAACTATTTATTAAGAAGGATAGAAATTATTATCCGAGTACGGATTATTTAATAATTTACATATTAGTAACCGGGATACATTTTATTCCGATTACATATAGTACCATAATACCTGGTTATCTTACTTATTAATAAATTAAATAAACTCCGCCGCCTAATTACTATTCCTATTAATAAATTAAAAATATTATTCCTTAAACTCCTTTACTTTAGGTCTAAATTTTCTAATATTAAATCCCTAGAATTTCTCTTTAAATATAAAATCTTCTTCCGGTTTAACCTTTCGTTATTAACTATACTAAATTCTTATTTAGCCTATTAATCCGTAGTAGCCGACAGTATATTTCGCCGAATTTCTTTCCGTTAACTTTTCTTACTATTCGGCTAATTTTAATAGTAACGGTATAATATCGAACTCTAGAGCGCTTAATGAAATTATGCTTAATTTATTAAAAAGGATTAATTAATTTAAAAAACTAAATTAACAAACGTTCTTATATACTTAATAAGAATTTTAGTAATAAAATTATTTAATAGAAACTCTTTAACATCGAAATATTCTATCCTAACGCAGATAAAAATAAAAAGAAGAAAAATATTTATACTAATAGTAAAATTAACGTCTATACTAATTATAAACTTTTTCTCAACACTATTTACGGGACTTCGTTTATTTATACTAAATATTATAAAATTATTACTAATAATATTTAAATATTATTATATAAAGCCGCCCTCTCTTAGTAAATTAATACGCTTTCTAATTTTAAACGTAATAAATTTTATAGTAATCTTGATAGGATTATTAACGCTTTTGATTAAATTTTCGGAGTTAAGCTTAAGAAAGCCTAAAAATAATTAAATACGTACAAATTTATTACGGAAATACATAAGAAAAACAATTACGCTCTACGTAATTATTCTATAGAAATATTTATATACGTTCGTTTATAGGGTAATAGTAATAATTTCTTACTTTATATTGGCTTATAGAATAATTTATACCCAAAATTAAAATCCTAATTATATTATACCGTAATATAAAAATAGCCCTAGAAAAAGCTATTAAACTATATAATAATAATAATCATATATTCGTTAATTATATCCCTTCCTACGCTTAATTATTCGCCCTCTAATGTTATAATTATAAGGGTAATTTTAACGAATAAATTAATAATTTCCTAGCGCATTTAGAATATTTATACTCTATATAAATTAATATAGTTAAAAATAAATATATTATTAATACTATTATTAATATTCCTATTAAATTTACTACCTATATTAGTATTCCTATTAAATTTAAACAAACCTTATCTTTTCTATAAAATAATTTATTTAATTCTAACCACTACTAATCAACTGTAGTAGAGGAGCTACGTAATAAAATAGTTAAAATAAATAAAAAAATAAAAGAAATACAAATTTAGCACGTTGAATATTAGACCTCTATTCCCTATAGCTTTTAATTAAGTATATTACCGATTTTAATATTAACTTACCCTATTCGTTCCAATATATTACTATGTATCGCTCGGTTTAATATAATATCCGCCTAATTTACTTCCTACTTTAATATTTTATTTAAAATCCGCTCGCTTTATTACCAAATACTAAAAATTTAATAGACTAAGGAAAATTCCCCTTCTACTAATTGTAAACATTCTTATCGTAAGGGTAATATTTTTTCATATTTTAACGAAAACTACCGCGAATTCGAAAAGGATTATAACGCCTATTAACGGCGGATAGTATAATTATTATATAATATTCTTGAAAGTTTTAGTTACAAAAATTAGGTATTATAATAATAAGTCTAATAAATATATAGTATTCTTCTAAGAATGATATAAATACGGTTAAGTACTAAATTTAATATTTATAATAATTAAATTTATTAGGATAGATATTAAAATAATAGATAATATTAAAAACGATAACGATAGTCTTTATAATTTATTTATATTTAGCGTTCTTATTAATAGATAGTAAATACTCTTCTCCTTCCTTAAAACGGGAAATATTAGGAAATATTCCAAATAATACCTAAATATTTCTACCCTATCATAATACATATTAAATTAAGCATAAGTATACTTATTTAAGTATATTATAATATATAAGAGTACTTACCCCGTCGGTCTCTATTAAAATTAACGGATTAATTAATTATTACTTTATAACCTTTTATCTATCTTACTCACACTCTATAAAATCGTATATAAAATTCTAAGTTGAGGTTCTCAACAATCATTATCTTTGTTTCCTTTAATAAGACTATCGCTAATCATTACGCACTATTACTCTATCTAATAACCAGTTACTCACTCTCTTATTCTCTATCAGCATTATTTATGAAGTATGTCTTCACGTAATATTTCGGTCGTTGTTATACATATAATTATACAGCTATTCCTCGATATCTAATAATAGCTCGTCCCTTTATATAGGAAATAGCCTAGTAAAGGATTAGTAAAGGTTTTTAAACTTCTTCTCATTTATATAGATAAATAAAGCTATATCTATTTTATTAGTAGTAAAATAGTTACGCCTTATATTCTCTAGGAAATTTATAATAGAGAAGGTTCGCTTACAAAGTAAACTATTAATTGGTATATTAAATACCCTAATTACTATCGAAGCAATAATAGAACCGTTATGTTAAATAATACTCTACTACATTTTAAAATCGAAATTCTAATAATCTTAAATACGCTAATTAGGTACGTATATAGCCTATCGGCTAACTACGCAAAGGATTCTTAATACTAACCGTTATATTAACGTATAATTCGAGTAAAAATATATAATACGGGTTACGTACATAGAATCGACTATACAAATCTATATTATAACCCTCATTAAATAATTATACTGATTTAATTAATTAATAATATAAATAAAATAAATAAAGGATATCTCTAATAAACTTTACTAAGATAGAAACGAACTTACTACAATATATTATTATTAAACTACGGAAACGGGCCACTTATAACTTAGGAATACGAAAGAAAGTACTAATACTAACAATTTAATAACTTAGTAATCAAAATAGCAGTATAATAAATAAATCATTTATTAATAATTAAAGCGAATATAAATCATATAATACTAAGAAGGCGGCGTTAAAACGCCTAAATACTAATTTATATATTAATCTCCGAGCGGTAATATATATATCGGTAATAAAATTATTAATTTTAGTAGGGGTATTGATCATTTCATTACAAATCCCAAAGACGAGGCCGGCGAAGTTCATTATAAGATGCTCGGTAATTTCCGTATACCAGTTAACCTAAAAAAAAAAGAAAATTTAATTTATAATACTAAAAAATAATACATTAATAATACGCTTACCATTATAATTACCTAACTCATTAAAGAATATATTAATATAATCGATAATTTTAATATATCGAATCTTAATTTACTATTTCATTTCTTAATAAATAATAAAGAACTACTTATTCACTAATACGCTCGCATTAGGAAGAATATAATAAAGAGCAAAGGTATAAAGAAAGGCCCTTATAAGCGATAAATTAAGAAGGTTAAAAGGCCGCCCATTGAGGAATATAGTTTTAACCGCGTATTAATCGATCTTTTTCTTCTAAGCTCCATTAAACGCGACCGCGTACTATCTAATATCCTTATAATATTCAATAATTTAACAAATACAATATACTTAATATTATTAATACTTATTGAAATAAGCGCGCAAGCGGGTAATATTACTCGCTTAATGATTATTATGGTAATTATACTAAGCGATCTATATCGTACAGCCGGGTTCATTCCATAAAGTAAACTCTCTAAATATAGCTTCATTTCTAGGGTTTCGTAGAGGGGGCATAGTATTAAAAGTAGCAATACAATATAAAAATACTTATTGATATAATGAACAGTAGAGAAATAGCCCAGTTGATGCCCAATATATGCCCAATCTAGGGGGTAGGGAGGGGAGGGCACGGACTGTGGCACGGACCATCGTTTTAGCGGTAATAACTGAAAATATAAGGGTAAGGAAAAAATGGGATACTTTCCGTTCCTATCGAATACTAGGAGCAACGGCCCAACACCCGACTTCGGTGATGGCCAACATCCACTTCCCCATGACATGGGACTTCATCACAGCCGCGGAGGAATGGTTTTGATACTTGTTTACAAGCTGGCTACATATTGAGGACCCGAAAAATAAGGCAACCGGAAAAGATCACCTGGTCTACGGAAGGCTCGCTTACCTGCATGCTTCTTTTGCGGGGCCGAGACATGATGCTTTGTTGCCTGGTCTTAAATTCCCGCTCATGTTGTACGAAGTCTTTGGACTGACAGGTCGTACGGATCCATGTGTCTGCTGTCTGGTGCAGGTCGGAAAAGACATGTTTGAGGTAACCATCTGTTTTGGTACTTGCCAGTGTGGGTAGGATTGGAGGAATGTGTTGTAAGGAAATAATCAGTTGGTGAAGTTCAAACTCTTGACAAGGCAGTCAGTCGGAAAGGCATCTGTTACACATGAGATAGCACGGAATGAAAAAAATGTTTGGATCCAAAAACATAGAGGTATGTATGTACTCGCTAATTAAGCTTTAACAACCATAGTAGTGACAGTAGTCCACTTGTATGTTCCTCAAGGGCGCCCTCTCATCTATTTCCACTCATGTCCTCATGATCGCATTCACTTCATCAACCCAGCAGCCTCCTTTAGACGCAGTTAGTGCACTGGCGGCACTGGATGTAATGAGCCGCATGACCAGCATCCTGGCCGCCATTGTAAGAGTACAAGTTGCTCTCGCCGGGGTAGGTAAGGATGGCGAGGCCGGAGCCGGTGCAGGATCCATCGCTAAAGTTCAAAGCGTTAGCATCTCTGTCATATTGCATGGAGGAAGCGGCGGCACGTACGCAAAGAGGCGGCAGATGGCGCCCTGGTCGGGGCCAGCAGAGCCAATGTGGCCATCATAGGTGGAGGGAAGCTTGGTGCAGGTTCCGCTGATGCCGAGGCTCAGGACCTGGCAGGTGTTGGTCCAGTTGGAACCGGTGCAGACGTAGACCTAGAGGAGGAAATGTGTGAGCTTCATGACTTTTAGATAGGAAGCTGGATGGTGAGCAAAGTTCAGGGACTACTAACATTGCCGGGAGTGCGAGCCACGAGAGCAGGGTGCTCAGCCGAGGAAGGAGCGGCGAGGACGGGAGAGAGGACGGAGAGGAGGGAGATGGTGATGGCAAGGATGGACTGCATTTTGGCGGTTGTTGGTGGGTTTGGTTGTGACGTTGAAAGTCGAGGAGGAGGATGTTGAGAGTTGAGAGTTGAGAGTTGAGTAGATGATGTTGTGACGATTGCTGTTGATGTTGTGATGAGTGAACTGACTTGATGAAGGGGAATCTCCTGATCTTTATACTCGATGAGCTAGGTCAATGCCGCTTGGTCTTCCCCAAAATCACAAAGCTATCGCCGGCTAAACATAGCTACGAGTCAACGACACGAAGCATGCTCATCAACCGTACTATCTCCACTACTTTTCCGACTGCGTCGCTTCAGCCACAGCCGTCATGGGCTCATGACGCCAATGAGACTCCAGAAGTGTGCTGGATCGGGATGGTAGCACGATCTCACATTCAGCTACAAACTGCAGTGAGATGCAAAAGTGAAGCAGCTTGCCGACGATATGACCCTCGTCCGTGGAGTATACGGACCGATGATCTCTCGTGGCTCGTGCTGCTTACTCAGTCAAACAATGTTTGGTTTGCTAGCCCAGAAGCGGGTTAGTGATCCTTTCAAGACCCTGTAGATCAGAAGACCAACGGATTGTCTGGAAGACAACAAACGTTAATTAAAAAGATGCATGTAGTGACATTGTAGGTGGATGAATGGTGCGTTTTCCATTGTAGCTTTGTGAGGTGCCTTTTCTTAGCGGTGCTTTTTCTTAGCCGCAAAGGATTCTTGAGAACGCTCCCGCCCCAGCCACGATTGGGATTGTTACACGGATGGAACACGAGGTTACTAAGCCGTCCTCTCGTGTTGTGGCTAGTCGTATGTCAACAACCGCTATTATTGGTGGGTATGAGCGAATGGGAAACACATACAGATATTGACTTCCCAAAAAGCACCCAGGAGCCGACGACATCAATAATATTAGTGAGATGCAGCAGATCACGTCTCCACTTTGGAGGAGATATCTCAACTTGTGGGTATCATATCGCTGTCTAGCGCTGACTGCGCAGTCGAGTGACGATGTGGATCTCGAAACTTGTTAAAACCGGGTATTCTAGGCAACACGGTTGACATGGCCAGTGCCAGAAGGATGCGACTCCTTCCACTGCTTTTGATGTTGCTGACTACTGCGCTTCAATAGTCCTCCCTCTTTTCGGTCAACACAGCGAGGGACAGGATACCTAAGTAAGTCGCAAGGGAGCGGTGGGTCGTGGATGCGGCTCTTCCGTCGTGCCAGATACCATGATCTTGAACAGTGCTTGTGCTAATCGCAACACGACCTTGTAACTAGTAACCGAGTTGTGACTTGAAATCCTCCCAGTCAACAATCGTCAAGACGTGCGAGATCTTGCCATGTTCGAGCCAATAAAAGGCATGCTCAGCGAAATGCACCCGGCGCCCATTGGGCATGGCACTACCAAAGGACTTGATGGGCAGCCCAGCAAATTCGATACGGACAGCAATCTGCTGCTTTGCCTCGTCAATGAGAACGGTCCGTGGAACAAACTGGAGGCCGGCAATGGCGTCAAACGCGTTCTCAATCAACTGGCCGTAGTGGTTCAGAGCCATCTCAGCACCATTCCAGACCACCGTCCCCTTGCAAAACTGGTGTAAGTCTTGTTGCATAGTTTTCCCGTTGATACATGCGATATAGTCGTCATAGAATTGTCGTAGGTCAATGGAAGAAGGAGGCGGCGGGGGCCTGAAGTTGGGAACCGGAATAATGTTGGGTGACTGCCGGCGCTTCTCGTCTCCGTCCACGATATCTTGGATCTCGCTAATTCTTTCGTCGGTAAAGTAGACAAACATGTGTCGCGCGTATTCGGTCTGCTTTCTTTGTGACGAAGCCGTATAGCCAAGACGAGTATGCGGTCCTTGTACGACAAGGTCCTTCACTTTCAACCTCGCTGCCACGGGCTCTTCGTCTTCTCCCGGTGTACCAGCAACGAGGGTGACAATTTCCATTTGGGTGTGGGATCTATGCGAGAATTCCTCTTTGAAGGTTTCCACAAGCTGGTACAGTGAAATGTCTTCTTTGTTGTACGTAATGGTCCCCTGGACTTCGTCGCTCAGGAAGCTCCATTGGCGTCGGTTGATGCGGTCAATAAAGGATCTGAAGCGCCTTTTGTTATCGATTTCGGTTGGCGGATTAAGCGTGACGGTACGTTCCGAATCGAAGGACGAACTTGTCAGTGGGAGAGAATCGGAAAACGAAGGAGTTTGAAACTCGGAGCCCAACTGTTCAAGCATCCTCGCGCGCCTAGCGGCAGTGTCCATGAGCTCGGACATGCCAAGAAAAGAATTGTGGAGGACTGGATCACGAAGTGGTTCGGGATCTTGACGGAAAGTTAGAGTGGTCGAGGGATTGTGCGACCGGGAGGGACCTTGCGAGGGCTCAAATTCATCATCACGCGCTGGCAATAGCGCGTCGTCTTCCTGGCGGGTTGAGATAGAGGAGCTTGAGATGAAGGACGAAAGAGCAGCTTGTCCCGACGCCGGTTCGTCCAGCGAGGGATCCTCTGAGGCGTGTGATGATGACATGGTGGCCTGAGTGCGTTGGTGTGAAAATCCTGACTTCGAGGATGGAAGTTGAGAAGAAGGGGACGGGGGACAGGGATGGGAGCTCGGGAGGCAGGATAGTGACACGAGACAAAGACGAGAATGACGGGATGGGTGGACCAAATGGACCCCGCTTCTGTCGCGCTTTCACGTGTTGATAAGGTTGATGATAAGAAACAGCGCGGGGGCCCGGGCCACCAGTTCCGACTCGTGTCAGAGGCCAAGGGATCCACCGGGCGTGCACGTGCCCAGCTGGATTGGGATATGCGGGATTTTTACCCAGATGCCAGAGCTTTAAGTCTGCAGAGCCAGTCTTATAGATATATATAATCAAGCCACGTTGAACCCATATTGATTATTACTAATAATATTACAATTAAGAGTCTTATTAATTCGACCGTTAAAATTATTACTAGTAACGACAACCGATTAAACGATTGCCAATAATGTCTACGATTAAAATTAATAGCGTTACTTTTAACGGCCCTAGGAATTGGCCAGCTTAGGAAGATACTTTTATTTTTATAGCCTAGGACCTAAGTCTTTAGAAATATATCAACCCAGATAATTACGTTCTTTAGCCAACCGAACTAGTAAAACCTAATATCGCTAACTACTAAGGGGAAATTCCCATTAGAGAAATTGAAGAAATTAAGAAGAATAGGGAGGCTACCCTATTTATTACTGTTAAACTATATAGCTTTTATTATAAGTACGACTACTATAATTATATAATTGAGAAATTGAATTAGCGTATAGAGGTTAAGACCTTTTCTAACTTAGGTATTAAGAAGATTATACTAAGTCGTTGGATGTTTAAAACCGTTAGAGGTAATTACTAGGAGATTAATTTTATTAAATATATTAATCTATACAAATAATATAATAATTTTGATAAATTTACTGCCTTTAACGACTGTAAAGTAAAGAAATTCGCCTGGGCTAAACTTATTAATATTTTTAAACCCCTTAGTAAAATTAACCGTAATTAATATAATTAGACTTTTTAGTAGGAGGCAGCTATAACCTTTTATATTACTAGAGGAATTATAAGAATAAATAAATTAAATTTATAGTTCCTAGAATTCTATATAATTATAAAATCAAATCATTATACCGCTCAGGTAAATAAGTATTAATTTTAATATAATAAAGAGATTAAAAGAAACTTCAATTTTAAAATGTCTTTCTATACTGTAACTAAGGACTTTCGTAAAATAGTAATAATGAGTATTATTTAGGGAAAGGGTTACGCCCCCCTATTTAAGGGTATTATATTCGTAATTACGTTAAGCGGTAAGTTTATTAAAAAGAACGTTCTTAATAACAAATAAAATTTTAGCCCGGAAATAGAGGGATCGGGAGAGGCTATAAATAAAAACGGTAAATTTAGGAAGAATAATGATAGAAATAAGCGTACTTTTTCTTCGTTCTTACTAGCGAATAAACGACTACAACAATTTCTATATAAATTTATAAATAGCCGGGCTATAATTTAGATAAATATTATTATATTAGGTTATAGTTAGCCTACGAAAGTTAAATCAGAAGTTTTATTATTAAAAAACGTACGCTCGCTAATTTAAAGAAGGATAAAATACTTAAAGAAGCCGTTAATTATTTACGAATATAGTAGGACAACGAAGATTAAAATAATTAATTCTATAATCCTTAAATAAGTAAAAATAATTCTTTAATACTTATAACGAAATGTAGGGCTATATACTTATTAAAAGATTTTATAATCTTCAATTTAGGTATAATAATATATATTTTTGATAAAATTAGACGTTTCGAAAATTTTATTTCTTTAAATACTAATAATTACGTATAGGCGGGAAATAAAGGGATTCTTATAGAAGAATAAAATATTATTATAATTATAGTTTAGGATAACGATAGAAATAGAGAACTCCAACTCTCTAACATCACTTTAATATTAGTTATAGCCTATGATTTCGTATTCTTAAAATAATTTTAAAATAAATAAATGGATTAGGACTATAAAAATAGTTATTTACATTCTCGCCTTCTAAATTCCTTTATTTATGATATTCTCTCTAAATATAAAAAATTTATTTTAAAATATATTCTTTTATAAAATAGCGTCAACGAATCTTGTTTTACTATACAGTATATGAACTATATTAAGCGGAAGTCCCAAAAAAGTAAGCCCCTTTATTAGTATCTTCAATTTAACTACCCGGGACCTAAGATTTTAATTAAATTAACGGAATAAAAGTATAACGTACAATTTAAAGGACCGGATATAATATATTGCAAATTATATATTAAAACTAAATTAAAGCATTAAGTACGTAGAGAAATTCGTAATTATTTGGACGGCCCAAGATTACAATTAGTTATCGACTTCTTTTTTATATAAGGAAATAAAAGTAGGGGGTTAGAAATATTCAAATTTAATAGTAATTATAAATTAGTAGTTTAAATTCGTTTAAGTATATTATTTAAGTAATAGAAAAGTTGAATTTATTATTGCGTATTTAAAATCCTTTTATATTGATTTGGGGAACTTTTTCTATTTTTTTTAGTGTAAACTAAGGGGGTTATTAGAAATAGAGTAATTTGGATAGGGAGGAGCAGATCTGTTGGACTATCTCTCCCAAATTTCGAAGGTAAGCAATTATAGTAGAGATCTCTAGGGATAAAAAGGGTAGCACTCCTCCTTAAGACGAGAGGGAGGGAGGTAAGTAACTTAGACTAGATATTACTTCGACCAGCAGAATACACTCGAACTTCGCTCCCAAAAAGACTTAACCATTGAATTTTACTCGTAATCCCCTCCTTAAAAAATTAACTTCCCAATTTGCTCCTTACTCTAAAATAATTAATTTAAAGGTAAAGCTCTACTTCCCCTTCCCTTCTTTAATAGTTAATAGCTACGGTTTAGAAGCTTTATTTCAATAACTTCGTAAAATTATTTTTAACTTTTAAATTAATATTTTACTCTAAAGTTTTAAATAGGCTATTCTTTTCTATAGTAGTATATTTTTACGCTATTTTAAATAGTAATAAGGATGAAATAAGTTTCAAATTCCTAATTAAATTAATTAATACGAATACAATCAATTTCCGGCCAAGACTTTTTGTAAATGCGGAAATTATTTTTATAACCCTCGGGATATTAATTTAAACGCTAGAAATTAAATAGCGAGCAATTATTTAATTCCTTGGGTAAAGAAATTCTTTATTTAATTTAGTAAAGATTTTAATGCCGGATATATACGGATTTCCACTTCTTTAACTAATTTATGATTTACTAATATTAATTAATAAACACCCTAACCCTTTCCCCCCTTATAATTAAATTAAAAATAATTTAAATTATAAAACGAAATTAAGAAGAAATTAGATTAGAAAGATATTAATAAGAAAGTTAGATAACGAATTAATAATAAAAAAGTACGAAAACTAAAACGAAAGCGAAGAGTAAATCTACTCCTTACTTATTAAAACCCTTCAGTAGATAAATACTTACACCCTTTACGCCAAACTCCTCCTCCGACTAATCGGACCCCTATTCGGTATAATTATTATAATACTCCGAATTTTACTTTTAATTTCTATAGCATTAGGAATACTCCTAACTAAAGTAAATTATATTAATTAAAAAATAATCTTTGATAAGTTAAATAAGGGATTTCATTACTTTAGGTAATAATTAATAATAATACCCTAAATATTATGAAAAAATAAATTTCTAACCGAGGATGATAAAGACCGAATACTAATAATATAAAAATACTTATATAAAGAATATTATTTTAATAAAAGATATTAAGTTAACTCCTCCTTAATTATTTATTTCAATATTAATATTTACTCTATATATTTACTACTTACAAACTTTATTACTATTCCCGCTTCTTATTACCTCTTTACTTTTAATAATACCTTCCTAAGAAATATATTCAATACTATTATTAATATTTAAGATTTATTTACTCCTATTATTACAATATTTATTAACGTTACTATAGCCCTCTTTATTAATAACGTTACCTTTATTCGCGATATTATGTTAAAGAAGAATTCGATAGTAAAAAGGTCTTCAAATATTTAGAACTCTTCGAAAATAAGGTTGGCTTCTATAATTTCGTCGATAAAAAAGTTAAAATTAATATTTAATTCTAATAAATTAAAAAAAGCCTAAAAATATTGGTAAGAGTCTCTTCTGCTACTTTAAAGACGAAGGAATTTATACCTAGAAAGAATTCTCTAAAGTTTTTAAAATCGCTTACAAAACCAAAGACCCGGAGTAGACCGATAATACCTCTACTACCCTAAAAGATTTTTATAGTAAGTACGTCCCTTACTAAAAAAGTAAAAATCGTAAACGCTATTATTAGCTATTCCATCCTATTTGTTTATTAATTTTCCGTTAATTATAAGAATATTAATTAGCTCGCCATTAAAACCTTCTATAAAAAATTACACTTCAATATTTACTATATAATTACCACCTTTATATATAAATTCAAGGAATCCCTATACGAAATAGATTAGAACGATTTCTTTTAGGAATTAACTAAAGTCATTATTAAATAATTTAATAATATTGATACTAGCAAATCTTCCGGTTTTAATAGTAATAAAGGAAATAATTATTAAGAAGCGTAAAAGTAAGAAAAGAGTTATTAATTTAAATTCCTTTTCTAACTCCTTTGAAGACGAGCCCATTATAATTAAGAAAGTTACTACCAAAATTACTAAGCTTACTAAAAAGACCGTTATATTTAATAAAAAAGCTATAAAGAATTTCACTACCTAAATAGAGCGGCTAATTATTATTCGTATTAATACTTATACGCTCCCTACCTACTAACTTCCCCCTCCCGTTCAATAATTTAATACTTACTAATTCAATTATATTAAGCCCGCTAACGCCTAAATTAATACTATATTAACTTTTATCTTCTATAATATTAAATGTAATAAAAATAATTCTGATAATTATAATTTAAGCAGCCCTTACTAATAAATTTACTATTAATATAATACTAAGGCCTATTTCATTTACGAATTCAAATAAAAAGAAATTAATTATAATTACAGTATTATTATTTATAAATAGATTAATCTTTAAAAATTAATAAGAATAATAATTTCTAAAGATAAGGTATTAAATTATAATGACCGCCTGCTTTAAAATTTATACACTTCTATTACTTATTAGGGCTAATTTAATAACCTAATCCGCTCTTCAATAATTATATTTCCTACTTATACTAACTACCCTAAATTTAAAAAATAGGAATTAAACGTATATAAAATAAATAACCCTAATAATCCCGATTTCGTTCCTCACTTCAACTTATTCTACGAAAGTACTAAATTACGTTAGGAGTAAATTAAAGATTAATAGCGGAAAATACGAAAAACTGCCGATATTAATATTATTTAAATAGGAATTTTCGATAATTTTTATAAATTTATGATTAAAGTTCGTACCCGTATAATTATTTCATATACTATACAAACCTTAAAAGTTAAAGTAGACAAATCCCTTCAAATTACCGAACTATCCGACTCCAATAAGGAAGGGGAATAAATCAACTCCCCGCAAAATACTAATATTATTATAATTAGCGAATTAAAAAGGGCCCAAATAAAAGATACTATTATTAACTCTACTACTACTCCCTTATTCGCCCCTATACCCCTTCCGTCTACTATAAAAATACTAAAGAAAGCCCCGAAATAGCCCGGAAGTATTCTAGAAAACGAAGCCTGAATTAATTTATTATTCCAACCTATATAATAAAATTACTAATAATAATACCCAAAAAGGTTTCCTTCGCTACAAAGGAAATTAAAATAAATTAGCCCCTTACTAAGAAAATCTACGGAAACCTTTCAAAATTGAAAGAAATATACTCTATAGTAATAAAGTTTATAAACGCCAAAATTATAGTAATTATTAAAGAAATTATAAGGGATACCCCTGCTAAAGTCGTTACAATTTATAATTAAATAGAATAATTCTCTAGCGTTTCTTATAATACGGATAGCCTCTTTAAACTAGAATTTAAATATTATAGTAGTACTACGCCTGATAATAGCGCTGAAATTGATAAATTAATCCCTATTATTTTAAAAATAACAACGGTATAAATTAATAACTTTACTATTAAACGGCCGGAATCTATACTTAAAATAGTAATTAATTTAGTAGAAGCTATATATAAACGTATTAAATACCCTAATTTAATTGAAATCTCCTCCTTCCTAAAAGAGTATCTTTTAGGCATAATATTAAAGTCGTTATTAACCAAATTAAGTATATCAATAAATTAAATTTAATAAGAGGGTTAATTACCTATTTTACTCCCCTACTTACTTTATTTATTTTAATTAAATATAAAGGAAGGAAAAAAGTCGCTACTTTACTCAATATTAGAATTAAATATAATACTATTTATAAGGTACTAGTAAATAAATTTGGCCTTTAAAACGTTATAATAGAAATTACTAACGTCGAGAGTAATAGAGGAAGGAAAGGATTTCTTAATAAAATTTATAAAAAAGTTTAATTCTTCAGTAAAGGATAGGAAATTTATTTCTTTATTATTAAAATTACCCTACTATATTATAAAATTATTTTAGGGTTACTATTCTTCTAAAATGTTAACGTCTATATAAAGTATAAAGAGGGGGGTAAAAACTACGCTTCTATTACTTTTAAAAGGATAATAATTTATATTACTCTAATAATTAACTTTAATATTCTTAAGGAAGCGTTTAGGGATAGGTAATAGATTTAATTCCCCTATAGTAATTATAAACCTTATATAGTTAAGCGTAGGAAGAATTAAAAGAAACAGTTCTTTAATCATAATAGAACCCCCTAATTAAATAGAATTTAAAAAGGATAATAAATAAATTACCTACTTGAAAAATTCGGCGGTAGAAGAGCTTATAAGATTTTTATATAAGGAGAAGGAGAAGTAGGGATCCTTATAGCGTATTTAGAATCTCGTCGCGTCTAAACCTAATAAATATCGATTTATTTCGGGGGGAGGAATTAATTACGTTGATACTAAAATAGAAATAATTATTCTACCCTTCTAATTAAGGCATCAATGAAAAAAAATATTATTAAAAGAATTAAAGAAAATAATGAAGAAATCCACTCTAAAATAAACTTTTAGACTGAAAGGAAAACTAAATAATTTAAATTATAAATTACTCTTTATATCAATAAATATTATATATAAGAGGGTAAATTAAAAGGCAAATCCAATTAATAATGTAGTTTCGGACAATTTAAAAGTTAGAAGCAATCCTAATTAGAAAATAAAAAAATAAAAAATAGTTTAAGAATAGATCGCTAGCGCCCTTGAAAATTTTGGTATTGAGTAGAATCGCTATATCGTTCCTCGTTTTACAAAACTAATTAAAGGATTAAAATTAATAAAAGAACGTTCTTAAATTATATTAAAAATATTTTGAAATATCTTAAATAAAAACGAAATTAAACTATTTACCTATATCCTCTATAATAGAGAAAGTACCCTTACTTAGGATTTTATTAAATATAAAAAGTTCAACTCCAAAATTATCCCCCTTTAAAAAATTTATACTAACTTATATTTAACTTAATAGACGAAAGTTATCCCTATCTTAAAGGCGCTCTATATTAAAGTATAAAATTTATTTAAGGATTAAATTAAGAAAGGGGTCTTCGAAGAAAATTATATTACTTACCGAAATAATTAATTCTTTATTATAAAGAAGGATAGAGGTCTACGCTTAATTAATAATATTTAGTAGATTAATAAAGTTATTTCGCAAAATATAAATCCGCCTCCGGGTTATAAGGAATTTACTAAAGGTTTTAAAGGATACAAAATATTATTTTTAATTAATTTCCTTTTAATTATAATGAAATCCCCTTTAATAAAACTAATTAAAACCTTATAACATTTTTAACCCTTATTAGCCACTTCCGGATAACTACCTTACTCTAAAGCAATATTAATTCAATTACTTAATTTATAAGAATAATAATTCGGATATTCTACAATCTAATCCTTAAACTCTATTATCCCTACTTTAATAATATTTATATTAAAAGTTCTAAAGCCGATTATAATAGAAAGGTAATTAATATTAAGAGTATTAAAAAATACGGTTGAAAATATTTTATTAATATTAGTAAAATATGATTTAACGTTAAATTAGTAAGGGGAATAAATGCAGCTATTAAATCTTAATAATATTAAAAGGAAGTAATATCAATAAAGTACTTCTATACGCCTAACAATCGTACGCCCGCTACTAATAAAATTATTAAAATTAATAAGTAAATATATTATAAATATTAATACGACTGAAAGGGTAAAGAGTTAAAATGAATTAAGGCTTTTCTAAATATTATTAACTATTATAGGATTTAAATTAAGGGTTTTGGTATTATTACAATTCCTTTATACGTGTTAATTAAGAAAGGAATTAAATAATGATAAATTAAAAATAAATAATTTATTATAGAATACTTTTAATACTTAATTACTACTGCCCTAATTTTAACTACTTTTATTTACAATAACGATTAATATAAAATCATTTACTTTATATTTAATACTTCGTTAGAAGGATAAGGAACGATCATAAAATAAATCGGCCCTAATAGTAAAAAGTATTTATATTATTTTAAAAGCGGAATTTAAACCGACGCCAAAAAATAGTACGACGTTATAAAAAAAGAATTTCGGGGGCTCCATTATACTTTAAAGCGTTTAAGAAGGTACCTATTTAATACCCATTTTATTATTGAAACCGACGCTATAATCTTGTTTTATTAATTTAATAATATTATTAGCGATATCCCCGGTACCTTAATTAATAAAATAGATTACTTAAATTAAAATCTTCAATTTTAATATTAAATATATTCCTAATAATAAGAATTCGGTAATTAACGGCCTATTCTATAAACCCTTTAAACCTTCGGATTTCTACGAAAAAGAGTATAAGGAAAATATCGATAATTTTACTAACGCGCAAATTTATTCTATCTTTATTATTTATATAAATAATCCTAAGCCTATTCTTTAAGGCAATTAATTAGAATAGTCGTAAAAAATCGCCGCTTATTTTATAATTTAATAGATCTTTTCCTACTTAAAAGGAGCTATTACTAAACGTTAATTCCGTATTAACGCCGTTAAATATACTATTTTGGAAGGAATTCTTGAATTACTACTAACTAATTTATTTTAAAGCCTAAAGAAATTTATAAATAGCTCGAAGGAACGCCGATTAATTATAAACCATTATTGCGATAAAGTAAGATACTAAAGCCGAAAAGGGATATATTATTATATTATAGAATATTATTATTGAAAGTATATACATTTTTAAATAGAGGAATTAATCCACTCCTACCTAGCGTATTAGAAATTTAATCCGAAGAAATTCAAAGACAATTACTAATAAATTTACCTAAGCTGTTAACCTTTCGGAAAATAGATATTAAATATCCAATACCTACTAAGCCCTAACTGAAAAAGAGTGCCCCTTTTAGAAGCCCGTAATAATTTAACCAGTTATATCGAAATTATTTTATTACTTAATACTAAATCTAAGAAAATCGCTAAGTTTTTCTAATTACTATTCCTCCAATAAAAATATTTGTTAATAATCCTAATTAACAGTAGTCTAAAATTTCAAAATGAAGTTATAATAATTCTTTTAATAATAAAGATCCTTAAATAATTAATAATTCCCTACAATTCGAAAACTAACGGCGTAAATAAATAGGGGTATATAATAATTACCTCCCCACTAATTAAAAGAATTAATAGAAAGGGTACTAAATAAAAAAAGTATTTATTTTATATTTTCTTCGCTGACTATACTATAAATAGAGGCGACTATAAATATATTCCTTTTTAATTAATATATAATTATAATTTAATTTCCCCTATTGAATTTAATTTACCCTCTTAGCGGGCTACGATTTAGAAAAATAATAATGGGGAAATAATTAAGGAGGAATTAATTACTATAATTATAAGAATATATAAAGAAACTAAAGACCAATTTATTTAAATCATTAAAAAGGTCGCTATAATAAAGGAAGCTAAATTAATTACCGTAATAAATATAATAAGCGAAAGATACGATTTAATAACAGCCAAATTAAAATTAATAATTTAATATTAATCTACGATAATATCTACCAAATCGATATAAACGCTATAAAGAAACTAACCTTCCGTTAGAAGGGCCCTCATCGCGTTTACTAGATTTCAAATTTAACGAATATATATTATATTAATATTTTAGATAATATAGCGATCGATAAATTCATTAGCGCTATAAGGATTAAAAAGATTTTTATAAGGGACGGAATTATATTAAATACGGAGAATCCCGAATTACTATTTAATTAAGAATAAATTTTTCCCAAGGACACAAGAAGTAAAGAAAACCTTAAATTATTTAATAATAGATTAATACTAAAAGAATCACTAAAGAAAGTACTATATTTTCCGGTTATAAAAAGAAATAAATAGGGTACCGTTAGGGAAAAGAGGGTAACGAAATTTAATATCTATTAATAGAAGAGAGAAGATATATTAAAAAATACCCGGATTGAAATAATTTTACTTAAAAGTAGACTACTAGGTATTTAAATTAAAGTTCAGGACAAATAAATACAAAGATCCGTATTTATAAGGTATTTATAAGAACCTAGGTAGGCAAATAATTAATTTAGAGTATATTCGTAGAAGGGAGGATAAGCGGAAAAAAGGATCGAGTACGGAATTTCTAAAATCGGCCGAATAAATTTATATTTAAAACTCCGAAATATCTATTCCGGGGTAAATTAAAACGACATACCAATATTTAACCCCTAGAATAATAAACCTTCGGGTATTTAACCCCGTACCCGAGTAAATGAACGAACTAACTTATACTTTAACCGAAAAATAACGACTAACCGACCGCTAATTCTTTTTTTTTCTTTTATTATTCTTCAATTCTATTCAATTTCTCTATTAATTACTTTATTATTTTATTATTTTACAAAATCTTTAATTCTTCTACGCTATTATAAAAGAAATCCCTATTAATTCTATAACATAAATCTTCCAATTAATTGCTACCTTAATTACTAACCCTCTATAAGCTATATACCTAGGGAAGAGCGGATCTAAATTATAAAATTAAAAAGTTAGTGCCCTTTATTAATAAAAACCCCCTCTTTTTTATATTTTTCTTATTTTCCTTAATAATAATTATTATTATTTTTTCTTTCCTTTTTTTTGGGCGAAAGTACCCGACTAGTCCTTAGCTACTTTGAAAGGGAAAACCGAATATTAAAATAAAATAAATAGACCTATATTAAAGGAAGAGTATGACGTTTTTATTATTATTTTTTAATTTTTTTTATTTCTACTTCAAATCGCCCTAGATTTTTATTTTTCTCTCCATCCCCCTTAAAAGAATTACTACCGAAAAGAATTTTAATACGTAACTAACCTTAAATCCTAATCCGAATTAAGATTATTAATTACTTCCCCTATATTATTATCCTCCTAATCCGTTCCGGAATCCTCGCTATAATCCGATCCCTCCGTAATTACTTCCAATCACTTTTAAACCTCCTAATTACCTCTAATATTAATACCCCAACCCTTCAAACCAAAAACCTCTACTTTATACCAAATATATTTTAATTAATTATTCTACCCAGTAGAAATAGGTTAATTAGTACATTATTATCTTTAAGAAAAGTAATTACCAATCAATATATTAAGAGTATTATTTCCCTCCTTATTCTTCAATATTATAATATATTGCGTTTTAAATTTGTTAGGGTATTATTTAATATAAGTTTTGAAGGATTCGATAAATTTAGAAGAAGTAGTATAATTTATAATAGATTTACCGCCCTAAATATAATTATTATAAATCCCCCTTTTAATAATTTTATATAGAGATACGTATTTAATAAAATGATTCTAAATATTAATAACCTCCTACTATTATTATTCGATATAGATTGAGGTGAATGTCTTTTAGAGTATTTTAGTATAATAGGTATATATAATACGGTTCTTAGAAAGAAAAAACGGTTAGTATAAATAGAAAAAAATTAATAAATTAGGAATAAATCTTGTATTCCTCTCCGAATACTTAAATTATTAAATTAAGGATATATTGCTTCTTTCTAAATATATACACTAAATAAAGCCTCTAAAGCTAGCCGCCTTTCTTTTTAATAAATACCCTCCAATAATTTTTACTTTTGTATTTAGGGTTAAAAACGAATTTTTCGATTACTTTAAGGTATTTATTTACGAAATTAAAATTATTATAAAATTTAATTATATCTTTACAATTATTTACGCTAGAGAGAATTTACTGTAAATATAATTTACTAATAAGGGAAGGACGAGTAATAATATAGATCCGTACTAATTAGGCAAAAATCTAGTAGGCCGGATGGAAAGAAACGCCTTATAAGCTGTTGGTAAAAATAAGGCGCCTATTATACTTTAAAAGCCCTAAATTAATAACCCCTCTAGTACCCCCAAAAACGAAAGAAATCCTAATTACCCTTTAAATAAAAAGCGAAAAAAGGGTTCGTTAGAAGCGGTTACAAATAAAGGTTAAATATAATATAAAAGACTGGGTAATAATTAATAAGTTTTACTTACCTACTAAAATTATAATAAATACAGAATTCCTAGAGGGTAAAACTATTTTTAAAGGGATAAGGGTTATAAATATAGAATTTAAGTATTACCCTTCCTTTAGAAACCTAATCTATTAAGATATACTATTATCCTATTAAATCGACCTGATATTTGTTAAAGACGCTATAGCAGCGAATTAATATATAATTAATAAAGAAAAAAAGGAAACGGGTTTTAACAAAGAAGGCCAATAAAAGAAAGGTAAAGTAATACGAAAGACGAATTAAGAAGGTAGAATAAGAAAAGAATAGGAACTAAAGAATAGATTTTCGAATATAATAATTTAAAAAAATTATATTATTTTTCTTTATAATAACTTTTTAAAATTAATATTTTAACTTTTAATAAACTTATTAGGAGGACCTATAGGTAAAATTAAAGGGAAATTTAATTTAGGGAATTTTTTCTATTTCTTTTAGTATAAACTAAGGGGGTTATTAGAAACAAAGTAATTTGAATAAAGAAGAATAATCTATCGGACCGTCTCTCCCGAACTCCAAAAATAAATAATTATAATAGAAATCTCTAAGGATAAAAAGTAGTACTCCTCTTTAAAACGAAAGGGAGGGAGGTAAGCAGTTTAAACTAAATATTATTTCGACCAGCAGAATACACTCGAACTTCGCTCCCAAAAAGATTTGACCGTTGAGTTTTACTCGTAATCTCCTCCCTAAGAAATTAACCTCCAGATCTACTCCTCACTCTAGAATAACTAATTTAGGGGTGAAGTTTTACTTCCCCCTCCCTCCTTTTATAATTAATAGCTACGGTTTAGAGGTCTTCATTCTAACATCCTCGCGAAATTATTCCTAACCTTCAAACTAGCACCTCACTCCAAGGTTTTGGGTAGGCCATACATTTCTATAGTAGTGTGTTTTTGCTCCATTTCAATATAGGGCTATAAATTTAGTATTAAATTATACTTCGGGTAATCGAATATAATAATAAAATAATTAATGGTAAAAGAATTACTACTTAATTTACCGATAAGGGAATTAATATTGAACCTTTAACGCTTTATATATAAGTTCAAAACGGCGGCGTAGAGCGCGTAAGGGGTATAATTAAAATTAAAGGTATAGCAATATAGTTAAGTACAAATCTTCTGTATAAATTATAGATAGAGATTATTAAAGTAGTTATATACTTATATAATTTAACCCCTAAAGCGGAATATTATTAGAAATTTCCCCAAGACCGATTCGAAACGTATTATTAATTTAGAGACGGTATTACTCTTCTATTAAACCCCTCCCCTATTATTATATACTTTAAAGTATATAGTTGTAAAACTTTTACTCTTATAATAGAAATTATAAAAGAATAAAATAAATTAATACAATTTAAGAACCGTACTTAGGTGGGCTATTTAGTTAAATACTAATTAACGAATATTTATAGGATTTAGAATCCTTATATTAATTCTATTATCATTATACGAAACATTATATTTAATAAAAACGAGGTTTTCCTTAGTAATAATGTTAAAGAAATTTATAATACCTTTAATATTTCCTTTAAAAAGTTAGCTATATCATTAAAAGATCTTTATTAAATAAATATTATGCAAGTAAACGTCCTATAAATCGAGGTTATACCCGCCGTAAATAATAGAATTCCTAGCCCCGTTATTTAAGACTTTTTTACCAAAATTAAAAATATATTAGGGGAAGACGAGGAATTAAGGATTTTAGAAATATAAACGCAATTTAGATCTTTAGAAATCTCGTAGGTATTAGAGATACTATAGGGTTTAGAAACGCTATAAGGGTCTTTAGAACGATTGTTATTGCCGCCCGTATAATCGCTGTCGGATTTTTAGAATACGGTTTTAAATTCGAAGGATGAGGAAGAGGGCTATTTCCCTACCTCTCCTAATAGCCTAGTTGCGTTTTTAATAATTAATTTCTTTCGTTCTAATAACGAATTATGGCCAATTATAAATTAATACCTTTATTAAGCCACGTTGTTCTTATTTATAAAGGGTAATCAATTTGCAAGCTTCTAGGGAAATAAGGTCGTAGACTATACTTTCTTAGAATAAATAAAAGAGAAGGGTATTAATATCGATTCCGGCTATAATCCTAAATTAAAAATAATAAGGGAGATTATTAATTGCTATAAAGCAATGGGTACGTTAAAAACTTTTTATCGAATTAATTTTCTACCCCTTTTAAAATACTATAGTAATTTCAATTTTTATTCTTTTAAGAAATTCTTTAAAGATATTGAAAAGGAATACCTAAACGAATATAAGGATAAGAAGTCCTAAAAATAGGTTAATACTAAGGAAGTAAAAAATAACGAAATATTCGGTTTAATATAAATATATATTTATAAACTCGACTAAAACCGCTGGGTTTTTAAATATACAGCACATTTAATTATATATAGGGACTAATAATCTAAGGATAGCGTATATAAAATGTACATAGCGATTTTAATAATTAAATCGTTTTATTTCTTAATAACTATAATTACTTATTTTAATTTCGATTTAACCTAGTACAACGTAAAAAATCTTGTTATTAACACTATATTCGATAAGGATAATATATATAAAGGCTCCCTCTATGTATATTAAGAAAGGCCAAATATTCTAATTATTATATACGCTATATAACCTAAAGAGATCTCCCTTCCTTTAGTAATAGGAATTTACTAAAACCCTCGTAACTATAAATATAAACCCTCTCCCTATAGAACTTAATATTCTAATTAAAAATAATATATTCCTCTTCTTTTACGTCGATAATATCGTTATTACTTATAAATATACGGATAAAGAAATCGTTATAGCTAAAGGGGTAATAACTACTATAGAAAAGAAATATTAATTAACGGGTAGAAAGCTATTAAAATAATTTGTAAGCATTAAAATTATTCGAAACTAAAAAAAAAATTAATTTAGTTATTATAGTACAACTATGTCCAAAAGATCACAGAGAAGGTTAAACGTATTAAAAAATTGTATTCTATACCTATAGTAGTAGTAGTCTTATTCCCTACACTAGTAACTATGTACTAAGCGCCCGATGGGCATGGGGTCCTTCACCTAGTTTCGGAGGGAAAACCGTACATACTTCCGTCTGCCGGATAAAAACCACCGCCCCTTGCCCGACCGCGAGGCCGGCACCTGCGTTTCCTACCGTAGCGGTGCTCACCCACCGCTCGGTGAATAATGACGTTAACGCATCGCCGATATCTTGCCATCGACCGATGTGTTATCCCTGAGGGTCAGCTTCGCCGACTCCTTCCTCCTCCAACTCAACTGCTAGACGGTACTCTCGAAGCCGTCCCAATCTCAATACCCAACTGAGGAGGCGGTCGGCCTGCTCTCCGTCGTCCAAGTATACAGCCAGTTGCTCTTGGCTGTGCGGCCACTCTTCTTCCCTCATTCGTTGGTTGAACGTCCATAGACAGTCGTAAACCAAGTGTGCAAAGGTCTCCTTGCCCGTCCCGCAAGAGCAGTACGGTGTTTCGATATCGGGGACCTTCCTTTTAAATAAGAAGGACCGGAGCCCGATTACTTCTGTCCGCGCTTGGATGAGGAGTGAGCTTTTGGCTTTAGAGAGGGGGCGAAGGTCTTCGCCCTCAGCCTCTCTGCGCCACCTTTTCTTTCTGGAGCCGACCATATGTCTCCTTATCGAAGTCCCGTCGAACTTTGGGTATAGGTCAGCGATCGTCAACTGGTAGCGTCTTCCCGACTTAGAGACTGCCGCCGCTGTCTGCATCTCCCACCTTGCTATCCATTCCCTCCTTGTTGCTTTCTCTAACCACCGCTCCCTATCTTTGGCCGATGGCTCTTCCTGATACGGCGTGCCCTGTTGCGTATCGTGTGGCGCGTCTTGCGGCGTTGTTTCCCCTATTAGGTTGGCGGTGGGCGCCCATCTCTCGGCCCATTGGGCTTTGGCCGCTCCGCTTTCCGGTAGGTCTTTGGGAGGGGAAGTCCGTCGTCGGGACCTCTCCTGGATGCAACCGGCTACCCATGCAGCCGTCCCCCTAACGAACTCTGCTTGGTCCGTCCGAGCAATTCTTTCTTCGAAGGCTCTTACCCGTTTATTTAGGTAAAGGTCGATCGGCGGGCAGTACGTTTCCGTTTCCAAGTTTCTTATCGGGGTCGCTTTGTATGCCCCCGCCATTACCCTTAGGCATTTGGTCTGATGTTTCGCCAGCTGGGTTGCAATTCCCCGGGCTTTCCCGTATAGCTCCGTCGGTTGATGATATGCCGATGCGCCGTAGGCTATTGCGCTTCGAATCACCTTCGTATAGATCTCCCGGGCTCGTTCAAAGGAGCAGCCCCATGTCTTTGCCGCTAGCCGTGTTAACGCGAAGGTCTGCGTCGCCATCTTCTTCTTTATGGCCTGAGCGTGGGCCTTAAAGTTGAGTTTCCTGTCTAACCAAACGCCTAGGAACCTTGCGGATTCTGCCGGTTCTAGGACGGTCTCCCCGATCCGGAGAGTCTCTTCTCGTGGCTTCCTTGTCCGGGTAAAGTGCATCAACTCCGTCTTGCTCGCTTCGAATTCCATCCCTCGCTCCCTTGCCCATTCGGTACAGACTTCCCAAGCAGCTTGGAGAGTTCTGCAGTTCTCCTCAGTCGTCTTTGCTACCGCCAGGATATTAGTGTCATCGGCAAACCCGACGGTAATTGCGTTCGGGATCGTTTTTAGCTTGGTGTAGAGCGGCGTAATGAAAAGGAGGAAAAGGATGAGTGAGAGGGGGGATCCTTGTGGCACCCCCGACGTAATGTCGTACGGTGGTGATAACTCATCGTCGAAAAACAGTGAACCCTTCCTCGAGGAAAGGAAGCTATAGATCCACCATAGTAGCCACCGCGGAAGACGCATTTCCCATAAGGTATGGAGCAGCCATCGGTGGTTGACTCTATCGAACGCGCCTTTGAGGTCGAGGAGCATTAGTGATGCTGTGGCCTGGAGTTTCCACGCTGTGTGGACCGCATTTTTCTATACCTATAACTAAAGAAGAATTCTTACTTTATTAAAATAATATAGCCCCGTACAAAATTTATATATATTAAATCAAAATCGGTTCGATTTTCTATATTACTATTACGTCGCAGTTAAATATAATTTTCCCAATCTTTAAATTTACTTAATTCAATTCAAATCCTAATCTAATATATTATACAACTATAAATCGAATACTATTTTACCTTCTTACAATTTAAAATTAAGCCCTTTAGTTAAATAGCAAAAATTACTAAAACTTTTACATTATAATTAACTTCTTATTCATAAACAACTCTCTTAATCGAATAAATTTATAGGCATTTATACTTAAACTCCTAAGCGCTATAGTAGATTAGTAAACTAATAAATAAAATATAATTATAACTTTATTTATAGAAGCCGAATTACTATCCCTGAACTAGAGAGCCAAGGAGGCTATTTACGCTCGCTATCTCTTTAACGAACTTACTCTAGGGTTCGAAAATTAAGAGGCTACGCTTATAAATTATAATAATAAATAAATAATGTAATTTATCGTAAAGGAAGGAATTCAGTTCGTACCTAAATTTAAATATATTAATATATATAAATATTAATTAAAGTAAATATAAGAGAGGAAATTAATAGACGTAGTCTACGTACCTATTAAAGTGTAAATTATAAATATATTTATTAAAAGCTTCCTTCCTATACTTGGTGTGATGGGTAAGTTTAATTAGGTAGAGTAAGTATCTGGACTGTGCACGAAATCTTTTTAGGATTTTAGGCTAAAAGGCTAGCAAATGTAAAGCCAATGCAATGAAAAATTGGCTGCATTACTTTTCTATAGAAATTATTACTATTTGATATGTATTCTATTTGTATTAATAATATTTTGACATTTTTGAGGCATCGGTGCCAAAAGTTCCTCTAAATAAGTATTCGGGACTTCATTCTAAACCTCTATTACTATTTCTCGGAGTCGATTTGAGTTCGGATTTTTAGAAAGTCTATATTTATCCTCAATAAAATCCTTCATCCAATTCCAAACACTCTCGATAGGGTTCAAATTGGGGGAAAAGGCCGGCTAAAAGATGACATTAATTCCTCTTTCTGCAAAATCTTATAATGTATCCGCGGCGGCGTGAGCGGGGGCGTTATTTTATATTAAAATTAGATTGTAGCTATTTTGATTATAAAGACGGATCTAATTATCGATTAAAGGGATATATCGTTCTTAGTAGCTCGCTTTGTAATTGATCCCTAGTCTTTTTCCTAAAAAAGGTTTGGTCCTTTTCCAATCCTAGAAAAGCATTTTTAAAACATCTATTCTCCCTTTCTTTAATACCGTTCAACGATGTAAATTAGATTATATTTTTCTCCGATGCGACGAGTAACGAATTATTTTCGATAAGGGCCTCCGGTAATCCAAGTTTTATTTATTTAAAGGATAGCTTTTTATTATTTTATTATTTAATTAAGATACTCTTAAACCTATTCTAAACGCTTTCTTTAGTTTGCTAGAGAAATAGGCGGCTTTTTTCTTACGATCCTCCGCTGGAATCCGAAGCGATAAAGAATATACTTAATAACTTATATTATAAAGAGAGCCCCAAAAAGGGTTATTAAAAATTAAAGAAAGCTCATCCTTCTTTTTTCTTTGGATGCGGTAACGAATGAAATAAATTCCTCCTCTTATTCTTATAATAAGATAATTGGGTGGCCGGATTGGGGTATAACGTTAGGGGAACGAATTGTAGTTCGAATTTGAAAAGGTAAGAACGAGGTAATTTGGGCGATTTCAGCTTTAGAATAGCCTCCATCGAAAAAAAGGGTTCTAATTCGAGTACGGTTGTCGTCGGTTATTTGGCGAACCCTAGGCCTTCGAGGGCGCCCGCGTAGTTGTGGTATCGTAAGATTTTGGCCTTAGTGTTTTAGTATTGATGGCGATGATGAAATTTGGGGGATTTTTTAGTAGTAGAGAAGGGAAAAGATTTAGTGGTTTCAAGGCCTAAAAAAAAGGTGGAGATCCAAATCGCTAAGAAAAAGAAAGGCGGAATAATAGGTTTTTATTAGCCAAACCTAAAAGAATAGGTGTCTATATAGAAAAGTACCTGACAGGGGGGTTTTTACTTTTGCACGATACCATAGTAGTATATTTAAAGTCTATAGAGCAATTAGGATTTATAGAATTATAGTAATTATAAATTCAATTACGAAAGCTTAATAGCGGAAATATTATTATAGGCTGTCCAAAGAGTATAGAGGATTTTATAAAGGAGGATTTGGGTAATGAATTAGTAAATATAATAGTAAATATAATAAAATAAGACTTTTACGAATAACGGCTTAAAAGCTACCATAATGAGGAAGTAATTTAAGAATAGTATTATTTCTAGCTAGTTTTAGAAGGATTTTAGGGCATTTTAGGGTACTTCTGGGTAGATCTGGCGTAGTTTGTGCACTAGATTTAAGGGGGTATATTAGAGGCTAGGAGATCTACTAGGCGTATACGTACCCAGTTGGATTAGGATATGCGGGATTTTTACCTAGATGCCAGAGCTTTAAGTCTGTAGAGCTAGTCTTATAGATACACACAATCAAGCCACGTTGAACCTATATCGATTATTATTAGTAATATCACAATTCGACTGCCTACCCCGGCCCCACTTCACCCCAGTGTGACGACCCCACTATCGACGTTCCCTCTTTGGCTCTTTCTCCCTCCAGCAAATTCACTGCTTCATCTTCCACTTCTCCCACCAACTTTCTCGCTGACCTCGGCCTTCTAACTCATCTCTTCCCTGCCCTTCACCCATACTAGAGATCCATGCGCCAAAGCATCCCATATCTTTTCGTCTTCGGACAGACACATGACATGACATTTCACTGCATCGACGCCCTTGACAGATTGACCATGACAGTTACACTACCTTCTCAAGTTCTGCCATGGACTCGCCGGGACAATGGCATCGGAACACAAACACGATGACCGCACTTCTTCGGAGACGTCGACTGCCGTGGCAAAACCTCAAAATCTGGTGCCACGCAAGACGGCATTGTTATGGACACACGCCGTGAGTACCCCGGTCTCACGAGTCACGGCAGCGTTGCAGTGCGATGGTGACATGCTTCTGTCATTATGAGGGTAGCACGGGGGACATCTACTCTCTGTGCTCCCGGACGAACGAGTAGCATCCAGACTACAGCGCAAAAGAAAACGAAAAGAAGACAGACTCATGATGCTTCTAAACCTACCTACCCCAGGCAACTGTTCGAATGGAAACAACACGCCGCGATGACAGCAGCAGGCACGAGACTTGACAGGACAATGTTTGACTCAAATCAAGAAAAAAGAAAAAAGAAAAAAACAGCGTCTTGCAAGACTTTTGCCTATCCATCCGCTATGATGTTATTCGACCAATTGACAGTCCATTCTCCAAAGCACCGAACGCCATTCACCCACCCCAATGCATGATCATAGAGGGTTATCTGACAGAAAAAAAGTAAAAAGACAAAGGTTGGAACTGGGTATAGTGTATGTGTCTCATCACCATCGTGTACTGACCCTCCATCTCTCTCTTTTTTCTTTCTTGTGGCCGTTTACCTTTACACTCTCCGCCAACCTCCTCCTTCATCTACCATCCCTTAAGCCATGTCGGTGTCCTTCGAACTAATCACCTCTCGAGTAACCTCCGAGGACTCGACCTTGTGCTTCAGGTCAAAGTCGCTATCGAGGCCCCTCCTCAGTTTCACCTGTCTCTCCAGCAGTGTGACGAGCAAGCCGACCCCTGCGAGACCCAGAAAGATGATCCACGGCGCCCTTAACCCCAGGGCAAACAGTGACACGATCTGGGCCTTGACCTCCTCCCCAAAGCTGCTGACGAACTGGGCCGAAGCATGCTCGTATGCCCGTCCCTGGGTCAGCGCCTCCTGTGCCTCCTTGTTGGTAATGGTGTGCAGGAGAGTTGTCACCTGGGCATTGAAGGCAGCATTGGGGACAGCCACGCCAAGAAGCGACCCAAGTCCACGCAGGAATGCCCATGATCCGGTCGCCGCCGCATTCTCCTTGTCTGTGAGCTCGACCAGCACGCTGGGAAGCGTCGTCGACACAATGATTCCGGATCCGATACCGACAAGGAAGGAGAACACGATCCACTCCGCCACCTTCGCCTTCTCGGCGTACGCGACGCAGAATGCGAATCCGACCAACATGAGAGCAAACCCAGCTTGGTGCATGAGCCGATATCTGCCAAACTTTGCCAGTAACGGTCCACTGACGGCGGACAGCACCACGATCGTCAAAGTGCAGGGCAGGATGAGAACACCCGACTTGGTAGGAGAGGCGTTCAGCACGGCCTGGAAGAACGGTGGCAAGTAGAACTGGTAACCATATGTCAGGAATCCGTGGATGATGGTGACGGTGAAGCCGGCAACGGTTGTCCGGTTGGAGAACACGTGTGGAGGCATGATGGGGTGTTCACACCATCGGCAACGCTCCCAAAGTGCAAAGCAGAGGACCCCTGTGAGACCCGCGGCGCCAGTGCCAAGTACCATTGGGGATGTCCAGGCGTAGGCCGCCCCGCCGAGTGTGAGCGAGAAGAGAAGGAACACAACGGAAGACGTCAACAACCCGATCCCAGGAAAGTCCACTCGCCCGAGTTGCTTAAAGATTGTCAGCTTGCCGCTGTCTGTCGAGCAGCCGCTGCTGACCTGAAGCCACATCCACATCATGACAAGGGATATCGCGCACACCGGGATGTTGACGCCAAAGCACCATCTCCAGCCGACCTCAGCAAAGATGCCACCGAGGACAGGGCCTACAGTGGTGCCTAGAGCATACACGGCAGCCTTGATTGCGACGTAGTGACCTCTTCGTTTGAGCGGAATGATGTCGCAAAGGATCAGCTCTGCAAACAAGTCAATGCCACCCGATCCAAGGCCTTGAAAGATGCGGCCAAAGATCAGGACGGCCCCTGAGCTAGCAAATCCTGAGACGGCGCTGCCAGCTCCAAAGATAACCACCGCCACCATCATGAGATGTCGGCGGCCCCAGATGTCGGCTAGTTGGCCGTACAAGGGCTGGCAAATGATGGACGCTAGCAGGAACGCCGTGGCAACCCATGATGAGTTTGGCCCAAGGCCCAGGTCCCGTGAGATTGTCGGCAGGGCGGTGCTCACCACGCTTCCCTCAAAGGCTGAGAGTAGGATGGGGACACAGAGCCCAATGAAGCACCGCCAGAACCCGACCCCCCGAACCCATTCGTTGGCATTGGCCTCGGCAACTTCCGTCTTTTCGGACAGCGAGACTGTCGATGGCGTGCTTTTCTCATCGAAGCTGGTACAGGATGAGGACTTGAAGTCGTAGTCCTTTTCGCTACGGCAGTATGCTGGGCGCGGCGGTTCCATCATGGCATTCGCCTCCAAAGCGGCTCGGACATTTTCTGGAAGATTCGTCGAGGATGCGTCTGGCGTTCGCATTGTATTCGAATGATCGGAACGTGTGTGGTATACCTGTTGAAGAAGGGACAGGAATCTTGCTCCTGGATGGATAAAAGATATGATGGTTGAGGACAAAAGGATTGAGGTAAGTCCCCAGAATTAACAGCCATCACCGTTGCCTTTAAAACACCCCGTCGATGCAAATTTGCTTTGAGTCAATGTTCAACATTGAGGGGCATTTGTCCTGCGATCTGTGGAGCGTTGTCTTGACGATCCAATGACACCGTCACAGACTCTGCATTTTTTTCCTACCACACCAAGGCCAAGGGCTATCTTCCATCACATCACTCATGGCAGGGACGAGTGCACATCCACGAGGCGAGTTGCAAGTACAGTGGTATGTACTTTAGGTGTGATGAGAACTTTCTCTTTCGTTGGGTCGGTTCCTTGGCCCCCTACCACGGTTGGAATGCTACCTATCTCACCATGGTCGTCCACGATCGACCTCATCTCCTCCTTCACCACTCATCCCCATCCCCGCGGCCAGACCAAAGCACTCTCTCCGTGCAACTACAGGACCGTCGGTATGGCTGTTGTTGACGGTTGACGGTCACCTTGGGAACGTTGTGCTGCCTGATACAAAGAGTACTGCTCCTTCCTATCCTCTCTCAGATTCAAGGACTTTCTGCCACGTCCGTGGACCGGTGATACAACGAGTCGAGGAAACCAAGAATTTACATCTGTCATGGACTGTAGCCCAATGGCTTGCCTTGGCTACACGGGTCTCTCAGGGTGGCCAACTGTTTACCTAACAGTTACTGACTGCCCTGGGCATCAGCATTGTGCCGTCATCAAGCGGCGGCTACGACAGTGTACTCAATGGCCGTCAGTCCGTCACGGATGACAATCTGAACGAAAAAGTGACAGATTTGAGAGGTTGTTGTACCCAGCACCCCCAGTAGACTCGGAAGTACCCTCGTCTACCACTCGATATGCCGACCTTTACATCATCTAAGCTCTCTTCAGCTTCGAGTCGAAACAGGCAGTAGCTCGCGGCCGAGTGCCGTGGAGCCTCTTGAAGTTAGCTCTGTGCCTATGTTTTATCGTCATTTGGTCTTTAGCTCTTCCTGGGATTGAACTCATCGATTCTGGGACAAGGCTCGAACAGCCTCGAGCTGAGTATGACACAAGGCATTATCTACGAATCAGAATCAGCTGGTCCCTTGCAGCACCTGCCAGCTTGGCATGTCAATGGTATTTTCATTGGGTACCATTACTTCGACCATCCCTATAGCCACAAGCATCTAGATCCTTTAAACCTCTGATCACATTGCCAGTTTCTGGGAAAAGCTTCCCTGCTTTGTGCTCTTGGTATAGCAGAAGCTTTCTCGTGTGCCTAGGGTCGGAGAATTCTCACCAGGGCGAAGTTCTGACTCAGTAGAACGTCGTATTCTATGAGTCTTCTGTTATACCAGGTTTGGAACAGTCTCGGGGATACAAACCCAACAGGCGAGTGCTTTTTTCCTGCCGACTTCGGAAGCCGAAAACCCTTGAGCTCGAGCCTAGGTCACAGGGGACGGTGATCTCTTGGATATCGGTTCTCCTTTCCCAACGGTCAGGATCTGGCCCATCACGCGTCAGGCGAGTAGGACACAGAAGCTCCCAAAGGGGTCCCGGCAGTCCACATTAGGAGAAGATCATAGTCCGTGGTGGATGTTGTCATACCTCAAAAATCATCTGAAACATCTGTTTCGCAGCTTCTGCATGTCTCAGAGTTCGTGATGTCGAGGAGGCATTTTCTTTTCCCGGAGCTATCCGTCACTTTGAGAATAATCAAGACATCCACTTCACGGTCGTCTATGAGGCACGTTTGGATGTGATAATAGCGCGCCGTCCGCTCTTTTCACTTCATTCCGTAACACAGCATCTACAGCACATGACGCAGCACACTTTTTCCTTTGCTCTAATCCACCTGCAGCATGACCGTAACACTGATATCAGACACTTGGTATCACGACACGACCCCCAAGACTCGAGGCTGACTACAGGTCGCAGATGTGCTTAGTCCAGTCCGACCTATATGATCGCAATATGTGTGATAACATCACTCACATCATCTTCATGCAACTTATGGAGTCGCCGCAGGACTGTCAAGCCTACAATCTTTTATACCGATACCAGACATGGACGCCGTTTGGGAGGCGCAGTGGTTGTTATCATGACACCGCATGCTATTCGGCTCTTTCGGGAACCCAATCGGGTAATGCGGATGCAAAATCACTCGGGGTTGAGCTGCAGGTGTATGACTGTGAAAATCGGTGAAAGTAGGGACCGTGTCCAACTGATCGTATCCAACAGGATCCCCCCGGGCCAATCTTCACAAATATGCGAGAGACCCGGATGAAGATCTCCCGTTAAAATGACTTAAAAGCTTGTAAGTGATCACATTCCTTTGCAGATTGGGCACTCAGTGATTACATCTCCTGTCTCACCTGGTTTCCGTTGCAAATACTCATTTCCCAGTGAAGTTGGTGCTTCTTAGCATTAGTAGGATTGGCTTTGTTTCCTTGAAGCCCCTTAGCTCACTTTGTCTTCTTCAGCTCGTCAGAGATGCCTTGTTGGCCAAAGGCACAGTTTGGCCCGGAACAATACGGCACAGAATCGCAAACCCAATAACTCTATTTCGCCAAGGCTGGGGAAAGTCATCATCAACCCCGGGCCCCGACCATGATATCTCAGCTTTCAACCGGCGATGCGCCACCGTCTGACGTCAACATCAGCCTTTTCTCCATTTGACTGTATCATTCTTGATACCTATAAAAGAACCCAGGGACTGGTTGGTGAAAAGACACGCGGGCTGCTGACGTCGGTGAGTCTCTTGCTTCCCCCAACAGCCCTCTACCCTGCCTTCATGCGGGAGTCCGTTAAAGATCATGAACACGCTCCGACGACCTGAATCCTGAAAAGTGCTTCAACATTGCCGACTTCCGGTAGGGGCTACCCTCCGAGCTCGACGAAATCAGGCCAAGGAAGTCCCAAGCTTCTTGGCATACCGCACATGAAGAGGGCCGGTTCATCTGTAAGGTACGGCTGCGCCAACATCACGGAATGAGCTATCCGAACGTTCCCCTCTTCAACCTCCAGATAAGATATCCAATTTGTTGGTCTCAAAATCCCTCCCTCTTTTACTCGGTGCTGGTGGTTGGAGGTCCGTCCGTCTTGGCCTTTCTCAATGGGGTGGTAAGCATAAGTCAACATTCCACCCCGAGGGCCGTATGGGGTAATGAATCGGATCTAGTCTATCTACATCCGCCCCGGCCCCCGGCCAGCCGCAGCCGCACATGTTCAATGTCAATCCTCCCAAGTTCCCAAGAAGGACTTGCTGACCGGCCTGACCTGACACACACACCGTACCCATTTACTTCATATCACCAATTCAGGTTTACCCAAGAAGTGACGGTCATACGGGAGGGAAACTTCAGCAAGCCGGATCATCGGGAGGGGTAAGTGTTGTTGTTCATGATCCCCAGGTTATCTTTCTTTGCTCTTACCTAACGTCCTGACATCCTTTGAATGGAAACGAGAAAACCTTTTTGCAGAATGAGACGCCAATTCGTCAGACTCGGATGAGTATCTTGCCAATGCCAAGTGGTAGGATTATCATTGTCATTGTCATGTAAAGGAACCTGGAAAGCGATGCCAAGTTCTGCCCTTTTTCGCGTGGAAGTACGTCGTACAACATGAAGTCTGCAAGTACCCACTGACATCGACAGTTAGAATGTTAGATTCAGGGACAGCTTGCTTGATCCCAGCCGACGACCTCATTTGAGGGATCAGGAAAGGTGACTGACTTTCGTCCGTCTTACGGGACGTTAGTCGATGTTCCCAAATGGCGGAATCTGGTGATACTGCAGCGTTTTTAGTCATTTACTCGTTTTTTTCTTTTCTCGTTTCTTCAACCTTTTGATAAAGGGCTTACACATACCTTACCTACTACAAACGCAAACCCTACATGCAAGACAACCGGTCAACCGGTCAAGTTCTCAAGGAGATCGATGTCCTTCAGAGTTCAGTTCATCATCTGATTATTTCCTTAACGGCCTCTCTGATGTCAAGTATTGCCTAAGCGAGTACGTACGGGAACCTTCATCTTCCGTTAACACTGGCCAGATGGATAAGTCTCCCATCATGTGTTACTTACATCGTTTGCATGCCGTCCGGTCAGAGGTCAGAGGTCACTCAAATGGGTACCTAGGTAAGGTAAGTAGGTAGTCGTTTCCGCCGGAGTCAAACAAGGAAAGGATACTTATGCTCGGATGACAGACAACCCGCCGCTCGCCGGTCGACGGGCGCACGTTCAACCAACAACCTTAGGGCACTCACTCAGTGTTCAGTTAGCAAACTTCCTGGACTCGGTTCAGGTTTCCATTTTCCACTTCCCAAGTCGGCCAAGCTTTTGGTCTGGTCTGGATTTCTCAATCTCCGATCCTCCAGTCCTCCTTTCTCCCAGCCCCTCCCTGGCCCTGACATAATGCTACAGTATCTAGTCCTCATCGCCAAGCATCCCATGATCGACATTAGTGCACAGGGGAGGCCAGCGCTAGCGTAGCGGGAGAGCAGCGCTGCAGCACGACATTATCACGACTTACACGCATCTTTAGGGAGAGGCCTAGATCTAGATCACCGCTCACATCTAGAGTATCCATTGTTTTGCCAATCTCCCCACGTGCCTTGCCTGAAACAGCGTCAAGTTGCATTTCATCCTCAACCCCATTTGCACATCGGAAGTGGTAAGCGATTGAGACAGAACCTACTAAAATCAGATAAAATATTCATGTTTGCAAACTCGGAGTCGGCGACCAGTGACTGCCCAGATGCCCGATGGTGTTCTTGACTTCCTGAATAGGGGCAGGAGGTAGGGCTGGGTCCCCGGACCTGGCTCCCTAAATGAGCCGGCGCGGATCATTTCATTGGTCTAGTCCGATCTTGGATCTAGACTACATTCCATACCAGCAGGGTGTCAAGTACCTCCCCAAAGGGGGTAGTGTAGTACAAGACGGTGAGGAAGCCACAAACGGCTTCATCTTCCATCCATCCGTCCCCCATCGTCATCCGGTGAATCAGCTATCCTATTCTTAGCCAAGTCCTGAGTCGTTCGTACACCGAGTTTCTAATCTGCTGACTTGTTGGAGGCTCAATAGCTTGCGTTGGTGTGTGTGGGGAGGTGAAGGTGAGGCACCTTGAGGGCTGCGGAGTGAGGGGAGGGGTGAGGAGGGGATCGAAATCTTGGGATGACTTTCTTGTGTGTCTTGTGCAGAGGCATGTTATGACCCGGTTGGGCAGGCAAGGCATCTGCCAAGGGAAAGAGCAAGGAGGAAGGACAAAAGAGGGTCTATATAAGACACTTGCCGTGTCTTCTTCGATGTTGTCATTTCCCTTCACAATCCAAACATCGCCCTTCTCGGACCGATCGGCTATCAGAATCCAGATAACACACAGCTCCAGACTGTTTTGTCTCACTTTGCAATCTTCCGAGTTCCGGCAACTTCCTATACATTCATATCATATCAGCTTGTCCCATAAAGCCCACCACCGGTCCGGGCCAAAACATACTTTACCACGTGCAACTTCCATCAAAGCAAGCCTTCCTACGATACATCTTGTCAGTGTCACACAAGTCACACAATGATTGCCACCAAAGTCCTCCTCCTCGTCGGCATGGCCTTCAGCGCCACGACCGTCACCGCCAACCCCGTCACCAAGACCTGCCACAATGTCAAGTGTCCCGCCCGATGCGCGATGATCAAAGGCAACCCTACCTGCATGGGTGGTGGCCCTCCCAAAGTCGTCGAAGCCGCCTCTAAGGAATCTCCCTGTGACATCATGCGCTGCCCCGTCCGCTGCGAAGTCATCGACAACGAAGCCGTCTGCGTCGGCCCTCCGTCTGAAGATCTCGCCAACGGCAACACTCTCTCCCCCGATGCTGACAACACCTCCGTCAAAGGCGAAAAGTGCGGTGTCACAACCTGCCCCTTCGGGAAAACCTGCTGCAACTCCTCCTGCGGCCTCTGCGTCTCTCCAGACATGGCATGCACTCAACAAATCTGCGAGCCGGCCGGCTTGCAATGTGGCCCCAGTGTTTGCTCCGGAGCCACACCTTTCTGTTGCAACAAGAGCTGTGGAATCTGTACCGCTTCGGATGGGTTCTGTACCCAGCAGCTTTGCAACCGCGGGTTTACCCCCAGCGAGAGCAAGAGGAATGAGGAGGCTGATAAGATCAAGCTGGGAAACCAAAAGTGTGGCAAGGGAACGTGTGCTAAGGGTATGGAGTGCTGCAATTCTAGCTGCGGGATTTGTGTGAAGCCGGGGGGTATGTGCACGCAGCAGTTTTGCCCCAGTGCGGATGTGGAGAGTGTTGAGGAGGCTTGAAGGGCTTGAAGGGCTTAAAAGGGCGTGGTGGTGGTATGGTGGCATAGGGGAAGAGGGAGTACGTGGCTGACTGGCTGGCTCTGGGTGAGACGCTGCTGGCTACCAAACGGGAGGGTTGTGGTTGGTGTTGTGATTACCTAGGGTACGGGTACCTCGCGTTGGAATGGGTGAAGATGGTGGGAATGGCGGGTGACCGGCATTCAAAGGTTGGAGAGGATGTAGAGGAGGGTGGGAAAGGGTTTGATGATCACATTCCTTTGGGTTGGCTTTTGTCTTATGTGTTCTTGTGGGGGGCACACCGGGAGTATAAGGGAGGGTCACGGTGGTTATGGGCAAGGAATCACGTTACTAGATTGGTGGGAGGTTTCTTTTGATGGTTTTCGAATGCTTTGTCCTCTATATAGTTGGAGGTGATGTTCTATGTCGGTATTGCGTTAGGTATGCTTGGAAGACAATCAACTTTGTTGTCTCCCATCCTTGTACATTGATGTGGTGGTTTTGGCTGACCGTTCGTGGCCTCTTCAAGTCGTGAAGTTGCTTACATATGTCGATTGATGTTTCGAACACATCGGGTCTTACCAAGCATGGTAACCGGACGGGGCAGCAATGACCTGATGAGATGTACCTATCAAGACTTTCTATCAGCCATCAGCACTTCGTCGTATGCCCTGGAGAGTAAAGTTCGGGCATCACTTAACCGTATCAAGCACCAGAGGGGACTGGTCAAGGACAAAACCAATACTTTCGACGTTTACCGTTCTCTGTAGTCTTGAAATGGCTGTCGAGGAGGCGGCCTGTCGGGTGGCTAGTGTAATCACTTTGTAAGCTTCAACCTTCTGTCGTGTGGCGCCCTTCCCTCTCGGTGCAGAAGCGATCAAGGAGTGAATGGACAGTTCCGAAGCCCTTGTCGGGCATTGCGCAGCAGCTCCATCCTCTTGCGGTGGTCTCGGTTTGACTTGGAAGCGAATGCGTGTTCGGAGTTCGAAGTGATAGAGGACGGCGGTAACCAGATGAAATCATGCAAGTTCGCAGTTGGACACGAGAACAGCGAACGAAAGGAGGAGGTTTGGATGCGGAAATGTGATCGTGAGGTGCCCGGCCTTCAATAACGAGGCGAAGCAATGGTGGAATTGCCTGGACTGGTTTTTTGCAGGAAGAAGAATCAAGGGGAGAGACGCAGTCAGGTAGAAATCCAACAAAAGATCGGTGGTCGGCCCGACCGTGACTTCCACACCATGTGAAGTTTCAGGGTGGAAGGATCGTCGCGGTGGAACGAAAGGGCAGGCGCTACAGGCAACGGACTGCGCATTGTACCTTCCATGTGGGCGAGTGGTCGGCACCTGCCCCAGAGCACCCGGCAGCTGGAGCTTGAGACCTTGGACCATATAAGCCCGCAGGTCAGACGTTCCAACAACTCCCAGTAGCGGACGTGGTTGGCGCGTGGAGCCAGAAAATCGTGGGTTTTCGTAGGTGGCACCTTGACTGGACGGGTTCGACCCTGGTCATGGGCCGCTGAGCTTTTTGTTTTTTAGTCTTCTGTTTTCCTTTCGTCTTTTTACAAATGTCACTTAAGTCTGATTCAATTATTTCTCTACCGATTGATGTCTTTTTGGGGATGCTCGAGCTTGGTTTTGGCATCAAGTGTGCGGAGTGTTCATGCAGAGATTTGCGACATTTGTTGTCGCGATCGTCTCGTTTGCACCCATCACGGGATTTAAACAATGACGACCCTCGGTTGGCAGAATCGCCGTTGATACTCCAATTATTTCTCAAATTATCATTTCAATGATTCTTCTTCATCTTGTCAGCTTCATGCATTTTTTCTACTGCTTTCCTGTATCAACTATTCCTGTTCGGCTTCAAGCCCCGTAAGTTCCACCGACATGCACCTGCTCCTCGGCTCAACTAACGCTCATCATCTTCAAAGTGGCCATTTCCCCATTTCAGGATTTGATTGACTCATAATGCTGCTTGACAGGGTCTTGCCCGTTGTTACATCAATGTCATAGACCAAAGAGTTATCTTCTGATCAAGGCGGTTGAACACGTCTACTTGTAAACTGGCGGCTCAAAACACTCCTCAAGGAGGACTTGATGATACGGAATTAGCGAGGGATTCGGTGATATTTAGACGTATGGTTTATATCACCACCTTTTCCGCAGTGCATTACGTGAGTAGGGCTCCTTGTTTCGGAGTCTCCATGGTTTTTGTCTGAGGTCTCCAGTCTTCTTGTGTTGTTTTCTAGAATGTTACACCGAGTATATCCGCCCAACAAATAACGGCTAAATTCTCCGTCTTCATCAACACATCGTCATGTGCGGCCAATTAGCTGCTAGACATTCGGTGTAACATCATAGTTGGGGCTATAGTATATAGGTCTAGAGAGAGCCTCTTGTAGCAGAATTTGGATGTTGGACTCCTGGTGCATGGTTCTGGAAGAAAAGTGACGAATGCGGAAGTGGTCACGCCGTGATAATGTGGTATTCCAAACTCTGGTCGTCATCCCAACGCAACGCTAACCCGGCAATTGGGCGTCGATCCAATATGGATAAGATCGGTTCGTAGATGCAGGTCACGGTGTCACCAGTCCCCCACACAGCCAAGACTGGAACCCGGGGTAAAAGCCTTGCCGGGTGATGGGATGTCGACGCCTGGGGATATATAGATAAGGTACAGCCGGGCCTCTACTACTTCACGTTCTGTTGATATTGGCCTGCAACGTTCGACCGTGAAGCAAGAATTGTCACCCGGAACGAAGAAATGCGAACCACAACCTACTTTCTCGTCGGAACTGCGGTTGCTGGGAGTGGACTGGCTGCTCCGCTGGTAGGCTCTCGCCAGGCCGACATTTGCGCCCCGGTACCGTCTCCGTTTCCGACATGGCAACAACTTCCGACCCAGCTGTCTCTCCCGGACCCGCTGCTCCCCCTCAAGTACACCACCACGGATAACGTCAAGGATATTCTGGTTGGGAAGGGTTCGAACCGCGTCCAAACACCTGAGCAATGATACAAGTGCCGACAGCCCGAAATCATGCAACTGCTACAGGAGTACCAGCATGGTTACTACCCGAACCATTCCCAAGAAAAGGTGGAAGCTACTCGTAGCGGCAACACGATCAACATTGCGGTCACAGCGGGCGGGAAGACGGGCAAGTTTAAGGCCACGATCTCGTCGCCGTCTGGGGCGTCGGCATCGAAGAAGGCACCGGTTGTGATCAACATTGGCGGCATGCAGAACCAGCCGTATTTGAGTGCGGGGATTGCAATTGCACAGTTCGATTATACGTCGGTGGCGCCGGACAGTAACTCGAAGACCGGGGCGTTTTGGGACATCTACAAGGGGAGAGAAATTGGTAAGTTGGAGTCCCAGCAGAGTATATGCTTACCAGATGGACGCGAGACTGATGCCAGCAGGCGTCCTGACGGCCTGGGCCTGGGGTTTCCACCGGACACTCAATGCGCTGAACATAACTGTCCCCGAAATCGGCGCCAGCCGGGTCGGCGTGACGGGATGTTCCCGCTTGGGCAAGGGTGCTCTTGCAGCCGGCCTCTTTGACAGCCGCATCACGCTGACGATGCCCATGTCGTCCGGGGTGCAAGGACTCGGACCATACCGATATATCGGATTTGGCGGACGGGGCGAGAATCTGGAGAACAGCAAGTCCCCTCGAATCCTGTTGCTGTGGTCATGACATTGCTGACAATATGCTCCAGTTCCTCGGTGTTGCCGTTTGTGCAAAAGGTCTTCTTCGGAACTCCGACGACCAAGGACTACAACAATCTTGGTAGCTATGGGCCGCCCAGTCGACTGCTCTTCCCAAGGCGCAATGAGAAAACTCGGAATATTCAAGGGAGATCGTGGACTGTTGCGTCGGATCAAGGGGGTCGGTGGTCAAACTCGGGATGTTGTTCGTAGCTATCGTGAGATCGAACCTTATAGCGAGTTGTTGCAAGTCGTATCCATGTCATAATTGCGTTGCTGGACCAGTTCGAATGAAAGATCCGCATGGCAGTTTGGTGACTCCGTTTTAACATGAAGAAGAAAGTGACAAAGTTGGGAGCTTGGCTTGTGAAACTGAAGTTTCAAGGTTGACATTAGCAGAGACGTTCTCTGATTGGCTCAATTCTTATCCGGCATCGGCAGTCTCCATCGGCGTCTCCACCAGCACCTCCAGGGGCATCCACAGGAGCTCCCCTCCCGTGCTCCCGAGCTTCCAGAAAGTGTTGATTCCAATTTCCAACATCATCGCTTTTTCCTCTTTGTTCAGTTCTCACTGCTTGGCTTTGTCTCGAAGGCTGGAGCTACCACATTGCACTAGCCTCTAGAACTAGCTTCCTACTAGCAACCTCTTTTTCCCCGGATCATCGACGTCAACTGCCTCATTCCCGTACGATCCGATCCGGCCTGCCATGCCTTGAAGGATGCTGCTCTGCCTCTGCTGATTCGGATTTGGACTTGGAACTGCTGCTGGAAACCAGAACACATTCGCGATGGATACGCTCCAGCACGGGGCCAGAGGTAAGTCTTCTATCCCGTCTTGTCTGCTGAACATCAGTCCGGCCCGTGATCTGCCAATTGACTCTTGCTAACCTCCAGCTTCTCCTGCAGACCTCCCCTGGTCCTCGATCCCGACCGATCTCCTCCGCGCCGAGCTCTCGAAACGCGACGATGCCACCGACACATCCCGCCCACAATGCGGTTCAGGGGAGAAGGGCGAATACAACACAGGGCTACATGTCTTTGCGCTCGTCTTGATCCTCCTCCTGAGCACCTTGTGTATGTTGGACCGACCTGTTTCCCTATGGTTTCTATCGTACACTGGTACTGACTGCTGGACGACACAACAGCCTGCGGATTTCCTCTCTTCTCGCGCCGAGCCATGAAAGGCAGCAAACTACAACGAAAGATCATATTCTTCAGCCAGCACTTCGGCACCGGCGTGTTGATGGCTACTGCCTTCGTCCACTTGCTTCCAACAGCCTTCATGTCCTTGACCGACCCTTGCTTGCCATATTTCTTCAGCGAAGGATACAAACCGCTCGCCGGCTTGGTTGCCATGACTGCTGCCCTGGTCGTTGTCGCCCTCGAATCATACCTTACCACACGCGGTGCTAGCCATTCGCATTCGCATACCATTTTCGAAGACGAGGAAGAAAACGGCCATGCACACCATGGTGCCGAGCACGGCTTCAAGGATAGCCCCGAACGTATCGCGCTCCAGGATCGTGAGGTCACTCAAGGCCTCATGGGACGGCAGTCTCCCATTGCCAGCACCAGCGCCCAGCCTTCTCCTTCCGACCAGCCCCGAACTTCTCGAGACAACGACAGCGCTAACTCCCTTGATCTCGACTTGACCTTCGATGAGCTCCAACCGATCCCAAATACCGATCATGACCAGCTTCTCGAGCCCGAAAACACCAGCTCTTATAGGACGGGACTCAAGCCTGCGGTGGCTCCCGATATGCCAAACCCCGAAGAACAGAAGCGCATGTTGTTGCAGTGTTTGCTCCTCGAGGCTGGTATCTTGTTCCACAGCGTCTTTATTGGAATGGCCTTGTCGGTCGCAACCGGGCCTCCGTTTATTGTGTTCCTGATCGCTATCGGCTTCCACCAGACGTTCGAAGGCCTTGCCCTGGGCACACGTATCGCCGCTATCCACTTCCCTCGCTCCTCTCCACGGCCATGGCTCATGGTGTTAGCATTCGGCACTACCACCCCCATCGGACAAGCCATAGGATTGCTTATCCACACTTTTTACGACCCCATGAGCCAAACAGGTCTCCTCATGGTCGGCTTCATGAACGCTATCTCCAGCGGTCTTTTGTTGTTTGCTGGCTTGGTTCAGTTGCTCGCCGAGGACTTCCTCTCAGAGAAGAGTTACGCAACGCTTCATGGCCGGAAGAGACTGCATGCCTATTTCGCTGTAGTTGCAGGGGCTGGGCTCATGTCTGCCGTTGGCGGCTTTGCTTGAAGTACAAGCCTTCCGTTTGTTTCTTGTTATTGTTATATGGGCATGTTTCGCATCTACTTGGGGTTGCATCATTAGCGGCGTTTTCTTTTTGTGTAGAGTATTTCTGCCTTCAGCGGTACCATAACAATCTTGAATTATACTTGTTTTTTCCATACCTTTTGCCTTCCGCCTCTGGAAGGATGCGCGGATGCACTCCTCCTCTGCTTGCCCCTAGCACCCAACTTGTTGGAGACGAAGCTCGGGACCTTCCACATATGGGACTTTATGAGGGCCAACGACGTGATGACAGCCACGAGGTTCGAGGTATCATCCGCAAGAAATCCCTGGACAAAGGTGGAGGGCAGTGATGGCAGGGCATACAAACAGAAACGCCACTCTACGTTTTACTCCCTGCTAGGTAAGACCCAGTTCTGCAGGATCGTATTCCAGAACCAACATGCATCAGACCGAACAAACCGCATCAACTATCGCAAAAATCATCGGTCAACCACAGGCTCATGTGCTGTTCATATTAACAGCACAAACCACCGCCGCAGCCGATAGACTCTCGGTCCAACCAATCGCATCAACGACGGTAATGTGGAATGTCGTTGGACTCACCCCGTCAGCACCTCGCAGCAAGTTTAGCCTCCTTCCTAAAAGAGCCGCTTGATGTTACTTTCCGGTACAGTATCGCCTTGAATATGTTGAACACCTACCCGATACTCACCAACAAGCCGGTTCTAGGCAACATCGAACTTCCAACAGGCCCTATATTGGCACGGAACTATGCTGTCCCCGCTTGTTCGACAAGGGAACCACGTGGGTGAACGTGAATAAGCTTTGGTAAGAAGCGAGTTGTACAAGCTTTTCTGCCGCATGCCGAGCAATCTAGTGTTCTTCCCCGCTAAGGTTGATATTCCACTTGTCTTTAGCTGACATGTTTGCCCAATGGCCATGGATCCCAATCCCATTGTAAGCCAGATCAGATACAGGGATTCGGGTTGAAGCTGCTCGAGGCGGGCAGGTTGAAGGATTAGGAGGAGGGGCGAGTTGCTCGGTATGGCTGCTGGGACTTTGGGGATATAAGACGGCCCCCGAGCTTACGTTCATGATCACTCTTTTCTTCGCTATCTCCCTTTAACAGCATCTCTTTCAAACTCATCCACGATCCTACGATATGCGTGTCAAGGCGATTGGCGTTGCGGTTGGCTTATGCGCCGTTGGCGCTCTAGCCAAGGAGAAGGCAGTCGATATGTCACGTCATGGTAAGACTTGAGCTGATTGTGAATTCTTGATCAAGACTGACACAAGACCATTTCAGCCGAGTATAAATCTGGAGCAGTAATGGATCGAATTATGGCTCACAAGTTCGTATGTATACACCTGCATTCTTTACAGCCAAAAGCCACCGAGACTTACTGACAGATATCAGGAACAATGGGAAGCCAAACTTGCTAGCGGCGCCCTCAACAGCACCCAATGGCCTCGTCTCAACTATACCAAGTGTGTCAATGGCATTGCTGAAGCCATCCATGGCGATGCTTTGCACACTTTCAGGTGCAAGAACATGGACCTGTACGACTTCATCAACCACGCGACTCTCGGCTCACCATTGGCAACTGAGGAGGGAGCGACTGGTAGTTCCATTTGGGGCTGGACTGACCCCAAGTTCGGCAGAGAGTTTATCGGTAGGTCCATTTCCCCGTGGCGTCGAGTCATGAATGCATACTGACTTCAGCAGCTGTGGGAATGTATCAAGGAACTGGCCTGGCTGAGATCTTACCCAAGGGTAGACTGCTCAATCTGGGTTTCCTGTAAGTGACTTCCACCACCTTCGTGTGGGCGCGATCATCTCTAACGGAGGTCGGATAGTCCTGCCCCCGCAGCACTTGGCAAACATGCTCTGTGGAAGGAGATCCGTTCATACAAGAACTATATGATCATTGGCAGTGAACTGGAAGACCACGGAATCCAGATCTTTGACATGCGAAAGGTAAGGAACTGCCTGTTCTTTCTTTTCCAAGCCTTTGGTTCATCGGCTAACATTGTACAAGCTCCTCACGATCAACCCCAAGAAAGCGCCCGTCACCTTCTCTGTCGACGACGTCACGGGCCACTTCAAGGACTTGCCTCTTGGCCGTACCCACAACGTCGCCATCAATGAGGAACTTCAGTACGCCGTGTCCGTCGGCGCCGCTCCTCGTGAAGACGTTTGCGGTGCCGGTCTCATCTTCATCGACCTCAAGGACCCATCCAAGCCCACGAGACTAGGTTGCAATGCTCAAGACGGTTATGTACACGACGTAAGTCCAGTCCCGAACCCTGACACCCCCCTTTCCCCCTCAAAACCCCAAAGGCCAAGGAACCAGCTCACTAACTAACAATCTTCCCTCCCAACAGGCCCAATGCCTCAAATACCGCGGTCCCGACAAGCGCTACCACAACCACGACATCTGCTACGGCTACAACGAAGACAGCCTCACCATCTACGACGTAACCGACAAGCACAACTCCTCCATAATCTCCCGCACCTCCTACGACGGCGCCGCCTACACCCACCAAGGCTGGGTGCTCGACCCCTTCAACCAAGAATACCTCCTCCTAGACGACGAGTACGACGAGGAAGACGGCGTCGGCCCGGCCAAGGACGGGTACCCCGTCACTTACATCTGGGACATCCGCGACTTGCAGAACCCGAAGAATACCGGCCTCTATAAAGCGACGAATCGCGGGATCGATCATAACCAGTATGTTATTGATGGACTGAGTTATCAGAGTAGCTATGGCGCGGGCGTGAGGGTTTATGATGTCTCGAGTATTCCTGTTGATCCGACAGGACAAAGTGTGTGTGAGGTGGCGTATTTTGATATTTATCCTGAGGATGATACAGAGCCGGGTGAGGGTGTCGTTGGGTTTGCGGGCAGTTGGGCGAGTTATGGGTATTTTAAGAGTGGGTTTATTGCTGTCAATACGATTGAGAGGGGGGTGTATTTGGTCAAGATTACGAGGAGGGAGAGGTGTAAGAGGGTGCGTGCTTAGGGTGTTGGGGATTGGGATGGGGGATGGAGAAGATGGAGGTGAGCGCGCAGGTTTGGTGCCGGCGGACGATTGAGGATCATGTACCCTAACCCTGAACACCGAAAAGGGGTCGTTGAAGTGGATGTCTGCCGTCTGTCGAGTCAGCAACATGGGATCTAACACGGTGGATCCCATACATAATTCTGGAAACACCGGAAGGAGTGTCTTCGGATTCTTCCATCTGTAACATTTGATGATGCGATTTTGTGGTAGGCAAAAAGTCAGCCGCCGAAGGATTCGGAGGCTCGGAGCCAGACGCCGGCCTCCAGCAACACCAAGGAAAAAAAAGTATCGAAACATCATCACATGTCTCGTTCGACCATCCTGGGACTCGAACCCAGAACCTTTACCACCGGAAAGTAACGCGCTACCAATTGCGCCAAACGGCCATTGTTGTATTATTTTTTGTGGAAGATCGGGTTATGATGACAGCCCTCCAGGCGCGCGAGATGCTACCTAGCCGCATCCGCGACGCCGGATTGACCATCTATCGAGATAGGAAGTCGTAGGCAGTCAATGTTGACTGTACCTTCCTCGAGGTACTGGTTAGGGCTCGAATCGCCGGTCGTCCCTATCCACGAGTGTGTTTCTATCGGATAATGTTTTTCCCAATCGGACGAGTTTGATGCCAATCGATGGAATACATGAGCGTCGTCAGCAGCGGAACGGTGTCTTCGAAACATCACCCATCAACAACGCGTCGATACCACCTCTGTCGTCGCCCGTCGCCTGTTTTCGTCTGTCGTCGTCATCAGTGTTATCGCAATCCTCGACTGAATGTTTCAAAGCTCTCGAAGTTGCATTGCCATCTTGCCTATTTCATCGAAGGACACTCCGACCAGGACGGAAAAGGGCAGGGCAAGGGCAGGGCAGTTGGGAACAAGCTTCCTTGAGGTGCACGCAACCCCTTCGACTTTCTCAATGCATCGGGATAGAAATGAAGCCCAATCCCGAGAAACCGAAGAGCCGCATTTCATATAAAACAGACATGAACCCGGAAGAGGTTGACAACATGGAAGTGTTTTCCGGGTTACACCTGGACGATATGCCAGGTGAACTCTGCCGGTGGTTGACCTCCATGCCAAGCCCCTGGGGCTGCATTGACTGGATCCGACAGGGCCTCACAGCGCCGCTGCGTGGTGTTTCAGGGGTTGGCCGACAGGGGTCCAGGGGCTGGCCTCCAGACGTCCACAGCGCATTATTCCCCACACACTCGACACATCACCAGGGGTCACCACTTGGCGAACTACCACTCTCCCAGTCCTCACCAGAACACCACACGAGATGTGAAACTCGAAGATTTTCGTCGTGGTGTGGCTTATTCCGGATCCATGGGATGGATGCCCATGGACTGCTGGATTCGGTTGCAGTCTGGATTTGGGAGTGTCCAATGCGTGTCCCGCTACCTCCCCTTCGGAACCGAGAAAAGCTTGGAATTTCTTCCCTCTTTTCCTTTTTTATACCACCATCTGTTTGTTTACTGCGAACAGCAGAACAAGGTTGATATTCGACCTTTTTTCTACATTCTTTCTTTTTTTTTTCTTTTTACAGCCCGGTGCTGGACATTCTTTCCTTTGCTACCCTTCATCACAGCAGGCCTGTCTTTTCATATACACTCCTTGCTGGCTCAAGGGGCCTACGCAGATTCGGTGGAAAAAATAAAGACAGTTAGAGGCAAGACGATATGGATGGATATTCGAGACATGACATCAGGAGATGGGTGGACGACGTTCGACTACACGCTCGCAGTGATGTCTTAGGCGGCGAAGACGAAGTGTTCAAACTGGGCGAGGAAGTGGCTCTGGAGGCTGGTGACAAAGACAACCTATCGACAAGGTCAGAAGTGGAAATCGGAATCATCGATGGTCCAGTTGATACCAAGTCAACAGAGTCGGTATCAGTAGCAGGGTCAACACCAACGGAACCAGAGACAACAACAGAGCCCCCGACGTTTACCCAACCCCTTCCGCCACCCGCCAATTTCACCATCAGCACCATCACCGCATCCGCACAACCGCAGCCGATAATAACACTCACGCCCATTACACATTCAGCCAGACCTCCACCCACCAAGACAACAGACACGGATGACAAGCCGGAGGAGACGAAGGATCATGATAGGGATCATGGGAAGCATGAGCATCCGGACTCAGCCTCCGTCACAGATGGATTCGTGACCGTCACAATGCCTCGCAGTAGCACTATTGCCATAACGACACCCATGGCCGTCTCCGCCAGTGTTACGACCAACGTGTTGACTTCGGCCACGGCGAGCCCAGCTATCAGCAACGGAGCTGCTCTAGAAGAAGCACAGCAGATGGAGACCAGTAGCGGGCACATGTCTGGAGGTGCAAAGGCCGGCATCGCCATTGGAGTCGTTGGTAAGCTCGCTAATTCGGACTTGCTCTCGTGGCACCATGAAAAGCTAACTCTCCCCATCAACAGCCGGTGTCGTCATGCTCGGAGTCGTCCTCTTCTGGCTCTTCAAGTGCTTCCGCTCCCGCAAATCGGAAGCAGACTCCGAGTCTTCCATCCGCGCCTTCCTCTCGGGCGGAAAATCCGGTCCCGGTGACGGCGGCCTCCCACCCCCTGCCACTGCTGCAGGCGCAGGTGTAGGCGCAGACCAGCTCTCGGCCAACTTCGACCCGCGCAGCAACTCCCAGATCCTCGACGAACTAATCGCCGCTTCCTACGCCCACCAGAACGGGCAAGACAACAACGCCAACAACAACTACAGCATCCCCAACGGCTACGTCCTCTCCTCTACCGCTCTCGACGAGAAGCAAGCCGACGGCGCCTACCCCGTGACCATCATCCAGCCCGCACCCACCCACCAGCCCGAAGTCCGCAAGTCCGTCGCCAGCTGGCTGCGCAAACACCACCCCCTGAAGCTGAACCCGCTTTCCATCAGAGGCAGCACCTTCTCAGCCTTCAGCAGCCGGCGCGCCTCATCAGCCTACGGCAGCTCCCAACAAGGAGGAGGAGGAGGAGGAGGACGGGACTCCATGGCTTCTTCTGATTATCCTTCTCCCACCTCTTACGACCCGGACGCGCCTCCGATGCCGGAAATCCCCGCTACGTACTTCAACGAAATCTCGAAGCCGCTCAGTCCCATGCCCAAGAAGTTGCCGACTGCCGCACAGAATATGAAGGCGATGAAGTTCCAGAGCGTGTGGTCGGATAGTAGTGCGGGGACGGATATGGATCAGGCGGATCGGTCGAGGATGACGGTTTCGTCGGAGGGGAATGAGTCGTTGTTTAATTTGTATGAGGGCGGTGATGGCCAGGTGAGGAGCCCGTCGCAGGTTGTGACTTCGTTGTCACCGCCGCCTCCGCCGCCTTTGGCGCTTAAGGATCAGGGCCAGGGCCAGGGGGCGAGTTCACCTCCTTTGAGGCCGTAGATGGGAGGAGGATAGAGGGATGTGGCGGAGTGCTAAAGATCGGTCAGGACAGGCCTGTTTGTGCGATAAGTGTGTCCAGTAGTGTTAGAATTTGGGTGGATTTTGGCATAGAGAGAACTTAGTGGTCTTGTAATACTGTTGTTAACCAACCAAGAATTCTCTGTACCTCCCGAAACCAGACTTCTTCAGGATCCTTGACCGCTCGACAGCCCCAGGAGTCTTGCCATTGCTTCCGCTACATCATGAGCGAAGCCTTTGTCATTGACATCCCTTTCGTCATCCTTGATCAGGATTTTGCTCCCCTTGAGCCCTTCGTGGATTGTCCCAAACAGCGCCTCGTCAGCATCTCTGTCCTCAAACGGCGCTCCCGATACCGACAACATGCTCAACCCGCCCTTCGGGATCCACACTTGTATCTTGCTCGCATCTCCCCCCTCCAACAACTTCCCACAAATCCGCCTCCCAATTTCTTTACACTCCTCCACCGACGTCCTCAGCAGCGTAACCGTAGGATTATGCTCATAAAGCTTTCTTTCACCATCCTTCCTAAACTTCTCCGGCACGGTCCCCGGCGGCCCAAAGTTGACCATATCCAGCGCCCCCAACGACACAACATAGGGAATCCCCTTCTCAACCGCCGCCCGCATCCTGTCCGGCCCGGCACTCATCACCCCTCCCACCAACTCATCCGCCAACTCGGTCGTGGTCAAGTCAATCACCGCGTCCAGCTCTCCGGCCCGCACCAGTCGTTCCATGGCTTTTCCTCCGTGGCCTGTGGCGTGGAACACCATTGTTTCGATGACGCCGGGGTATTTGGATTCGAGGTACTGACGGATGGCGTCGACGGAGGGGGTGGTGACGCCGAACATGGTGATTCCTACTCTTACTTTTTTCTTTTTTTCTTCGTTTCCCTCCTTCCCACTCCCCGCCCTCTCCTTTTCCCTCTCCCTCTCCCTCTCTTTCTCCCTCATCCTCCTCTCATAAGCACCAGCCATCCCCACCACCGCCCCCGCCGCATTCCCCAACACCCCCCTCAAAACCTCATTCAGCCCCGCCACGTCCACGACACTATACATCATCGTGATATCCGTCTCGCCCACGTAGGGGCCCGTATCCCCGCTCGCCACCGTCGATACCATCATCTTGGGGAAACCAATCGGTAAAGCATTGCGCATCACGGGTGCAGCGAGCGAAGTCGCGTTGCTGCCGCCAAGGGATATTATCCCGTGGATTTGTTGAGAAGAGAAAAGGGTTTGGATATGAAGTGTGCAGAGCCAGGACATGAGTTCTACCAACAAGTTGCGGGGGAGGGATTGGAGGGATCGGATGTCCTTGGGGTCTGATGGTTTGGCATAGCTGGAGAGGAGGTCGGAAGGGCCGAAGGTGATGGAGGGGTGGGAAACGGGTTGCCGGCCGACGTCGATGAGGAGGACGGTGGTGTCGGAGGCTGCGCCGTGGAGGAGGATTTGAGAGCGGAGGTAGAGGAGTTCGGAGAGTTTGGTGTCGCAGGTGCCGAGGAGGACGATGGTTGGCATTTTTTGCTGGTGGTGATGGTTGTTGTCTTGTTGAGGGCACTGAGGTGTTGGTGATGTGATGCTTGGGGTTCGGGTCGGGCCGCTGTAGTTGGGGGTGAAGAAGAGGGGTAAAATGCGGAGGTGATTGAGGTGGTTAAAAACACCAACCATGAACCCAAATCACATGAGACGGATGATGCTGTAATTTGTATCACGATCTTTTTACCCCTCCCTCCGCCCCCGACGATCCAAATTGTTTACTTCATAATCAATCCTTCTTGCCGTTGTGTTTCGTTACACTGCGAAAAGACGACGATAACGCGACGATAACGGTCGTGAAACCAGTGACGTAACCTCCGCAAGTTCCGCAAGTCGACGTACAATACTCCACTTCCCCTTTTCAAATCCGGCAATTTGTTTTGTTCAACTTCGTCGTCATCAGCCTCACTCACGACTTTGATCCCATCATTCTAGCAACTCAAGCTTGTCATACTTCGTTTCAAACAAAAATGGCACCCCAACTCACCCGCACCCAAATCCTAGAGAAGCTCCGCGGCCAAATCGCCGAAGGCAAGACCATCGTCGGCGCCGGCGCCGGCATCGGTCTCTCAGCCAAATTCGTCGAAGCCGGCGGAGGTGACCTCATCATCATCTACAACTCCGGCCGCTTCCGCATGGCCGGCCGGGGCTCGCTAGCCGGACTCATGCCTTATGGCAACGCCAATGACATTGTTGTTGACATGGTACTTGCCTCTCTCTCCTTGAGCTCACCCCATTTTCCCGTCTGGTTGCACATGAACATCTAGTGTACTAACGCAATTCCCACAGGCCAAAGAAGTCCTCCCCGTCGTCAAACACACCCCCGTCCTCGCCGGCGTCTGCGGCACCGACCCCTACGTCTCCATGCCGCGCTTCCTCTCCCAGCTGCGCGATCTCGGCTTCGCGGGGGTCCAAAACTTCCCGACCGTCGGGCTCATCGACGGCACCTTCCGCGCCGCTTTGGAAGAGACGGGCATGGGCTACGACCTCGAGGTCGAAATGATCGCGCTGGCGCGGTCCATGGACTTGCTTACCACGCCCTACGTCTTCAACGTGGACGAGGCGCAAAAAATGGCGAGCGCGGGCGCGGATATCCTGGTGGGGCATATGGGGTTGACGACCGGCGGGTCGATTGGCAAGCTCGAGGGGGAGAAGAGTAAAGGGGGGACGAAGAGTTTGGATGAGTGTGTGAAGCTGATTCAGGAGATTAGGGATGCGGCGAGGGAGATTAATGAGGAGGTGATTGTGTTGTGTCATGGTGGGCCGATTGCGAAGCCGGAGGATGCGGAGTATGTGTTGAGCAGGACGGAGGGGGTGCATGGGTTTTATGGCGCGAGTTCGATGGAGAGGTTGCCGGTTGAGGAGGCGATTACGAATATTACGAGGAGTTTTAAGGCTTTGAAGCCGACGGGAAAGTAGGTAGGTTGTAACTTTGGATGTATGAATCTAGCAGGATAATTGAAGACAGTGTCTAAACATGATGTGGGTGATTCATCAATTCGACCACTCGAGACTTTTTAGTGGCACCAAAATGCGCCCCCCGTTGATGTCCCATCACAGATCACACACTTACTTCACTGAGCCTCAGGACCCTTGCTAACCTCGTCCCTCTTCGGATCCTTGATCGCATCCAGGAACTTCTGTCTCGCCTCCTTATCATCACTAAACAGCGTATCAGCCACCTGGCGCTGCGGAGTCTCGCCCAGCCACTGGAACAGGGAAATATCAAGGAACTCGTCAGCCCGGAAGATCTCGAGCATGACCAACGGCTCATCACCAATGTTCTCAACAAAGTGTCCCATGTTCCTGGGCACAATACCGACGTCTCCGGGCATGTAGTTGAACGTGCGGGCGTTACCTTGGGACGCAAACACCGTCACGCGGGCACGTCCGCTGATGAAAAAGGACCACTCGTCCGCGTTGGGGTGCCAGTGCATCTCACGCAGCGCACCGGGCTCGATGATGAGGTGGGCGGCCGCCACGGTCTTGGAGACTGGGAAGTTCTTGGAGTCGGTGATTCGCACTTCACCGCCCGAGGTGATCTTGGGGTCCTGGGCAAGCATCTTGTGGGTGAACTGGTACTTGGACTTCTTGACGTTGTTGCCCTCGGGTCTTTCCTGGTCGATGGAACCTGGCTGCGAGCCCTGGAAGATGTACTTTTCTTTCTCGGGGAGGTGAGCGAAGATCTCGGGGGCCAGGTGGAAGTTTTTGGCGATGACGGACTTGGGGGTGTGAGCGAGCCAGTCTGTCACCAGGAAGGTAGACTCCTCGGAGAAGCTTCCGTCGTCGAAGATGAGCAGGAACTCGGTGCCGTTGTCGCCCAGGCCTTGCAGAGAGTGGGGAATGCCGCTTGGGAAGTACCAGAGGTCACCCTTTTCGAGGTCGTCGATGAAGTTGCCGCCCTCATAGTCCAAGGCGGTCACGCGGACGTTGCCCTCGAGGACATAACCCCATTCGGCCTCCTTATGCCAGTGCAACTCACGGATCACGCCCTTCTCGAGGCGCATGTTGACGCCAGCCAACTCAACGCTAGTGGGGAGCTCGCGGACAGTGGTCTGGCGAGTCCAACCTCCTTCTTCGATGCGGATGTGGGAGTCGGCAAAGCTCCAACGAAGACTGGGTAGGGTGCCATGGTCGGTGCTGGGTGGGCGGACCAAGTCAGGGTCCTGTCGAGAGCGGTCCTTGTTCCATGGTCCTAGGACGGTAGCTCCCTTGCCATTCCGGAAGGGAAGAGGGTCGAGACCCTCGCCAACTGAGTCGACGGCGGTGTCATACGGATCACGGTACGATGGAGTGTAGGGGTTCGTGATGTTGACACTCCGGGTGCGGTACTTGGAGGGCAAAGGCTTCCCATCGAGGAGGCGCTGGCGAGGGCTGTCTTGAAGAGGAACAGCGGAGACGAGGGCAATTCCCAAGGCGAGGAGCGATCCCGTGAAGCGCATCTTGGTGAGGGTAGTTCTAGACTGCTGGTGATCTGGGAGTCCGGAGAACTGTGATGATGAGACTGATCTGCTGATGGAGTTGAGACAAGATGTGCTGGCGATCGACGCCTTTTATCCTCCAGGTGGTGTTCATCCTGGCCGTGGTCAATATGATCTTGGTTCATCCCCGTTCCGCAACATCACTCAGCGTCATTGACTTTGCAGCGTATCATCATGATGTCGTGCTCTCAATGTACACTCGTATGTACACTCATAGACTTATCTCGGAGAAGACCCGGGGGGTTTCTGAGAGGTCAGGCCTGCGATATACGTCGGCAGTGTAACAGCAAACATCCGGATGGTTGCTTCGATGGCTGCTTCGATGCGTGGACGGACGGATGTAAGACTGGAATGGTGGTGAAAAGGCGAAGAAGGAAGGAGGAGGATGGAAGAAGGTCTGGTTCGGGAGAAAAAGAAGACGCGTACCACTGCGCCAATAGCGCCAAACATCATTGCCAAGCACCTGCCAAGAAGAGATTATGTTCCGTTATGTTCGCGAACAAAGTGACGTTCTGGACTGAGACCATCGGAGGGGTTTGTTACATTACCGCTTTTTCTCGGTCGATTTGGTTTTACTCGTTTTCAGGCTAGCCTTCTTATAGTAAAATCGGCCCCCATCTGCAAGCCAGAGTGGGTATATAAACGTGGCCATACAAGGGGTCCATACAAGGGGTGCACAAGGGTGCCCAGTTCCTTGGCAAAAGAGGGGGTTCTGGAGACCGCCAACTTTCTAATTCCTATTGATTTCGGTCAACTTTTTGATATTGAACCCACGATGGGAATCTTAATAGCGGTGAGCTTAATACTTGCTTCTTTAATAAACAACAGCATCGCGATCGATAATATAGTATTGTTTAATTAATCTAATTAATTTTAATTAATTATAGTAATAATGGCGGTCAGAGTGCACAAATTAGAATCGAGAAAGATAGTTATTTGAGGAAGGAAGAAGGAGATGGGGTGGCTGGGCGAGATTCTATAAGATTACTGGCACGGGGAACATGGCTGGCATAGGTTACCTACAGTCGGCTGGCGGGGCTGGCAGGGGGGTGGCAAGGGTAAACCAATTGGCTAGCACTCGCTTACATACCCAGATTAGGTATAGTGGCCCGCTACACCTGTTTTAGCAAAACCAAATCGACCGCGAAAATGCGGTATCACCACCTCGGTGACGCTCGGCCTGTCAGTGGCCGATAACGTTCGTGTAACGTTCGGGGCTGCTTCGGCGTTGACCAGGGTGTTATTCAGCGTTGTTACAGTGCGCCATCCCATCTCATCCATCCGATCCCGGGTCGTTCCGACGGGGACGACATTGGACGTCATGCTGTTCGTTGTCTTTGCCCTTTTTGGTCCCTTCGATGTTTCCAAAGATAAACCACGATCGATAATCGACATTCATCGACGGCCCGGATATCCATCATCGTGGACCTCACCGACCGACCGACCAGACAACAAAAAAGACGGAAAGAAACAAGCATTTTCGCTTCTTACGTACCGCCATCCCATAATTGCGCCAAAAACGATCGCGCTATTTGACGCCAATCCGTAATCGACAACATTCCTTTCAGTCAAAGGCAAACGCCAATCCTGACTCACCCATTGACTCACCACACTCACCCCCACGACGGGAAAAAGACGTAGCAAAAATGCGCAACAACACCATCTCCAACGACGAAACCCAACCACTGCTATACCCCATCATGTCAACAGACGACACCACAACCCCGGCTCTCACCAAGCCACCCTCGGGGCGATGGCGCCGCCACCTCACCACCGACATCGACCGCACCCACGCCGACCTGGTTCTCATAATCTGCTACCTAATCACGGGCCTGCTCGACTCCTCCTCCATCTCCATCTGGGGTTCCTTCGTCTCCATGCAAACCGGCAACACAGTCTACATCGGTCTCGGCCTGGCTGCTCCGCACGAATCAACACGCTGGATCAAATCGGGCACTTCCCTCCTTGCCTTTTGCCTCGGCTCGTTTTTGTTTAGCCGATTCCACCGCTTCTTCTCGCCGAAACGCCGCTGGGTTCTGTGCGTCTCGTTTGCGGTGCAGTTTGCCTTTACCATTGCGGCTGCCGCGATTGTTACCGTCACGGGAAAACCGAAAGATAGCGACGCTACCGAGTGGCATGTGCTGTTGCCGATTGCGCTGTTGGCGTTCCAGAGCTGTGGGCAGGCGGTGACGAGCAGGGCGCTCAAGTATAATGCGCTGACGAGCGTGGTGTTGACGAGTGTTCTCTGCGATCTGTTTATGGACGCGGATCTGTTTAACTTTAAGGTGCATAATCGTGAGCGGAACCAGAGGGTGGGCGCGCCGGTGTTTTTGTTCTTGGGGGCGCTTTTTGGAGGGTTTTTTGCGCATACGTCGTTTGGAGTTGCTGGCGCGCTGTGGATGGCGGCGGGATTGAAGTTGGTGGTTATTGTGCTTTGGTTGGTATGGCCTGCTAAGCCCAGGGCGGTGCTTCAGCATCCTAATGGACTTGAGAACTGAGTTGGTGTGAACGAGTGGCTTGTTATGGTTGACGACGACTGTTGTTTTATGCGCAAGTTGAGCCTGTTGACTATGTTTCTTGTCATTTTGAGCTGTATTTCTTGGACTAGAGGGCAAAAGATGTGTAGATGTGTGTGCTATGGAGAAAAGACTAGAGAAGAAAGGGAAAAGAAATGTAGAGGGCTAAAATATAGGAAGAGGGTGAGGGCTGGACCTACACAATAGGGAGGTGGGATAGACCTACCCGACAATAGTATTAGATTTTGACTTATCCTAGAGCTATAGACTTGGTGGTTCTTGTGCTATTTTTCATCCAAATTCCTAATAGAATCTCGGTCATCTTCTCCGCCCCCATCGTTATCGGGGTTGCGATTAATCACAGCTTCTCGACATTACGCAAAGCCCACAGCTCCTTGGGCTGACCAGCAGCATCGCAAGAAGAAAACTTCCACCAGCCCGAGTGCAGAGCACCGGCAATGTTGACCAACCCCCACTTGATGGGAGCAGGCATGGGTGGCCAGTTTGCCCACATGCCGTCCTCAACCGTGCGGTCAAGGTTGAGAAGGAAGAAAGGCACGCAGTCTGTCACGCCGGCCTTTGTCACCGTCGCCTTACCCCACGTCTTGAAGGTGGTGACGGCCGCTGTGTGCTCGGGTGTTCCCTCCTTGGGGGCGTTGGCGTGCTCGGAGAACTTGGCAATGGTGGAGATCTCGCTGTGGAAGTGGTCGGAGAAGGAGTCTTGGAAAGTATCCATAATGCGAAGCAGCTGGTCGCCCGAGAAGTCGTTGGGGCTCTTGAGGCCGCCAAGGTACTTTTCGAATTCGGCAAGACCGGGCAGGAATGCCTCTGCAATAGGGAGTCAGTATGCTGTTTTATATCAGTACTCTGGGATCCTTGGCTTCTTACCATGCTCCTTATGGGTCTCCTCAAAGACAGTCTTGTCCTGCAAGAGGTCCTCGATCTTGGGGAACAGCGACTGCTCTTCGTCGTCATGGTGCGACTTGACGAATCGGTACCAGGTCAAGCAGTAGCCGATAAAGTCGGCCTTGTCCTGGTCGGCAACATGGGCAGCCTGCTGGTAGATGGAGTTGTAGCCGCGGAAGATGGAGTTGTGCAGCAGGGCCATGTGGGTGGCACCCGAGGTGAAGATGTCCGTCTTCTTGGTTGCGTACTGCGGCGTGGTGATGAGCTTGATGGGCTGGTCAGCCCAGGCCTTGGTGGGTGTAACGGATGTCATGGTGAATGTTGGGGCGCGAGTGAGCAAGAGGGCGACTATCAAGAAGGGAATCGAGAGAAGCACTGTTGTCGTTGTGGATGATGATGTTGATTTGGAGCCAGCCATTGGAGAGAGAAAAGAGAAGCAAGTTCTCTCGTGATATGGACAGCTAGAGTAGTACAGCTGAGAGATTGGAAAGGGAGGGAAGCTGGTCTTTTCCGGGAGTCCAGAGTCGAGGAGGGACCAGAGTAATCCGACGAATGATGTGTCGTACGACAGAATGGTCCTTTCCTGAAAGATCCCCTGCGCATCGCGGGGTTGACGGGAATCGCCATGGAGCTGGAGATTGAGGTGCCACTGTGCTCGTGGGCGGCGGGACGGGACTCCCCGCTTCTCGGCCCCACCGTTAGCGCACTAAGATAAGATAAGGGTGCCTGAGACACAGTATGGGGACACCTGGAACGATCCTTCCGCGGACTGACATCCACTGAACCGTGCCCTGAGAACCTCGACGGTTCCTTCCAGACGGACGCAGTGGAAGTGGAATTCGGCTCCCTCCACTTGCTGAATTTATCCACGTCTTCTTTCTCTTCTTTCTATTCTTTCTTCCTTTTTCAAATTTCCACCATCTCTCCCGCAACACTCATCCATGTCGCGTACATTCAAGGCTCGCAACATGCATACCTACATGGCAGTATCTCGCAGCAAAGACGTCGTAATCGATTACGAATACCAGCACCGGCTGACCTCCTCGAAGCTCAGTCGGCACCTCATGGAGAGGAAAATGTCCATCTAATCTCACCCATTCTACACAACCAGCCAGGCGAATAACGTTGAACGAATAACGTTAACCATGGTCGCATTCCAAGGGAACGTTACCTGGAGATGCTGACCGTTGACTCACCGGGAACTCCTCGCCGGGCTCGCATAAGCCATCTCCATTGCTACATTATGTCCCGGTTCCGTGTTTACACGCCTCGGCGCCCATCCTAGGCTCGTCAAAGTCAGCTATAAATTGGACCTCACCACTACGCAAGCATCCATACCCTTCTCGGCTACTCTGAACCAGGCACTACACCCCTTCCAAGGACAACGTTAGCTATCCTCAACGCCACCATGACAGTTGCTCTCAACCCCCGCATCCGCGTTCGCGAGGCCGTGCCCGCCGACGCCGAGGCCATCACGAATACCTTGTTTGATGGCTTTTCTGTCGACGCAATGAACCAGCTTATGTACCCCAACGGTGTATCGGATGAGTCGAGAAGCAAGTTCGCTGCCCTACTCTTCTCGCCCATTCCTCCCAGCGAGGGAGAGAAGCTCATGATGGTGGCAGAGTTGCTGCCAGAGGGTTCTGATGGTCCTGGCGAGATTGTTGCCTTTTCCGGCTGGCGCCTGTTCCGGAATCCGCGTGCCGAGGAAGAGTGGAATGTCAAGGAGGAACCAAAGACACAGGAGCAGCTGGGAGAAGGCTGCGATGTGCGGGTCTTCAACGAGTTTATCGGCGGATTGCACAGGAAGCGGCGAGAGCACATGAAGGGTGACCCTGGGCTTGGTAAGTTTGGCACAGATAACGATTTCCCTTTTCGGTGGCCGGTTTTCTAACTTCAAGACCTGTCAGTTCTTGGGACTCTTGTCTGTCAGACGAATCGCCAAAGGCTGGGGGCCGGAAAGGCCCTCCTACACTGGGGTACCACCCTGGCTGACGAACTGGGACTGCCACTGTTTCTCGAGTCATCACCCTTTGGTTACAATCTGTACAAACAATTCGGTTTCGAGCCCATCGATGTCCTCGATATCCCTATATTCGATTTGTTCGGCGCCGTCAAGCGCGAAGGTCAGAACTGGGGAGAACTCGCGGCGCTCGAGTTGGCTGGACCTCCCGCCAAGGGATGCTTCCGCAGCACCATCATGAGACGACCTGCCAAGAGCGCCTGATAGGGACGCTTTTAACGCTGTCGGCAGTGGACTTCGCTACCGCATTTTGCTGCCTCACCACACCCATTCCGTACTCGTATACTACCGAATTCATCAAGCTGAAATTGATTGACGTCCCTGCAGCCCTGTCTATCGTCTTTCGCTACCAGGTTGTGTCGCATTGTGTGACCTGTGGGGATGTGGGGATTTGGCATACAAGCTTGGACAACCGCTGAGACCCCTGATTTGTCGCCTTGTCCAGTGGAGATTAGCGTGTGCACGCCAGTATGACTGGCATACCCAATGTGGTGATGGGGGCATCAGCTCTAGGCAGCCACTATTTTCTTATGGACCCGCCAAACCATGTGGGTGACGGCCTGGACACTTTTTGCGTGTAAAATTGGGGCGGGAACGTTTTTCTCGCGCCCATCTTTCCCTATCTGGCACCCTATCCGATGCATAGGGATGAGAATTTGGGTCTCAAGCCGCACGGAAAGGTACAGGAGTAAGCACTAGGATGGCGCCAGGCTGCTCTCAACAAGAACGCCGACGGGACTTATACATATCATGGGTTTCATCAGTCCTCTTGGTGCTGGACTCTCTGTCCCTTCTTTGCCATTGACTTCAAACTCTCTTCCTTGGGCGTCTTGAATCCATCCTTGTTCATCGACCGAATACCAGTCAAGATGGCCGATTCTTCGCATGCCCACTCCCAGCAGCAGTCACCAGCCAATGCCGGCAGTGACTCTCAGGACACCGACAATCAGGGGCACGTCTACCCACCACCTCAACCGCTACCACAGCCGGGTACGGTTGGCAATGCCACACAACTCACGCAAGCCTTTTATTATCAACCACAACAACATGACCCAGGATTCGACCCTGCCACTGTTATCTCGCAACAGCAGTATTACTATGCACAACAGGCGAGCCCAGCGGGCAACCCGTCGGTGGACAATCAGCAAGCCTACTATGCACCGCAACTACTACAGCAGCCTGGTTGGACGGCCGATCCCACTGCAATCAACGCCCAGCTCTACTGGCAACAACAATTATCGACTCCTAATCTCGCCGCCTATTCCCAGTACACTCCCGCCTACGACCAATACCCGGCGCCCGACTCAATTCAAGAGGTGCAAAGCCCAGATCTGCACCCCAAGCAACAGCCCCTTCTTATGTCAGAGGATGTCACTCCCCGGCAAATGCCTTCGCCGCAGGCGGATCCCCAGCCAGGCGTGAAGAAGGACGTGAAGAAGTGGAAACGATTCTGGCCTTGGTCCAAGGATCATATGCAAAAGTTCGAAGACAACCTTAAAGACAAGTTCAGCGGCAAATCAGGGTACAGGGGTTTCCGCCGTATCTATCTACCCACTCAACGGGTGAATAGCCAGGGCAATGACAGCAATGACGGGCTTAGCGGCGATAGCAAGGTCGTGTATCGTACTGGAACCGCCGAGGCTGAGGATTATGATGACCTTGGAAAGGTACACAAGGTCGATGGCAAGCTCACCTACGTCAACCAGTTTCACCAACGTACCCGCAAGTTCCTGGATGTGGCCGTTTACCTCAGTCCAACCCGCTTCACTCCTCGAAGACTGATAGTTCAGGCAACTGATCATGTCATCAAGACCCGCTTGGACAGGGGCGACTGGATCAGGACCAAGGTCAGGGGCAGCGTGCCCCTTGTCCTGGCAATGTCTGAATGGGCACTGTTTCCCTTCAAAACCCAAGGGTTCTGGGCCAAGACAAAGGGCACCTTCCGTCTATTTGTTGTCGCCATTCCTGTGCAAGTGTTTCTTGCCCTTCCTTTCCTCGGTAACTACGATGACGACGACGAGGTGACCGACACCTATACCGACTACCCCGGGTACTACTGGAATTGGCCCAAGTACGCTGTCAACGAGTTGGACATGTCTCCTGCTGCTCACGAAAAACGTAGTAAGGGCTACAAGTCATCACTTAATGTTACAAAGCGTGCTGCACGTCCCCGGTTGCTGTATGCCAAAGTAAACGGCGAGTGGACAACTATCAGGGGCGATACCTTCGAAAACTCTACGCGGCGATACATATTCATCAGCTACATGTGGGGTATGTTCCCAAACGCAGATGGTGCAGAGAAAGCTCATAATCTGGCGCGGAGGATTGTTGAGCACGAGGGCTTTGACGCCTACTGGATGGACCGTGAACTTGTCAATAAGGATTCGGCAGCCGATACAGATTACGATGTCTACACACTTTGTGACACAGTCCGAGGATCGTCTAAGGTGTGCCTCATGATGGACAAGGACGGAACGACACAACGTCTTGAATGGGGCAGCCGCATGTGGACGCTGATGGAGGGTCTGCTCGCCCCCGGAGATTACATAACTTACTGCTTCCTGGACGCTGAGGGTCAACTTGTCACCAAAGACATTGGAAAGGTTGAAATGACAGCCTCTTTCTGGCGTGTACCCGACAGTGAATATACGGACAACATGGAGGCTGTGCGCATCCTGGCAGAGCACTATGCCAACGTGCTGACACTTTCTCGCCTGGAGCTGCTTCCGGCGACGATTACAGCGCTGAGTACCAAGAACCGCAATGAGTTCACCGGCTCAGATCTTGCCTACGCCGTCATGGGCTTTCTTCACTACCGGATTGAGCGCCAAGACGAGTGGACAACTGTGTTCCAGAACCTTGCTCGCCTCTCGCTTGGTAATGATAGTGATGAGCTGGTGGAGAGGATGCTTTGCTTACTTCCAAAGCCGTCAAACAAGGACGTCTTCGAGACTCTGTCTGAACGTGATGAGTATGGAACCTTCCTCCACCACATCACACCGCAATGCCAAGTGGTTGGTGTGGCGCACGAGGACGAGACTGTTATCCTGGACTCTTGCCGTGCGATCCACATCCGATGGAAGGACTTTCCCCGACCAACTGTTCAACGCGACGTGGGATTTGGAAAGGTGCTCGCGGTATTCTTCCTGGCGTTCGGCATTTGGTGGTTAACGTTTGGTATCCAAATGTCACTGGCCTACATCCCATTCTTCGCCGGCTTTGTTAGCCTAACCGACGAAGAAACTGGCAGGTCATATGTCGGTTGGGTTATTGCTGGCTTCCTCTTCGTGGGCCTGTTGCTCTCTGCCCCTTCACCATTCTCGGTCAGACGGCTCTTTGGCGGTACCGTGCTGAAGAGCACCCCAAACTTGGTGGGATTCGAAGGAGTCATGCCTATCGCGCAACTGGAAAAGATCGTCTTCGGAAATGCGGAGGGCCGACTTACGTATGCGCCGTCCGCTACTCCGTTCAGCAGAGAAGATCGGGAGAACTACGAGAGGCGAGGCAAGGAGCCTTCGTGGATCGACAACCCAGACTCTGCCCTTGATGATCTCAAAGCCAAGAAGCTGTTGCCGTCAGACAGACACCAGCTCTTCACTCTTGTTGATATGGGCGAGCTTACGGTCACTATCTTTGCTGCAGAGAGGCCACCGACTGTAGCTCTTCTGTGCGGCAAGGAAGGCGGCATGCTTCGTGCTGTCCTTTGCAGCTGGCGATTTGAGACGGATTGCTTGTACAGGGAGACAGTGGTGAGGATGCCCACGCGGGTCTGGGAGGTAGCCGAGCCCAAGGGCTGGTTGAAGCTGTGTCTACGATCTCAAAACGATTACAGACGCAGGGAGCCCCTCAAGAAACAGGAAAAGATAGATAGGGACAAGAAGCAAGAGGAGGCAAGGTTGAAAAAGGAGGCTGAGGAAGCAGCAAGGAAGGCGGCGGAGGAAGCAGCAAAGAAGATGGCGTGAGAGAATGATCCTTTGTGAACAGCGCCGCATGACAGCGTGACCACAAGAAGATTTGCCAGTTTGGGTGCTTTCCAAAATACAGTTGATGATAAGGAACAGCAGCAGGGCTGGTTCATATATCTGATCAGTCATCCTCGTAACATTTCAACACGCTTCAACCTGTGAACCATCCCCATTCATCATGATCATGACCCCGTTCTTGAGCAAGTCGTTGTCGCACCACTGTGCAAAGGCCGTCCTCCTCATCGTTAGCTTCAGCGGATCTTATCCCGACAATTGTCAGATTCAAGGGTGGTTTTAGCCATACCATATGGAGGTTAGCGCTCCAGCCACCTAATATTGCCTAATTTCTGGGTATATCTGGGTTACCCCAGCACCCCCCACACCTTCTAGGCGAATCAATTACACACACTCTTCAATCAATCAATTCTACACCATAACATCTAATAATTAATAGTTTAATTTGCGTATTTATGTTTAATACTACAATTATCGATTATAAGTAATATGCCTACGAAACTAATAACGTTAATTATATCTTTATTAAAGAAATCTACCGATAAAGCTATTACAGTTATCTTCAATACCCCTACCAACTAGCCTAGCTAATATAAAGTGTCAGGAGATATTCCAGGTGGTGCCTAGATATCTCCACCCTATCATAATACATACTAAATTAGGCATAGGCATACTCATCTGAGCATATCACAGCATATAAGAATACTCACCCCGTCGGTCTCTATTAAGATTAACGGATCAATCAATTATTACTTTACAACCTATTGTCTATCTTGCTGACGCTCTATAAAATCGTATATAAAATTCCAAATTAAGGCTCTCGATAATTATTATCTTCGCTTCCTTTAATAAAACTATCGCTAATCGTTACACACTATTACTCTATCTAGTAACCAATTACTCACTCTCTTATTCTCTATTAGCATTACTTATAAAATACATCTTCGTATAATAAATAATGCCTATAACTTAATTTTAAACTGACCTCATTATTCTTTATTCTTTTTCTCTCTTCCTTTTATAATAATAATGATCTTATTCACGCTTGACTGTCTAATTTTAACTAGTCGCCTATTTAGGCATGCGGTCCTTCGTCGTTCAAAGCCGGGCGGAAAAACCGTATATCCGAGACCACTACTACGAATACCGGATAAAAACCTCCCGCGTCTTTATATTTAAGGTTTTCTTTCGTTTTATCTTAAGCTTTCCCTTCGTTGTCCTCCTCTAGCTAACCCTTCTACCCCTACCCTTTCTTTACCGCCCCGAGACTATCTGTCTTTTATAGGGTAGTATTTTAGGGGGAGGGAAGAGGGGACTTACGGATTCGATCGGCGTTCTTAAAGTCTTTTTTCGGCCCGAGGGTCCTAATTTCGGAAGCGAAGATAAATATTACCCTCCTTATTATTAAGGAATCGTATGCTAATTAGGCGGAGAAGTTGTCGTACTATCGGACGGGGTAATTTCTTTTATTAAAGAGTAGAGAATCGACTCAAATACACTTTTGGTAGGGTTTCCCAGGGTTTTAGACTAGGGAGAGCCCTGCATGTTTAACTACGTGTTTAGGATGGGGGAAGAATTCCATCCGAAAAATCGGATGGAAGAGAGGGGAGCGGGATTCGAACCTACGACCTCACGAAAACCGTAAGGCAAATCTAAGCTCAGATCTTCCTAATTGAGCTATCCCCCCCTCTTCCTTTTATAAAGGGGGGAGATTTATTCTTCGTTTCAATAGTTTTAATACAATTATTAAATTTACTATCTAAAACCAAATATATTGCCTATTCTAACTCTTTAAACTCCCCTTTCTTTACAACTCTTTTATTATCCCTACCGGTCTCGAAGCACACTTTTACTATAACGAACAATAACAATTCTATTTTAATTATAGCTTTTAAACTATAGGATAATTAATAGTCAAATAAAGCGCGGTAAATTATTAATTATATTATATTTTAAAAACAATTTTACTATAAAAAACGTCTTTACGCCGTCGCTTAAAATCTTATTATTAAAGCAACCAAACTTCACTTTAACGAAATAAATTAAATTTTTACTAAGAAAATTAGGTTACAAAGAATAAAAACTAAAACTTTAATATAAATTGGGTCATTAATATAAATATAACCGATAAAGAAATCTAGTTTATCCTACGAAAATATTGCTGCTTAGTTGAAAATTATTCCGTCCTAAATCGCGAAACTTAATTATTTCCTAAGGATAAAGATAATTAAACTTATTAATTTAAAAAAAAGTATTATCGCAATTATATAAATTAATTTAAAACTAATAATCGTAAAATTACTAACGATATAATTAAATAAGCTGCCAAAGTACCAATTCCCCCTAATACCAACATATTTAAAATAGGCTCCTAATTTTAATCTCCCAACAATTTCTTTAATACTATTAAAATAGCTGACGTTCCTTCTACTAATTTTTCGAACATTATTAAAATAATTAATATTCTTCTTATCGATCTAATTTAAGTTTTAATACTGCCTTCCTTACTACTAACTCTAATTAACTAAAATATTCGTCCTATATCTCCAATAAAATCTAATATTTCATACACTAATTCAATTATACAAATCGCTACTAATTTTACTAAACAACTCGCTACTAAGCAAGCTACTATATACTTTACTAATATAATTCAAACGGAGGCATTAATTTAATTCGTAGTAAAATAATAGTAAGAACGCTTATTCGAATAATCTATTCCGATTATAACTAATATTTTTCCAATTTATTTTATTAAACCTCCCTAATATATCGTTCGTATTACTTAGAATAATCTAATTTTAAATACTATCCGTACTATTAATTAGAATTAACGTATAATACTACTGTTAACGTGTGGCTAGTACTGTGCCTTGTAACTGCCTTGTACTACCTTGTAGTATAGAAGGCTAGTTGAACTATTCCTTCTACGGAATCAGTTGACTCAGTCCCCACAGAATGTACTAGAATACAAGAGGTTTTGCCACTGTATTCTAGAGTCTTATAACTTAGCTAGCATTTCTTCCAGACTGATTTGTCATCACAGGATTCAACAGAAGCTTCTAGATGCTTAGTGTCCATGTATATAGAGACCTCTCCTCTCCTTCAGTTCGTCACTCCTTAAGCAAGCAAGCACAAGTCAAGCAATACAATATAGTCTTTTCTCACAGTGCAGAGTCCACTGTAATCTTCTGTCTTGAGAGCAGAGTCCTCTCTAAGACCTCTTTTACAACATCCTTTTATTGTACTTGCAACTACGCTGCTTCCTTCAGCATTGCTGTCGTACTTCCTACCGCTTCCGCTCCGCTCTGCTACAAGTGCATAGTTCACTGTAGCAACCTTGTACTGGTGCTATCATTATAGGCCAGTCAGGGCACCGCAGGAAACAGGTTATGAGCCCGGGAAACAAGAATACCCGGATTCAGCCTATCGATTCGCGCTTCCAAGTCACGATCGATTCTTGACCCCTTGGCTCTGTACTACAGGCCAACCTCCTATCTCTCTTCTCGGCAAACAGCACTGTACTACAGGCTGTAGACTGCTCATCAACTGCAAATAGTACTGTACTACAGACTATTTTCACTGGTCCCTCAAGCACCCTTCATTATTGCAGTGCTATAATGGATCAACCGACTGAACTAATGGATCATACTGCAGCTTTTCCTGCAGAATATCCAAGCCTGAGCTTACAAGGCTTACAAGCTCAAATTCACAACCTTGAAGGCCAGCTTCAGCACGTTATTTCGCTGCTACAACAGAACTTGGCTGCTCAACACTCTTCTCAGACTCAACAGACTCCTCAAGCTGAACAGCCTCCTCAAGCTGAACAGCCTCCTCAAGCTGAACAGCCTCCTCAAGCTGAACAGCCTCCTCAAGCTGAACAGCCTCCTCAGGCTGAACAGCTTCCTCAGGCTCAACCAACTCTTCAAGCTCAGTCAACTCTTGAGTCTCCTACACCTACCTCGGAGCCTATTACAGCTCCAACGCTTTCAGCACACCTCGGAACTGATTTCAGCGCTCTTACTACCAAAGAGCTTGCTAAACAGTCACTCCAACTTGCTGAAAAAGAGCGTCTTTCAGGACCTGAAAACTACAATCAGTGGTATCAGGCTATTTCTATCCAGTTCAGGGCACTACAAATTCCTGAATTCCTGGAAGACCCTGACCGAGTTAACGCCTTACTATCTGATCCTCAGAAGGCTGCCTTGTTATTGACCCTTCGGAATACCTTAAAACAGGGCCCCTTATCTACTATTGCCTTCGAAACGGACCCTGCAGAGGCTTACAAGCGTTTGCGTATGCAGTACGCTCCCAGCCAGTCAACCCTCCAAGACTCCCTATATAAGGAGTTTCACTTCCTTAAGTTTGATGGATCTACTACTATAGTAGAATTCAACGCCAAATTCAACACCCTCGCGAGCCGACTTGCTGGTCTCAGCGTTAGGATAGCGGAAATTGACCAGATCAACCACTATTTTAACGTGCTAGAAAGCCACTTCTCTCAGTGGGTAGAGCGTTGTAGAGGCTTGCTGCGGCAAGAACAATGGCTCTACAACACAGAAGGCAAGATTACTAAACTAAGCCTTCTGTACTTCCAGGAAGACCTACTAGCTGAGACTCGGAATTCGACTACCACGACTTCTCAACAACTGTTAGCTTTGCAAGCTAGCTATAAGAGAAACCACAGGTCGAAAGATAACAACAAGGCTAATCATCAGAACCCACGGTCTACTAAGAGGAAGGATCAAGATATTAAGCCCTTCAGCCAGCCGTCTGCTAAGCACACTAACCCTCAAGGCAAGCAGCAAGGCAAAGGCACTAAGAAGAAGGCCCAAGGAGAGTCCTTCAACATTGAAGGCACTGAGCAAACAGCTTCTAATGAAGCTTTCACTATAGGCTATAACCTTGAGTCTGGCACTATATTCGGAGCAGACAGTGACTCTGAATTTGTAGCCACCGAGGAAACTCCTGAATTCAGCCACCCAACTATCAAAAACAACAGCCAATGGCTCTTTGACACTGGGTCTACAGTGCACATCTGCAACAACAAAACCCTATTCTCGGACCTACAGTTCTCTACCACTCTAGGCACCGTAGGGACCGGAGGTGGTCCTGTAAAGCCACTGGGCGTTGGCACTGTGAAAATCGAATTCCTCGCCGGCTACAAAGATAACACAGCGGTTTACAGCTCTATATCACTCACAGATACTCTCTATATTCCTAACTTCCCGCTGAATATAGTGAGTGGCCATAGGTTGTATGCCTCTGGAGGCACCTTAATCAAGGAAAAGTTATACACAGCCTCCCGGAAGCTATTGGCATTGCTAAACTTCCAAAAACACGGCTTCTTCTTCACCACGAAGAATACTGTATCTACCAAAATTGATCCTAAACAACCATTGGCCTACGGGTCTACTTGGCACTGTTACACTACCAGAGACAATGCCGATCTCAGTGATTCTGAAACTGAAGAATCTACTGAACCTACTACAGCTCCTGAAATTTCAAAGGGGGTTATAGAGCCTCCGGCTCTGGATCCAACTCCCACAGCTCCCACAACAGCTCTCAAGAAACCCTCTGAGGCGTTGATTCGGGCCGCCCAGTTATGGCACGTCCGGCTCGGGCATATAAGCCTTGATCTTTTGAAAAAGACTGCTCAAGTTACTAAAGGCATGCCTAGCTTTCAAAAGGTACGCCCTGAAGACTTGGTTTGCAAAAGCTGTGATTCGGCCAAAATACTACGCAGACCCTCCAAAAAGCCAGTAGCCGATCCACCGTTTGCCCTCGGACGACTAGAGGGGGATATCTTTATTATTCGTCCTACGCCACTGAATAACAAGCCGTATGGTCTTGTTTTAGTGGATCGGAAAACCCGCTTCAGACTCATTCGGCTTCTAAGAACGAAAGATGAAGCTGCTATAGAGGTTAGATCTATTATCGAAACTCTCTATAACACTTATAAGCGGTACCCAGCGCAATTTCACTACGACGGAGGTAAAGAAATCAGAAGCCTACTTCCGTACTTCACTGAAAAAGGTATCACCTTCAGTAAATCTAGCCCTTACGCTCACCACCAAAACGGCCTACCAGAACGCTCCATTCGGGTGATTTTGGACCGTCTTCGAGCTACTCTCATTGCCTCAGGTCTACCCCCGACCCTCTGGTGTTACGTTATTATCTCTGTGGTAGAAATTATCAACCGCACTGCCAACTCAACTAAGGAGCTTACTCCTTACCAGCTCTTCCTCGATGAATTGGTGCCCTCACAGGCTCCTCACGTCCCTGATCTCCAGAACTATAAAGTTATTGGCACCGAAGTCATGGTGTTTATACCTTCTGAGAAACGTTCTGCAGGGCAAAAGCTACAGCCCAGAGGTACCAAAGGAAGGCTTTTGGCCGTTCTGGGGCATCAAACCTACTTGGTTTGGCTAGGCCAACGGCAAGTAGTTCAGACGCCTTTTGTCAAATTCTATGAAGACTACAAGCTTCATCTCCAGGGCCCCAGAAGCCCTACAAACTCCCTACAGCTTCCTGAAGTTCAGGAGGAGGAAGAACAAGAACATTCTGCAGAACAACCTCTCATAACTGCAGAGCCTCCCAGGCTCACAACACCTCTTGTAGAGCCTCCCAAGTCTACAAATATCGAAGTCCATCTGCCACAAACTTCTAAGCAGCAGAAGGAAGAATTCCAAGTAGTGGATGACGACGATAACGCCATGGACACTACTGAATTAGTAACGTACTTAGTTACTAAGGCAGCAAAAAAGCTGTTGAGCTACCTCTATAGCACTATCGACAATGCTATACAGTACGGCGCTATAGGAGATATAACACCTATAGGCTACACTGACAGTGATTTTGCTGGCTGTAAAACTACTGCTCGATCTACTTACGGCTACGTGTTCTTGATTAGTGGAGGCCCAGTAAGCTGGAAATCCAAGAGAGCCTCTACAGTAGCCTACAGCACTCTTGAAGCCGAATACACGGCACTCATCGAAGGCAACCGTGAGGCATTGTGGCTCAGAGGTTTATTCAGCGAAATTCAGCGTCCTCTTCAAAACCCTACTCCTCTGAAGTCAGACAACCAAGGGGCTATAGACACGGCTCATAACTCCAAGCACCACAGCCGTACTAAACATACGCTCCTCAAATTCCAAGGCGTGAGAGAGAGCGTTACAGAGGGAAACATCACCGTATCCTTTGTTCCAACAGAGGATATGGCTGCTGACGGCCTCACAAAAGCTCTGCCAGCTCCCAAGTTCGAGCGGTTCTTACAACTGCTGAACTACTCTAAGCTCTACAACATAGGGGTATAGAGGGGGCTCTTGTGGCACTAAGTACAGCCACAGAGGGGGTGTTAACGTGTGGCTAGTACTGTGCCTTGTAACTGCCTTGTACTACCTTGTAGTATAGAAGGCTAGTTGAACTATTCCTTCTACGGAATCAGTTGACTCAGTCCCCACAGAATGTACTAGAATACAAGAGGTTTTGCCACTGTATTCTAGAGTCTTATAACTTAGCTAGCATTTCTTCCAGACTGATTTGTCATCACAGGATTCAACAGAAGCTTCTAGATGCTTAGTGTCCATGTATATAGAGACCTCTCCTCTCCTTCAGTTCGTCACTCCTTAAGCAAGCAAGCACAAGTCAAGCAATACAATATAGTCTTTTCTCACAGTGCAGAGTCCACTGTAATCTTCTGTCTTGAGAGCAGAGTCCTCTCTAAGACCTCTTTTACAACATCCTTTTATTGTACTTGCAACTACGCTGCTTCCTTCAGCATTGCTGTCGTACTTCCTACCGCTTCCGCTCCGCTCTGCTACAAGTGCATAGTTCACTGTAGCAACCTTGTACTGGTGCTATCATTATAGGCCAGTCAGGGCATCGCAGGAAACAACTACTATATTATAGTACTATAATTAACGCCCAAAACTTATATATTACTAACGCTACTAATTAATCAAAATATCTTCGTATTAATTATAATAACTGACGGCTCTTAACGGAAGATTTATAAAATTTGCTACTTCCTAACTGACTATCTATTAAAAAAGACGGAAGCCTTTATCCGAATATAAATTATTTAATAATTTATATACTAATAACCGGAATATATATTATTTTAATTATATATAATATTGTATTACCCAGCTATTCCGCTTATTAATAAATTAAATAAACTCCGCCGCCCGGTTACTATTCCCGCTAGTAAATTGAAAATATCGTTCGTTAAACTCCTCTACTTTAAGTCCAAACTTCCTAATATTAAATCCCTAAAACTTCTCCTTAAATATAAAGTCCTTTTCCAATTCAACCCTTCGTCTGTTAACTATATTAAATTCCTATTCAATCCGTTAACCCGTAATAACCAATAATATATTTCGCCAAATCCCCTTCTATTAACTCTTCCTACTACTTAACTAATCCTGATATCAACGGTACAATATCGGACTCCGGAATACTTAATAAAATTATCTTTAGTTTATTAAAAAAAAATTAACTAATTAGAAAACTAGATTAACGAATATTCCTACGTACCCAACAAGAATTTTAATAATAAAACTATTTAACAAAAATTCAACGTTAGAATATTCTATCCTGATGCAAATAAAAATAAAAAGAAGAAAAGTATTTATATTAATAATAAAATTAATATCTATATCGATTATAGACTTTTCTTCAACGCTATTTATAAAGTTTTACTCATTTATATTAAATATTATTAAATTATTACTAATAATATTCAAATATTATTATATAAAATTACCCTTTCTTAATAAACTAATATACTTTCTAACTTTGAACGTAACAAATTTTATAACAATTTTAATAGGATTACCGACGCCTTTAATTAAATCTTCAGAATTAAGCCTAACGAAGCCTAAAAATAATTAAATACGTACAAATTCACCGTAGAAATAAATAAGAAAAGCAATTATACTTTATATAATTATTCTATAAAAATATTTATATATACTCGTCTATAAGGTAATAATAATAATTTCAAACTTTATACTCGCTTATAAAATAGCTTATACCCAAAATTAAAATCCTATTATATTAAATCGCAATAGGGCGTATAATTTAGCAACTATATCAACGCTATTACCGAAAAGGCCGAAACGGTACGTAATAAATTAATCGATCTTTCAAAAACTTCGCGCTCTACTTTCTAAATATTTATAAATACCAATTATAATAAGGGCTCCCTTAATACTACTTTTAATAAAATACTAGTAAATTTTAGGGAAGTTTTCGCTTATTAAAACGATTATAACAATTCGAAGAATAAAAACAATAAGCGTTTTAATAATTAGGGTTTTAATAATCGGTTTAATAATAATAATAACGGTAATAAATTTAGTTAAAATAATTATAATAATAACCGCTTAGATAATAATAATATTTAATTCTATTATCGAAGTAAACGGTTTAATAAATAATAATTCTATAAGGACGGCCACTATATTTATACTAATTAAATTAACGTTTATATTAATAAATCTAATGCTAATAATAGAGTGTCCAAATTCGAAAGCGAAAGCTATAATTTTATTTATAATTTCGAAGAGGAAGTAAATAATCTTTATATAAATATATCGGCCTTTAAATATAATAATAAATCTTTTACTTATTTTATTAATCCTATTAATCTCGTTATCCCTATATCTTCTAATAATATTACTCTAATTACCCGGCCGACGTTTAAACCTACGTACTCAGCTGCTATTCTTAACGGAAACGCTATTAAAAATACTTCCGCCGAAAGCTATATAATAACCCTATTACTAAATCTACTATCCAATCCCAGTTTTACGGCGATTCTTAAACGTTTAAAAATGGCCCAAATATTTTATAAGTCGTTTAATCTCTCATTTAAATTTTAAGCTATAACTTCAAAAAGTTTCTAAGAAACGCTCGAATAGGTTGAAAAATAAGAAACGCGGATATCGAAACAAAATTACCCGTATTAATAAACAATCGGAAATTAACCTTACTAAATATTATATACAAAAGCTAATATTATTTATTTATTTTTATTAAAGGTTAAACTATCGAAACTATTCCTAATATTATATCATAAAACGGAAAACTAAATTTAAAGAAAAATGCTTTATATCTACAAATTAATATTGAACCTAACCTAAATATATTACTAATTATAATATACTTTAATTCGGGTTATTTATTAACCGTAGCAAATTGTATATTTCTTAATAACTTTTTACTTAATATTTAGTATTCTTCAATTCCACCGAACGTTATAAAAGGAATTAATTCAAAAATAATAATTAATATTCTCGCTAAATTTAATTTCCATATAGAAAGAAAAGTTAATAATATCATAATTAATAATCACTTTCAAATATCAGCCCTAATTATTAATAAATTAAGCCCAAGTAGCAACTTCCTTCGCTACTACGGAATAAAAATTAATTTTAATACTACTTTTTTACTCCTTTCGATCTATTTTTAACATAGAAGTACGCGGCAAAATTTCTTTTAAGAAAAAAAAGTTAAGAGAAAATATATTTATTACCGAAATTTTCACTAAAAGTAATATAATTCTTCTTTTAAATTAATTAAGTATTTTCCTAATATATTATAGCCTTTAATTTAATAATTATTATAATTAAATTAAATACCCGGTATATAATTTTTGCACTTAATATCCTTTCCTATTAAATATTATTATAAATAGTAAAATACGTAAAGTAATCCCGTACCTTAATTAATTTAACGAATTACTTTTTATCCTTACAAATATTCAAATTAATATAATTATACACCCTTCGCCTAAGGTTACTAAGAAAATAATATTTATCAACACTTCAAACGTAATATATTTGGCCGCAGTAATTTAAACCGGACTCTTTCCGGAATAATACGCTATATATATTGACGAAGGTACAAAAAGTAATAAAGAAATTATAATTCGCAAAATAACTTTTAATATCCCGTTTTACGGATTTAATAAACTTAATAATATCGACTCTATTCTTTCCGAAGTAAGTATTAATATTCATAATACTAATCCCGAATTTACCTAACAAATTAAAAGCTTCTTAAATAAATACGTTAACGTTTTTAAAAATAGGAGGGTATCGATTTCGTTAAAAAATAATAAAACTAATAGAGAATCGTTAGACTTTACCCTTTCGGAGCTAAGGATTATAAATTCTTTAATAAAGAACATAAAAAAATATACGCCTAAAGAAAAATATTTTTTATATTGTAACCTACGCCTATTGTATACCCTATATTTATTATTTAATAGAAAATTAATAGGATTAATAAAGGTCGTACTATTATTAACCTCCAATTACGAAATAATATTATTATCCCGAATATATATCCATTACCCGATTAAAAGGATATTATTAATATAATAATCGGTAAAGAATTCTTCTCTATCTTCGACGCCGCTAGATCCTTCTACTAATTACCTATTTTATTTATTATTATAATTATATAATAATAATCAATCTTCGAAGTCTTAAATAATTTAATATTATTCTTATAAATTTTAAAAATTCTCCCACTTTCGTACAATAGTTTATAGACCAATTATCTTTTAATTATTATTCATTTATATAAATATATATTAATAATATTATTATTTATAGTACAATTAAAAAAAAGTATTTAAAATATTTGATTATTATTATAAATTTATTTAATAAATATTATAAATTTATTAACGCTAATAAATCTTTCACCGCCTTCCCGTTTATTTAATTATTTAATAATATTATCGACGGCGAAGTTTTTTCGCATATAGAAGATCGAATTAATGCGTTCTAAAAATTTAATTTTCTAAATATTTTGAATTCTTTAGAAACTTACTTCGGTATAGCTAGCTAATTGTATAAAGGTATACCCTAATTCGTAATTAAAGAAGAATTATTAAATAAAAATAAAATTAAATTATTAAAATAAGTACGAGAATTGGAAGATTTATAATTAAGAATAATAAAATACGTTCGGAAAACTTATACTTCTAAAGTTAAATTCGAACTGACTAAAGAAAAATTAACAGTTTTTCGTAGTATATAAGAGAATTTATACAATTAACCATATTTATTTTACTACGTTAAAAACGAAATATTATTTATATTTAAATTATTTTATCGTGAAGCGCTTGCTGGCTAGCTAGCTAGCATAGAAGTAGCAGTTCAAAATAAATACTAGTAAAAGTATTTACAGGGTTTACATTTTTTAATTTAAATACGTATAAGATAGCGAATTTATTTTTAATATAAATAAGATTCCCCTAACTGTAATCAAACTAATTTACTTCCTATTAAAATTAATTACTCCGGCCGAAAACAAATACAACTCTACGGAAACCAAAATTATAACAATTATTAAGCCTTACGAAATTGATATAAAATAATGTAATCTAACGAATATTACGTAAATATTATTACCGATTACGCTCTAACCGTAAATATTATTAAATATATTTTTTAATATACTATAAATTTAGCTAAAATTAATCCCAAATTTACTAACGCTACTAATTAGGCTTCCTAATTTAATATAAATATTTTCTATATTCTAAACCTACTAAATACTATTCTTAATATATTATTAAAGTTACCGATTATTAAACCTACTAATAAAAATAATACTTCTAATCAATTTACCAATATTTAATATTATTTTACTTATTTAAAAGAAATTAACGCTTTTATTTTTATATATACGGAGGTTTCTTAAAACACCCGCACTATAATTCCTATTATTTCCTCTATTTTTCGCTAACAATTAATCGAAACCTACCCTTCCGACTTCAAATACAGTAAAATCCTTTAATTAATTACCAATACTAACTCTCCGAAGTATATTTATATACGCTAATCCAATAAGCGTCCTAATTTGCCCGTTAATCCTTACCTCTTTAAAAACAACTTCCTATATTATATAAACTATTAAAATAAACATCGCCTCTATATCCTTCCCTTCTACGTATAAAAAATCCTATAATTCGTATATAATAAAAAATACTATTTTAATATTAGTAGGAAAATAAACGACCTATTTTACTTTTATATACATTAAAAATATAAATAGTTCGGGAATACATTAAATATTGCAAAATATACGGATAGAATTAACGCAATCGTTAAGTAGTTCCTAATAAATTTATATTAACTCAGAGTTTTCCTAAATTATATTATACTATTAGAATAAATTGTATAATAAATATACTAATATTTCTATTAATTAATACAATATAGAATATCGCCGGCTTTAATAAATTTAATACTATATACTCCGTAACCTACAAATTTAATAAAACAGAATTTTTATTAATAGGATATTCTACTTACAGCGTACGAAAATAAATTACCATTCCGTTATAAACTTAATAATAGTATAATTAAGGTTTACTAGTCGCTATAATTAGCGATCGTAACTTAAAATTTATTTCTACTATTTAGCGCGGCAATTGTAAAGTATTAGCGGTAAATTTATTATTCTTAATAGCCTATTATACCTAAATAAATAATTAATCCGAATATATTAATTAAACAACGGAAATAATAATTCGTATATAGTACGCTACTAATATCTAGGTATAACCGTTTATATTAGTGGTACTTTAATATAACTTCAATAATACTATCCAAACTACCATCGGTATATTTCCAAACGAATTAATTTATAATTTGAAACTTAAATCCATAATTACCCTATTAATCCCGGATATAAAAGAAGTAACTACGGTAGAATCTTTAACGTTAATATATTAAGAATTCTAATTAAAAGCCGCCGAATTTATTAAGAAAATAAATATAGCCGCTAAAGTAAAATATAATATGAAGTACTCTCTAATATCGTTTAAAGTTAGAAATAAAGTTTATCTTCGCTTCGGTAAAGGCTATTATCTATTAGGTAGTCCGAAGAATAAATAGTTAATAAAATGAATAAGTCTTTATGAAATTTTAAAAAAGGTTAGCCCTTTAACTTATAAGCTTAACTTGCCTTCTTTATAACGTACCTATTTAATAATTTCTATTACATACTTGTAAAAACTAATTTAAAATCCTAATCCGTTCGGGAATGAAGTTCTGCCTCCCTAATTTATTAAAATTAATAATTAAGAAGAATAAGAAATCGAAAATTTAATAATTAAAAATTAAAAACCGAAGGATATTAAATATTTCATTAAATAGGTTGGATATTAAGATAAGGATAATATATAGGAATTACGTTCCGAATTAATAAGAAATTCTAAAAAAAAAAGTCGAAGAATTTAACGTTAAACAACCGTTGAAATTACCGTTCCAGAGTACTCAAAGGAAAGTAATTTAGTATTTAATTTACAAATCGGGCCGCACCTAATTAACCTTGACGTTTAAAATAATAATATTTTTAATAAAAAGGGGAGAAAAAAGGCCAAGACTATTTAATATAAGAATTTAGAAATATTTTCCTTCTATTATTTTACTTTTTAATTTCAATTTTACTCTTTTTCCTATCATCTTCGTAAATAACTTATTAAAATTAATAAGACTTCGTATTTCTAAATTCGAAATCGTAGTAAAACTATTAAACCAATACCGTCGACTTATAATATATTAGGTATGGTAGGCATTTCTTTCGTTTGTTGTTTTATCCTAAATAGGCAATTTTAATACGAGCACTTAAGGCTGCTAAAATTAAATAATTATAATTATATAAAGCAATAAAGTAAACGTAATACCCGGTAGGTAATTAGAAAGAGTATAAATTTAAATAGAGTCGAAGGTTCTTAGTACGTATGTAACTCTTTTAATTTATTTAAAACCTTCCTTCTTTCTTAGAACCTTTTATTTATTCTATTTTTAACCTTTATAAATAGCCCTATCCTTATAATTACCCAATTTTATAATTATATTTATTATTTATTATACTTATTAATTAATCATCTTATATTATTTCGCCTTCAATTTCACTTTTATAATAGAATACGATATTAAAATAATTACCCTATAATTCAATTACTCTTATATTAAAATTATTAATCAGATCGTTTAAAATAATAATCCGAATAGCGAATTAAAAACGTTAAATAGCGACCTCTATTCAACTATATTAGTAATAGAATTAAATAATTATTTCCTTATTTTTACTAATTTAATTCTATACTTTAACCGCCTTTATAAAAAGGGCGTCGAAGATAATATTATTACGATAAGCGATTAAACCCTCGCAACCTTCTTTAATTATATTCGCTTTCAATATATATTTAATTATATTAATAATATAAGCGTCGTTTCGAATGATTTCAATCCTTACACCCGTCTTCCCTTACGCAACAAAATTTACGCCCTTCACAATATTATAATTAAAAATACTAAAATCAATAAAGAAATTACCCATTATCAAATACCTCCTATAATAATCTAATATTTATTTATACATTACAATAATCGCTTTCCCTCCATTCTTTATAATACTATTAAACGTATTAGTATTTAAATTAATTTAGATTAAATAATATTATATACTATCAGCAACTTTAATTATTATACTATAGTAATTTTTATATTATAGTATATAATTCCTCTACATTATCTACTTTTACCCAAATTAATATAATCTCCTATATTTACAAGAGTATAGTCTTTTAACGATTTTAATACAACGAGGTCCTATTAACTATTCATATTATTAACAACCGTCTTAATAATAATATCAATCTTCCTATATAACCTATTTATTCTATCGGTCGCGTAATTAATTTTAACGATTTCGAATTTTACAATATATAAAAATACCGTTAATTCAATTACTTTATTAAATACAAATATAATACTTTTTATAATTCTATAATTTTAACTAATATTATAAATATTAAACCTTCCCTAATTTATAAAAATCCGCGTAAGCCCTTCGCTAACGCTACTAAAGTTCGTGCCCGTACAGGAAAGATTACCGAAGAGAATTCGGTCGGTAAAATCTACCTAATTAAAAATATAATAATTTTCATATTTAATAAAAATTATAAAACACTCAACCTTATAATAGATACGGATTTCTAAAAATTGCGTAATAAAATTAATATCATTATTTAAAATTACTATAATAAAGTTAAGAAATACGAAAGTAAATTTACTAACCTATAAGCTTTCTCTTAAATCGTATTATACTATAATATAAAAATAATTTTTAAAAAAACTATTAAGTTACGCGATGATAATAACCCTATATTCATCAATTACATCCCTTCCTACGCTCAACTACTCGCCCTCTAATATTATAATTACAAAAGTAATTTCAACGAACAAATTAGTAATTTTTTAGTACGCTTAAGATATTTATACCGTATATAAATTAATATAATCAAAAATAAATATATTATTAATACTATTATTAATATTCCTATTAGATCTACTAATTATATTAATAATCCTATTAAATTTAAATAGACCTTATCTTTTCTATAGGATAACTTAGTTAATTCCAACTGCTACTAATCAATTATAGTAGAGGAATTACGTAATAAAATAGCTAAAAAATATTAAAAAAATAAAGGAAATACAAATTTAATACGTTTAATATTAAACTTCTATTTCTTATAGCCTTTGATTAAACATATTACCGACTCTTATATTACCTTACTCTATTCGCTCCAATATATTACCGTATATCGTTCGGTCTAATATAATATCCGCCTAATCTACCTCCCGCTTTAATACTTTACCTAGAATCCGCTCGCTTTATTATTAAGTACCAGAAATTTAACGGACTAAAGAAGATTCCCCTTCTACTAATCGTAAACGTTCTCGTCATAAGAGTAATACTTTCTTATACTTTAACGAAAATTATTATAGACTTAAAGAGGATTATAATACCTATTAATAACGGATAATATAATTATTATATAATATTCTTAAAAGGTTTAGTTACGAAGATTAAATATTATAATAATAATTTTAATAAATATATAGTATTCTTCTATTGTGACGAACGGCAGTCTGATCGGCCTAAATGAGATAGCTGAAGGAAGTAAACTATCAGGTGCAGTTCGGTAAAGCCAAAAGGTTCACAACAAGTATCGTTATACGTGTCTCTGATGACGATGGTCTATTGACTACTGTCGAACTATCTGACAATCTGAGTTCTCCAGTCGTCCCTTTATACTCTGGTGATTCTAGTTACATGTGTCTGGCTCATTGATCGTGAACTGGCTCATTGATCGTGAACTGGCTCATGGGCCTTCAGATGTCTCATGAGCTTCTTCTCGGCTCATGAGCTCTTGACTGTCTCATGAGCCTGTCTTGGCAGATGTGAGCCCTCCTTGCTCCGATCCTGGCTCTTATTCCTAGGAAGGTTACACCACCCAGCCTTCACGTGGCTGTTGTGTTCCCGGTAGCTTGGTTGGCCCGTGTCATCGCTTAAAGTTCGTAACATCTATAAAGGATATAGATGCAGTTTAATATTAGATTTAATACTTATAATAATCAAATTTACTAGGATAGATATTAAATAATAAATAATATTAAAAAAAATAGCGATAGTCTTTATAGTCTATTTATATTTAGCAGTCTCATTAATAAATAGTAAGTACTCTTCTCCTTCTTTAGAAGGGGAGATATGAGGAAATATTCTAAACAATACTTAAATATTTCCACCTTATCATAATATATATTAAATTAGGTATAGGCATACTTATTTAAATATATTACAATATATAAGAATACTTACCCCATCAGTCTCTATTAAAATTAATAGATTAATCAATTATTATTTCATAACCTATTATCTATCTTATTCACGCTCTATAAAATCGTATATAAAGTTCTAAATTAAAGCTCTTGACAATTATTATCTTCGCTTCCTTTAATAAAATTATCGCTCATCATTACGCATTATTACTCTATCCAACAACTAATTACTTACTCTCTCATTCTCTGTCAGCATCACTTGTGAAGCACGTCTTCGCGTAATATAAAGCTCTTAAAAAATTCGTTAGTAATAACTAGGACTTTAGTAACTAGCTACTTAAGGGAGGACCTATAATTTAGAAGGTTTTATTTCTGAAGCTGGAAGATTTCTTCCTTACTAAATAAGTAAAGGACCGCCTTCTAACAGTAAACAAGGAGCTTATCAAATTCAATAGAGGAATCCGGGTTAAGAAGGCCGTAATTATAACCGTAATAACCATTACTATTACAGCTACTTATACGAACGGTATTATTATTAAAATTATTATTACTACCTAACTCTAAAAAGAAGCCGCCAGCGGCGCTAACGAAGATAATAAGGAAGGAAATTTGGGAAAAGAAGAGGAAGAGGAGAATAATAAATACTATACCGAATAGGATATTAAAGAAGATATAATTATTAACTCCTCTACCGACCTAATAATTACCGTGAAAATAACGTATAATTAAATTAATAATACGTACAACGTTCGCTATAAATATTAGAAAGACTTTAATAACGCTAATACCCGAATTTGTAATTAAATAAGTACTTATATTCCCGCCTACTATACCGATACTTTATTTAAATAGAATAAATCTACCTACAATTAGCTTAAAGAAATTAAGAATTAAATTAATCATCGACCTATCGACCAAATTATTAAAATTCGTCGAAATTATTAAACCTTTATTAAAGAAACTATAAAGAAGTAACCTAAAGACTTCGAAAAGTAATTATCTGACTAAAAGATCCTTATTATAAATAGGAAGAAATTCGGAATTAATAAAATAACTTCCCCTACTTTATAATTCACCGACTTTATCAATATAGTCCGTAAATATAACCTTATTTAAATTAATAACTCTTAGAAGTTTAATAATAAATTCGAAGGAATATCCTTAAAATATAAAAACGTATCCATTAATTTTCAAGTAGTTAATATATTAAAACGTACTATATTATTAACTAATTCTAAAAAGGTTATAATTCGTAGCGCCTAAAATATTAACCGCTCTAATTCATAAAAATTCGTATTTAATAGAAAGGACGCTCCTAATTCTAATTATATAAAAAAAGCGGAAGGTAAACGCAAGGAAAAAACGTAGTGCGGATAAAAATATAAAAGATTCTTTATGGCCAAAAAAAAAAGGAGGCACTATACCGCTTTATAAAATTTACGAGCGAAGGCTTTACTTAATAACGTACTATTAATATTTAATATTCAAAATTAAAAATTATCTAAAATAAAAATTAAACGGCCATATTCAGAAATTTATTAATAAGAATTTCAAAAAATATTCCGAAATTAATAAAAAAATTAAAAAGGTTAGGAATTAAATACGGGACTACTTTATTACCTCTACGCAAACTATTACTTCGAAAATTTAAAGGAGACGAAAAATCGGTACTTACAATTTAATATTTCTTATTAAAGAAAATACTTTCAACGTAAATGGTAATAAAAGTAATACTTACTTACTTGAAAATTTTATAATCTTCAATGCCGGTGTTTTTATTTATATTTTCAACGAAATTAATTATTTCTCTTCATTTCGAATAGCGTTCCTAAAGGGCTACATTTAAATTAATAAATTTCAAATACTTATTGAAGGCTTTAGGACTATTAACGTAAAAATATAAAGAAAGAGGGGAATTTTAAAATTATAGTTAAAAGAAGTAACTTTCTACTTTAATTTTATTATAAATTTTATATTACTACGCCTACTTTAAAAGTAAAGTCTTTATTAGGATTATAAACCCCCTAGCAATTGCTTCCGTCGGTTAAATAGTTTACTCTTTTATTTCCTTCAAAAAATCCATTACTAAACAGTCCTTGAATACTTACCCCTCTCCTTTAACCGCACTACCTTCTTTATTCGTCGAAATCGCTTTAATTCCTTTACCGGCCGTCGCGTATATAAAATGCCCACCAAATTTTAATATAAACGATTCAATTATTACAATCCTTAAATCCTTAAATACTTTTATAACGTTAAAGGCGCTAAATTTAAAAGGCCCGCTACTTATTAATATAATATATATAATGTTTTCAAAATTAAATAACAAATTGAACGAAAATTACAAAATAGAGGGTTTAGCCTAGGAGAATATTTCGCCATCGATTTTTTCGAATATAACATAGGGAAAGGTGGCCTTAAATATATTATACTTATTACTTATTAATAGATTAGATTCGTTTAAAATATTTATATAACGAACCAAATAATTAAAACTATTACTAAAAAAGCCCTTTCAATTATCGATATAGTTAGTTACCAGTATAATATTGAAATTAAATACGTCGAATATAATAACGAATCTAATAATTAATATATTAAAAATAAATTAATTATACGCTTTATTATTTTCGAACCCTTAATACCTAATATTTAAATTTAAAACGGCGGTATTAAGCGCTTAAGGGGTATAATTAAAAAAAAGGCGCATATAATAATAAATAGCGCTAAACTCCCCTATAACCTCTAATTTTAAATAGTTTTAGCCTCGGTCTACCTTACTAATTAATTACTCAAATGTTTCTATAATTAGAAATTACTATACGAGCGGTTTTATACCTTTATAACCTATTATAAAAGGGTATAAACCGAACCCCATAAGCCTAACTTCAATTACTTATATATTTACGGCTATAAAATATATACAATAATAGGCACCATATAAAAAAAGAATAACGGCGTAAAAAGCGTTAATTAAAGGCCTAAATTAAATTCCTTATTAATTACACTACCTCCTCTATTTGTTAAATTTAAAACCCGTAAACCAACTGTATCGTTTATACTCATAATATATTCTTTAATGAAGATTCAATTTATTTAAGGAACCCTAATAATTTTAAAGAAGGATTAAAACTAATTAGCGACAAAATTATCAATTTATTTAATTAAATTAATTAACCTCCTTAACTATTTATATAATATTTTAAACCCTTTAACACAACCTAAAATATAGAAAATAACAGTCTTACCTCTTTCTTACCGTTACTCCTCAATAACGAACTTTAAGAAAATAATAATAAAATTATTTCGAAACTAATATAACTTACTACTTAAAATAAAATATTTATCGACTTTATATTTAATTACCCTACCCTATAAAATATATTACTAACTATTCTTATTACCGGCCTTATAATAAATTTTCTAAAATTTATTTCCTTCCCAATCTTCGAATTATAAGAAGCCGCATTCAATATTAAAAAACTTATTTAATTAATTAGGTAGCGGCAAAGCAAAATGATTATAAAGGTAGAAATCAACTACCTGATTTCTAAAGGTAATAAATTAAATTTTATTAAACATCAAAATTTCCTTCTAATCCCAAAGACTTACTACAATTTTAAATATTACAATTTAAGTAATCTCTTTAAGTAAATATAGGAAATATATTTTAATAACTATAAAGAAATAAGATTATAGGTTAAAATCAATAAAAACGTTCCCTATACTAAAGGTTTTTAAATTCTTAATTACATATAAATATACATATATAAATTTAATAAATATAGTCGTTTATTAAAAGTAAAAACTCGTTTTATAATTAAAGGAAACTAATAATATAATTACAATAAAGAAACGTATACCTCTACGTTAACTAATCGTTTATTTCGGTTAATTATCACTTACGCTACTAAATTCGATTTCGATTTATTCAATACAATATAGTAAATACCTTCGTTAATACTTACTTCAATAAAGAAATTTATATATATATACCTCCTAATTATTAAAAATATAATACTATTTTTAAAATCCTTAAAGCCTTCTATAATCTCCGACGAACTTCCTTACTATAGTAACGAAAATTCAATAGGACTTTCGAAAACCTAAGGTTCAAACCATTATTTAAAGACCTATATATCCTCAAACGCAATAAAATCCTAATTCTCTACTATATTAACAACATTATTTTCGCCTTCGATAAATTATAATATGATAAAATTACCTACGTTACGAAGAAATTAGAAGAAAAGTATAAATTTATTAATAATAATAACCTTTAATAATTTTTAATAATCGAAATTATTCGAAACAGAAAGGTAAACTATATTTAATTATTCTAACAGGAATATATTTATAAAATTACTAAATTAATTAAAAATCCCTACACTTTCGCCTTCATTCTAATAAATGACAAAAAGCTCATACTTTATAATAGCGTAGCCTCTTTTAATAAAATCCGGGAATATTAGGTCGTTATTAACTCTATAATATACACCGCCGTAATTACCCAGCTTAATATTACCTTCGCTGCCAACTGACTAATTCACTATAATTATAATCTCAATCCTTAATATTGTAAGGCTACTAATGAAATTTTATACTACCTTTAATACTACTTCAATCTCTCTCATTATTATAATAAATTAATAAAATTCGAAATTGCTTTAAATATATTACACGCCGATAATTCTCTAAATCGAAAGAATTCGTATAAATCTACAATTAAACTCTTTAGTAATTTAGTTTATTAGGGTATAACTAAATAAAAAACGTTATTTACTTCAATAATAAAAGTAGAATTATTATCAATTTCAAACGCTACTAAGGAAACTATCGCTGTTATACATCTATATAAAGAAATTAATATTCCCTTTGATAAAGATATACTTATAATCGGTTATAGTAATATATAAACAATTCGTATATTAATTATTGAAGTAGTGAAGCTAATAACTAAACTAAAGTACATTAATATCTCTGGGTACCAATCAAAATATGAAATTATAGAGGGAAGGATTGAAATTAAATATTTAAAGACAAAGAAAATACTAGCCAATAGATTAACGAAAGTTCTAGGACAATTAGATTACAAAAGATTCCGGGAATTAATAGGAATAACGAATATACTAATTCGTAAAGAAATAAAAATAAATAAAAAAATTCCACATAATATTCTAAAAGATATTCATAATTCGGCTAGAGAAATTAACGTACTAGAAGAGAAATTTTATAAATAGCTTCACTTTTACCCTATTTAGAAGGTCTGCAAATAAAGGGGTATATTAAATTCAAGAGTAGTTTTAGCTATACTATATAGAGGTTAGCGCTCTAGCCACCTAATATTACCTAATTTCTGGGCATATCTAGGTTACCCCAGCACCCCCCATACCTTCTAGGCGAGTCAGTTACACACACTCTTCAATCAATCAATTCTGCACCGTCACATCTGACAACAATTCCTTGACCAGCTGCAACTACTGCGGCCAGGCACTCCGATTGGCGTCGCATTCGGCCCCTCCCCCGGACCGGCAACACCACATCTGACATCTTCACAAAGGCACCGGACCCCCGGCTAATATGTATAATCCCGCTAAGTCGAATACAGTATACGCGGCTGCTTGCCCTCCGAGAATGCCACCTTTTCTTAAATTCAGGGACCATTCAACAACAGTCTGAGCGCATGACTGTGAACGGACAGTTGTTGATCTTGTTATAAGCTTCATGTTTCTTGATATTGTAGACCTAGCTGAATCATCAAGCCTCTTTGCCTTCCAATATACCCCCATTGTTTTCATCCATACCCTAATCTCTGTTCAAGATGGCAGTCGCCGCCAAGCAAAAGACCATCACTTCCGCTCCTCAGAAGAGTTCACTCGCAGGGACAATCCCAACCAAGAAGCTCACGAAGGAGCAGCTTTTCAAGACACATGAGGGACACATCAAGAAACAAAACGCTACCCAAACTCCCAATGGCCCCAGGGCAGTGAAGCAGCCAAACCTAGCGGAAGCATACCCTGCTTCTACCAAGTCTATCAGAGATCTCGAGATCGTATGTCGTTGCACACAAGTTATGTTCTTTTGATAAGATCTGACTAACACCATATCCAGATCTCACTAAGTGAACTTAGCGTAGAAACACATCACCGAGGCAAGGGTCTCATCGTCAAAGTAGTCAGCCCGCCCTACATTGGCGCCGGTGCTGTCAGTATTGTCGAGGACCAGTGGGGCAATGTCGACAAGCTCGCCATCTACAACCAAGGCGACTCAGCAATCCTGTCGGGAGTTCCCGAGGGGTGTATCGTTGCCATCAAGGAGCCTTATTACGTCCAGAATGGCGCGGAGAACGATTTCATGATCTGCGTCGATCATCCGTCAGATGTCATTCTGCTGAGGTTTACAGATTCCATCATCCCAGAACCGTTGAGGCTGGGGCCGCTACTAAAGTCAGCGGCGGAGTGGAGGACGGCGGGTGATCAGGCATTCTTGGAACGGGATTTCCCTACGTCTGTATTTTGGTGAGTGAACCCTCATCAGTGATACCGAGTCCTTCAACTTACACGAGACCTGAAATAGCTACACAGAAGCACTAGAAGGCTTAGAAGACGACTCCGCCAAAGCCCCCGTCTACACCAAACGCGCCGGCGTCAACCTCCTCCTAGGCCGCTACGACGCCGCAAAATCCGACGCCCTCGCCTCCCGAACCGGCGCCTCTACAGACTGGAAAGCCTACTACAACGCCGGCCGCGCCGCCTACAGTCTGTGCGAGTACGCCATCAGCAAGTCGTACTTCGAAGAAGCGCTCAAGCCGAACGCCAAGGGCGCCGGCGGGGTGCAGAAGGAATACGAGCGGGTGCTAGCCCGCGTCAAGGAAGAAGAAGAAGGGGCTTACGACTTCGCAGCCATGCACGCCTCTCTTTCCCCTACATCCGTGCACATCGACGCCGGCTCCTTCCTTCGCAACACCCGCGTCGCCGACTCCGGCTTCCACGGCCGCGGCCTCTTCGCCACTCATCCGCTCAAAGCCGGCGATTTGGTCTATGTCGAAAAAGCCACGCTGATGCCCAACCAGTACGACCCCGCCCGCGCCTCCGCGGCGCTGTACACGCTCATGGTCCGCCAGTTGTGCGATAACCCCTCGCTGGCTGATACCGTGCTCAAGCTGTTTCCCGGCTCCGACCTTTTGGACAGGTACAAGCACACCGGTCTGGAAGGGACAATCGTCGACGGCGTCCCCATAGTAGACGTCTTCATGATCGAAGGCATCCGCACCACGAACTGCTTCTCCGCCCCCTTCTTGTCCACCTACGACGACACCAAACCCACTTACAACTCGGCGGCGCGCATCATGGCTGCCAAAGGACTATGGGCGCACTCGAGCCTGATGAACCACAGCTGCGTGCCCAACACTATGCGCTCGTTTGTCGGTGACATGCTCATCTGCCGCGCTACGCGCGACGTGCAAGAGGGCCAAGAGCTGTTCCAGCAGTATGTACCCGTCAAGACGCTGGTGGATGTGCGCAACAGGGAGTTTGAGGAGGGGTGGGGGTTCGAGTGTCGGTGTGGGTTGTGTGAGGGTGAACGAAAGAGTGATGGGGATAAACTGAAGAAGAAGAAGGAGGCGATGTTAAGTCTGGAAAAGTTCCTGGATAAGAAGCCGAGTAGTAATGGCAAGGGGACGATCGTCTTCCCCGATGCGACGATCAGGACGGTTGATAGGATGATGAGGCAGTTGGAGGAATTGCATGAGAACGAGGTGTATGAGGCACTGCCGAGGTTGACGTTGGTTTATCCGTGTAATTGGCTGGTGGATGCACACAGGGCCAAGAAGCAGTGGGGGAAGGTGGTCAAGTATTCGTTGAAGGTTTTGAGGAACTTTGGGTTTAATGCGGTGCCGAGGGATGAGGATCCGGCCAAGTTGACGGTCGATTGGGATCCGAGGGAGATTTATACGACGAGCGGTGAGGTGAGCTTGATGGCGGTCCATGTGGTTGCTTCGTTGAAGAGGTTGGCGGAGGCGTATGCTGCTTTGGGTCATCAGGAGCTGGCGGAGCGATGTGTGAAGGCAGCCAGGTTTGGATATACCATGGTGACGGGGTTTTCGGAGGATGTGGATGCTCTTGGTCAGTGAGAGCTGATGGAGTTGGGAGGTGGTAGGACCGAATGGGGGCAATTGGACGTACCTCTACATATCTTGTAAGCATTGAATTCCTGTTAAACTTAAATCGAACACCTTCTGAACACGACTATCCCCTTCCATTGTCCCTGGAGATTGCCACGATTGGTTTCTCGGGTATCCATTGTCCACGATTTCCGGCAAAGGCAACTTTGTCGTGGTCAGACGGAGAATGACTGAGGCAAAGGAAAACAAACAAACCCAGCTGAAAGACAGAGCAACGTGACAAAAACACAGATACCTGTCTAGGCGCACGTTAAACACTCTTTCTTGTGTCACTTGTTAGTCCATTTTCGGACAAGCTTGTTGGGAGATGCGGATATCTTGTTCTATATAAATGCCTGTATCATGCCTGGAACTTTATGTGTGATATTGTGCCAGGGTACCACAGAGCTTCGGCAGTAAGGAACCGAAGGGTGACTTGGGTTCCGTCGGTGCGACCCGATGGCGTGGTCTACAAACATTAAAGTCCAACAGAGGAAACGTCAGTAGCACGTCCACGCCTCTCTTTACTGGATCGCCGAGATGAAAAAGAGGCGTACAGTCACGGTTACCCAACGCTTCTTGCTTCTCGTTTGTGGCTATACGTGTTTATATGATCCCTCTACCACGTTTCGGGTAACTAGGAGCAACCGGCCGGTTAATCCAACGCTAGTTCTTGTCCGTCCGCAAACCCAAAACTTCTGACAGTTCATATGCCCCCCCGGCTGCTCCCGCCCCTTTCGTTCATCAAGTCAACTTACAACACAAAACTTTGACTTCCAAGGGGAAAACACACCATGGCTCTAATCACACGCTCAGCCGTACCCGAAGGCCCCCATCCTTGGAGGTTCTGACGCCCAATCCCAGTCATCTCTAATACCGCCGTGTCACTGTCACCGTCCCCCACCAGCTTCACCACCACACGCACCATGGCCATCATCCCCAACTACGCCCTCCCCTCCACCGAGCTCATCATCCCCGACAACCCCTTCCTCCGCGCCGCCAAGCTCGGTTCCGCTCCCCAGCCGCCCGCCCACGAAGACCCCGAAGAACGCCCCCAACTCCGCGTCGCCGCTCTGATCTCCAACCACCGCTGGAAAGCCGGCATCCGCGGTCCCTTGCGCCCGCTTCCCCCGCGCTCCGAAGACGTCCAGGGCGCCTACTGGTATCACGACTGCCCTTACTTTAAATCCAAAACGCACTGGGTCGAGCGACCACTTCATTTGCGCCTTGAACCACCCTTCACCGCCGCCGAGCAGGGCGAGGTCATGCCAGTCGAACTCTGCGACCTAGGCTGCGGCTACCTCGCCCCGCGTGACACCGTTCTCTACAACTCCAAGCGGGTCATGGTCGAGACCCTCGAAGGGTTCAACTTGCTACCGGGGCGCTTCGACGATTGGTTCCTCTCCTGCTGCCAGTGCGGAAACTGGGAGTTGAATTTGCTGAAGGAACACCCGTCGGCGCAGGATTCGCATGTGAAAAGGAAAGTGGTTGGGTATAATTGCTGTGAACACTGCGAACGGCCGGATGAGAATAGGTGTGACTTGTGTTTCAGCCTGACGAAGTACTTGGAGGCGAATTGTTGGCGGAGTGGGGAGCCGGTTCCCGGGGGTGTGAAGTGGAGGCATGAGAGGGCGAGGGTGGAGAGGAAGGAGGGGAGGGGGAGGAGTAGGGGGATGAGTACGGGTATGACTGCGGCGGGGCCGTTGGCTCTGGCCGCGGTACCTGTGTCGGCGACGGGGACGGTGTTGGGGACGGTGATGGAGTTTGCTAATGGGGAGGATGAGGGGTGGGTAGGGTAGATGGATTGGAGAGATGCATTGGAAGAGCTCCGGAAGACACAAGGTAAACTTTCCTGTGCGCTCCTTTCTCTTCCATCGCTGTTTCCTCTTTTTATACTAGATTGACCACTCAAAATGGGCAGTGACCACCCAAAACCCCATATCAACAGTTCTTGTCATTTACCTCTAGGGGAATGGTTTACGAGCGTGGTTCTTTTTTGTTTACTCAATCCTAATCAGGAACTAAAAATTCAGGGGTTGGCGAATGATGGGTCAGGGGTACAATGACCATCATGGAATGACTTCGGTTTCCCAAAACAACAAGGTAAATCTATCCCGCTTTAGGACCGCACTTCGACTCAGACATGCTAGGCCAATGATACAGCATAATACTCGCTTCGTATAGGTGACACCATGGTCCTTGGTAACGGCCTTGGCGGAGGATGGTCCTTTTAGGCAAATGTCAAGTAGACAAGTGAACACGTTCCAAGTCTTCTTCAGCGGTGCTTGAGCTCACACAAAGGGTCTAGATATAAACCGTGAGAGCTCATGCCAGTTTTCTAGATATTATCCCACTCCGTTTGACTCCATTTCATCTCCGAAGCGGAGGATCGGTGAGTGTTCTCGGTCGCTAAACCTCATGAATCATGCTAACAGAACTCAGCTCAAAGTCCAAAACAATGCGGTCCCTTGCCCTCTGGTCGGCCATATCAACCGCAGTCATCTCAGCATCAGAGATCAAGACGGCACCTGATGATATTCAAGTCCCAGCACCATGGACAGTCAGCCAATGCATCAAAGAATACTGCAACTTTGCCAACCCCACCATCGGCGATGGCCTCGTTCTCATTAGCACTCCCGGAAACATCGATATCCTCAACTCCTTCTCCACCCTCACCAAAACCAACTCCAAACCTCCTCCCTTCGAAGTCCGTGAAATCCCCGGCAAGGGCATTGGCCTGATCGCCAACCGAACCATCCACCGAGGCGAAGTAGTCATGCAGTACACTCCCATCTTGGTCGTCCAATTCGGGCCACACATCGACCTTTCCCCGTCCGACCGGAAGTCCTTCTACCAAGATGCTGTCAACCAGCTCCCCACCTCCCGACGGGAAGCCTTCATGGCTCAATACGGCAAAGACATCTAACACCAAGATCGACCGAAACGCCTTCCGCATGTTCATCAACGGAAAAAATCCCTATTCCGGCCATCTTGGTGTTTTTCCGGAGGTGAGCAGGTTGAATCATGATTGTAGACCGAAGTGAGTCCCCTCTTTCTCCGTTCTCTGTACGTGTACCACCAAGTTGGGAGCTGACAAACACATTACAGCCTCAACTCCCGAATCGAAAACATCACCCACACTACCACCGCCGTTCGCCCCATCTCCCCGGGAGAAGAACTCACAATCTCTTACATCGACGGCCTCCTCCCTCGCCACTCCCGCCAGGAGCGTTTGTCCGACTGGGGTTTCAACTGCACCTGTTCCCAATGTTCCCTCCCTCCCTCAGAGTCCGCCGCGTCCGACGCGCGCATTCAGGCCATCAAAGACTTGGAAGAGGAACTAGACAAGGCCGTGGGCGGCGGAGATTTGACGACGGAGATGGGTGAAAGACTGGTGAAGTTGTATAGAGAAGAAAGGCTGGAGACCTATATCGGTCATGCGTATACCAAGGCGGCGCTGATTTATGCTATGTTTGGGGTGGAGGAGAAGGCGAGAGAGTTTGCGCGGCTGGCGGCGGATGCAATGGCGATGGAGTTGGGTGAGAGCGCGGGGGATGTGGTGGCTATGAGGACGTTGGCGGAGAAGCCGGGGGAGCATTGGGCTTGGGAGGTGAGGAAGGGGAGAGGGGAGAAGAGGGAGGAGGGAGAGGGGAATGGGAAGGAGGAAGAAGGAGTGAAGGATGAGCTTTAGAGTGTGGAGGGTCTTTGTCGCGGGGTGTATGGGGGATAGTTCCTTCCATTATTTCGTTAACCAAACTTTTGCCAATGGACCGTGCTTTTTCTTTCTCTTGAACAGACATCTCTATTAAAAAGCATTAGTGCTCGAAAAAGGGATGAAAACCAAAACGCCCGCTATAATTCATGGGTATAATCCTCCACTTGTATGTGTTCCGTCACGTAAATGACCAACTTCATCCCGCCGAGACCTCTCACCTAGCAACAAAGACAGCTGAGCCTAGCTGATCCTCTTCCACTCTACCTAGTCCTCGCAAACTGCACCTCCCTCATACCTCTATTATTCCAAACCGGCCTATCCGAGTTCGCCGCACTCTCCTCCGAGTCCCTATACCCCTTATTTCTCGCCCCATGATGTCGGTGACCCATCGTCTTCCCATTCCTATACCTCAGCGCCTGAAACACCCACCCCACAAAAGTGATCAACGAAAACCCAACCGCCACCCAAATGAGGATCGTATACTTGGTTCCCGCCTTGGCGCTCAACCCAATATCCTCCCCGTACTTGTTCGCCTTCGAGGCAGCGATCCGGGACCCGACAGTGGCGAGGATACCGGTGATGAGAACGAGGGTGAAAGCGATGCTCGAGAGAACGGCGTTGATGATGAGGGTGGGCCGTTCCTTGCTGTTGAGGAAGAAGATGGCGAGGAGGGAGGCGAGCATGGAGAGGCCGGTGAGAGCAACATCGATGATGAGGATGATGGCGAAGGCTTTGATGACGCGGTTCAGTGTGTCGAAGGCGTTTTGGACTTCGTCGTTGAAGCCGATGTCTTCGAGGGTGAGCTTGAAGGGGCCGACGCGGAGTTCTTTGTCGAGGATGTCGGATACGTTGAAGCCTGTGAGTGCGCGTTAGTATATGCAAGGCAGGTTGTTTGGCTACGTGAAACCAAGCACTTACCGTTGGGGAAGGTCTTGATGCACTTAGCAACAGTCCTACCGGCACCCTTGGCTGTTGGGCTAGGGCTATACTCGCCCTCACAAACTGTTCTAGCATGGAGAGAGTAGAACTCGTGGATGCCCAGCTTTTCCGCTAGCTGGTCCGCTATGTCGTTCTCAATATCGCCTAGGGCGTTCAACAGATCGTCTTTTGCGTCTCCGACGGCGCCCGTAGCGTCTTCGCAGGCCTTGCTGAGAAAACCCAGCTTTTCACATACTCCATCTGCTGCTGAGCCAGACTGGTCACCGCTAAGTTGTTGGTTGATAAGGTTCTGTCCAAGAGTTGACGTGTTGAACTGGAAATTGTTAGATATCTGGAAGTACCACAGATATAGGGGTTAACTTGCTGTGACGATATCGTAGCTCTCCATGAAGCCTTTGCTAGAACCGGCAATAAGGGCCAGTAATACTAGCACAAAGGCTACTATGGAGGCTATTATGGGTACAAACGTCGAAGGATGTCGCATGATCACGGCCTATGGTGTTGGTTTTCTGCTGGTGGAAAGGGAGGTTTGCAAGGGAAACGTTGACGACGACAGATATAAGTGCTCAGTAGTAAACGTAATTAGATGTCCCCATTCAGTGGATGAACCACACCAAGGACGTTGACACTGCGGTTATGACCCAGAACTGTGTTGGACAAAGCTGGCTCAAGACGGAAGCGCGACGCATGTTGGGACACTGTCGACATTATATTCAATGCTAAAGGTGTTGTTAAAGGGAGCGGCAGCATCGTCATCCTTGTGAGTGATCATCTTTTTTGACGCCTAACCATTACATGAGGCCAACAATGCCATGATATGTCCCATGTTATGTATCGCTACAAACCACTTCCGACAAGGAAAGGTCAACCTTTCAGGTTGATGGTTTCAGGATCGACCGCTGAGACATAGGAAGGACCCTACCAATCGACCCTTGGTGAAGCGCCAGGCGTACGTCATAGTCTGGATTGCCGGCGGTACAGGGGTCTGTAGTGGTTGAGAAGCAATTGTTGGTGTGGTTGACGTTTGCCACCAATGACACCCGGGCAAGCGAGCTTCAGGCATTTGGACCCTGACACGACTCAACACCACCAGATAACTCTTGTCGAAACGAGAATAGAAACATTCGGTATTCAAACATGGGGCGACATGGCCGAAAAGGATGTCTGGCTCGCAACCTGCCTCCATATGTTCCCTCAAAGGCCCCGTCCCGTTGCTCGTATTTTGCTGATTGACATAGCAGACAAGAAAACCATATGCGAATATGAGAAGGCTTATGTTTGTTCGTCGGCTACTGTGCCAGTCAACTCGCAACCGTTTTGTACTTGTATGGTAGTCGTTTCTGCTAGAGGCGTTACGGCTGGTCGTGATCTGGTTCCGTGTCATAATCAAGGCGGTCGACCAAGGACTGTAGCTCAGCTATCAAGACGTCTCTGAATATCTTGTTCCTGTGCATGGCTGACAGCAAGACGTGATACTTGAGGGCGTATACGGCGTTTCTAGCGTCGAAATCGGCCTCAGGTTCGGAGACAGGCACCCTCTTTTGATACTCGTGTACACACGGATAGCCAAGTTTGTAGCGAGGGTTCCTACAGATAGCTAGATCGGCTACGGTGTCTGTCAGTTCCTTGATCCGTGGAGCTGCAGTATCAACCACATACCTTCATTATGGCCCCAATAAGCGCAAGCGTCAAACATACACAGCTCGTCAGTGTCTGCCCTTGGCTTGATGTTTCCCGGCCAAAGGTCAGAGTGGATGAGACAAGGAGTAATGGACCTTCCATCAACTTCCAGAGGCCTTAAGTATCTGGGAATCACCTTCTCTAGGTATGCTGTCCGAAGGACGGATACCTCCTCGTTGCGGCCATTAACTCTCTCTTCTTGGTTGAACAGGCTCTTCATTTGCTGGGTCCAGAAGCTCTCCCACGAAGCATTCCAGCTGTTGTCGACGGGGACATCGGCCAGATGTGTGGTCGTTGGTAAACCAAATTTCCCAGTCGGTGACCAACCCATGCTGTTCAGGTGTAGATCAGATACAGCAGCGGCCCAGGAAGAAGGGCAAGGGAGCTTGTTATCCCGCATCTTGATAAACTCGGACAGGTAGAAGTGCGTGTTCGGTGAGTTGACATATGCCCCTTGTGCGATCGGACGAGGAACGCGTGTCGGGATGAAGGCAAAGAGAGCCATGTCGGCTTCGAAGCTTCCCTTCATTATTGCTCCCGCTGTCTTCCCGCAAGCTGCCTATGCATCGCTATGTCAGCGTCTGGAGAGGAAGCGGGTAGTGGACCAGACAACCTTCTGAAACAGGTATGCTTTCGTCCCATCTGGCAAGCGAATCGTGATCCTCGATGTTGTCGCCCAAGAGCTCTTGCCAACCATTTCTTTGACTGATACAACTTGGCTGTTGGGTGGAAGCGCTGATATCTCGTCAGTTGGTCCTCAGGCGGTGTCTTTGACCTTTCCCAACGGCCCTTCTCTCGTGATGCGCACCTGTTATGACTGCCGGGTCAAGCGCTGCCACCGTTAAGTTGCGCGCTATCCCTCATGCTGTTGGTGTTGTACGTCCTTTGCTGTCGAGTTCTTTTGCTGTGATGGGTCCAGATGAGGACGAAATGTCTATTGAATCGCCCATGACGTTGTATAGACAAGATTCGAAGCCAGTGAGGAGTTCGAAGGATGGGGTTGGTATGTCGGCTTGAACAGTCTTTGGGCAGTGTCCTCTTGATCTCGTTGGTCCCAATTGTGCTCGTGGAGTTCCGATACCGTGCCACACATCACCAACAGCTTCCATTCACCCCGCGTCCCCTCAATCAATAGTCGCCGACGCCTATCCGTTCGGTATCCCTTCAAGAAGCCGCACTGTAGCAACCGCTGGGCGGCTCGGGTCGAAGGCCCAGTTGGGGTTGGGGTCGCTTCCTTGCATGGTATATTTGTAGTCTACTGTGCAGGGCCGACAATCCCGACATCGAATGAGGGCGGCCGTGGTGCCAGAGAAGTTGGGAGATATATTTCAGGGCAGGAATAACGTGTTGCTGCCATTTCGTGTAGCTCCCGTTTCCCTCCCGGCGTCCTAAAGTTGTTATGTCATGGTAGTCTGTTGACTTCGCTCTTTCCAAAAGTAAATGGGAGAGTTGTTGGAGGAATTCGATGTCAGGGAGGAAGGAGCTTGAAGTTGGTAGGTTCATTGCATGTCAACATGTGGTTGTGTCCTGTACCCCGCAATGCCCCTGTTTGCCTCTACTTTGCAGATGTTAGTGTGAGAGTGTCAGGATGCATATATACTAACAGTTGGTTCGAACGTCACTCAGTCCCCAGCACCATCTCCATCTTCTTGTTGGTGCCGAAAGCAAACATTGTTGGGAGTCACCTTGTTGGGCGAAACCAGATGGCCTAGACCGATTCCTCACAACTACCAGCTGTTTCTGCTTTGAGCAATGGCATTCGCCTCGGAATGTCTGGTTATACCTGTACCCAAAGACCACTCGGCCGCGACTCCCTCGACTAGCCATTAGAACATCGGAAGCCTCCAGCTAATCAACTTCATCTTTGTAACAACCGCCCGTACAGACGGGAACCTCCCGTGGTGGTGCCGGCGAGGTCGGACAACCCAGTTTGCTTTCATCCAAGTCCGGCCTAAGTACCTACCGCTTTTCCTATCCCGCTCCTGGGGCAAGAATATACCTCCGCTGCCCCGCTCAAGGTCGCAGTGTTCACAATGTCTCCCCGAGTCGACAATTGCAGGTTTTCTCGCCGGTCCATCTTGACTTGACCATTGCCTCTACACCGGCCGCCACGAAATCGTCTCAGATCTGGGAACGGATCGACGCCGCTAGCAAACGAAGATGTCGACGCCACCACTCGGAACAAAACCGCCTTTGACTACCGTCAATGAGTGTCTGGAGATAATAGCCAGCGTCGCAGTCTATAACCCGGTGGTAGACCCTGGCTCTCCCGAGAAGGACGAAGCCACCACAGCAGGAGCTCTTCCAAAACTATCCTCAACAGAACTATCACCCCCGTTTTCCGTGTTCACTACAGCCGAGAAAAAATGGATCAGCTACACTGCCTCCTTCGGGGCCATGTTTTCGACGCTGAGCAGCTACATCTACTTCCCGGCTCTGGTTCCAATGGCAAATGATCTGGGTGTATCCGTCTCGCTGATCAACCTCACGGTCACCTCTTATCTGATCGTTGCAGGCATCGCGCCGGCGTTCATGGGAGATATTGCTGATCAAGGAGGACGAAGGCCGGCGTATATCCTCATGTTCATTTTGGTTGCGGCGTCCAATGTCGGGCTGGCGTTGCAGAACTCTTATGCTGCGTTATTCGTGTTGAGGATGGTTCAAAGTGCTGGGGCTTCTGGTGAGTGATCACCGGGTATACAGTTGGTTAGTAACGATGCTGACGAAATAGGATCCTACGGGGCTGCATATGGAATCATTGCTGATATAACGACTGTCGCGGAGCGTGGTTCCTTTGTGGGCTCGCTGATATTGTTGTTCGTTCCCATCATCACGATGTTAACATGTCCGTCTGAGCGCTGATGAACGTGTTCTTTGTAGTACCAACGCCGCCCCTAGCTTCGGTCCGGTCATCGCCGGCGTGCTTGCCCAGAAGCTCGGCTGGCGATGGATCTTTTGGTTTCTGGTCATCATGACCGGAACATATCTGGTCCTTGTCATCCTGCTGATGCCGGAGACCCAGAGAAAGGTCGTTGGAAATGGTAGCATCCCGCCAAGAGACATCCACAAGAGCCTCTTCGAGACGTTTTCCCGAAAGCGAAGAGTCAGGCATGCAAATAATGATGGGCATGTGGAAGCTCAAGTTGTGCAACTCACAGAAACCAAGAAGGCGAAGAAGTGCCATATCCCGAACCCCTTCACATGCATACCGATGCTGTTCCTCAAGGGTAACCTGGTCGTGATTCTGATCGGGTCGATCACATACGCGGTCAAAATGACATTGCAGACGTCATTGGCCGCTCAGTGCATCGATATATACGACCTGGATTATCTCCAGGCTGGGCTGATCTATCTTCCATCGGGCGTGGGCGGCGCACTCGCATCGTATACCACTGGTAAGCGTGAAGCCCCTGAGTCCGTCCTTTTTGGGCTTCAACTGGGGTATCATGAGAGATGATCGATGTCTGACATATGCTGCTAGGCAAGTTCCTCGACAGGAACATCAAGAAGTACTCTGCCAAGGCCGGTAGGGAGGGCCAATATAAAAGGGGCGAGGATATATCCGACTTTCCCATTGAGAAAGCACGATTCGTCGGGATTTATACCCTCATCCTCGTCTCGTCGGTCGGATCTGCTGCTTATGGTGTCAGCCTGAATGAGCAAGCGGTGAATTAAGCAAATAATAACAAGCAATATCTCCAAAAACCATGCTAATCTTTCTTTTCACGGCCTCAGCACCTCGCAGTGCCACTCGTCCTTCAGTTCCTGACAGGCGCCGCAACATCGAGCATCTTCACGGTAAGGCTTCTCCACCATAGCGACAACATAATCGCCTAGAGATTGTAGACTGACTCCCTCTGACAGCTCTGCGGAACACTCCTAACGGACCTCAACCCCAATACTTCCGCTACCGTTCAGGCATCATATAACTTGGTTCGATGCCTAGGAGCAGGTGCCGCAATTGCCTCACAACAACCGTTGGCAGATGCAGCTGGCTCCGGATGGTGTTTCGGAGTTTTTGCCATCATCATGCTGATGGCTTTGCCGCTTTCCATGCTCATTGAGAAGCGAGGGCTGAAATGGAGAAGAGCGAAGGCGTTGAAAGAGAATCGGAAAGAAAGCATTTGAGGAGACGAAGACGAGATGTTGTTCTGATGTTTCCCTTCACAGAATATTCTCCCACTGCGGACGTATCTGAGCATGATGGGCCCCTTTTTGTGTAGCGCTTCTAGCGCCCGAAAAAGGGCCTGATCAGCGGTTAACGCACGCCAAGAGGTGTCAGATTATAGGTTGGCTGATTGAGCTACTACTCCGATAAGTTCGGAGCTCCAGTTTTGCCAGTTTGGTGTAGTGGTGCCAATCTGACAAGAGGCGGTTCGCTTACAAGGCTCCACAGCACCCCACAGGTAGACTCACGCTAAAATGTGCGCTAGATATCAGATGATCAGATAAGATCCCGTCATCGCCCTTGCCTCCCACGTCCGGTGGTCCGTCTTTCCCATCCCGTTTTCACAGCCTTTCATCCGAGCTCCTCTGGCTTGTCACCTTGCATCTGCTTCAAGACAGAAACACCATTGAGCTGGTTCTCATCCCCAGCTCATGGACTACGTGCAAAAGGGCGCATGGGCGCGGGACGCTCTGCGCAACACCATATCCGCTGTATCTTCAACCTCGTCGTCGATATTGGCAGTCAGAGATGTCCTGAACAGCAGTGAAGAGGGCGGCGACCCCCTTGACTTGCTCCCCCCAGATAAGCTCGAATACCTCTTGAAGCTTGTCCAGGCTATGTACGACGCACGCTTCATTGCCAGCTGCTACAACATTGCCGTCCTCTTCACCATCCTCGTCTTCGCCATTTGGCACTGGCGCGAATCCAGACATGACCGACGAAAGTGGTTGGCTAGGATAAGGGGGACAAAATCAGACTCAGCCCACACAACGAGGACGACGACAAGAACGACACAAACGCCTTCCTCGCCAGCATCATCTAGCCGGTCCAGCCCCGGCACATCCACGCCCACCGGCGACTGGAAAGACAACCTCGTTGATGTCGAACGATCACCACTCCTGAGGGGGCGCACATCCAGCCTCACCATCAACTCAACCCGTCTCGACCGCAAGCCGTCCATCTTCAACACTGTCTCCTCCTGGCTCGCCCGTCAACCGCCACCCATCCCCATCATCAACCGCACCCTCCCCAGCAACGGCACCTCCGTCTTCATCACTTTCTGGATTTTGTTGAATGTCTTCTTCCAGATGCTTCTCATCCCGCTCCGCTGGGACTTCTTCTTTGTCTTCGGCGACAAAATGGGCTTCATGATCATCGTCAACCTCCCCCTCCTCTACCTCCTGAGCGCCAAGAACCAGCCCCTCCGGTTACTGACCGGCTACTCGTACGAAGCGCTCAACATCTTCCACCGCCGCGTCGGCGAGATGATGTGCTTCATGGCGCTGGTGCACTTCAGCAGCATGGTCACCTGGCAGTTCGTCCTGGCCGAGGACTGGATGTTGGCGTCCAAGACCGCGTGGGCGTACTTCACACATCCGCTTATCCTCTGCGGTCTGGGCGCTTTCACGTCGTTTGAGCTGATCTACTTCACTTCCCTGGGAAGTTTCCGGCAGCGCTGGTACGAGCTCTTCCTCGCCTCACACGTCTTGCTCCAGATCGCCGCGCTCGTGTTTCTCTGGTTCCACTTCGACACCAGCCGGCCTTATGTCAGCTTGTCACTCGCCATCTTTGTACTCGACCGGCTCGTCTGGCGACTGCGCTTTAAGCGGGCCACCGTCACCGCCGACCTGGAAGTGTTGGAAGACGGCCAGACCTTTCTACTCTCAGCAGACTGGGACATCATCCCACGTGCTGCTCAATCCAGCGGCAGTCAACAACCCTGGAGGAAGTTCTGGAACTCAAACAAATCCATCCTCAACGGCTGGCACCCCACCGACCACGTCTTCCTCACCGTCCCCTCCCTAGGCAGTTCCCACGCGTTTCAAGCCCACCCGTTCACCATTGCGTCTGCCGCCCCCGTTATCTCCCATATCTCCCACTCTACCACCTCAGGCGAACAGCAACAGCAACAGCAACCCACCCACGCATGGTTCAACCTCCTCATCCGCTCCTACTCCGGTTTCACGTCCGACCTCCTCCGCCACGCTCAAGCGGGCCATAGCCGCGTATCCGTCCAACTAGACGGACCCTACGGCTCTTCGCACGCGTTGGATATGCTTCGGGCGTCGGGGAGTGCCGTTTTGGTGGCGGGAGGCAGTGGGATTGCGGTTACGTTTCCTTTGGTTTGGGCTTTGCTTCAACAACAACCACAGGAGGTACTATCGGACGGGGAGGAGGAGGACGAGGATGTAGATTTGGATGAGGAAGAGGAGGATAAGATGGTGAGAAGAGGATCGTTGACGAGGCAGAAGCAGAGAGTCCACATGCTCTGGGTGACGCATTCGAGGTCGCATAGGAATTGGATACCGCAGGAGCAGTTTGATGAGTTGGTCGCGCTGGGATTGGACTTGGTGATTCCGGAGCCGACGGAGGAGGCGGGGAGGCCGGATGTGGCGGGGATTGTGAAAGGGTGGATCTTGGATGCGGCGAGCGATGGGCTGGAGTCCGCGGTGGTGGTGTCGGGTCCGGATGGATTGAACAGGACGGTGAGAAATACTTGTGCTGATGTGATTGGTGAGGGACTGGATGTGAGGATAGCGGTTGAGAAGTTTGGATGGTAAAAAGTGGTTTGGATATAGAGGCATCATGATGATCACGAGGCGTTGGGGTTCTGTTTCATGGTTCGTTGGGAAAAGAATGAGATCGGCGTTTGTGTGCACTTAAAAGTCTCATTATCGTTTTATGTGAGAAGTGAACAACTGAGGCGAAGACCGATTAAAGAAAAGTTCCAACCCATTCATTCCCTTGATACCATTCATAACCGATCCTATAAACACAAAACTTCCAAAAAAACACCTTATCATACACCTAACTCACCAAACACTGCCTTCCCACTTTTTGAATTTTCCTACCCTGCCCTCAACGCATAGACTCCTTCCTTTCCGCCTCACCCACTCACTCAACTCCTTCCACGACACACACCTCATTCATCACTCCTCACTCCTCTTCATCTCCCCCGCATCCTTCACCCCCCTCCCCACCTCCTTCACGCCCCTCTCCACTCCACTCCCAATATTCGACACCGCATCCCCCACGGGCCTTCCCATACCGCCCGGAAGCGCGCTATTGACCGTCTCCCCCAGACCCCGAGTAGCCGCGCCCACGGTGCCGCCGAGGGTGTTAGCCACGCCGCCGAGCGTGTTGCCGAGCGTCGAGGTGACGGGCTTGGCGGCGCCCGCGACGGTGTCGGTCATGCCCGAGGCTGTGCTTGAAGCTTGCTCGGTGGCTTGGCCCATGGTTTCTTGGGCCATTTTGGTTGTCTTTTGGGGGTCCACTGAGCCTCGTTCCATTTTGTTGGCTTGTGGTTGGTTTTGGGAAGGGGGAGGAGATATGGGTGTTGGTGATTGGTGGGTAAGGTTGTCTTCTTGACCTGGTTTCTTGACGACTTTCTTGGTGTTGCCAGTTGGCATCTGATCTCTTTTCTGCTGGTTGGGAGAAGGTGAGATGTGAGAGAGGGAAGAAGAAAGGAGGAGAAAAAGCAGAAATGAACGGCTGCTTGTTCGAGTCCATTACTTGTATGTAGGGCAATGGGAAGGAGGGGAGGGGAGTTTGACAACACTCGTTCGTCAGTCTGACAGTACTGTGTGCGGAGGACGCGGCGGCGGGCAAAGTTCCGGGCTTGGGAGACTGAGCAGGTGGAAGCGACGAGGACTGACGTCATAAGCGATCATGGAGGGCTTATCGATATCCTAACAACTTTGAAGCATAGAAGCAATTGCGGGAACAGTAATGGCAAGTTCAGTTAGTCTTGAAGGGGTCTGATTCAAATGATATTGCTACAAAAGCAAAATTTTTCAATTCATACTTTTTAATTGCTAATTTAACTATTTTGCTTTTAGACATGAATCCATGGTGTTCTCGGTTTTAACATTGCGGTTGAAAAGGGTTGCTATTTCTGAAAAGAAAGGGTCCTGAGACAAAGTCTGGTGGGGCTATCACATGCACTGCAGGCCCCACCTGGGGAAAAACAAAAAGAAAGAATTTTTCGCAAGGAAAAAAAGATATAGGAGACTCGGATACCGGGAGTCGAACCCGGGGCTGTTGAGAGAGCAGTCACTCCTGAGAAGTGAGAGTCAACGATGTTACCGCTACACCATACCCGATTGAACTGATATGGTCCGATTTGTTGTTGAGAACTAGTCTGTCAGTTCATCTTATAAAAGTAATATCACCACTGACAGACCTTTTCAGACATTGGGCCTCAACTTCTTGGAACGATCGCCGCACATTCACATCCATTCTATGATTTTCTGCACGACAGAAGAAGTGTACAAGCCTTGACTGATCCTGTACTGGTTATGGTCTTCATGTAACAGCTTCCTCTTGTGCACAACCTTGCAGTGGCTTGGATGTGGTTCCCAGTGAACAACCCACGGTCGAAAAATCTGATCACGACATCATAGCCTTATCAGATTACCCATAACGCCACGGACACTGGCGGTTATCGTCATAACTGACATGGTCGCCACAATTCATCCCTTGGTAAAAGAGACGTAGCTCTTGTTATTGATTTATAGTATCAAAACGGAATGAAGCAATCGTAGTGTTCCCCCACTGCTGTCAGGTTTCCAACCTGTTGCCAGTTCGCCATCTCAATATCTACCAGGGTGTTAGCTTGTGGCTGTCTGATCACAGGCAGGTCCAGGTCCTACAAGAAATCCCATTCACTGCCAGCACACTCAGTGCTTCCACCAACCAAAGTCTATCAATGAAGCCGAAAAAACGCCGTCCATTTTGTGTAGTATCGTATCACGTAACCTGTCGTCGCGGGGTTGTTTCTCTCCGCGGCGCAGCGATGTCGTAGCAAAGGCAAATCGGGAAAGAAGAAAAAAAAAAGGAAACAGCAAGAAAGGTTCCTGGGGTGCTCTGGTGTGTCTTGGAGACGGAATCAACGGCGATCAGTTAATCGTAACTGAGAGTCCACTCCAGCTTCTCTTGCCGGCGAATGTCCGTATCCCTCTGGGATTGCCTGGCCTGGTGCGCCTTAACGGCCTGACAGTCGTCGCACTTCTGGGCTTTGTTTGGCTTGCCGATGCGACCGCGGTCTGTCTTGCCGCAATACTTGTGCGTGGTCTGGTCGGTCCACTGCAAGGGAGGTTCGATGTTGGTGGCCCTGGCGGCCTTGTCGTAGCTGCGACCCATGGTGGGGAAATGAAAGATTGACAGTCTAGTATGATTATGTGTTTGGCAAATGCTATGATAGCATTGGAGTGACTTCAGGGCGGAAGAGGATGTCGTGTCAAGTGAATCGGTTTGTCTCAAGATTGGAGATGGAAAAGTTGGGGGCACCTTCGTCTTTTAAACGGATGCTGTCCCTTGAAGTTGGGGAAGGAGTGTTACACAAGCCCGGGCCCAGGATATGTGAGAAATAAATGCAACGGACTTCCGTAGTCCTTCGGCGTATGTGCATTGCATTTATTTTTCACACAACCTGTCCGGCAAGTGAGTCAAAGCGGCGTGAGCGGATGCCAATTGGCAACTGAATGGTCCAGTGGCATGACCATGTAGGGTAAAACCACAAATGGGAAACAGTTTATTGTGTGGCAGTTGGATGATGTAATATGCCGACTTGGTCATTGCTCGATCAGGTGTCTCTGAAACTCGCCACATCCCTCTTGTGAAACTGCACACCAACGGCAACATCACGTTGGCTCGGAACACTACACGGATTGCTGGTTATTTGGTATATTTCAAGTTGTAGTCGAGCCTCGAGTGGGCTAGACCAACGAATTATGACCCCCTCACCATCTTCACCCCTGACCTGGTAAACATAAATGAGCAAAGCATGATAACCAGCATGGTATAAGATAGGATAATCCCACGTAAACCCCCATATACGGGGCAGTCTATCTGCCGATATTAGAGTCCACCCCATCTATAATCATGATCTCCTCGCCTGCCTTGCGCACTAAGTATTTCTCGGCATAACAGCTATACCCTTAGAAGACCTCGCCAGCCCAGATGTTGTCGAAACAACACAGCGTAATTAGAGATAACTAGCCCCAACCCAAGGTACGGGCGCTTTCTCTGTGGGATTCCGAACACAGGTCAACGCAGGTTGGATACCAGTCTGGAATGACGTGTCAAACGAACAGGCGACAAGGGCTTATCGTACTTATTCGGTGAATAGCTGAGCAAAAGGTCGGAACTGGTATCGGAGGGCGACTCGACATCAATCTCAAACCTGAGAGGAGATGCCTTGTTGGCGTGACGCCTCAGACGGACGGGTGACAGTGGCTTATCGTACTTGTTTGGCGAATAGCTGAGGAGTAGATCAGAGTGAGGATTCACGGCGGTTGTGACCGGAGCCTCAAAGCTGAGGAGATCAGGAACACCAGGCGCAGCAACGCCTTGGTTGGTGATATCCTTGAGTACACCCGTCGTCTGTGTGGAAGAGTGCTCCTTCGCTGAGCCTAAATCGGGGCATTGATGCTTCTTCTCCTAGTCGGTGCCACTGCCGGATACACCCCCGCGCCAGAGCCCGTAATAGCCGTCGCAGTTCTTCCACATCTTGATTGTGCCATCCTCAGACCCTGTTGCATACAGATTGCCGTCGGGAGAAAACGCAATGGACCAGATGGGACCGTGGTGGCCCTTGTGCACATCGATCTCCTTGCCCTCATCCCAGGTGTAGACGCGAGCCCAAGTACCCGGTTCCTCGCCAACAACAAATTTCCTGCCCTTCAGGTCCAGCCCAACACTAGCAATTCCATGGGGAAGCGTGATCCTCTTGAGCTCGTCCTCAGCCCGGCTTCCACCCCAGAAGTAGGCGGTTTTGCCCGCAGCTACCGCAAGGACAGGGAGACCGCCGCCAATGTCGGTGGGAGCGCTGTGCGAAGGCGCGAGGGAAACCAGCTCGCAAGACTTGATCTCGCCTTCCAGCTTTGCCTCGCGCACACAGCGGCGAGAGGGAAGATCAAACCAGCGTAGCGTATCTCCGGACGCGGTAATGATAACGTTGGGGTCGCGAGCCCAAACGATGAACTTGATGATATCTTTGTGTACCCCTTCACCAATCTCAAAGGCCTTGGATGCGTCAATCGTGACTGGTTCGGGACTGGTGGCTGATGGGGAAGTAGCCGGCCTCTGATCCGCCAGGTCAAAGATGCGAAGCTTCTTTTCGTATCCACCAGTTGCCAGCAGTCCGGAGTTATCGTAAGGATAGGCAATGGCGCGGACAATATGGTCGTGCTTGAGGACATAGAGCAGTTCGCCGGTGTGGGTGTCCCAAATCTTGGCACTAAAGTCCGCAGACGAGGTCGCAGCGGTCGATGCATCAGGGCTAAGCCTTGCTTGCCATGTAGCTCCCTTGTGTCCTAGAAAGGTGCCAATCCAATCACCGGTTTGGCCGTCGCGGAGCATTGGGTTGCCATCTGTAGGGAAGAGCCACGTCAGTAACTGTGATCATGTATGAAAGACGCGTGCGTACCTTTGCAAGAAGAGATCATGTAGTAGGAATCTTCCTTTTCGAGCGGTGAGAAGCTCAAGTGGGTGACAGGCCGCGAGTGGCCATGGCAGGTCAAAGGGACTGTCTGACGGCGCGCGGGTTCGGTCATTGTGGATCGTGATGTCGTGATATGTAAGGACTGAAGCAGGATATGCGAAACCTGAACGGTGGTCGTCCCTTGGAGCGGATATGGAGACGGTGAGTCCCGTCGATTAGTGAGGAGTATGCGTGGAGAGGCGGCCTAGAGTATCGTAGAAAACGTTGGTGATGACGGCGTGTAGAGAAAAGCCAGGAGGGGCAAATCTATCGTCAGTTTCGCAAGTCGAGTCGAAGAGTCGGACAAAGGAATGGAAAGCGTAACGGTCGTGAAGAGAAAGATCCCAAAATCGTCAAATGTTCAACCGGAAAAGAAATGGAGAGATTATGCCAGAGTGGTTGTCATATCTCGTGGCGCCGTCAAGAGTAAGGATGGGATTGCGTAGAGGAGTAAAGAGGAGAAAGAATGAGTTTGGCGTTGCTCTAGCTGCGACGGCCGGGGGCGATGCACTGGTGGCACCTGGTTGCCGTCAGGGTGTCCCCTCCGTCACAGGTGCCCCTGCGGAGTCCAGGGACTGCCCGCTGAAAGTGCCACCGGCAGGCAGGCATCCATGCCCAATATCCCCACCGAGAAGTTGCGGCTTCGTATCTGGTGCTGGTGCTATGAGACGACAGCCCCAGGATCTATCGCCAGTTGAAATTGAAGGAACCAACGACACCAGGGAGGTTTATCGTCAAAGCAGTGAAAGGGCTAATGTCCCGAATACTTGCGTAGTAAATACACTGTGGTGATACCTCTACGTACTCTTAAATTACAGGGCTTAGTGACACGAGTGGTGAATCGGCTGTGATAATAAGTCAATCTGAGCTTCCAAGTCAAGGCGTACACAATCGTAACCCTTTACAATACCTTCACACCCCAGAACTATCAGACTAGAAGGGCAGACAGTCCAGATGAAACGTGATTGCAGGTGAGGCTCAGTCACCTCAACTTTGTAAACAGAGGGCAAGGGAAGGTCTGACCAGACGAACCTCCCGGGTATCAGTGGCTCAAGCTCCCCCGCCTCCTACCAGGTGCGTCGACGTCCAACAACAGCGGTGCCCCGCCAACCGCCCCTGCCGATATCGATACGGGCGGTATCCGCAACTCCAGTTCGTCATCTGTCAGGTCCGTATGGAGGAAGCTGAGGACCGCTCCTGCCATCGGAACTTCGACCCAATTCCATTCCTTCTATTTTCCCAACATTAGTATACCATCGGCTTTCTTACAAATCAAGCGCGTCCCTTTCTTTTCCATTCACCTGCTATTTTCGCCTTCAACCTGCTCAAGCACGAAACCACGATTTATATTTACGCCTGCGTTGTCCCATCGTCGACTTACCTCCAAGGAGCACGCTCGCCGCCACTACTGAGCCCCGCCCCCATCTTCGACCCATCACCATCGGCCGAGGTCCCGTCAACAACAACGATGGTGCAGGACTTCAAGCTCTCAGCCCAACTAAAGGGCCACGAATCCGATGTTAGTACGGCGACAAAGAGGTCCGTCATTCAAAGCTAACACTTGCGTCACCCAGGTTCGGGCAGTTAGCTTTCCAGCAGCTAACGTCGTCCTCTCTGCCTCCCGAGACCACACTGTTCGACTTTGGCGCAAGGCGACAAGCCAGTCACCCTTCGACGACACTATCGTTAGCCAAGGCCATGGCTACATCAACTCTCTCACCTTCATCCCACCTTCTGGCGAATACCCCGACGGCCTGGTTGTTTCAGGCGGCGCCGAGCCCATCATAGAGGTCAAGAAGCTGAATGCGACAGCCGATATCAATGCCGAGCGACTGCTAGTTGGACATGGTCACAATGTGTGCACACTCGACGTCTCGCCCGATGGCAAATGGCTTGTTTCTGGCAGCTGGGATGGCAAAGCGATCGTTTGGAACACTGCTACCTGGGAGATGGCCCATGTGCTCGTCCATAACATGGACAATAGGGGTGTCTGGACTGTTCTCGCATACGACGCGGATACAATTATTACCGGCAGCGCAGACAATAACGTGCGGATATTCCGACTAAAAGGCGCCACGGGCCTCGAAATCGAGGCTTCACGCACCCTCAGTACCGGTGATGTTGTGCGCGCATTGTGTAAGCTCCCCTCGGGTCTGAAGGGGCACCCCAGTGGTGCTGACTTCGCCAGTGCCGGTAACGATAGCGTCATTCGGCTGTGGAAGCTGTCAGGGAAAGAGGTGGGAAATCTCCAAGGCCATGACAGCTTCATCTACTCACTTGCCGCCCTACCTACCGGCGAAATTGTTAGTTCTGGAGAAGACCGCACTTTGAGAATCTGGAGGGGCTCCGAATGCATCCAGACTATTACACACCCTGCCATCTCAGTGTGGACTGTTGCCGTCTGTCCCGAAAATGGAGACATTGTGTCCGGTGCCAGCGACAATATGGTTCGTGTCTTCACCCGGAGCGCTGACCGGACAGCGGACGCCCAAACCATCGCTCAGTTCGAAGAGTCCGTCCGGAACTCTGCAATCCCACAGCAACAGGTCGGCTCTAATATCAACAAGGAGAAGCTTGATACCAAGGACTGGATGCAAACCAATTCCGGGACCAAGGATGGTCAGATCAAGATGATTAGGGAGGAGGATGGCACCATTGGCGCCTACCAATGGTCCATGGGTAAGTGCATCCAGCCCGCCCTCAGTCTGTGAACCAAGCTAACATGTTACGCAGGCCAACAACAGTGGATCCACGTCGGAACGGTCGTTGATTCTGCTGGTAGCAGTGGGAAAAAGGTGTCGTACAATGGTAAGGAGTACGACTACGTCTTTGATGTGGATATTGAGGACGGCAAGCCACCGCTTAAGCTCCCTTACAACCTGTCGCAGAATCCGTACGACGCAGCCACCAAGTTCCTTGGTGATAATGAACTCCCAATCTCGTATCTCGACAACGTCGCCAACTTCATCACACAAAATACTCAGGGTGCCACCCTAGGACAGACCTCTGAGGCCCCCTCAAGCGACCCTTACGGCACCGACGCTCGGTATATCCCTGGCCAGGACAGTCAACCTGCGAGACCCAAATACTTGCCGCATACCGAGTTCCTCAGTTTGACCAATGGTAAACTTGAACCGGCTCTGGCTAGACTCAAGACGCTCAACACCAAACATATCCAGGCCGGGAACAAGCATATCGCGATGAATCCCGACAACGTCGAGATTCTTGAGGAACTTGTCAAGCAGCTGCTTCAACCAGCTTCTGCCGCCGGAAAGCTGACCAACTTGGACGCATCGAAACCCATCCTCCTCACACTTATCACCCAGTGGCCGTACGCCGACAGGCTGCCAGCGCTAGATATTCTCCGTTGTCTTGCCGCCTGGCCCGCCGCGGCTTCCATCACAGACGACCGCTATGGCGACATCATCGACATTGCGGTCAGAGGAGCGCTTGACGTGGAGGACACTGTAACTGCAGACAGCTCACTAAGCGACTTTGTCGCCAACAAGCTTGACGCAACAAAGGCAAATGCTAACAGCGTCATGATGGCTCTCCGTACCATTGTCAACCTCTTCAAGCTTGACGACGGCCGGAAGCTCGTAGCCAGCAAAGCTGGCGAGATCCTCTCCCTTATGGGACACATTGTCGGTCTCGACGGGGACAAGGGCGTGATTGGCGCCGAGAACAACAACTTCCAGGTTGCCCTGACTTCGGCGGCCTTCAACTTTGCTTGCCTATTTTACAGGGAAAGGAAGTTGGATGCGAACTTGGACGAGATTGCTCTTCTCATCATGATTGTCGAGGCAACCGTGCGCAAGCAGAAGGATCCTGAAGTCTTGTTCCGCGCTCTCATGGCGCTCGGCATGGTTCTCTCTATTGGCCCACAGCCGGTAGCGGAGGCGAAGAAGCAGGGAGTTGATGCTTGGTTGACTCCGGTGATCGGGCAGACTCAGGAGCAGCGCCTCAAGGACGTTGCTCAGGAGTGTCTCGCGTATATTCGGGCGTGAAAAAGTCGGAAAGGAGTTGATGCGTGGTTCTGATATCATTATAGCAAGGGATCTTGAGGAGAAAGGGGTTACTTGACGGTGGTTAATGCAGTCATCATATGGCACCAGTGAGCCTAGCCGGCGTAGAGCTGAGCACGTTCAGTATACAGATGATCTTGAACTCTTACCACATCTAGGGGCTTTTCGCCAATACGTCCTTCTTAATTCGCCACGTATATGGCGGTTGCAGTATCTTTTGGTGACATGTTCGAGTAGGCGCCCGGCTGTTGCCGAACCGATCATCCGATGTGAGCAAACGGTGCGATCGGCTGATGAGACGAATAGTTGAGTGAAACTTGTGACCAAGGTCCTTTCTCAAAATTGAAAATAACAACATTGGTCAACCCACAGACTGCGAAACAATGTCATTGTGATGCCAATCTGGAGAATTCGAAGGTATTCGCGTCAGACAAAGCATTCCATTTGCAATATTCTCAGAAAGACGCCCGGTGATCCGTATCAGGTTTGTTCAAAATTCGATCATCTCATTTTCGCGAGAATAACAGAGGACGAGAAAGAAAAGAGGTATATACAAATCGACAGAAATGAAGAAGTGAAAACGCGCGCCTGCCGTCGCCCGCGCCGGGGGAATACTGTAACAAAAGAATGCCAAATCCATCCTTCTTTCCTCCCAATAAACGCCTAGTAGACATTCGTATACCCAAAAATACATCTTGCTTCTCGTTGTTTGTTGTCTTTGGGCCTAACAGCCATACAAACGAGTTTGTGATCTCTCCTCCCATTATTTCATCTTATCTCATCTCAAGTCAGCTAACCAACCAGCCGAGCTTTCCCAGTCGGCGGTTGGGGTTTGAGAATGATCATCCCCCTTTTTTTCGGTCGTTATCGCTTCGTCAAAACGCCCTATTCGTTCCCTCCAAACATCCACGTCGATCGATGTTTCCAGCTTATAGCAGCATCATCCACAACCCACCAGCAACAAGAGGAACCCAACCAGCCATCCTTGCAACCGAGGCGGCAGCGCTGTTGGTGACCGCCAAGTTGTCGCGGCCGGCCTCGAGGATCTTCATGGTGTACAAGTCGGCGGCGCCGAGGTCGGTGCTGTTGAAGCAGTTGGACTCGTTGACGTTGGCGACGCGCGGGTCACCGGGGGGAACGAAGGTGATGTCGACGCACTAGTTTAGTTTGATCCCGTATTAGTTATCACCAATCCAGCCAGTACAGTAGAGCACCTCAACATAGGTAGCCAATGAGACCAAAAAGGAGAGAGAGGAAAAACATGGAACATACCGAATACAAAGCAGCCCCATGAACCGCCAACTCGACAAGCTGAATCGTCGCATTATCGCCCTCCTTGAACGTAAACCCGGCGGGGACCGACACCTGCGGCAAACAAAAGGTGCCCGGGTACGGGTTCTTGCCCGGACCGATGATCTGGAAGGGAGAGACCATGGGGAAACTCATGTTCTTGGGTCTGCCGTCGGGACCGTCGTTGCCGACGCCTAGGTTCACGTAGATAAAAGCTGTCGCGTGGCCTTGGAACCAGCCTGGCTGGAAGGAGATGGCGCCCCCTGTTGTGGGCCAGTAGGTGCGGTTTTGGGTGAGAGTGAGACCGCCGCCTATAAGAAGAGAGAGGGTTATGGTTAGTTGGGGTTTGTTGCGTGATATGGGGATGGGGATGGATGATGTTTGAGGAGCACATGTGGACTGATTGGACTGATGGGTGGGATGAGACTTACAAGGATACATCCATTGCATGCCGTAGGGAAATGCTTCATTGTCTTTTAGGTTGTTGCCTCTCCATCCGGGGTATGTGATGACGGTGTGGGCGGAAGCCAGCGCCGCGCTGGCGAGGGCGAGGAGTGTTGATGTGAGCATTTTGACTAGTGATGTGTGTGTATGAGATCGAGTCGAGTGTTTGAAGGACCGGAGTCTTCAGATATTCCTCCCTTCCGAAACCAAAGTCGAGCCCTCCTCTTCTTTCAAGTTTCCTACACTAGCTTTTCGTGACGCTGTCGACTGAATTCGTGCTGACCCAAGATGTCTGACCGTACTTGGCGTATGCTGGTCAAGATAGCTGCGATGTCCTGGAAACTGAGTTGAAGTTGATGGACGTCTCAGGTCAGATATTTGGACTGATATCGAAGGGTTTTTTTGGCCGACGAGAGGGAAGGATTTCGGAGAGAGACCGAAGGAATGACTAGCCGGGTCATGGCAGGTAGGTATATCTCACGGCGTGAACCAATGCGAACCATCCTGTGTTCCCTATCCAGCCAGGCCGCAGCCGCCCAGGCCTTGTCGGCACACAGGACTGGGGCCCTTGTGTGTGGGTGACGGGAGCGAGTTGAGTCCCGCCTTGCCCCCCTGCCCAGTGGATGTGGCCCCCAGTCCGGCACACGCTTTCCCTCACAAGGTTGAGAGAATCTCACGACGGCAAAAGAGAGAACAGGGGAAAACGGCTGAAGAGAGGTCGAGGCCCCTGTTAGTGATCATGAGTGTCCAGCCAATGGGATCGCCGTTCCCGCCTCGGTGCTGCAGGCGACTCGCTAGGACGGAGCAAACTCATGTCAAAGACCCAGCCAATGTGATTGAAGCCTCGTCCTCCGGTGCTGCACGCTATCACCAACACTTGACCAGCGGCCGCTACCACCTCGCTGAGTGGACTTTGCCATGCTCCGTTCAATGGCATCGAACATCGTGGGATTTGCATACAGAGTCTCAAGAGAGTCAACGATGAGATCAAACATGAGTTGTCTCTATTCATGTTCCTTTCATGGCATTTGAGTGACTCTCAGAATGAAAAAGGCACAGCTCGGTCTTAAGTGTCGATCAACAGTGTGATCCGTTGGCGTATCCGTCGTCCAAGATCCAACCAATTCTTTTTCAGAGTTAAGCGCCAAAGTCGGGGAACCGTCCAATCACAGGCCAGAACTGGTGTACTTGGTGGTTACCTCCGCAACAGTTCTTGGCGGTTGATTTCCAATTTGTCTTTGGACTTGGATGCCACTGTGAAGTGTGAAGGTCAGCAGTGTTCTTGGGTGCTTGAATGTCGCATTCACAGGCAAATGAAAACGGTTGAAGCCATCGCGAGGCGCTGTGAGCCCTGTGATACACAGAAGCCCTCAGTTAAAGAGGTTCCGTCGGTATCGGGAAACAATCTGCTCTCCTACGCGCTACGCCTTCCCCGTGTCCACCTTGCAAAACGGCAACGGTCCGCAAGCCTTGGTACGAGACGCCTTCTAGAAGATGGAGGGCAGTTAATGATGACCTGCATCGGGGATGATATCTTGAGGTGTTTTGATGGGTTGTGGTGCGACCGTAAGCGTCAGCTTTCCCAGCCGTGGCAGCCCAAAAGCCAGTTGTAGCGGGAGAGTAAGCCACCCATCGCCGCCGGCAGAGATGATTTCCTGTTTTTAAGTGCGAGGAAGAGAAAAAATAGATCTGTGAGAGTCGACTTGATCGCACCTCCTCCGGGCAGAAATAACGGGATCGTGGAAAGGACGACGGGATTCGGGAAGCTCACGACAGCAAAAAGGGCCACTGAATGACAGGAGCAGTTTCCCCCTGTGGGCTGCTCTTCCTAAGGGAAGCTTGGGCCATTCAAGGGGGGCTCTGTCAGCAACTCTCCAAAACGGCAGGCGGTAAGCCGATAAGGCAGAATCCATTCCCTATCGCATGTCCCGCGTCAGATTTCACGATGCCAACTGGCAGTCGCCAATGTTTGCAACACATCCCACTTGAACTCGAACAATGACACAACAAGACGGAGAATGGAGTCAAGTCAGCCGGAAGCGCGGGCGCATACGGCATGTACCGAAGCCCAAGACGGATGTGGATGAGAGCAAGGAGAACGGGCTGGGAATCCGACCAAATCCAAACCCCGAATTCACAGTTAGCGACATTCACAGGCATCACGACACGGCCAGGCAAGAGTGGCAGATATCGGATTGCTGGAAGACCCTGAAGGATCTACTTGTCACAGCTCTATCCGAGTCCAACCATCCACCCATTACCAAAGCCATCTGTTTTGGACCCGGTCCATATGATCCTAGCAATGGCAGCTTTGCGGCCAGGCGAACCGCTCATATGCAGACCGCGGCCTTTTGCGCGATTGTGGACTTCCTAGGTCGGTAGCTCATTGGGTTGTGGCCATATGAAATTTCAGTTGCTGATGCTGTATGACAGAATCTCAATGTGAACACAAAATCAAGCGTGTCATCCAGGAGCCCATGTTCACTCAGATCGACAAGGATTTCTGTGTCGAACTTGGGTTCCAAGTTGCCGATACTCCAGATGCGTTTCCCATGGTCGATGAACAGACTTTGGTTTATGGCATTCACATGGAGCTTCGTACTTACTACCTTGCTCTGGCGACACTCCCAACTGCATTCATCGGCGGTGGCTTGAATGAATGGGAAAGGGTCATCGACTTTGACCCCAGCCTCAAGGAGTTCATTGGTCCCATTTCCAAGATGGATGCCACTTACACCAAGTATCCTTTCCCCGACATGAACTACATCTTTTCCAGCACGACCATGTATTGGCGGAAGGGGGATGACGCTCCTAAAATCCCAAGCAGCCGGAAAGCGGCCCTGTCAGAAAGCCCCCAGGCATCGAAGCAGACATCGGACATTGCTGAAGCACTGGAAGGCTTGAAGTTGTCGGAGCAAGCATCGGAAGAGAATTCATCTGAGCCGGAGTCTTCAAAACCTACTGAGAAACCCACGGAACTGGAAGGCTCCAAAGAGTCAAAGCCGCTGACGACTGAGGAGTGATGGTCATTCCTTGCCAAGAGCGCTTGGTAATCCATCATCTTTCTCCTATACTCATGTTCAATGGTTCGTTTGTTCTGCATTCTCACACATGATACCGGACTTTGTTACCATCCGCCTGCTTGTGGAATGGGTTTTGCTCTCATGGCGCGCTCGGGGTCTGTTTCACTCTCGGCCACCCAGTCCTCTTGACTTCTTTATGAGCGATGATGGCAACCGGGACTTCAGGTATCAGAATGCCTTGACTGGAGTCTGCTCCGCTGCACTCATTTATCTTTCGCAGATCCCGAAAACCCATAAATCACATCCACATCGACATTGTCAGTTGCATTGTTGGTCTAGGACCACAAGCCTCAACGCTCAGTTCTTCTCTGCAGACAGCACAGCACGATCGGACCACACAATGATATGTGCTATAGCCATCTGCTATAGCACATATGCTATACTTACATGTCCTTTGTATACCGTCTCATCATTGAGATTTCAGAAGCTGAAAATCGGTCGAATGCACAGCAAAGGAGTCTGGCGGCGCCGGCGAAGGGCAAGAAGAGGAAAGAGCCCACATGTGATGTCACCTTGGCAATTAAATCACTCCCGATCGGGCAAAGGGTCAAAGCGTAAAAGTCGCGATGCAATTTCGCAAGATTGCGGCGGACAGGGAATGCAACTTCGGGGTAGGCCTTGGCGGACGCCTGTTCCAGAAGATTGACAGCCCAGGTGCCTGGAACCGTGCTCATCAAGTGATGGTTTGTCTGTCGTTTCGGATGGTCTTTGTGATTTCTCCTTCTCTTCTTTCTTCTTCAGTTTATGCGCTACGGCGCAATCTAACGACACCGGCGACATATTCCAACAGCATCATCTTGAGTTCACTACAGGTGCCGATCCCCTACGGCAACAGACGAGACATCTTCAAGGACGGCAACAAGCGAGCGAGATGGCCTCAGGGTTCTCATAGCCCACCCACCACAAACCTAGAGCCTCGGAGCGATTCCAATGGATCCATCGCATCTTCAGGGATCGTCTTCGTCCCAAGTCAGAGACCAAACCGGGAAGGCCCCGGAGGTGTACTGGGCAGATGATGATCGGGAGGATGAGCGAGGGAACGATACAAGCGATAACGCAGAAGACTCTCAGTACACTTTCTTTCGTGAAGGGACACCAACGCCGCCAGAACAAAACGATGAGCATGAGAAGGGAAGTTATGCGGCCTCTCGGTCTACGGTCGGCGGCAGTCTTCCGCCGGCTGAAGACTCTCGAGGCTGTATCGGCAGATATCAACAGAGATGGGGAATCAGAAGAGGCGTCCTGTGGGCGATCATTATAGCGGTGATAGTGCTTGCTATTGTGCTTCCCCTGAGTGTGGGCCTTGGTGTTGGCTTATCGAGGTCGTCAAAGTTGTCGGCCAGTACAACAGCACCTGGACCATCAAGGTACGGCATACTTATTGTGGAGTCGTTGCAGCGCCCTTACCTTTGCTAACTCTTGATAATAGCTCACAAACCGCCCTTCCTATATCAAGCAGTCCTAAACCTTCCCCCAGCTCCTCGATCATTCCCAGTCATTCTCAAACGGCAGTCTCAACCGCAACAACTACCCCAAGCAGCACAACCTCGTCGTCAAACAACAAACCAAGACCAACAGCATACTCTGACTGTCCCGCCGCCAACAACACGATGCAGAGGATCCCCGGGCTAGCGAAAGACTTTCTGCGCCTGTGTGGAGTGGACTACACCGCAAACGACCTCGGCAACTTTCTCGCCGGCAATATGGCCGAGTGTATAGATGCCTGTGCGGCCATGGAGAGGTGTACCGGCTGCTCTTGGGGGTATCTGGACGGTGACAAGGGCAACAAGCATCGGTGCTGGTTGAAGGGTAGTTTGCAGACTGCTAGGGAGCAACCGAGTGATTAGTGTTTTGCGATGATTCCGCGATGATTCCACGGTGATTCTTGGCGAGATGAGGTTGAAGTCATGATGTGTTAATATGACTGGGAAGTTGAAGAAGATGGAAGAGGGAAGATGATGGACGATGGAAGATACCCAACCCTAACCAATTCCTGGTGTACATACCCAGAGTACGAATTCAGTCAAATGCATTTCCTAATGTCTGATTGTGCTCTGCTATTCACCGGCACTCAACTTTCATTGAAACATGCAGCTGACTGATGATATCAAACGGAGTGTTCACGGTGTCTTGCTACACCCAAATTCTCTTACCGCTCGATGTCAAGACGGTAGACAACATGTCCTCCCTTGGTTTCATTCTTTCATTCTTTCGACAAGCGGCATTTTAGAGCTTGTATCTACTTTACCTACAACATCACATGTTGCTGGCTCAATGAGTCTTGGGGAGGATAGCCGCCGCCTCAAGTTCGCCAAAAGTATCCGACAGCGACTTCCACGTATCAATGTATCTGAAATAACAAAGGTCTAACGTTAGCAGATGCCCATCATGGTGGAAGAAAAAGAGGAGTGCGGAGAAATACGTACCCAGTCCACCCAGCCTCCCTAGCCTTACTCATACTAATCACCACATCATAGTTCCTCCCCAAGATAAAGTCAGTAAACGCCCAAGTCGCCTTCTCCAACGAATCCTTCTGCAACCCCTCCCTCTCCGCCAGCCTGTTCCACGCCTGCTTCACCTCCTCCGTCTTGGACCACTTCACCAAACTGATCCTCTGCTTCAGCTCACTAGGCGGAACCGCTCCCTCCAGCCCGATCTCCTTCGCAATCATCGTGATCGGCTGCGGCGCTTTCTCGGTGAGCTGGACCAGATTCGCCAGATCTTTGGGACCAGGAGAAGCGAACTGGTCCGCCTTAACCTTCATCCCAAAGTGCTTGGCCACTCTAGGCCACAAATCCTGCCAGCTCTGCACGTCGCCGTTCGACACGTTGTACGCCTGATTCGCCGTCTTGGGCTCCTGCACCGCCCACACGCAGAACTGCGCGTGCAGCTTGCTGCTGGTGAAAGAGTCGAACTTGGTATAGAAAATCTCCGAACCTGGGAATTCCAGATCCCGACCAAGCTCCTTGTTCACAGCCGCGTAAATGCCCACATCCGTAGAGAGGTTCATGAAGTTACCGGCAGCATACCCGATGACGTCGTTGGGGTAGGTCACGGTCCAGCTGATCTCCGGGTGCTTGCTTCCCTCACCGCAAAAGGCCGTGAGGATGTCCTGCTGGCGATAATAAAAGTTGGGCGGCCACCTGCTTTCGTCGCGCAACCAAGGGTCGGACTCGAGCATCGGGTTCTTGGCCTGGCCCAGGTGCACGCCGTATTGCTTGCAACCGGTAACCAAAACAATGCGCTTGAGCTTGGAGGTGGCGCCCGTGATTTCGAGGGCGTCCAGGAAGTTCTGGAGCATGGCGCCGTTGACGTCCGCGTTTTCTTTCTCCGTGGGCATTTGCAGCCAGGCGCAGAAGAAGACGTGCTCGACGGCCTTTAGGTCGGGGATGGATGAAAGGTCCTTGGCCATGTCTTGGGCGGAGTTGAGCAGGTCGATGTGGTGCTGCTGGACGGAGGGGCTTCCGAAGTCCTCCTTTTTGGAGCGCGAGAGGGCGTGGATGGTCTTCCATTGGGATGGGTGGGCGGCCAGCTCTTTGACCATCTCGCGACCGGTGATTCCTGAGGGAGAAACGTGGTTAGTTCATGCGTTGATGAGGGTTGATGAACGTAGGAATGGCTTACCGGTCGCGCCGAGGACGATTGCTGAAGACATGATGGTTTGATCGATAGTGTGAATTTCAGGCAAAGACTTGATGCTATTACAGTGGTATGAAGAAGCAAGGAAAGCTTATTATCGAGTTTCGTTTTGTTGTTTTGAGTACTTAAGGGTTGTACTTGTAAGCGATAGCTTGGGTGGAGCCTTTTGCCAACTCCCCCTCATCATAACGGCGGGGTGTTGATGCTGACAAATGATAGCTTCAAAGTCATTTACGTCACACCGACGATTGCTGATGAATCGCCATTGATCGTCCCCAAACAACACGTCAATATCATGATAGTACTTTGACCTTTTGTCCTATAATCCCCAAGTGTATATCGTTTACCGAAAGGCAACCCGCCATGACTGAAACGAAGAGTGAGCTGTCGTCTCCCTGATCCTCAACAACAATCCTCGATATCTGGAGGTATCCCTGTTCCCCAGTCAAATACTCTTGTGACTAAATCTATCCTCATCGATTCATTCCTAGTTGCCAAATGGGAATACTTTTTTTTTGGGACGAGGAAGTTCAGCAACTGAGCACCGCGGGCGAAAGAACGTATGACCGCCGTCGGTGATGATGATGGGGCCGTCATCGGCGACTGGAGCGGCCCCACTGCGGGACAAGATCTAGCCAATCGGTGCAGGAACCGACGTTTGACATGGAATGCCTGAGCATCTTGTCAACTTCGCCAAGACATCTTAACTCGACGACAGCATCTCCTAAAAGGAAACTTGGATGGCATACCCGTACGGCATCGCGCGGATACTGGAATCTCTTCCTTCCTTCCTTTCTCATGAACATCGCATTTGGCATGGATCCTATCCCATCGTTTATATATGGCAGCGACCACAGCCCTAACTCAAGTGCGAAGGCTCTGTTTCTTGAACAACCAGTCCTTGTCTTCTCAACGGCTCTGGAAAGCCCCAACATCTTCCGAGTACTTTCTTCGACACGAACGATGTATGCCTGATCGGCTAGTATTTCCCCGAGATACTGATGGAAAATCCGCTGCCCCGGGGCTTGACCAGTCAGCCAGTGTCGTGCACATGCCCTCTGGCACCAAGGGCGCCTTAAATATGGTCTAGCTTCTCGATACGTGACTGCTCTTGTTACATTTCCCGTCTATCAAGGATACCGATACAACTGAAGGGGCTCTCCGTGGTGCATACGATGCATAGCCATCACTTTGTCTCTGCGACCTATTGTTCGGAAGTCAGATCGAGCCCCCCTATTTTGGTTGCGGGCACGGGGAGACCGGGCAGTTGTCAGGGTTCAGTGTCCACCGGATGGAAGCTGCAAGGCCCTTTGGGCTTGAGGCTGCCAGACACAATCTCGTATGGTGCTTGGGTTTGGGAGGCAATGACGCACGACGAAACCTGGGCTAGATTGTCCTCGAGTCACGGGTTACGAGGAGAAGAAGGCAGAAAACACAGGTCTCGTTGTGAATGTGAGGTTGATGACACAGGATGGTGGCGTTGCTGGATCTTCCACTTGATGCTTCCACGTTTATCCTGAGCATGTCCTCGGATTTTATCCTTGGTTCCGTGGGCTTGGCTGGGTTCGGCTGGATCCCGTTTGAATCGTGCGAAGCTGAGGATGAACAGGATAGGGTTGATACTTGCTAGGCAGAGGTCACGATACAGTCATTGCCGAGCTCGCCATGTTGATTTCAGACCCGGTCCCACTCTCCTGCCTGGCCCCCGTCCGGTCTTTCGTTGTCCGGTCACTCCTCGTACCTTCCTTACAAGCCAGTGCAACCTGTGATTCCAAAGGGCAGCGACGTCAGGACGGCAGCGCCTTCCTAATCTCTACCGAACCTTCGCATCATTTTTTTCCCCACCTTGCTTCCAGAATCTGAGCTGGCTTCCTCTCGGCACATCGGTTTCCATCACCATTCCTTCGTCTTCGTCTTAGCAATCAGGACTCTTTTCCCGACGCGACACGACAGAAGCGTGACAGACAACACCATCACGAAGATGCCAGACGACGATCTAATTGACAGACTGCTAGCCCAGCTGCCCGCGCCATACCCACTATCAACCGGGCGCAGCGGCAATGAGACGTCGCTCCCGTCGGTCAGGAGGGAGAGAACCGGTACGGGATATTCCTCTGCTTCCTTTATCACGCTCATTCCCTCTAGTCCTTTGGTTAACCACCACAGAAGTTGCTCCTACGTTCCAGAATCTCACTCCCCTGCGCTCCTCGGACCGTGGTTCAAGCAGCGAGCTTGGTTTGTTACCTCTTTCCGCTCATACCCTGCTTTCTTTTTGTGCTCTCAATACTAAAAGGTCTCAGAGCCAGGTGAAATCGCTTCCACCCCCACCGCCGGCAGTTCGCCATTGAATGGCGGTAACAAAGGGCCCTTGGCCATTCGCCATGCGCCCAGAAAGGTTGACATCGTCAAAGAGTCATCGGGCATCAGAAATCACTTGTCTTCTCTCCTCCATTCACAGGTGCCGGCCGGGCCAAAGCCCGTGCCGGGAACACCTCAGGATCGGTTCAAGAACTCTGTTCTGGCCAATCCTTTGGTGGGTATAAAGACTCCGCTTGCCCCGGGAAGCTGGGGCGGCTCTCAGCCAGTGTTCCGATCCCATGCTGGCAATACTTTCTTCTCGCAGAGTCATGAGCGTGTGAAGGACGATGTGCACGGGGGCTTTGGGGGATCGCAGGCCCCCGGCAAGGCAAAGGCAAACATAGCCACGGTTGCAGTGGCTAAACCTCCTGTTGGATCCTCTGGTCGCGCAAATGACCAGACCCTCCAAACCCGCATCACCACCGCGAGCCGCCCCTCTACCAACAACCCAGTTGGTAACATTCCGAAGGGACCGAAGAAGGACCAGCCTCAGGTTTCATTGGCGCCAAAGGCTCCAATCTCCTATGATGTAAGCGCTAATCAGACACTGTCATTGAGATGTCAGTCGCTTGGGTTTAACCCTGAATGGGTTTTGGGTAGAATTGTGGGCGGCAAGTGCAGTTTCAACGTTAAGCTCCAAGACGTCATTGTTGAATCTGACGGTTTGTATATTGGAGAGCACATGGCAAAGGCGGCTGTTGCAGCTAAGGCGCTGAAGGATTCGGAGCTTTGGAGAAAACTGAAGCGCTGGTCCCGTCCAACCGCGTCTTCCAAGGCCTCTGCGACCAACCATGCCAATGGGTCCTCGGCCACATCAACAAACAACTCTCGCCAGAACAACTCTCGCCAGAACAACTCTCGCCAGAACAACTCTCGCCAAAACTGGGCCTTAGTCAAGCGAGAGCCAAACAGCTCGGATGTTGCTGTGAGCCGCACTACCGACGAGAGTGAGCGGCTCAAGCTTCTGATCATGCTTCAGAAGTACATTGGGCCCTCGGTGCCCAACTACGCCGATCGTCCTGATGTTTGCAAAGCCTTTTTCGAGGGACTAGCCATGGGGGCTCGTCTTACAAGGCCTTCCCAAAGCCCTTCCAAGGACACTCAGAACGACCGCGCCAGATCACGCTCCCCCCCGACCCGCCATTCTAGCAATTCTGCTAGCTACCGGGCCCGTTCGCCTCTTGGAGCACGTACAAGGCTCACTCCGCCGCCGGTCTATCATCATTACCCCGGTCGCCCTGATTCGAGTCACTACAGCCCCCGTAATACGCCACTTCGCGAGCCCCCTCGCGGACCATCTGGTATTTCAAGGGGAAACACGGTTGTCAAGAAGGAATAGGATGGACTTGATCGACAGCAACTCTGCTAGCGAGCAGAACGAATCGGTCGGGTACAGAATTACGACCACATGAGAAGGGGGTATGATGGCTGCTCGGGAGTGAATGGAAACGTCTCGAGACACATTTACCCTAGCTTCTATCCAAGAAGGGCCAATAGGATAGTGAGAAGGGGTGGTTATCCTGACTTTTATCCCCCAGTTGAGCCACGTCGGGGGATGTTTACAAAGAGGATGTTGGGGCATCGGTTACGGCGTTTGCAAAAGGGGCGCATGGTCTTGTGAGCTTGGATGGCTTTTTTTCTGAATGGATTTGCCTTCTTTCGCATTATTGCAAGCACCGTAAAGGGTCCGGCGAGATACCAAGCGTTTGGCTGCTCATTCTGATGGTCTGTTATGGTTATGCTATCAGAGCAATTTGTATGTACGTATTGTCAGTATTTGTTGCATTGGCTCGGTTCTATTACATGGAAGAACGGGTACTTTCACCTACATAGATAAAAAGGTGTCACTTTTCCCAAGTGCGGCTTGCAAGTTGGTGATGAATATAGACGCCGTCGTTGTCAGTCTTGTCCGCCCGTTGGTGATGGATTTGGGTGATCCGCCTCCGCCATCCATCCCGCGGTTGTCTGCACATCATGCCCATGTCCGTGATCACAACCAGGACCAGGGGATGTTGCTCAAGGTCAATAGGCAAGCTCAATCAAGTTAGACTCTCGGATGGCCACGAGGGATCAAATTCAAGACGGGGACATACCCTGCTCACTGCGGACCAAAGTGGACTAGGGTCAGCCAAATTTAAAATTACATTGCTTGGTACCTGACAATCCCTGGCGCTGAACCTCCTCCCCAGGCACTACCCCTTCAGTCCCTCCGGTTCTCTCACTGTCGCTCTGATGGCCGCGCAATTTCTCTCCAATCCTTCTCACAAAAGTCCTTCGTTTTGAGCAGCACATCAGTGGATTGGGTCGCGTTTCGTTTGACATATCCTGCCCTGATATCTCAGCATCCATGCCGCTCTTGTTCTGGCAGTGAGTCGTCGTTTTACGGTCGTCGTCAATTCGGTCAATGGGCTCCCACTTATCAACCTGCGCCCCAAAAGGGGGCGAATCTTACCACTGCGACTACTCCATTGTCGGCTTTCGTGACAATACGAGTACAATAGCGGACGGCATACCGGGCTTTACAAGTGTCGCGCTCCAGAATGAGTTGCAGTATCTAGAACCCAATTCGGATGTAGCAGGTGTTGGTGTAAGTTGATATGCCTTTTTTTACTCTATCACTCCCCTTTTTCTTTTTTTTCCTTTTCAAGCATATGTTTTGTTTGTTTTGCTGTTGTCGTCATCATCATTGTCATCTGACCCACCTTTGACCTACAATCGCTGAATGTGTACTATGTAACAGACCTTAGTCGGCTTCGTCATCTCCTTCGCCGCCTCGACATTACTGTCGTTATTCATCCACTCCCTCGAATGCCACGAGATCTTCGGCCAAGGTCACAAAGGCGACCATGAGAAGCACTCGGCCAAGCAATGGTGGCACATCGCCGACACCATCCTGATCTCGTGGTCGGACCAGCAGCTCGTCCTGGGCATGGCCACCTCCATCGCCGCCCTCAAGACCTGGTGCTCCTTCTCGACCTACCACCTCAACCTTATCGGCCAGTGGCTCGTCCTCTGCTCCGTCACCCACGCCAACGCCCTGCTCGTCCACTGCAAGTACTTTCATCGCAAGCGCCTGCTCGCCGACGGCCTGCGCGTCCTTACCATCTTGACCAACCTCATCCTGTCCGGCATGGTGTTTTTTGTTAGTCGATCCGTCGGAGGCAAGGGGATGCCCTCGGTCGCGGACCATACGCCCTTGCAGATCTTGCCGGCGCAGTGTTTCTTCAAGCACGCGATCCTGGCTGAGGGGTTGAAGTTGGTGGATGGGTATAACCAGTATTCTCATCCAAACGGACAGGCGCTGTTCTTGATGAGTTTGCTTATTTTGATTGCGGCGGGTTTATCGATGGCGGCGCATCGATGGCGCGGGAAGGGAGCGAGGAAGAGTCGGTGGTCGTGGGGCTTGAGGACTGTTATGCTGTTGGCAAATATTGGCGTTGGCTTTGCGTCGCTGGTGTCGTCGGTCGGGTTGAGAGCTTGGATGCATGTAGAAGGGTGGATGGAGGATGATTCAGAGTTGGAGTGGTCGTATGGGCAGTTTATTCCTGCGTTGTTGGGTCTGCTTGTTTTTGTGTCGGTGTTGGAGAATGTGTTTGGTAAGTTTATGTGGTTCATTGCCTGCCCTTTCCTGGGTTCCTATTGTCAGCCCGCTAACAAGTTGTTTTCGCGATTTCTAGATGAGCTTCCAGACAGGAAGAGTATGGACCAGCAGAGCTTGCTACAGCTGGGTCGCGATGGGCAGTTCGAGATGGACATGCGACGATTATCGGCCCAATCGAAGATCGATTTCAAGTCTTCACAAATCCCCCAAACAACGGTCTCGCCGCTCGATCCACGACCGTTCGACCCATCCGAAGGGCGAAAATGGTGAGGTGGGGATGACGGCGACGTGCGAGAAGGGTAGGATGCCGGTAGCCGAGACCCCACCTGCTCCAAATTAGCATTTCGGGGGAGTCCGTCAGGCGTCAGTCAATTCAACGGCATGGCCGTGATAGCGAATGAAGACTTATGAAAGTATCGATACCCTCAGATTCTGTGATACCCCATCAGATTTGGACTTAGTCGTTGCGGTTGCATTATTTTGGAAAGTGGAAGCCAGACGGTTGTCATTGTTCGCATTTGTCTTTATTCAAGAAGGAAAGAAGGACCCTTATCCAGGGGGAAAGTGGATTGATCCGGGCAATATGCAAGGTACCGACCAATCAACGCCGTTACACTTTTTTCAAGCGGGCCCCTTGCTTTCGTCCTTTGTCGTCCTCAAACCCATTTATCGACTTGCGATGACGCTGTGCATCACGTCGTCGCAGGAGCAGAAGATGATGAATTGCTTATTGCCGGGGGTTTAAGCATCGAGAATGTTCCAGATTGTTACCTATTCTCTCAACAATTCATCTGGAAGGAGTTAGGACAAGCACTTGTATTCATGCCGCCCTTCCTTACTCGTCAGGACTAGAAACGAAAATGGTATTTAGCGTAGGCACTTTTGGTATTCAGCGTAGGCAATCTACTTTTATCGCTGAGTAAGCCTAGCCAGCCGCCTAGCCACTAGAAGCGCGTATACTGTATACCGCTACTTTAGTGCCCGCGCATCACTAGATCTACGTCGTCGTCGTTATTGTTTTACGTGAAGCTATTTAGAGTTATTAATCCAATCACTTATCTACTACGGAGGGTATTGATACGGTTCCTGTTAGTATAATTACTATCCCTCATATTACCCGCCTTGTAAATGCTTAGAGTATACGTACTTATTTTGATTTTGATACTTGCTATGTAAGTATTGCCTATACCCAAAGTATTACTTAGAGTATTGGAGAGGGTATTGGGGAGCTCCTATATATTTGTATAAATATATTAGAAGTATTAAAGGCCGTCCTATATTAATTAGAATTTAATTATATTATATTATTAATATAATTTAGCTTTATAAATTTCCTTATTATCAATTAGAAAGGGGAGAGTTATTCTATTCTAGGCGAAGTATTAATTATTTAATAAGCGTTAATACCCTATAATTAAATTAGTTAAAATTAGTAGGAATTAGTATATAGCCATAAGACGGCTATTATTAAATTAGTAATTATTAATAAATTTGGAGATAGAGAGATAGAGAGGGTGCTAATCATTAAAAGGGGGTTAGGGGATAAAAAGTCGAGGGCGAAGGAATTAGAATCGTTTGCGGGAATATTAGAGAAAATATTAGCGTAGTTAATACTAGTATAAATCGAACTATGCCTTTAGTAATAATATAATTTAAATCCTTTCGTATAATTTAATTTACTTATTATTAAGTCCTTTTAATACGAGATTAGCGTTGGTGACGAAGTGTTAGTGCCCTCCCTCCTTTCTAAGTATTTTATTATATTAGCTGGCGAAGCTCCTTATTATAGGATAGTATATAGTTATTATTATATTAGTCGCGGTCGATAGGCGTAGCGGGTTAGGTAGATTAATTATATAATTGACCGATTTTAAATTAGCTCGCCTCGTAGATTTTCGGGTTTAATATTTCATACGCTAGTACTCTATATAAGTAATCCTTTAAATTTAGGTCGGGTATAAAGGTTTATTATTAGCAGTTAGGTAAGGGAGTCGGTTTTTGAATTTCTATAAGCGTAGAACGTTAATTATATATTAATAATAATAAAGAAGCGAAATAATTTATTGTAATTACGCTATTAAATTTTATTTAATTTATTATTCTTATTTAAAGTTAATTATTAGTATTTATTAATGTCCCTAATAATTAACCCTTTTTATAGCCGTTGCTATAGTAATTCTAATATTAAGTATTTGTAAGGAAGACTATATTATATTATAAATCGCTTTATATAATTAATATACGGCGTTTATATTAGGTCTTTAAATTAATTGTTATATATGTAGTAGTATTATTACTATATTAATTTAAAGGAGAAGGATAAGACCCGTAATAGTAATTTATTAAAGAATTTAACTCTTTTATATTTATATAAAAAGGTTTGCCGTACTTTTTTCAATTTCATTATAAACTGATCCTTTTAAATAGCGTAAATAGAATAGATCTAATCGTATAATTAATTAAAAGAAGCGAAACGGTTCTTAAGGAAGCGTTTAATAACTCTATAAGTAGACTTTATACGGCTAATTACTCTAATATTATAATTCCTAAGCTTCGAAATAATATAATTATTAAATTCGTGAATTTATAGTAAATAATATTTACGTAAATAAAGTATAAGTATTATAATAACGAACGAAGGTTAATAAAAAAGGTATATAATTTATTATAGAAATAAGAGGGGTAGAGGGAGGTATTAAATATATACGAATTTACCGTCGAAATTTATTAATTAATAATTATTATATTCTTTTATAGTAACCTTCGTTATTAGCATATATAACCCGCTTTTAGGCATTTTGAAAGCCCTTATACGTATTTTTATAGAATTATCGATTAGGGTTATACTTTAATATGATATGCGGGCGGGCTAGTAGTATAGTACGTGGGCAGTCTATTTTAATAGCGTTTCTTTTAATAGCTCCTATACCCTCCTCCTCCTCTTCCTCCTTTATTAAACGGTTTGTAGCGGCGGTATTGTCTTCTTTATCCGGATTATTATTATTAGGGTTCTTATCAACGTTATTAATAGTTTCCTTATTTTTTTACTTTAGATCTTCGTATAATGGAGGGTTAGGGCTATTATTATTTAAATCCCGGCGCGTTAGCGGGAAATTTAATACGGTAAGGTCGGGAATTAACTTATTACTATTATACAGATTTGGCGGACCTGGCTAAATTTATTTCTTTTTAATATAATAGTTTACGTTTTTTATAACGTACTATATATAGAGTTGGTACTATACGTCGGGGTATATTATGATAATTACCTTCTTAAACCCTTTATAAAAGTCAGTAATAAAAATAGTAGGGTTTAATATATTTCCTTAGAATTCTTTAAAATATTTAAGGTACTATATAAAATCTTTTTATATTTCGCTATTTGATAGATTAAATACGAGGTTGAAATTGTGACCTAAAGTATTAATATTAGTAATATTTAAAATGGGAAGGTTGAAGTGGTTGACTTATATATAAAAAAAGAGAGTTAGCTTAGACTCCTATAGATTTATAAGGGTAATAATAAAGAGGGTATAAAAATACTAGATTTTATTTACTTTATATATATTATTAATTAGTATAATGTATAGGTGATTCTTCTATATTTCTATATATTATTTAAAGCTTTAAAATACGTACCGTATATATTGATAATTAAGAATATTCTCTTTATTATAATCGATGAAATGATAGATGCTGTATTCGTCTTTATACTGCTCTAGTATGTTAATAAATATTTTAGTAAAAGTAAAGGGATTATATTTTTCTTTACGGAATTATTTTTAGAGGTTTAAGATTTCCTATACTATAATGAGGAATTTACGATTATATAAATTAGCGATTAGATTATCGCTATCAATTCGCTAGATATCGGCTTCGCTATTGCTATTAAAATTCTCGAGGGTGCTACTAAGGTAATAAGATATCTACCTCGATAATATTCTAATAATATTTAATAACTTTTCGACTGCGGCGAGGATCACCTTCTTGTAGCCGATACGTATTTAATAATAATAGTTCGGGTTAGCGGGCAAGTTTTTAATATTATAATAATAGTTATAATTCTTATTTATTTCTTTAGTAAATTACTTATTTCCCTCCCTCTTACGCCGTACGACTTTTATTTAGTATAGGTAGCTAATAACCTTCGAGCCTTGATTAAGGATACTGTAATTTGTTAATTTATATACGTTGCTATAATTATAGCGAAGGTTATACTATTCGATTCTAGTATAGTCTTTTTTATTATTAATAAATCCCTTCTATATAATAATAAAATCGCGCTCGTAATAATACGTAAAGAGGGCTTCGAATATTTTACTTTCGGTATTAAACAGCTTAGCTATAAATAGTAATTTCGTTAGTAGGGGAGTCTATTATTTAATAATAGCGTACTTACTAAAGGATTATAGCGATTATATTCTTTCGTAGGGGCGGTAGCGGATTGATAGCGATTAAATTTTAGTAAGGGGAATTATACTCCATTGGAGAATAATTGTTCGAACCGTATTTGAGGGTATTTTATTAGCGATTCTATTTAAATCCTGTTAGTACTAGTTATTTTAGTCGGTTGGGAGTCTGATTTACGTAGGCGCATACGCGATTTGCGGGCGGGCGAGGAGGTATAGTAATATAGCGAGTTCGAGGATACTATATAAAATAATAATAAAGACGATAAATAATCGATATAAATAATCGTTTAATACTAAGAGAAGATTTTGCGATAGTTTTATTCAATTGCGTATAAGATTAACGATTGCTAATAGACTACGCGATAGCGACGAGGGTTAGGCAGCGATGTATACGGTGTATTGGGCGGTTGGCTAGCGCGGCTGGGTGGCTGGCTGGGCTTACTCAGCGATAAAAGTGGGTTGCCTGCGCTGGATACTAGAATGGCCTGCGCTGAATACCGTTTTCGGACTAGAAACGTCTCTAACCCTATGCGCCAGCATGGGGTCAGGCAGCGCGAATAGTAAAAGTAAGAACGATTAGCAAAAAAGCTTAGGTACTTACTCTACCACCCAAATTGCTAGCAAATGGATGTACACTAGTAGTTACACTGCAATTTGATTTGCACCACCAAAAAAAGAGGTATGACAAAAGTAAAGGCATCATTAAATAGAGAACAAGAAGGCGCACAATCCTACATGATTACATTTTGGATGCACGTGTTGTGTGGTTGAGAATCAATGTGTGGCTTCATCTTGTTTAGCGATTTGCACTTATACCGGAGTACCTCCATTTACTAGTAAATTTGCAGGCGGGCAATGTACACTAAAATTTTGCTAATCGCCCTTACTTTTGCTATTCGCGCTGCCTGACCCTTTCTAGTCCTGACGAGTAACGAAAGTCCCGACCATGGCTGCCCAACCTTCATATAGAAGAGGAGGTTCTAAAGCGAACTTCCAACATTAGGCAAGATGGCCGAGCGGTCTAAGGCGCCACGTTAAGGTTAACCCTTAATCCTCATCCGAGAAATCCGTGGTCCGAAAGGGCGTGGGTTCGAATCCCACTCTTGTCAATAACATCTTCTCCACCAAGCTCGGGTGGAGTCTCCTTTTTCGCACACAAATTTTTTTGTTGCTTCTCCAAAGTTGTCCTACTCTATGTCGTTCCTGGCAGCTCAACGTGCTTTCCATCTGCATATTTTGAATGTTCCTTTTTCAATACACATATGCATTTTCCATTTTGCCTCTGAACGTATATATGTGCTACTGGGTAACGGCGCAACGCACTTATTGAAAGTGGCATTTAAGTGATGGTGGGTTAGGGTTCATGAGGAGAGGGGAAGATGCTTGGCGTGTTCTGCGTGTAAACCACAAAACGCCAAACTTAAACACTCATTCTTCCAACAGTGGTGATTATTCGATCAACTAACTATTCAACAACCCTGTCAACCGCCTTAGCAACATATTCCGAGTCGATTGGCCCTTCCTAAGGTCAGACAATATCTCTTGGTCTGGCGAGATCGACGTGTTGAACCGTGAAACGGCGACAGTACTTCAAGATCTCTCCGGTCACGACTCATCGAAACATCCCATTGCGGACATCACCACCCAAGATTTTGAGACAACGGCGAACTTAGGCTTCATCTTAGACGGTCATTCCAATTTCTCAACAACTTAATTCCATTTTTTCCCATCATCAGGCCAATACCAAACATACATCATGACTACTCCGCAACAACCGATGAGGGTGCAGCAGGCGCCCACCATGGACGAAGTGCAGAACATCATCAAACTGCAGTGCTCCATCGTCATGGCCGACCTTCTCAAGGTCGCGCCCGAACTAAGCAACCCCGCCAAGTATGATGAAGCGCTCAAGAAGGCCACCCGAACAGCGCTTAATCACTTGTATGACATCTCGAGTCGCGCCAAACAACCTAAAATTAAAACAGAGGCCTACGTAGGATGGCACATATCCTGCGTTCTGTGGGCATATTTTCACCCGAAGGAGAAAGACTACAAGAAGTGCCCCATCTATCATCTCAAGCCCATCGACTTCCCCGGAGAACCCGAATCCACAGCCTGGAACTACTACATGATGGGAAGAGAGGAGGCCGCGAAGGATAAGCAGAAGGAGAAAGGCGACTCGGGTCCAAGTGGTATTGAGGGTGAAGCGGCCGTCGACGTACCCCCCAAGGCGGGCGCAATGGCTGACATGGCATACACAGTAACTGCCATGGCGAGCACAAACTATATAATCATGGTCGAGACGAAGGCGGATTACGAGGAAGCATATCCATTGCTTCACTATATCAAGAGATGCGTGAGACAATTTGCCCCCGGTAAAGAGTTCATCCTCCGACTCACACGAGGTCCCAACCACAAGGACAAGGCCAACAAATCCGATGCCAACAAACCTGCTGAGGAAGATTCAAGACCGGCGAAGAGGCCAAGATGTTGAGCTACGGTGTCTAGCGGGCCGCATTTATGGTGTAGTCGGTAGCTCTGTGCGCCTGTCTGCCCGCCGCCAGTATAGTCGCCGGAGAACAGTGGCCAGGAAGCGACTCCTAGATCTCTCGAGAACAGCACATGGAGTATAATGTATTGTACGACCCGCGACATTCAACATATACTACTGTGGGACGGGACCAGAGATAGTTAGTTACACTTCTACTGCAAGCCCAACCAACCTAATACAAGCTAAGAGCCAACTGCTCGCCCTTCACCCATCTCTCCAAGTTCTCAATCTGTTGATCATACCACCCGGACAGCGTATCCTCCTCAACGTATCCCATATGGGGCGTAAGCAGCACTCTGCTCCTCCCGTCCTCTCCCCACTTGGTCGTCCTCCACTTGCTATCCAACGGCAGCGGCTCCAAGTTAAACACATCCAGCGCCGCGGCCCTGATCTTGCCCTGCTCCAACACCTCGAGCAGATCCTCCTCGACCACCAACGGTCCGCGAGACGTGTTCACAAAGATAGCCGTCTTCTTCATCATCTCTAGATCCTTCTTGGCGATCGCACCCCTCGACCGATCCGACAAGACCAAGTGCACGCTCACCACGTCCGCAGTGCTGAACAGCTCCTCCTTGGTCACAACCTTGAACGTCTTCTCACCCGTCTTCTCATCCTCCACCGGCAAACCGGCCTGTTTAGCCTGCTCGTCGGCCTTCTCCTGCGTAAGGTTGCTGCTCCAGGCAACGACCTTCATGCCAAAAGCGACGCTCATGATCTTGGCCACCGCCACGCCGAGTCTGCCCAGGCCAACGGTTCCCAAGGTCTTGCCCTTTAGGCTGACGGCGGGAACGGTCTGCCACCCGCCCGTCTTCACGGCAAGGTCGTCCTGGGCAATGTTGCGGGCGGCGGCCAGGATCATGGTGACGCAGTGCTCGGTGGTGCTGATGGAGCCGACGCTGCCTGGGTTGGACTTGTCGACGGCGCCGGCGACGGGGATGCCCCGCTCTTTGAAGGCGTCCAGGTCCAGGGCCAGGTTGCGGTTGCCGGTGGTGAGGAGGAGCTTGAGGTTGGGGAGGCGGGAGATGAGCTCCCGCGGGAAGGGGGTGCGTTCTCGCATTGTTGCTGTGAGATTGGTGTTTGTGTTAATGTCATGTAAGGGGCTTAAACCCAGGAGGCAAAGCTGAAGTCTGAAAGGGACATACAGATGACATCGAATGGCTCCAACCTCTTGATGAGCTGATCCTTCACATCTTGAGTAGTGTCGGGGTGGTTATACGGGCGAAGAGTGTCCTTGAAGAAGGAGACTTGGTACTTGGACGAGTCCAGAGCCTTGAACTTGGGCTCGGAAATGCCCTGGTAGTCATCGAGGACGGCGACCTTGAGTGGAGAAGAAGACATTGTTGCGAAGAGTCTGGGCGCCTAAGTGATGTGGACAAGAGTGACATTCGATATCACGGTCAGGGGGGAAGATGGGATGAACTTGGCTCAAAAGGAGACCGACGCAAACCGACCCCCCGGCGCTGGTGATGCCGTCATCTGGATGCCCCACTTCGAGCTCCATCCATACATACCCCGCAACGCGTTCCGAACCGTCGGTAGTTTGGCACGCGGCCCCCACTTTACCCCTTGTCCGTCCCGTGGGCTCCCCGGCGGCCCGGCTCAACCCCGGATGTGGTTTCCTGGAGTCCCTTGTTAAACATCTACATCCACATCCACATCAAGGTGGATGCGCAATGGCTGAAATTTAAATCTGAAGATGCATAGAATGCAATCCAAGTCGAAACAGTTTTGACTGCGCTAAGTGTTACAGCATGGAAGCAAAGAGAGCCGGAGCACGACGTTGAAGTTTCCCTTGAACGGGACACACCAAGGAGACACTGAAGACGGACAACGGAGCGCAGTCGTGTGAGGAACCAGAGTGAATGATGTTAGTTACAGCTTGCTGGGCATCCTCGTGGCGCCGTCCAGCCGGATAACTACACCGTTCAACATGACATTCTCAATCGCCTGCCTGGCCAGGGAAGCAAACTCTTCTGGCTGACCCGCCCGCGATGGGAACTCCATCGCCTTCTTCAACCCCGTCCTCACCTTGTCGCTCATCATGGCCGTCATGGCCGAGTCAAACATGCTCGGCGCAATGGTGACGACTCTGATTCCGAAACGGGACAGATCCCGAGCCATGGGCAGCGTCATGGCCGCAACAGCGCCCTTGCTGGCGGCATAAGAAACCTGGCCCATTTGACCATCAAAGGCGGCCGAGCTGGCAACCATAATGATTACACCGTGCTCACCGTCGGGACCATAGGTGGGGGAAGAAGCGAGAGCAGGAAGGAACTGGCGGACGAGATCGAGGACACCGCGGAGGTTGATGGAGAGGACAAAGTCAATGGACGACAGGGAAAGAGGGTTCAGGGACTTGTCAAGCATCTGGCGAGTATTAGTCTAAATCCAAAGTGGACACACCATACATAGTAGAGATACTTACCAACCCCGGACTTCCAACTCCGGCAGCGGGGATGATTCCACCGAGAGGCTTCTTAGTCTCCTTGATCCATTCGACCGTCGACTTCACGACGGACGCAATGCTCTCGGTGTCGGTCACGTCGCACTGGAAGAAGCGAATGGAAGATCCAAGTTCCTTGACCAGAGCAGCTCCGGTTTCCTCATTCATGTCAAGGACGGCAGCATTACCGCCCGATTTGACGATGTCCCGAACGCAGGCACGGCCGAGGCCAGAAGCACTGGAAGTTGTTGTCAGTGAGAGGAACCCACTCGACTTGGAATGTGATGTCATCGCTGAAACGTACCCGCCCGAGACGACAAATGTTCTTCCGTCAATGATCATTTTGAAGATTCGTTATCAACACAACACTTTTGGGAAAGAAATAGTTCAAGTTACCTCATGTCCGGCAAAAGTCATGATAACAAGAGGATCCCGACTTAAACGGGCGGACAGTGGATGTCGGAATCGGGAACCTCCCCCGCGGCTTTGACAGACATGGAGTGCCTCGGCACGCTACTGGGCGGTTCGTGTCAGTGCTTTTTCAGGGACCCTGCCTCGAGGGCTCGGTGGCCTGTGCGTTGGGCGAAATCCACCACAGCGGCAACCTGAAGCAAGCAGCAACAGCGCATCACCCGATTCATCGATCTTGCATCCCGTGAAAGCAACCCTCATATGGATCCTACAGACCGACTTTTTTCCATTGTCGAGTGCTCTTCACCTTTGATAGTTCAGCTGTCGCATCGCAACAAACGACAAACGACCATCATAACACCATAACGACCCCTGCCTGGCGTCCCTCTAGCTTGCAAAGTCCTTATCAAAGTCCCTTCCTTGCTGCCGCGATAAGCGTTTCCAGGCTCCCATACGTTGTGGAACTTTGTTTCTCGCCAGCCCCCAGCGGCCGAACCGGGTGACAGCATATCCATGATTTAAACCTACAAACCAGATACCGACGAATTTCACCATCTACGGCAACATATGCGCGCCGCTCTTCTTCAAGTTGCTCGACATATTCCTCGGATTTGAGAATCGAAAAACACAGATACGCGCCGTCTGACCGACCACGTGAACGCCTCGAATAACGACAAAGCTCGAGCTCGTCATCCAAGATAGCAGCTCGATAGCATATCTTGCGGCAAGAAACAACCGGGACTCGACCCATTGCGCACCATAGCTTTATCGACAGACGTAAAGCGTCCGTCAGCAGCAAATCGAGGGGATTCAAGAAGCCATATTCTCGACTACACGTCCGAGACCACTCATTCACCATGACAAGACCTAGGCGGTCATCCGCTACGAGCGAGGAGAGCGCGGGGACTGGGAGAGAGCAGGTAATATGCTCTAGAGTGGACTCGTGTTGGCAGCTCTATTCTAACAGGACTTCTTGGTACAGGAACTCGGGAGCATGTACGATTACCTCGCAAAGATCATCCTCCTTGGGCCAAGCGGGTCAGGAAAGTAAGCATCTCCAACCCAGTCCCACAGCCCTGAGTCCTGTCTAACCTTTCAACCTTCCAGATCCTGCCTCCTTCATCGCTTCGTGAAAAGCGAATGGCGCGTCCTCTCCTCACAAACGATCGGCGTCGAATTCGCCTCCAAAATCATAAAAGTCGGCACCGGCGCCCGCCGAAAGCGCATCAAGCTACAACTCTGGGACACCGCCGGAACCGAACGCTTCCGCTCCGTGTCACGCTCCTACTACCGCGGCGCCGCCGGAGCCGTGCTCTGCTACGACATCACATCCCACAACAGCTTCTCGAACCTGCAGCCCTTTCTCAACGACGCCCGCGCACTCGCCTCGCCGAACCTAAGTCTCCTTCTGGTGGGCAACAAACTCGACCTAGCCGGGGGTGGCCAACCCGCCGACGACGAGGACCTGCTCGGCCCGCTACCGCCACCAACACCAAGCAGTAGTAGCGCGCATAGCATCCCGTATACGATTAGTAGTGTGCATACGGGGAGCGCGAGCGTCAGCGTGGCCGGGACGCCGTTGCAAGCGGGGAGCTACGCTTCGTCTACTACGTCCACGATCCGCCCAGGAGATAGTACGGGTACGAGTTATGGGTATGGGCTCGGGTCGCAACTACGAGCTACGGTGGCGCCCGATGGACGAGAGGTTTCGGCTGTGGAGGCGAGTCGATGGGCGAGCAAAGTCAACGTACCGGTGACGATGGAGGTCAGCGCCTTCAGCGGCGAGGGTGTTGATGAGGTGTTTGGGAGACTGGCGAGGATGATCTTGACCAAAATTGAATTGGGTGAGATTGATCCAGATGATCCGATGAGTGGGATCCAATACGGCGACTACGGAGGTGGATGGAGCGGTGGTGCGAGTGACGGAGCGAGCATCAAAAGTTCTATGACCGGGGAAGAACAAGGCACAAGAAATAGGAGGCGCAAGCCCAGGAGAGGAGTCCAGGGGTTGAGGGAATGGGAGGAAGTATTTACGCTCACCAGTGGCAGGAGGAGGAACAATGGTTGCTCCTGTTGAGACTGCATGGGTTGTTGTTTTGGGTCGTATTTTCTGGGAGAAGGCGTTTTCTTTCCTGCCTTACCTATGATACCAGATGTGTCTTGCTTGTTATTTGGTCTGAGCAATGTCACATCCCACGTTTTGGGAGACGGAGGGGACATGTTGATAAGTAAGGGCTTTTTTTGAAGGGTTGTTAGAACTGGCGTCGGCGGATCGGTTTCTTGGGCCTTCGTTTTGCATAGCCTACCATGTATTGACTTGAGAATTATGGCATCTGTTGTATCTCCATGTTTGGCGTTGACTAGACTTTGATATCTTTACAAAGATTATTATACCTCTTTTCCTAGCATGTACGGAGAAAGTTGAGCACTTTGAGGCTCGAAAGGGAAGGGCTGGGGCTGATAAGTGTCGCTGAAGCTGGCCGTAGCCGCGCTCACATGGTGGGGATTTGGCCTAAAAGGGAAGCGGAAGGTCTCCCTCCGCGCTTCAGGGGTCTTGGGCCAAGACTTTTCTCATGTCATTCAGACTTTTGGACTTTTGAACAGTCTAGACAGGCGTGTTGTTGGAGACATTTTTTTGTTTGAGTTGAGAGATCACAGGTCATGTTGACTATGGTGAAGAGCTGGCGATACCTTCAGAGGAGCAAATCGTGAAGGTTTTTTTTTTTTTTGGGTTTTTTTTTTTTTGGGTTGGTTAACAGCAAGGCAACGTACAGCTCAAAAAACAACGATACAGAAACAATCCGTTTGACAGCTTCAAAGACATGCACATGTCAAGACGAAGCAGCCGCGTTGCAACAACGTCCCCGCTGTGCCTCATCGACATGTCCAGCACGATGGATGGTGCCTACAAGCGTCATGTTTGGTGGGGTGTTCACTGTGCGTTGAAAACGCGGTGTCAGTCCCCACTTTTGAATTGAGCCGCCAGATATATATATACACATTGTAAATCCGTCGATACGTGACAATAGTAAAATCTTCAAACGCCTATATCATCACCAATCTTGAGGGTATTTACAATCCGATTACTACTTTATACTCGCATGGATCCTCCTGATCAATTGAGGTCAATACTAAAGAGTCCCAGTCAATAAGCTAGTCCATACTGTATACGATTTGCATTAGGTATTGCCGCGCCCGCTCCCGCTTTAATTATGCCTCTTAAGTGCTCCCTTCCTAATGATAGGGATGAACTCTGACGATTAAAGCGGCTTTTAATACCTAATGCCCATATAATCGTATAAATGCCAGTTTAGAAGATGGAAATAGATATAACGAAAAGATTCATACTTGAACGGCGTGTACTATAAGCGGTATAATTACTATAGAGTCTTAGCTAGCCTAATTAATTAAATTTAATTTACGTATTATTATTCGAAATAATAATTTTGAAATTAAATAGTAATAATATTATAATATTTCGAAACCGAGGAAAGTTAATATTGCTAGTAAATAACGTATAGTCTCTTCTATACCCGCCGCTTCTTGGAGTAGCTTACGAATTATATTCAAACTTCTAATTTCCTCTTTAGTAACCGCTCCCCCTTTAATTCCCTCGATTACTCCCTTAGCTACTTCGATTATTCCTCTTTTAATTCCTTCGGCTTTTCGAATTCCCGCCGTTGCTTCGTCCTTTCGAACTCCCGCCCCTCTTTAAAATTATAATTAAACTCCTAAATTATTACGAAATCCTAGCTGACGATAAGAATAAAAACTATTTATTACCGACTATAAGTAATAGCCGCAAATTATACGAAAAGTATATATATTCGCCGTAGAGGTTATAGAACGAGGTTAAAATTAATGAATAAATTAGTATTATATTTTTTACTCTCCTATTTTATTGGTAATTAGCCTAAAAATTCTATACTATAGTAATACTTCGAGGGCTGCTCCCGATCTCCGATTTTCTATATATTTTACTTATATATAATAAATTATAGGTAGCGGATACTTATTTTAATAATCTCCTTATACGGCCTGGCAAATTACCTATTTTCGTTTCGATTAATTATATTCGAATTAAGAAAGACGATAGCGGTAATATTAATATAGAGGATTACAATGATTTTAATATCGAGTTCGCGATTAAAGTACAGAAAGTAGAGGGTAATTTTATAGAAGTAGCCTATAGTGAATATAATCTCTTTAGTATAGACCCTAGTATTATTATATAATATATAGATCAATCGGTTAGTATATAAGAGAAGAATACAAATAGTACTATGTTCTATTAAAATTATATTATCCTAAAGAGAGGTAATTGCGACAATTTAACCGCGTTATTTGAGTATTATAATATTTCGAAGGTAATAGGTAGTTTACTCTAGTAATCCGTTGAACGATATTTCATTGCGGTTATTATTTATATTTATATTATTGGGGGATTCTCATGGTTAAGTATTACTTTTATCTTTAGTACGCTTATTCTATTTTGAATTACTTTTTTTATAGAGTAGTTAGTTAATTACCGTATTTTCTAATCTTCATTATAGTCCTAGTCCTAATTGTGGTTTTAATCTATTAATTCCTACTATTAGCTATCTATATTTATTATTAAGCCCGCTACTACGTTTATTAGTATTTTTAGATAGTTTAAGATAGTTGGTTTTAATTGAAAATTAATAATTAATTCGATATTATACAAATTTAAAAACCGGTACGAAATTTAATATAAGGTTTAGGAAGAGGGTAGAGAATTATTTAATTTATTATATAATAAATTAATTAAAATGTGGGGATATGAGGTTGGGCGCGAGTATAAGAATTATTATAAAGGGTAAGAATATTATTAGTACTATATTATACCTAATTAAAAATACTATTTCCCTTTAATAGTAAAGAATTTTATTAATTAGGCTAGTGCTATTATTAGTAAGCGGGCTACTATTAATTATTTTTCCGCTGATATAACTTCGCGGTAATTTAGTTCGTTTTAATAATAATTTATTCTTTAAGCCGGCACGCTAATATTTAAATAGTTTAATTACTAATAATTTTAGCCATTTATACTATATATTATCCCAGGTACGAAACGCAGAAGAGGCTATATACCGCTGCCTTAAATCTTTAATTTTAACTTTTAGAATAGTTATTAAATTAATAGTAACGCGTATGGAGTTAATAGTAATAATAATAGAGTTGGAGTATTACCTACCTTACTTCTAGTACCTCCTTTTAACGATTATAGGGGTATAAGTATGAGGATTATAGGTATAGGATTGGCAGTTGAACTTACTTTATTTATTTTATTTATTTTACTTAGCGTTAGCACCTTTTGCGCTAGTACTTCTTACGTTAGTACTTTTCGTATTAGCGACCTTTAATTTTCTTCCCTTCTACCTTATTTATTACTAGACCAACCGTTTAATTCCTTCGTCGCTAGTTTTATAAAGTAGTTTATTTTTAGATACGCGTTTAAATTTAGTAAAAATAATATACTAAGGAACGCGTTCTATAATATTTAAAAATCCTTTATAGCCGGGCGGCTATCCTTCTACTAAATATACGATTTTCTTATAAAGTGGTATTTTAACTATAAAATCGACGAGGGTATTTATATTGTAATTTAGAAGGCGATTAAGGAATATTTCTACTTCGAGTGAAATTATATATAACAGTCGTCGTTACTACTGCCCCGGGGAATTTTAATATTCCTATTATAAATTATTAACTTTAGCGCGTTATTATAGCTGTAAAGTAAATATTTATATTTTAATAATTATTTACGTTGCTAACTATTGTATTATATAGATACCCTCCTCCTAGATTCGTTATAGTAAAATATTTAAAATCATTACACCCCTTTAAATTTCGATAATAATAATTGTATTTATAGTAGTTTTATTTACGATAAGGAGAATAATTTAAACGACGGTCTACGTATTAATAAAGACTTTGACGTAACTGTTAGCGAATTAGATAATAATTATAACGATAACAAAATTCGATAAATGTATAAATTAAAGAGGGGGATTATATATATAAAGGATTATTATATAGATAAATATTACGCTAATAAATTATATTAACTTTGAGGGATTTATAGTATTTCTAGTACTTTAGGGGTCTTTATTATTATGATTGCTATTATTATATATTTACGCTATTTTTTTATTTTTCTTTCGTTTTATATTATTTGATTGGGCATTTAATTACCTTCGATTTTAATTATATTTAATTCGGTATATCTACTATATAATTTAATATTTTATACTACCGTCTTTATTAATTGTAATTCGTATAATTGATCCTTATATAATATAATATAATCGTTTAATTCGTTAGCCTCATTAAATTCGTTAAAAGGTACGTACGTTTAGCGGTAGTACCTTCGTATAGTATTGACCTTTTATTTTACTATCTACGTTATTCCTTTAAGGAAGCTTTTAAATTCGCCCTCTTTTAATTGGTTACTGCTAGCCTACTAGTATTGCTACTTTATATATATTTTTACGTTACTAAAGTAGGCTTCAATAGGGTTGAAGTTTAGAGAGTATAGTGGTAAGAATTAAAATAGTATACTTCTATTATTGTACGCGTTTTTAATAGAGGGGTATTTATACTATAATACGTTATTTATTATTAAAATATTGTATCGGGCGGGGAAGGAATTTATTTTAGAGAGTACTTCCTCTTCTAATTATATAATAAAACTATCTATATCCATTATTCTCTTATAATATATTATATCGATAAGGCTATTTATAGTTAATGCCGGTAGTAGATAGAATTATTTACCCTTAATCAGTGCGTTCTCTAATTATAGAAATATATATTTTTAGCGCTTATCCTATACGATGAACGCTATCCTTCTTATTAATATTAAATTTATTATAAAAAACGTATATTTTTGTAGAGAATTTAGAAACTTTCTTTAGCTAGTTTAATTGTAATAGCTCATTACGTTGGGAAGCCTTATAGATTATCTTTTTATTACTTTAGTTGGAAGATTTTAATTGTTTTGATATAGCGGACTACGATATATATATATTTAATTCGTTGGCTAAGAAATGCTATATTTTATTGAGATATAGATTAGGTTTATATTGAAGGAGCTTAAGAATATCCTATATTATAATAAGTTAGATATAGTTCGAGGTTATTGTACGTAATTAATTATAATATATATATTAACCTCTATAATATAAGGCGTTAGTATAGTTGTATTAAATATTAAATGAGGTTGGGGATATAGCTGCCGAGTCATATCGTAATTTTTTTTTTAATTTTTAGACTTGCTGTTTATTAATACTAATAGTATACGCGATTTTATGTGGATGTTCGCTAGTAACTAGTATTACGTATATTGTTTGGTGCTGCTAGTTATTTGTATAGTGATTTATTGCTGTAGCTATTTTAAATCTTTTCCCTTTTAAAATCCAGTTAAAATTGTTAAATTTGAGTGTAAATCGAGTATAAAACGGCAGAGTTATAGATCTCGAAGGTTTAGTATGTTAATGTTGATGCATGCGTGTGTATCTGGCGGCTCAATTCAAAAGTGGGGACTGACACCGCGTTTTCAACGCACAGCAGGGGTTCTCTTGCAGCTTGCAGCTGCCATTGTTCCATTCGTTCCTTCCCTCGGGATGTCTTCCCCCGCCATCAACTTCCAGGCTTCGTGGGATCATGAGGCATGAGGTGGAACTAACAGTCCATCGAGGTCCTCGGGTACCTTAGGTAGCTACCTCTGGCTACCATCCGAGTGTATGGTATCCTCAATTTAAATACGGGCAGACTGCCCTTATTCTTTGAACCAGGTGGTTCTACATCATTCATCCTCATCAGCAGCAGCTCCCTCTGTCAGTGTCTTGTCGTTCCTGTCTCTGGAAAACAGGAGGCGAGATTGCTTGATACTCTTCTCATAACACAACCCTTTCATCGATCCCCTCGTTTTCTTATACAAAGCTCTTCTACACCATGTCTCCTCGCTCCGTGATCCCCATCGACAAGAACTGGGAGTTCAGACAAGCCGACAAGGAGCACAGCAAGTTCCTCCCCGTCGCCCAGTTCCCTACCAATGTCCACCTAGACCTCCTCCACCACGGCTTGATCCCCGATCCCTTCATCGGCAAGAACGAGCTCGACGTTCAGTGGATCGGCGAGGCCCAATGGACCTACAAGACTACCTTCAAGGGGGCCAGTGTTCCCGAGAACGGCAAGGCCGTCCTGGCCTTTGACGGCCTTGACACCTTTGCCACTGTCAAGCTCAACGGCAGCACTATTCTCGAGACAGACAACATGTTCATTCCTGAGCGCGTCGAAGTCACCATTTTGCTGAAGGAGGACGACAACGAGCTTGTCATTGACTTTGACAGTGCTTACCTCCGGGGGTGGAAGCTGGTTGAGCAGTATCCTGATCACAAGTGGGGGTGCTGGAACGGTGATAACTCGAGGCTTGCTGTGAGGAAAGCTCAGTATCACTGGGTGAGTTGTCTCGGTCTATAACACTGTCTCGGAACGTTTTACTGACTTGTTGTATATAGGGATGGGATTGGGGCCCGACTCTCCTTACCTGCGGTCCCTGGAGGCCAATCAACCTCGAGATCTTCGAGAGCAGGCTGGCAGACCTCAACATTCAGTCGACCGTCCCGGAGGACCTCAAGTCCGCCGATATCAAGGTCAACGCCGAAGTTGAGGGCAAGGCAGACAAAGTGCGGTTCGATATTTCTCTTGACGGCAAGCAAATTGCCTCGGAAACTGTCCAAGTCAGTTCTGACAAGGCCACGGCCTCTTTCACCCTCGAGAACCCTTCACTCTGGTACCCCATTCGATACGGCAAGCAGCCTCTGTACCAAGTCAAAGCGACTCTTATTGCCGGTGACAGCGAGGAAGACGAGATCGAGAAGAGAATCGGCTTGCGCCGGGCTGAGCTCATCCAGCGACCACTAAAAGACCAGCCAGGAAAGAGCTTCTTCTTCCAAGTCAACAACATCCCCCTCTACTGCGGCGGCAGTGACTGGATTCCCGCCGACAACTTCATCCCCCGGATCAGCAAGGAGAGATACTACGACTGGATCAAGCTCGTGGCCGACGGCAACCAGTTCATGATCCGTGTCTGGGGCGGCGGCATCTACGAAGAGCAAGCCTTCTACGATGCCTGCGATGAACTCGGCATTCTCGTCTGGCAAGACTTCATGTTTGGCTGCGGCAATTACCCTGCCTGGCCCGAACTCCTCGAGTCCATCAAGCGCGAAGCCTACGAGAACGTCAAACTCTTGCGTCATCACCCGTCCATCGTCATCTGGGCCGGCAACAACGAAGACTACCAGTACCAGGAAAGCGTCAGCCTCACATACAAGTACGAGGACAAGAACGCCGACAACTGGCTCAAGACCGACTTCCCCGCCCGCTACATCTACGAGAAGATCCTCCCCGACGTCTGCTCCGAGCTCATCCCCACCACTTACTACCACCCCGGCTCGCCTTGGGGCGACGGCGTCGACACGCACGACCCCACGGTGGGCGACATCCACCAGTGGAACGTGTGGCACGGCACGCAAGAAAAATGGCAAAACTTCGACAAGCTCGGCGGCCGCTTCGTGTCCGAGTTCGGCATGCAGGCCTTCCCCTCGGTCAAGACCATCGACGCCTACCTCCCCCTCGGCAAGAACGATCCCGATCGGTACCCGCAGTCCTCAACCGTGGACTTCCACAACAAAGCCGACGGGCACGAGCGGCGCATCGCCCTCTACCTGGTGGAAAACATGCGCTACGGCCCGGACCCGCTCGAGCAGTTCGTCTACGCCACCCAGCTGATGCAGGGCGAGTGTCTGGCGTCGGCCTACCGGCTCTGGAAGAGGCAGTGGAAGGGCCCCGGCAGGGAGTACTGCGGCGGCGCGCTGGTGTGGCAGATCAACGACTGCTGGCCGGTGACGAGCTGGAGTATTGCCGATTACTACCTCCGTCCCAAGATGGCGTACTTTACCGTGAAGAGGGAGATGGCGCCCGTGAGCATCGGTATTACCAGGATGGAGCACCGTCACCCGAAGGATCGGTACACGCGCGTTCATGTGGATGTGAGCACCAAGGTCGAGGTGTGGGGAAGTAACCTGACGCTGGAGGACCTCGAGGTCGATTGTCTTGTGAAGGCGTGGGATGTTGAGACAGGCGAGCAGACGTTCAACGAGATCGTTGCCGAGCGGATCACGCTGCCGGAGAACAGGTCGACGGAGATTGATGCTAGGGACGTGCCTGTCATCGCGGGCGGTGGGAAGGACCAGGAGAAGCGCACGGTTGTGGCGGCGTATCTGATTGATCGCGATGGCAAGCAGATTGCTAGGTATGTGAACTGGCCTGAGCCGCTCAAGTATCTGCACCTGCAGAAGCCGAAGGAACTCAAGGTGGTGCTGTCTGAGGATGGCACGGCGGTGGAGATCAGCGCCAAGGTGCCGATCAAGGGTCTGGTGGTGGAGACGGAGGATGATGAGGTGGCGTTTGAGGATAACTTGGTTGATCTTGTGCCGAATGAGGTGGTGAGGATTGGAGTCAAGGGGGCTACCAAGGAGACGAAGCTTGAGGCTAGATATTTGGGGATGTTGTAAACGGGAAACATAAAGGGGAAAAAGATAACAAAAGGGGTAGGATGATGATACCTAGATACATCTCATTATAGTCAATTTTCATGGAAAGAGGAAGGGAGCAGAAGTGTTTTCAATCAAATGGACTTGCTTTCAGTATATATGCCTATATGTGTATCAAAGAATGACCCAAACCCAAACGCCGTCGCCAAAACCAAACCCAAGAATTACAAATCTTTTCCTTTTTCATTGTCTTCACTTCAGCCTCAGCACTTAGCAGCAGCCAGAGCCACCGCTGGCCTTGGCCTCCTCCAGCTTCTTCTCATCGACAGTGGTATCAAGACTAGTCTCGACCTTCTCGTTAGGGCCGGCAATCAAGATCTTGATAACCTCACCCTCCTTAACTTTCTTGAAAGCCTCCTCGGCGTCCTTGAAGGCAACAACGCCGTTGACGAGCTTCTTGACATCAACCTTGCCCTGCTCAACAAGCTGGATGGCCAGCTTGTAATCGCCGCTGCCGTAGCGGAACGAGCCGCTGGCGGTGACCTCCTTGATGCAGAGCGCCATGATGGGGAAGGTGATGTTGTCCTTGCCCATGCCGCCCTGGACGTAGTGGCCGCCCTGGCGGACGACGTGGAGGGCAGCCTGGATCGAGGGCTCGGCGCCGCTGGCGTCGATGACGGCGTCGGCACCGTCGCCGAGGTCGGCGGCCGCGATGATGTTGCGCGCGTTCTCCTCGGGCGAGACGCGCTGCGAGAGGTACGTGTGCGTGGCGGCGAACGACTTGGCGAACTCGAGCTTGGAGGGGATGATGTCGACCGAGACGACCTTGAAGGCGCCGTAGGCCTTGGCGACGGCGGCGCAGAGGAGGCCGACGGGGCCGGCGCCCATGACGACCACGGTCTGGCCGGGCTGGATCTTGGCCTGCTTGGTGATGTGGACGGCGACGGCGAGGGGCTCGATCAGGGCACCCTCCTGGAGCGAGACGGTCTCGGGGAGCTTGTAGCAGAAGTCGGCGGGGGCGGTCCAGAAGCCGGTCAGGGTGCCGTCGTAAGGGGGGGTGGCGGCGAACTTCATGTCGGGGCAGAGGTTGTAGTGGCCGGAAAGGCACTGGACGCAGCGACGGCAGGGGTAGCCGGGCTCGAGGGCGACGCGGTCGCCGACGGAAAGGGTCTTGACGGCATCGCCGACGGCAACGATGGTACCGGCGGACTCGTGGCCGAGAACCATGGGGTCCTTCACAACGAAGTGGCCGATGGCGCCGTGGAGCCAGTAGTGGACATCGGAGCCGCAGATGCCGGTGTAGTTGATGGCGACGAGGACGTCATGGGGAGAGTTGATCTTGGGGACGGGCTTGTCCTGGAAGCAGACGTCGAGGGGCTTGTTGAGGACGAAGGAGAGGTTCTGGAGAGAGAGGGAGGTCAGTACTGGCTCGGGGAAGAGGAAACAAGGAACTGAGCAAGGGTGAAACTTACGGACTTGCCGTCGGTAGCCATTTTGGAGGTTTGTTTGGTGGTGATTAGGGGTAAAGGGGTATCTCTGGTATTGTTGATGGAGGGTGACCGAGGACAAGTTCAACGGAAAGACAAGACTTGAAGGAGGATAGCTACGAGGAAGGAGAAGGAAGACGAGGAAAAAAAGATGGAGGGAGCAGGAACCGGTTAAATATGTCTTCTTGTGTTAACCGCTACTCGGAATCTTCTTTTACCCAAGATACCTCCTAGTTCATTCTTGGTATGTTTTGCCGCATCGAGGAAGAAGCTCGGATGGTTGCCAGAGAAAGTTGTCATGTCAGGCGGGTACGCAGGGCGGGGATTCGCTGCCCAGCACCTCAATGAAGGTTGTCAAGATGCAGCACCGAGATGCATGGAAGCAGCTGTTGGTGACGCTGTTGTTTGTTAGTGACAGAAGCTTTCCCGGAGCTAGGGGGGTGCCCTGCAGCGGTTGCACGGCCGAGACAGAACCCCACGCTCTCCACGCAGCCGCATTCCCACAGTTCCACATCTCTCGACTTTATCCAAGGCATTTAACCGTGCCAATCAGCGACGGAGCGCCTGTCCGACGATATCCGCTAGAAGGACCAGCATGGGCCAGACATGATGCCTCTGGCTCGTCTGGGCAGGAATTGATATCAGGTGAGAGGCAGAAACTTTTGGACATCTCAGGGGGAAACTGAGAACAGGATGAATTTGTGATCTTCAGAGCCGTCAGAGCGTAACCGCGTATTCCCCGAGGCGAAGACGGGTGCTGTTCCGAGAGACTGGAAGCCGGAGGATCATGAAGACATTGTGGGCTATAGCTCTGGACATGGTGATATTGCGCAGCATTGCCCAACGAGCTGGGCTTCAACATGGTGTAGTAACGGTATCGAGATACTGGATGGGGGGCAGCGGGATGCAGGTCATATATAACGCGGTGCGCACATCCCTCTCGGGGACATTTACACCGGTGAAGCGAGTGCTCTTTCATCCCATCAAAGTTCACCTGTCAATGCACGGCGGATAGCCCGGGTAACAAAAATACAGACCTTCATCTGCACCAGATGTGCATCAGATGAAAAGCCATGCAAAAACAATAAATCGGCAAAAGATAATTGACAAGGGCGAGATTCGAACTCGCGCCTATTTCTAGACCAGGAAACTCGGATTGAGTAAATTCAGGTGGACCTGAACCTGGCGCCTTAGACCGCTCGGCCACCTTGCCATCGATATCTTATTTTGATCGTGACAGTGGCTTTTGAGGGCATGATGGCCCGAGGTGCTCGGCATGGTAGCTTGAGGTGGGGCTAAGTGCTTTTTTGGCGGGGTTCAGTTGAAGGATGGATGCCAATAGACTTCCAACCGAACGGTAAGCCAAGCATCGTGAAACGGAACATCCCGTCATCTTTTCTTACCATTGTGATTTTGATCTGATTGTGAGTGATAAGGTGAGTTTGGATTGAGTCGCAATTGATGGGATTCGGACTTGGTATTGTGAAATTTCACTAACACCAGGGTAGGTATCATACAACATCAGATACCGATTTATCACCGTTTCGATACCAACGGCCTGATGCACTATGTTTTGAGGCCAATAGCTTCAAGACTTCCCCTTGTCTCCCCTCTGAGGTCACTCACCATCACCAATTACTTCACAAAACGCACCATGGCATCTAACGCTAGGACATACAACGTAAGTCAGCCTGCCCTTCCCCGTTCAAGAAACTCAAACACTCACCATTCCAATATCAGGACGCAATCGATGCGCTCAACTCCCTCCAGACCCCCTTCGCCGTCATCGAAGCCCGGCGCAAAGCCGGCGTCCGTCCCGATGCGCATTCGGTAAAGGAAATGCGGGCTTACCTCGCCCGCATCGGCTACTCCTCCCAGGACCTCGATCGCCTCAACATCGTTCACGTAGCCGGCACCAAGGGCAAGGGAAGCACGTGCGCCTTTGTCGACTCCATCCTCACGCGTCACCAGCGGACACACGGCATTCCCAAGCGCATCGGTCTCTTCACCTCTCCTCACCTGATTGCCGTCCGGGAACGCATTCGTATCGACTCCAAGCCCATCTCCGAGGAGCAGTTTGCCCGCTACTTCTTCGAGGTCTGGGATCGTCTTGAGACATCCGAGGTGGCCAAGGATGAAGTGGCCCTGGGTAGCAAGCCCATTTACGCTCGCTACCTGACTCTGATGAGCTACCACGTCTATCTGTCCGAGGGCGTCGATGTAGCTATTTACGAAACTGGCATCGGTGGTGAATACGATGCCACCAACGTGGTGGACCGTCCCGTGGCTAGCGGTATCAGCACCCTTGGAATCGACCACGTCTTCGTCCTGGGTGATACGGTCGACAAGATCGCCTGGCACAAGGCGGGTATCATGAAGACGGGCAGCCCGGCGTTCACGATTGAGCAGGTTCCCTCCGCAGCTCAGGTGCTCAAGGATAGGGCGGTGGAAAAGGGAGTCGATCTCAAGATCCTTGACGTCGATTCCAGACTCAACGGCGTCAAGATCCGCCCCGATGCGGTGTTCCAGAAGAAGAATGCTACGCTGGCTATCGCGCTCGCTGAGACCGCTCTCAAGCAGTTGGATCCTTCCTTCAAGACTGGTACCGATAACCTATCACCCGAGTTCGTCGAGGGTCTCGAACAGGTCGTCTGGCGTGGCCGATGCGAGGTCAAGGAGGAGGACCAAGCTGTTTGGCATCTTGATGGCGCACATACCGTTGACAGCTTGAAGGTGGCAGGAAGATGGTTTGTCGAGGAGTGTGTCAAGAAGGCCAAGGGCGGACCCAAGGTGCTCATCTTCAACCAGCAAGGCCGGTCTGAAGCCGTGGATTTCCTCGATGGGCTTTGCAATACGGTCAAGAGTGCTGATCCGGAGGGAACTGGCTTCAGCCATGTCATTTTCTGCACCAACGTGACATATGCGAAAACTGGCTACAAGAAGGGTATGTTTCCTTTTTTTTTTTTTTTTTTTTTTTTTTTTTTTTCAGTCCATGATCTGCCCATGCTAACCTGCAACAGACTTTGTCAACCATCAGTACAACCCCAAGGACATCGAAAACATGACACAACAACGAGTGTTCGCGGAGAGGTGGTCTACCCTAGACCCGTCTGCGAATGTCATGCTTATCCCGACTATCGAGGAGGCTATCAACAAGGCCAGGAGCCTGATGGAAGCGGAAGGCGACCAGAAAGTGCAGGCACTCATCACCGGCAGCCTTCATCTCGTAGGTGGCGCCCTCGGTATTTTGGAAAAAGCAGATGCTCTTTGAAAGGGGTTTGTGGTTCGGTAGTTTTCAACATTTGTTATAGATATCCCCCCATCTTTCATACAGTATGTACAGGATTCGGCATTTTGCTTCGCAGCATCTTTTGTTCTTTATAAATACAGGGAATATGGGGAAAAAGTACAGGAAAATAGAACGAAGCAGGGGGTTAAAAAGCAAGCCAGTACTTAATATTCAACATACTCAACTGTCTTGAGCACGCCACCAAGCAGGTGGAAGCTTCCCGTTACCAGAACATTGCACGTCTTGCCGTCCCTGCGCGCCTGTTCCGCGATCTTTTGAACCTGTTCCATAGCCGGCTCTACTGCGTTGTAGACCGAGGTCTCGGTCCCCGCACTGGCTTCCTGGAAAATCTTCTGCCCCTTCAACTGCACCGTGAGATCTCTCTCCGGCTCACCTTCCACCGGCGCCTTTTCTTCATTCCTGGTGAGCACCGCGTAGCTGAACACCGGCGTCGAAGTCCCGCTCTGCTTCTGCGCGGCTGTAAGAAGTGCCCTCAACAAGACCTCCGGGTCCCTATCCTGCTGATTAAACACCAAGACGTTGACCTCATCCCCCTTCACCTTGCCAGCAAACCACTGCCCAACACCCGCCAGACTATCCTCCGTATGCGCTCCATCGACGAACCACGCCGTCCCCTTGGAGTCTTTGAACGACTCACACCTCCCCTTAAGGCTAGCCTCCTTCAGCCCCTTCTCAAACCCAGCCGGGATATCATCCAACTTCCAGCCCTCCTCCCCAAACGCCCCCTCAAACTTCTGCCCCATCCTAATCAAATGTTCCCTCGCCGCCGCCACCGCCAACGCCATATTGAACTTCTGAAACGGTCCTTCCAGCCTCGCCCCCTCCACGCCCTTCCACTTCTCAACCTCCTCATCCTCCACCTCCACCAACTCCGCCACTCCCTTCTCCTGCGCCCTATCCCTCAACACCTCCATCACCCCTTTTTTGTCAGCACCATCCAACCTCCTCGTAAAAGCCCTAACCCCCTGCCTAAAAATCCCGCTCTTATTCCACGCAATCTTCTCCACCGTATCCCCCAACATCGCCACATGATCAATCCCCAACTGCGTGACAACACTGGCCGTGACACTTTCGGCACTCAAAAAATTCGTCGAGTCGTATTCCCCGCCAATACCACATTCAATCACCGCTTGCTTCACCCCCTCGCGCACAAAGACATGAAAAGCAAGTATGGTCAAAAACCGGAAATAAAAAGGCTTCGTCCCCGGCCCATCGTATTCCTCATTCGACGTTACTGGGTCGCCCGCTTCGCGGGCTGCTTGCGAAAGCCGGTCCCATACTTCAAAGAAGTAAAGCGCGAATTTCTCGCGGGAGATGGGCACGTTGTCGAGTTGGATCCGTTCGCGGACCGAGAGGACGTGCGGGGAGGTGTAGGTTCCTACCACCACGACTGGCCCGCCGGGGGTAGTATTGGTAGGAGGGTATTGGGAGATGATAGACGACACCAGTGCAGATGCGGACCCTTTACCCTTTGTTCCCGCAACGTGCACGCACTTCAGCCCTGTGGCGGCGAGGGAGGAGGGCGTGTAGCCGGCGCGGGCGAGCCAGGAGAGCATTTCGGGGATGGCGAGGGAGTTGAGGTACTTTTTGGCGGCGGCGGCAGGCTTGTTTTGGAAGTCATTTTTGTTGTCGTCGGTACCGAAGAGGTTGACGATTGTGCGGTTGGATTGGAGTTGGGCGAGACGGGAGAGGGCGTCGTCGTAGGTGCGCTGGGAGGAGGAGGCCATCTTGAATGGGGTTGTATGGTAAGGGCGAATTTGAGGTTTGAAGGTGACGTGACAGGTTGGTGTTGGCTTGGCTTGGAATGAAGCTGTTCTTGTGGTGAAGGCACTGCAGCGATTGGGTTTGTTCGGCCGAAAGCGGAAGCTGGAGAGTTGTCGCTGGTGGGTAGGTCGAAGTGAGCATAAAAATCGGCGAGACATTTATGGTTGAGTCATCTGAAGTCCTTTGGGAGGTAAGAGGCTCGAAGGCCAGTGGAATATTTATGTTTGGATCAAGTTGAGGAAATTTCGTGAAGATCTCGTATGGTGTGCTTTGATTCTATCCCGGCCCCTCACTGCAGAAGTCACCGTCCCAACGCCGCAACTCGGAGCCCAAAAATACGGAAAATTTCCGAAAAGCATGTACAAAGCTATGAGCATACTGAGCTTGGAGAACGTCACTTATTGAAATCATGCTATCCGGCCGTCAAATTGAATCTATTTCATCTGACTTAAACTACACGAAAACAAGTACTCACACGAATACAACCAGAAAAAAGCGCCTCTATTTTGTCTCGGATTGCCACTGTAAACTTACAGAGTCTCACAACAAAGGGAATTCGTGCTAAGCCTACTATCGTAACGAACAATCCTGTTTACTCCACCCTCAAGCTCTGCAGCCTAGCCTCTGTCTGAATAACATCCAACGCCTGCTGAACCTCCAACACCTTCCTGACCTCACCGAGCCAATCCCTGGAAAGGGTCTTGGCCCAGCCCTTGAGACCGTTCATCTCTCTCGCCGCATTGTCGAGATCGCCCTCCTCGAGGTAGGTCTGGGTGCGGGTAAGGATGCTCTCGACATCGTCACCAGTCGCAAGGCCCTCCTTCTTGAACATCAACTTGCTGAGGATGAGGCTGGAAGCGTGGCTGGCAACACCGGCGTCCTCAGGGAGAAGAGAAGCCTTGCGAACCTCGGTAGCAACACGGCGGAAGCGGTCGATGAGCTCAGCGGAGGTGGGAATACCACGCTGGTAAGCGGTGGGGTTGATGGAAGCGATAGCAGCATCGACGACGGGGTCCTCGGCAGCAATTTCCTTCAGGGCAACGAGCTCCTTGATGAAGGGACGGGGGTGGTGAGCGTCCTCGAGGCTGGCACGAACGGCGTCGACAGCAACATGAAGCTGCTGAGTGCGGAGGTTGGTATCAACAACCTCGTTCAAGCCAGAGGTGAGCTTCTCAAGGTCGGCAACAGCCTTGGAAAGCTCGTTGAGCTTGCCAAGACGGCCATCGCGCTCCTCCTCAACGTGCTTCTTGATGTCGTCGGTAAACTGGCGCTGGAGCTGGATGGCCTGCTCAAGGAGACGGTTGTTGAGCTTCTCCTCGGCAATCTGGCGCTCGCGCTCCTGGATCAGGTGAGTCTTCTCGTCGTAGCTCTTCTTGAGGCGGATCATCTCCTCCTCGAACTCGCGACGCCAGGCAGCCTCCTGAGCGGCCATCGCGGACTCAACCCGAGAGACAAGCTCGTTGGCGGCCTTGTCGAAACCATCAACGCGAGCCTTAACCTGCTTAGCAGCCTCGGCTTCAACCTTGGCCTTCATCTCGTTGATCCTGCCGGCAACCTTGGAGAGCTCGTTCTTGGCCTTGCCGATGGTGGGAGCGTACTTCTCGTTGGCGTTGTCGTGGTTGATAACGGTGATGATGTCGTTCAGCATCTTGACGAGGTCCTGAACAATGGGGTCGGTGGCACCGTTAACGTTCAGGGGGTCAATGGGCGAGGCAGGGGGCCAGCGAGAGGGCTCGTCAACCTCGGGAGCCTTGAAGGGCTTCTTCACGGGGGTGCCGGAAGCATCGGTGGCGGCGGGAGCAGCAGCGGTAGCAGGGCCGGGAACGGCGGCGGCGGCGGGAACGGGCTCGACCGGAGTAACGGTGGTGGTGGACTCGGTCTTGGGAAGCTCAGCAGTATCCTTCTTGGCACCAGCAACAACGGCGGGCTCAGACTTGGTGACAGCATCCTTGGCGGCAGCGGCAGCCTTCTTGATAGAGCTAGACTGACGACCGGCAGGCTCGCCACCGTCGGCAACGCGCCACGAGGCACCACTCTGGGCAGGGACCTTGACCTGCTCACCGGAGTCGCGAGGACGACCGGTCACCCTGCTGACAACATCGGGGAAGCGCTTCTTGAAATCCAGCTCCTCCAAGTACAGAACAGCCTGCTCGCCATAGGGGATGTACTCGGTAAAGAAGTCGTGGAAGGCGTCGTTGATGCGCGAGTAGTAGACACCACCACCAAAGGCGATGGCGCCAAGGATGGTGAGGGACAGGAGGAAGTTGCGCAGTCTGCGGAAGAAGCCCTTCTTCTTGCGGGGAGTAGGAAGAGTAGGAGGGACGACGGGCTCCTCGGCGACGGGAGGGATGACAGTGGCCTCGGGGGCGGGGGGCGTCAAGGGGGTGGCCTCGGGAGGGACGGTGGCCGTGGACTCGACCTGGGGCGACGCAGGAGGAGGAGTGGAGGGAGCAGTCAGGGTCTCGGAGGCCGGGAGGACGGCGGGCTGAGAGGCCGGGGGCTCAGGAACAACGGGCTTCTTGTCGTCGGCGAAGAAGCGCTATATGGGAGCGAGGCAGTTGGCATTAGCTAGTAATAGAGGCAGGTAGGTACTGAGCCAGGGCTCGGGACGGGGATGGTGAGGAAGCTGAGCGAGCAGAGTAGATGACCTCATACCTGACCGGACACGGCCGCACGGCGCACGACGGTTGCTTGCCATTGACGGCCAGCAACAGCGGCAGAAGGCCTGCTGCCCAGCGCCCTCACGGATCGCAGTGATGTGCGCAACATGAGGGGGATGGTATGGGGCCTTGGGATATGGGATGGGCGGAGGGGTGGTGGTTGAGTGTAGCGGAGATGTCCCGGGCCTGGAATTGCGAATTGGAGGCTCAGACGGGACGGACGGGGCTCGGAGGGTCTGAGCAAAAAAGAGCTCCCGGTCGGCAAAGTTCCGGGACGAGGCGGGCAGGCAAGAGTTTGGCAGGCTAGTGGTAGCTTCTGACTGCAGAGCTTCAACACAGTGTGCCACTTTCATTGCTTCCACTTCTTGGCCTTGCTTTTCTGGGCCATTTTCTAGCTCCAGTGAATAATCCCGGTCTCTCAGTACGGGTGACCCACCCGTTTTCTTCCCTACTAGAGCTATGATGCACACTGTACGCAAATAAACATCAAGCCTAGGTATGGTACCAACATCTCGCAATGGATTTGCAGTAAATATCTTTCAGATTGCCCAACGCTCGAAATAAAAACAATAGCATAATTACCATTAACCACGCGCGCAACACCCCTCCTCCAGCAGGCTGTTGCCTCTATCTGCATACTGTACAACAGAAGGATTGCAGCTGGACCTACCAGTATCATGAATCATGCCCATAGGGGCAGCTGATGTGCTTCATCAGTCCTTGGACCGTGGAAGGGCACCCCGTCCAGGAAAAAGAGGAACAAAACACCCATCGACCAGATCTCCATCATATCATGCAGCCGCACGACAGTCCGGTCTCACATGAGAAATCCCAACCATCTCCCTTGGCCTTCTCTTTGTGCAAAGGGACCCAGGTCTGCCGTTGCGCCCGTCATTCACGGATCGACCCTTCAACACCGGCACGCTCCCCACTCCTGTAGATGCACCGGGTATTTCTTCCATGCGTGGCTCCCAAACTCCGAAACGTTTCTCTTCACAAGCTCAGCAGGCGCAAGGCCCTCCAACCTGAGTGTTGGCTCCCTCGGGCGCTAGACTGACACCCGGTCGTTGGCCAGGACGAGCATGCCTCGGTCCAACTTGGTCGAGGGGCAGCTTCTTGGCAATCTCGGTGAACAGATTTTGCACGTTTTCGGCAGTCTTGGCAGAAGTCTCGAAGAAGAGAAGGCCGGCCTCCTTTGCATATGCCTGGGCATCGGCCGTCTGGATCGCACGCTTATCGGGTTGCTCCTGGACGAGATCCAGCTTGTTACCGGCAAGGGCGATAATGATATTCTCGTTTGCTTGGCGCTGAAGTTCCTTGACCCACGACTTGGCCTTGTCCAAAGATGCCTACAAGGGGGTTACGTCAGCTCATGTCGCCGGCACAGACAAGGACCCGAGAGGCCACATACCGCCTGTGTGATATCGTAAACGACTACTGCGCAGTTGGCATTCCTGTAGTACATGGGCGCTAGAGACTTGTAGCGCTCCTGGCCGGCGGTATCCCAGATCTCGAACTTGACCGTTGTGTTTTCGTCGAGGGCAATGGTCTGTGTTAGGAAAGCGGCGCCAATCGTGGATTCTCTGTACGAGTCAAACTGGTCCTGGATGGGAGTCAGTTTCCCGCTTCAATTTCATCAAGCGCCGAGTAGGAGCTGACGTACCTTGACGAAGCGCAAGACTATCGAGCTCTTTCCAACCGCCGATTCACCTGCATGCAGGTCAGCAACAAAGCCCCCTCCATGATCCGATCAATATTACGAACCCAACAACACCAGCTTGAACTGGGCAAAGCGGTTTCCCATGCCAGGGCGCGCGCCGGGAGGTCCACGAGTGGCCATTATGGACAGATGATGTTGCGTGGTGGTGACGTTGATGTGTAGTCGGGAGATTAGACGGGGTTGCTGGAGAAGCGAGTTGCGGCGCTACCGGGGGACAGATTAATGGCGGGAGTGCGGGCGACACGAAAGAGATAAAGGGCAAAGAGGTGTCAGGTGGTTGATTAGTCGTTTGCAGGTCGCCACTAAAAAGGCTGGACGGGAATGTGAGGCGCGAAGCAGCAAGTTTGGGTATCGGGTATCGGGTAGTCGTTGAAACAGAAAATCGAGGAAAACAGTTGTTGGGGTTTGCGAGTTCAAGTTGTTGAAGGTGACGGAGAGCAGCAAGCCGCCGAAAGGAAGGCCAGGGAGGGGAACAAGTGCCTGGTGGTGGACGGGATGACTGGGGCCTGCGAATGGATTCGCTTCAGTGTTTGGTGTTTGATGGACAGGGCGGCCGTCGTTCTGATGACGGGATGCTCGCTGGAAACAGTCTGACTTCGGCAGCCTACCGCTGGAGCAATCCACTGGCGGGACTCGCGGGAGTCCTCAGCAGGAGCATGGCTGCAGGGCGGTGCAAGAAATGGCACGTGCACTCGGGCCTATCTCTACACGTGATTGGGCTGGGAGAGAAAGGGTTGCGTCACCCGGGCCCTTGACGATGACGGCCGGCAGGGACGGAGCTGAATGAAAGGCAGGCACTTGTGTGTTTGGTGATGTTTTGGGGGCAGGCACTTTCGCTGACTTCGAGTTTCATCGAGTTGATCTCTGGATGCTGGGCAGTGGTCACAAGTGTTCCACTAAATCGCCTCGGGGTCCATGTCAAGTTCCACACGTCAACGCGTCCGGGGAAGGCGCAGTGAGATTACCGCCCGCTAACAGACCCGCTACAAGGACCGGCAACAGGCAAAGTTCCAGAGCTCAGGGCCCTGTAGGTACAGATCCAGACACTGTATCGAAACAACATAATCTCGGCCCATTTCATGACGAGGCCATCCCCAAGTCTGTTATTGTCCCTTTTTCACAGAACGTCCAAGTGCTTCCCGTTAAGTTTCCCGTCGAGTCGCATGCGATAGACGCTTCTACGTTATCTGCAACAACGGCAACAACACAAACATGACGCTCCCCTTCCGGGACATCAACGTCCAGGCCGCCTCGGACTCTTACATCTTCACCTCGCCCTCCAGTCCCAATGCGCCGGCCTTGACAATCGACCGCCCGACTGGCGATATCCGTCTCAGCGATGCCTCCCTACTCGCCGGCAAGCGGGTTGCCCGCGTATCCAGCATTGCCGGTATTCTGGGTGTGGTCAGGTTGCGCCTAGGTAAGGACAACAAACCCCTTACCGTAAACGTGAACTAACACTTCGCAGACAAGTACATCATCGTCATCACCAAAGCCCAACCAGTCGGCCGCCTCAGGGGTCATATGGTCTACAAGGTTGTCGCGACCGAATTCCTCCCCCTCCGCGAACGCCAGATCCACGACCCCGATGAGGACAAGTTCTTGAACCTGCTCAAGGGCTTCATCAAGTCCGGCCCAATGTACTTTTCTTACTCGCTTGATATCACAAACACCAACCAAAGACAAGCCCAGCATGACCTCGCGACACCTTTGTGGCAGCGCGCCGACGACCGCTTCTTCTGGAACCGATTCCTCCAGTCCGACCTTATCAACTTCCGAACCAAGGGAGGGAGGGGCTCTCCTGCCCCCCAGCCCGGCATCGACCCCTATATTCTTCCCGTCATCTTCGGCATGTTCGAGATTCACCCGACGACCTTCAAGGGCACCCCCATAACTATTGCTTTAATCACTCGCCGATCCCGACACCGTGCTGGTACCCGCTACTTCTCCCGAGGTATTGATGAGCAAGGCCATGTTTCCAACTACAATGAGACAGAGCAGATCGTGGTCTTGAACGACCGTGGCAGTGGCTTGGGTGGTTTTACTGGTAGCGGCGACATGCAGAGTGGGAAGCTCGGTGGAAGTGACGGCAAGGAGATGCAGGTCCTGTCCTATGTGCAAACGCGCGGCAGTGTCCCCGTCTACTGGGCTGAAGTCAACAACCTCAAGTACACCCCTACGATCCAGCTCAAGAGCACCGAGGCCGCTTTCCCCGCTGCGAAGGCGCATTTTGACGAGCAGATCCGTCTCTATGGCGACAACTATCTGGTGAACCTGGTCAACCAAAAGGGCCGTGAGACTCGCGTCAAGCTAGCTTATGAGCAGATGGTCGAGCGCCTCGTATCATCGCCCAAGGAGCGTGTCCAATCCGACGCATTAACCGACGAGAAGTTCCACACCATCGAAACCGGCACCAAGCCCCAGACCGATTTCGACCGCCTTCACTACATCTACTTCGACTTCCACGCCGAGACCAAGGGTATGCAGATGCACCGTGCCCAGCTCCTTATCGACAGGATGCACGAGGCCCTGATAGCCCAGCAATACTTCCGCGCCGTCGACTCTCCCGCCAGCCAGGTCAACGGCGGTCGTCTGGAAGTCCGCAACCTCCAGACCAGCGTAGTGCGCACCAACTGCATGGACTGCCTCGACCGCACCAACGTCGTACAGTCCATGCTCGCGCGCTGGACGCTCGACCGCATGTTCATCGACCTGGGCCTCATGGCGCGCGGGTCTTCGTTCAAGGAGGAGGATCCGGCCTTCGAGTTCATGTTCCGCAACATGTGGGCCGACAACGCCGACGTTGTGTCCAACAGCTACGCCGGCACCGGCGCCATGAAGACGGACATTACCAGGACGGGCAAGCGCACCAAGGCCGGCGCGCTCGCCGACGGCAATATTGCGGTGACGAGATACTGCAAGAACAACTTCTTCGACGGCCCGAGGCAGGACGCCTTTGACCTGTTCCTGGGCGTCTACCAGCCCGGCGCGGCGAATATCGGTTCCCAGCTGGTCTTTGTCGACCGCAGGCCGGTGCTGATCCAGGCGATCCCCTACGTGGCGGCCTTCAGTCTGTTCTTCGTCTTTGTGGGCATGTGGACGCCCAGGCTACCCGATAGTGCCGTGTGGCCGATGAGGTTGTTCATCATTTTCTGGACGGCTGTTGCGGCGTGGTCGCTGACGTTTATCATTTCCAACGGCATGCTTTATGTGAGTTTCATTCCATTGCATTCGCCTTCATATATTTCGTTCGTTCAGCGGAGTAAATAACTAACATGACAAAAAATAGGTCAACTGGCCAAAGCTAGTTCCCCGCCCATGGGCCTCGGAAGGTTATCATGAGACCATCTCCAAGATTGTGCGCAAGGACAAGATCCTTGGGCCATTGGTGGCTAAGCATGAGCGCGGCCTTAGCACGGCGCGGTACGTCAATGCCGAGGAGGGCAAGAAGAGGATTGAGTAAAGTAAGTAGACGTGGAAAAGTCTTGGGTGGGTGGAACGATCACAACGGTGTGGCATATAGGATAGACACATATTTTACAGGTATAGGGTGGCTGGCGACCGGTAGGAAACGACGACCATTATGAGCTTCTTGGCTCTGCCTTTTTCTTTTGTTGTATTATTTTATCTAGCGTTTAGTTTTCTTTTCCATATTTTCGAACCTTTAGAAGTTCTCTTTGTTTAAACTTCATAATTGGTAATACCATTGGATTACACAAGCACTGTTATGGTTGTAAATAGAGAGTCGTGTGATGTGAACTGATGTGATGAACAATTATTGATATTAACTAAGCCTCTGGCAATCTCTCTATGGTAATCCTATACCGGAAATGTGTCCCAACGCCGCACGATGCAGGTTGCTTAAACCGAAAGACAAAAGAAAGGAATAACTAACGACTCAAACTTCGAACTCCCAATATCACGCAAGGAACTCCCACTAGTACAGTGGTATAGTCCCCCATGCTGAACATCAGCCCTCCAAGAGTACCGTCATGCACTTCCAAATTATATCAAGCCCTTCACGCCCTTCACGCCCTTCACGCCCTTCACCTCCCCCTTTACTTCCTCACGCCCTCTTATTACCCTCCTCCCCCCTCCTCGCCGTGGTGACCCCCTGCGTAATATTCGGTCCCGTCCCAATCCCCGTCAACGTCCTCACAAACCAATGAAACCACGTCTCCGTCTCCAGCACGTTCTTCAGCTCCTCCGCCCTTCTCTCCACGTCCGCCACCTGCGCCTCGAACCTCTCCACCCCGTCCTCGACATCCTGCACTTTATCTACAAGCGCGCCGATCTCGTACTCCAGCTTCGCGACCAAAACCTCCACGTCCTTGACGGCCTCGTTGAGCCTATGTCGCTCCTCGCCCACAATCTCCTCCCCAGAATGTCGGATGCGCTGGTACGCGTCGCTGACGTGCAGGTAGAGCGACTGCAGCTCTGCTTGCTGCTGGGTAAAGGTCTCGTCTAGGCTTTCGACCGAGGACAGCTTGGAGGAGACCCAAGGCGAGAGGTCGGATTGGAGGGTCGAGAGGTGCGCGTAGAGGGAGCGGGCGAGCTCGGCTTGGGTTTCGAAGAGGGTGCCGTCGGAGAGTTGCTGGGTGGCTGCTGTTGTGGCAGCGTCGGGTGGTAAAAGGTTGCTGATGTCGTAGACTTCGTCCCATCCTAGCACGGCGTCCTCGGCTGCGCTGAAGGAGAGGCGACGGGGATATTTGGCTTCGTTGGAAGGTTGGTCGAGGATGAGGTTGGGGCTGAAGGCGTGGACGCTGTGTCGGCGCTGGAGTAGGGAAATGGGGAGGTTTGTGGTTCGCTCGAGTGTTTGGATGGGTCCCAGGAGGTCGTTGGGATCTGGGACTGAGTTGGTGATTGGAGCATCGAGGCTTTTGGCTATTTCTGCGACCCCGGGCTCTGGTCTTGTAATGTCGGTTCCCCTACGACGCTGGCCTGAGGACTCCCTGATGAGCGAAGGAGTTCCGGTTGTGGTGCTGGCAATCGATAGTACTGGTGTAGAGTCGTTGGGGTCCCTTTCCTTGATTCCATTCAGATACTCCTCTGGCCTCAACCGCCATGTGAATGCCCGACCAACCGCCACCGGACTTGTCAAAGCAGTAGATGAATGCGCCAAGCTTGCTATACTTGGGGCTAGACTCATCGCTGCCGCTGCATTGGGAGCATCCTCTTTGGATGGGCGGTTGACGTGGCTTCGTAAACCCGTACCGACAGCATCTCTGATACGGCCAAGTCCTGAGCGGGCATCGCTCACCTTTCCAGCCACACTCTTGAAGACCGTTTTTCGTAAAGCGTCTTTATCGGCAGGAACATCCATGGTACTAGCTGCTGAGACTGGCGGTGCTGAGTATGAGCCCATTAACTCCTCTGTCGCTTTTTTGACTTCCTGCTCTTCGTCTATGGGCATCGACTGGGCCCTTCGACTTCCGGCTTGTGATAACACATCATCTTTAACATCTTTCCCGCCAAATGGAGGTACCATGTATTCGTAATCGTTGAGCGTCCTCCTCGCTTTACCATGCCATAGCCACTTCGGTCGTTTGCCTGTTGTCAGGTTGATGAACTTGTCCAGATCCAACGTTTCAATGTCACCGATGTTCCCTTTGTCTTTTCCTCCCACCATTCCTATTACCAACTCACCTCTCTTGCCTCCTATTTCTGCAACGGTGGACTTCACAGCCTTTTGTACACCCCAAACCTCTCCCGCGGCGGCCTTGGCGGTTAACTGGTGAAGCTTAAGAAGTGTTTGCCGATCGAGGCGTCGCGTCCTCTCGAGTTTCTGCGATTTCTGGAACGCTCCAATACCCCGTTTCGTGCAGTCGACATCGAAGACATCCTTGGAAACTGGAGCATTGCAATAACTGAGTCGGTTCCTGGCACCTATCAGGGTTCCCAACAGAGCGGCAACAGTAGTTGGTCCCAAGATTCCATCCGTCGGTTCCATGTTGAAGTACTCGGATCCGATATCTGTCCACCAATTGTTGATGGCTGCTTCAGTGACGTCACAAAGGAGCCCGTCGATGTACACCTGGTCAAGCAGCCCAAAGATAAATAATGCCACCTGGCATAGTTTCACCAGCTCGACTACTGCGTCTTGGAAGGAGATCTTCTCGGATATCTTGTATAGCTGAGTAAACTTGGCCTGGGTGGCCGGCGTGGGGTCCGATAAGGTGAGACCCGAGCGCCCCGAACACCCCAAACGCTTCAAGTTCTCGTTAACGATGAAGACCCGCAGGTTGTGGCGCAGATCACCGTCGGGAACGGGTATAACAGTTAAGGCGGATGGGAAGCTGCTGAGGTTAGTGACCATGAGCTCACCCAACTCTGTCTCCTTAGGTCTAGCATGGTGCTGCTGTATCGCTTTGAAGTAGGCTTCCAGTCGTGGGGACCAGCCATTCTCTTCTTTTGGTACTTCTAGGACGCCGACGACTATCGAGTGTTTCGTATCACCTGTATAGGTGACGATAGCCAAAGCGGGTGACCGTCGAGAGCAGGCCCATTGCTCGACCAAGTATAGCTCGTAACCATGGAGGACACGGCCTGTTTCGACCACGGTGACGGCAGGGTCCTCTCCAAGATATCTGGGTCTCGTTAGAAGCCGGTTGATGGTTCAGGGGGATGCATGTCTTGGGGTACGTACTTCAGCGCAACGGGATCCGGGAGCACTACCCGACGGCGTTCCGGAGACGGAGACGCAGAGGGAACAGTGGCAGCAGTCGGGGCCATGGAGGCAGACACAGTGGTGTCAAGAAGAGCTGGCTGGGACTGTAGGATGGCATTTCGATGAGAGTTTGTCCTGGCCAAGGTAAGTTCTTCTTCTCGATGGACCCGAGCATCAAGGGCGGCTCCGGGGAAAGTCATCCGCTGTGACATGGCCGTCGTGGCCGTGTAGGCGATCTCCAGCGATCCGGGGCGTTTAGGTTTGGGTTCCCCCCTACTTTACAGCCTAGCTCCCGGCCTGGATCCAACTCTGGGTCCTTGGGAAGCCAACGGGGTGTCCAACTCTGCGTGTCAATACGGGCGGTGGGCCATGCGTACATGCGCCGATCGAGGTGTGGACTACACGAGCTTCATCGTGGAGCCAGGAATTCCTTGCCGTCTTGTTGGGAACTCGACTTCGCTTGAATGGCTTAGTTCTTGGCTGTTGGGGCGGTGAGGGCCCCCGGCCGTTGTCTTTCACAATCTCGTCCGGATGGGTGATGGATGTGAGCAAACAGTCATGCTCTCCTTCTGGTTCAACGGCACAGCTGATGATGGCGGCTGCTCCCGGATGGTTGCCAGGTACGACTTTGTTGAAGGTATGTTTTAACAAGTGGTTGGTGCATATAAGTAATGGTGGCATGTGATGCGATCACGGCATTGGATCGGACTAAGGTGAATCCAGGAGACATGGTTGTACACCAAGTACAAGTAAAGGATCCATGCCATTCGGACGTAAAGGGTAGGTAAAGAAGCTTCCATCAAATGTTCCCCAAATTCCGGCCGATCCTCCCCTTTGAAAGTCCCGAACGTCACTGCAATGAAAGAACACCCTGCCAGCTTCCGTCTTCTCCCTTCCAACTTCCTTTTGTTAGGAACTGGTTGCCTATTTGCTGGAGTTCCTTAACATTCGACCTCAGATGTTGTCGACTCGTCTAAAGCGACTGTGTTCAAATCTAGCACGACTGTGTAGAGTAGCCCCACCCATACTCGAATATCGGGGAAATATTGCCGCCCGCTAAATCCTCACCAAAGTGATATAATACAATTATTTTTATATAGAACGCAGTCGAAAGAAGCTATACTTGAAGTTGCATTTAAGCCCAGATTATGTGAAAAATATAATTTACGTAGAATTTGGATTATTACATATAATAATAAAAAGAGGTACTAGAAATACCAATTCTATTAACTAAATTAGGGTAGCTACTAGGGAGCTCGCTAGGGAATAGGCGGTTAAATAGAAGGGGGAGGTATATAATTATAGGAAACGGTAGAAGGCACTATATATTATTATATACTATAAAACTACCTATACTATATCTATTAAGAAAGTACTAACCTCTCCCTTTATATCTCCATCTCCCTTTATTATAATTATCTCTCTAAGAACGAAGTTTTCGCCGCCGTATATTACGCCTCGTATTTCGCCTTATTAATTTATAGTTTAGCTATTTGCGTTTATATTATCTTCTTTTTCTTTAGTGGCGGCTACGTTTAAAGGGTATTATAATTCGGATTATATCGTACGGTAGAGGCGAATTAGAAGTTAGTGGTATCACAGGGCGAGAGGGCACCGTTGGGGGTAGGGTAAGATATGCGTTGTTGTACGAAGGAGAGAAAGGGAAGTGTGCGTAGAGGATTGGCTATATAGGCGAGAGCCCAGTAGACCAGTCCGTGCGCGCGCACGTGAGACTGCACGTGACTAGAGTATGTGACTAGTACGTGAGTACGTAGCTCTAGGCTATAGTACTAGCTCTAGTATAGTTATATGTAGTTAGTATAGTATAACTATATTATAGGCTAGCCTTATAATACTATCCCCCATTAAAAGAAGTTCGTAGAGCTGAAAAATCTATATATATATATAATAATAAATTTATTCCTTTACATTATTTTATTATAATTTACAAATTGCGTTGGAGGTAATTTTTCTAATTATATATTTATTAAATGTTATATAATCCTATTAAATATTAAATATAGCCTATCCTCTACTTCCTTATTAATTATCGTATTCGTTTCAATTATCATAACCGAATCTGGGAGCGGCCTTATTATATCGATAGCTGAAGCGGTTTCTCTTTATTAGAGGTGGGCGGAACGTTGGCGCGGAAGTTCAGGAGCGGAGGCGGGAATTAGAGAATCGGCGGCGAAGCGGTATAGGAAGTTTTAGACTTCTAGAAGGACTAGTTTATCTAGGTTCTTATAGTAGAATTATTATATGCAGTGCTTATAATTAATAATATTATTAACGAGCTCCTAGGTTAGGTTTCCGGTCTTTTATTTAATATAGTAATATTAGTGCGAATTACCATTTAATTGGGTATAATTGATAAACTTCTTGAAAACCTATTCTTTATATTCTTTCTAATCGTCCGTTTAAATTATAATACGATCGTTATTTGCCCGGATATTCAACAACGTATTTTACCCTAATAATCCTTTATTAAATTATAATTATACTATAAAAACATAGAAAATTGGCGAATACTTTATATTAATTAGTAGGGTAAAATAAACGGTATAAAATTCGGTTCGAATGATTTTGAAAGGTCCTTCCTAACGAAGTAAAAATTTTATATAGGGGCGACTATTAGCGAAATTAATTATATTTAATAAAACTATATCGTTAACGTAGTATTTAGGGGAATTAATACGTTTTTTATTAGCGTTATCCTTATATTATTCCTAAATACAACGAATTTATTAGATTATAAAATTTCAAATCTTCTAGAAGCAATCCGTTAATTTAGAAGCTTTATAATATTTCTTTAATTAGGTTAGTAATAAATTGAGGGGGGGTAGCGTACGAAGTTCGGTATTTATCCGGGGGTAATAACCGTAATTAGTAAAGAAGGGAAAAATACTTATTAATAACGATATAGCGTTATTATTAGCAAATTCTACGATTGCTAACTATTTTACCTAATCTATTTATACCTAATTAATATAAAGTTATAAGAATTATTTTATTTCTATATTAATCTTTTCGGTTTGAATATTAATTTAGGGGTAGAAAATAGAAATTAGTTTACGGATAATAAATAATTTCTTATAGAAGGTAAATTAAAAATATAATATATATTAAGTATTTCTATTAGATGGGACGTTATTTAGTAAATCATAAGTCGAATAAATATAAGCGATAAAATAGTCCGTAAACTTTCCCGCTTTTAAAATTATAATTGGGATATAATATTATATTTTAATTAAGTAGTCGACGACAACGGCGATATATTTAAAGGTTTAGTTAAAGTAAATACTATTTAGTAGTAGGGTAACGTAATCGATTATAACGTCCTGTTAAAATATTAATGATACGATTATTAATTTAAAGTAGTTAGCAGAGCCTCGTTTTATTGATTTAGTTTTTATATACGGGAAGTAGCCTTTATAATAAATCTTTATATTATTATATATATCTTCTTAATAGAATTTATATTATAGGAGTTTGTAAATAGCGTTATAGTTTAGGTAGCCTGCGTTTAGGGAATTATATTAGTAATTAATTAATTAGAATTAGAGTTCTTTATTATAAGGGTCGATAATAATTCTATCCCGCTATTTCGTAATATTATTAACAATATAGTATTTTAAAAAAGTATAATAGAAAACCTTTCCGATTATTAATAGTTATTAGCGCCTTGCTTCGTCCGTTAAGTAAAAGATTAATTCTTATAAAAAGATGGAGGTTTTGTAATTTGCTCGGATTAAATTGTTAGTTGATTTATTATTGAAGTTGTTTATATTTAATAGGTATAAAGAGAAATTGGTCGCGGGGTTCTCTTTAGAGAAATAATTGTATTTAAATTATAAAGGGTCTAATAGAGCCCGTTTGCGTACTATGAATTTATCATCCTCTGTATTGTTGGGGCGGTTGTTTGGTTTATAGTTTAATACGTTTAGGCGGAGATTTTTAGAACCCGGTATATATTTAATTAAAAAATTGAAACAGGATAAGAATTAGGATTACTACATATAGCGTTAAATAAACTATTTATTAATTGTAAAAGTTTATAAACTCTTATAATCTATTAAGATATCGAAAAGCTATTAAGCCCCCTCGAATTCTAACCTCTATTCCTCTAATATTTTAATAATAGTAAATATTTCCTTATTGTAAATATTATAATTATATTCTTAGGACGTATATTTTTTAAGAGTAAATTATTAGGTAAAAGCCGTTATTTTCCCTATATTAGGAGAGGGTATTTCCTATAGTTTAATTAGAAGTATTTATTTCTATAACCGTCTTCCTAATTTAATTATAGATTTTAAGTACGGGTCCTTCTATAAAAATTTTCTTTAGTACTTTAAAAGATTATTAATAAATGTTATTCTAAGTTTATGTAGTATCTTTCTTAGTAAATTTATAAAGTGGGGTCGCTATAATCGAAAAATCCTTTATAAAACGTTTATAGAAGTTCGCGAAGTTTAAAAACGGCTATAATGATTTTTTGGATTCTAGAGCTACTTATTTAATAATAGTTTTTACATTTTGTAAGTCTATTTTAATACCTCCCAAGGTAATAATTAATCCTGAATACTTTGTACGTATTATATAGAATTTATATTTATCGATATCGATGTTAAAGCCCGTTTTAATTAATCGGTCGAAAAAGTTATTAATATAGTATTTCTAATCCCGGACGTTGTTAGAGTAAATAAGAATATTATTGAAGTAAGTAGTCACATAGACGTTAAAAATATTATATAGAATATTATTAATATAATTTTAAAATATTCCCGGTCCGCCCTATAAATTAAATGGTATTATTAGGAATTCGAAGAGGCTGAATTATATAATAAACGCGGTTAATTATTCATAGCCTTATTTAATACGAATACGATTAAAGGCGGTAATAACGTCGAATTTAGTAAATATTTTAATACGATAGATTACGTCGAGCATTTTTTTAATAAGCGGGAGTAGGTAGTAGGATTTTAAAATTATATTATTAATACTTCTATAATTAACGTAAACGCGGACTCCTCTGCTTAATTTCTTTATGAATAATATTAAGGCGGAAGCTTCTAATTGTAAGGGTCTAATAAACTTTTTTTTTAAAATTATTATCGATCTATTTCTTAATTATATTTAATTCGTTGGGGTTGAAAAGTTGGCCGCGGGCCGCTAGGGGCGTAATTTCTAAACGGAATTTAAACTTTAAATCGTAAGACCGGTTCGGGGGCAAGATTTTAAAACCCTCCTACCGAAAGGTATTAGTATAATACTAGTACTATTTAGGCAATTTCGTTTAAATTTAGACGTTAATTTTAAGGGGTTTATTAACCTTTTCGTAGAATTTAACAACGTTTTCTAATATAATTTTATTAATAGAAATATTATTAATTATAAAGTAGTTGTTGATAATCTCTTTACAACGGGGGAAATTTTTATTTTTACTAATAAAATAAATAAAGTTAATTACTTTTACTGTTCGTAGCGCAATTTTATTTCTTTTATTAATTAGAGCGTCGATTTAACAATAGAAATTACTATTAAAGAATCGCTTATACTTTTAACCTCATCTTTATAATACTTCTTTTATTATATTTTCTATTAGACTATTACTAATATTATTAGGGTTTAAGGCTCTTCCCTCCTCTTCTATTTTATTCTCTTTAATTATTCTTTTAATATCCTCCTTTATATTAGTTTGAATTGTATAAATGATTTACAATTTATACTTTTTAATTAGTTAATTAAAATTTAGTACGGACAATTCCTTAATATCGTTAAGGTTAATAGGGTTTTTAAGTATACTATAGAATTTAACCGGTATATAGTAATTAATATTACCAGTATAGACCCCTCTAATTACTTGATAGGGAATTAAAGAAATGCGGAGGCTAATTTAGGATAATATAGTAGCGAATATAAATATTTGACTTAGGCTATTAGCAGTTTTACTGATAAGTATAGTTCCTAATTAATTAATTACCCGCTTTTCAAAGTAGTTAAATTATTAACGAGTAGCCCTCCTTACAATTATAGAAAGAGAAAGGCGATATATAAATTCTAATTATAATATTTCTAATTCCCTTTCGTCGGGGACTTCTTCATAAGAAGGCTTCTAATACGCGGGATATATACTAATTATTTTAATAAAAAGCGCGTACTGTTTAATTAGTAGAATATAATGAAAGTAAATTAGAATTTTATAAAAGAAATAATTATATTATTCCTAAGCGGGGTTAAAGCGGAGGGAATTATTAGGTTAATCGATACCGAGCGCGTAATAAATTAATTAAGGGTAGTTTAAAATAATAGGGTTATTTCTATTAAATTATAAATAAATAGGTTGATAACTTCGTAGTAAATGTCCGCTTATATTATTAATTTAAAAAAAGTAGGTAATATTACTTTTAATATAGCTATCGGCGAAATAAAATAATTTAAGGGTTATTAATTTAAAATAAAGGAATTAATAATAATAAATAAAATAGCGGTTAATAAATTTAAAAACGGTATAGCTACTATTAATGAAAATAAAATAATATAATTTACGCAATTTATAGGATAGCTAGATAGAAGAATTTAATAAATTGAAGTATTTATAACGGCTATTTATTAAAGATCTATTTATTTTAATAAAATTTAACTATATAAGGACAGGCCCCTATCTTCTTCCTTCTTTTCTTATAAACTAGTACTTCTAAACGCAATTTAATTAGGAGGCTATATATTTCCTTAATTATAAATAGAACCGTTCTCGTTGCCTATAATAGGGCCGACGAAATTAAATTAGTAAATAAGGACCGGGTAATAGTAACTACTAGGGCCGGGACTAGGGGTACCGGAGGCTAGAACGCCTATAGGAAGGGTAGCGCTTATAGCATTGTTGGAAGGTATCGATCGACGAGTGGATACGGTACGAAGATACGGTTGATACGGTTGTATGGAACGTTTAAAGTGGAGCAGAATGGTATGTAGAATGTGGGGAAAGATGGTAGATTGGTCGAGATGTCGATAAGTGTCTAAAATACATTTCTTTTCCCCTTTCCTCGAGGGAAGCCCTCTTCAAATAGACTTTTTGGATCAATGAGTTATCGAGTGACAAAACCGCTTATACCTTTAGAATTGTCATCCTTTAATAATTCTAACGGTAGTTTAGTTATTCTCATACGTCAACTATAGAATCCGGAATTCGAATCCGAACTCAAAAGTCTTCTCGGACTTCTTTCTTCACTTCTACTCCATATAATCGTCATATGACGAAACCGTTTGTACGGTCGGAAACGTCATGTTCCATTCTTTCCAATAGAGTTATGTATAACTTCGTTCGACTGAGGTTGAGGCCGGAATTTGACTACGAAGGTTGAGGTCTAGATTTTCCTCCGGGTTTTCCTCCGGATTCTATTCAGGGTTAATCCCTATTACAAATCGGACCTTTCTTCCAGACCGGAATTTTTCTCCGGTTATAAAAATAGTATTTATATATAAAAATTTAAATTTTATTTTTATACTTATATATTAATATATAAGCCCGTAAATCCGTTATAAGTCTATTATTATTATATATATATTAACTCTATAATAACTAACAAGCATTAATTTAATAGCCGCCGCTATTATAGGAACGCTATTAACTATAATTATATTAGCCCTAAATAAGCTATTAACTGCCGTTATTACTACTATTATTACTATTAATACTACTATTCTTATTCTTATTCTTTTTATTATAAGTAGAAAGTTTAATTTCCTTTTTAAAATTAATACGAAAGTAGTATTCGGTTAAAAAGTAACTCTTCTTATTATAGCGGGTATATATTCCATTCTTTATACGGAATTTAAAGACTTCGTTATTAATTATACAAAAAAAGTAGATCTCAAAAGTAGATATAGTATGAAAATTTATAGCATTACCGCCCTAATTAGTATTAATTTTGGGAGCGGAAGCGCTAGTACTAGTACCGGTAGTAGAACTAGTTTTATAGAAGGGATTAGCGTTCTTTTCGTACTAATTTTTATCCTTTAGATTCTTAATTAGGTTATAAGCCTTAATAAACTACTATTTATACTTATTATTAATAGACTAATCGTTCTAATAAATAAAGGTAATATAAATACGCTCGCTAATCTTTTAACGAAGGTAATAAACCTTTATATCATTATTAAAACCGAGTAATTAATAAAGAGGGTAAAACTTCTCTTCAAAATCTTACTATTTTATTCCTTTAATTATCTTCAACTCTTTTAATTTACAATAAGAATATACTACGACGTCAATATTATTATATTTCTTATCGAATTTATTGATTAATTCGAAGGCTATATTCTATTTAACGGGCTCGCTGGTAAAAACCTTATTAAATTTAATCTTAATAGCTTCGAAGGGAGGACCCTCGATAGAGTAGGTAATTAATAAAAGTTTCGTACGTTCGTTAATAAAAATCTTCAGTTCGTTAATTAAAATAAATTTAATACGGAGGCGTTAAGTATAATATTCAATAGTATGTTTAATAAAAGTATTTTTGCTGTCAAAAGTAGAAATATAATAATATACAATATTATTTATAGCCGCTATTATTATTAAAAGTTATTATATTAATCATGGGGTTTTTATTATTATTAAGATCCTTATTAGGAGGTAAGATAATTTCGGGTTTAGGAATAGGCTTAATTTTAAAAGCGGCGGTAAAACGTTAACGAAAGTTATTAACGTACTATAAATACTTATTACATTATTTTTTATACGCTTTTTTAAAATTACTACGAAAATTAGTAAATTTTTATTTTAAAGCGATAATATCGTTATTAAAAGTATTAATAATATTAGAATAAACGTTATAAATAACTTTAAATTCGTTAGCATAATTATTATAGAAATTATTAATAGTTTTATTATAATTTTTACTTACTTTTTATACATAGAGGAGGGTTTAAATCTAAATTATAGTAATAATACTATTGCGACGCTTAATATTATATAGCGTAGTAGCGATTTAGCTTCGGAAGTTTCGAATTCCTCCTATACTTTTTATCTTTAAATACGGGTGGTAACGATATTGTTATAGAGGAGGTAATCGAAAGCCTTAAAAACGGCCTAAAAAACAAGAAATTAAATAAAGCTAAACGTATATTTAATAATAATACCGATTTAAACTATTTAATTATTAAAAGATTTAAAGGTTTAAATAATATTAGAATAATATTTTTAATTAACCGGGTTTAAAGTAGCGAAAGCGCTAATTATAGTAATAATAAGAAAGATATCAGTTATTAAGGGAGCGTATGAAACGATATCGGATATTAATCGCTAAATTAATACACCGGGTAGGTAGAAGGGAAAAGAGAATACGAATTATTTAATAGCGATGTTCGGTTTGGTAGTTACTTAGTTTGAGGTTGGGATTGCGACGTAGGGTCTTAATTATATAGAAATAAATTTTAACTTCGAATCGATAATACTAGATTAGCGACGTTATAACGATTGTGATTAATCATAATCGCTCTTCCTTTAAATAAACGCGTATAATATAATAGTAAAGTATAATAAATTATTACGGAGCGAGAAGGTACTATTAGAGGTAGGGTAAAATATACGTTATTATACGAAGGAAAGAAAGGGAAGTATATGTAGAGGATTGGCTATATAGGCGAGAGCCTAACAAATTAGTCCGTACGCGCGCACGTGAGACTATACGTAATTAAAGTATATAATTAGTACGTGAGTGCGTGGCTCTGAGCCATAGTACCAGCTCTAGTATAGTATATGTGTAGTTAGTGTAGTGTAACCACATTATAGGCTAGCCCTGTGATAAGCAGGGTTAAAGGAAGCGAACTTATAAATAGCGTCGGGTACAGTTTAGGGACTATTTTTAAGGTTACGAATATACTAACGGTTAATAATAGCTAGGAGGGAATTACGCTCGCAGTAGATAGAAATAAAATTAACTAGTAGAAACTAGGAAATAATTAGTAAAAAACAAAAAGGGAAAGGAGGGGATGAATAATAACTTATTTTATCTATCTTTAAATACTAATACTGGTTAACCTTATTTTAATTAAGCTAACCGCCCTATTTAAACTTCTTTCTAATTATATAGTAATAAAAGAAATTATATTATTTAATAAAATTACCGTTATAAATACGTTTTAATTCCTTATCTTTAATAGCGGTATTTACTAATTCAGTTTACTGTTAAAATAATTCGAGGGCGGCAAAATTAATAATATATATAAAGTTCTATAGCGTATTATAATTAAATTTACTAACTTTTCTTAATATCTACATAATTAACTTATTTACAAAATTGGACTTTAACCGCGTAAGGGTCTCCTTAACCGTACCAAATAATATATTTAAACCGATATGACGATTCTTAAATAGCGCTTTCAAAACGCTATATAAGCCTTCTATACGGGAAGTTATACGTATATTAAAATTGTAATATATTCTAATAGTAAAATAAGCGAATTTGTAATATATAGGGAAGTAAATATCGAGAAAGTAAATAATTAAAACTAATTAATATATAAAGTCCGCCTTTAGAATTCCTCACTCCTTCTAAAACTCTTCCTCTAACTTCATATATATAATTGTATTCTATATAGTGAAAATACTATTAATAATTTTAATTTATTTACGGTTAAGATTACTACCCTTCTTACGAAGAGGCTCTCATCTAATAATCTTCTTAAAATAAACATTCCTCACCGACGCCTCGAAATAATAAATTTAATTTTAAAGATTAAATAATTAAGCGGCCACTTAACAACAAATATAGTCTTCGTTAAAAATATTTTTATAATCCTCCTACATATAACTCTTATCGCTTCTTTTATTACCTAACGTAATACCTTCTAACCTACTTTTTTTTTATATTAAAAGTAACGTTCTTTATAACGTACTATAAGTAAATTTAGTACTAGGTATTATCGCTAAGAATTGTTCTATATACTTTTTTATATACTTTATTGTAATTTATAATAATAATTAGGGGTTTAAAAATATTATAGAGCTTTAAGAGTTTTTATAATTGAATAAATACCTACGTAAAATTAGGCTCTACCTCCCTACTTAATAAGTAATATCATATATTAAAAGTCATATATATAGTAATTATACTAATAATTTGAAATAGAAGTATATCGAATTTATTAACTTTATACATACAATTTAAATTTACTACTTCTAAGTTAACTTTCAATTATTTAATATACTAATTATATATTTAAAAAACCCTCTCAATCCTCCTTATATTATAACCTCTATAGTAGTATATTTTATAATATATGTTATTCTATATTTTTAAAGACTTTAAAGAATTAATAAACTACTAAGTAAGAGTAAGCACGCCCCCTAATCTCTCTTTCTCCGTGGTAATAATATTATAAACGTTTTTATTAATAATTTAAATCTTGAAGAATTTTACTCGAATTATAGAAGCGATATTGATGTTAATAGATTTTAGTTATTTAAATAATAAAATAATTTCGTTATTAATTTCAATAATATACTAGGCGCAATAGTAGGAGGGGAAATATTTAACCGCGTTAGGGTTTAATAAATAATTATAAAAGTAATATATAAACGTTAACTTCCAAATCTCCTCTTTAATATAAAAATTCGCTTTAATAATTTAGAAATAGTTTTACTTTATAGAAGCCGCTATAGGTCGGGGCTTTACGCCGGCCGCCTTTTTAATAATACTAGTATAACGCGCGCTTTAAATATATTTGAAATCAATTTATATCGGTATCCCCTTAACGTAATTAAAAGACCTACGTTTAATAATATTAAAGCTAATATTAATAATAATATAATTAAAGTCCTTAACGAATACGTCGATATTGTCCTATTCGCGGTTGCAAAGCGCGAAAAGTATAAAGTTCTCTTTAAAAGTAGAACTTTTAAAAATAGGGGTATAATTCTCCTTATTATTATAATCTATCCCCTCTCCCGCGGGGTTTAGAAATAGTAATTATTCTTATTTAATAGCGGCGAAATATTGACCAGAAGGAGGGGAATATTCTTGCTTAATAATCTTAACTTATTTAATAAAGGGAGTCAGGCTTAAGATATGGCGCGCGGAAGGCTCTAGCTAAGAGCTAGTAAAATCGATAATTTTAGGCATTTGTAAGAAGTTAGTATATAGGACGAACGGTTAGCTAGTGCGCGCCTCCCTTTAATATTAAAATTTACAATGGCGATAGTAACGGTGACGGCGATGGCGATATATTTAATTGCTTCAATTATTAATATTAATATATAGAAATGTCACACGATATTACCAGCTAACAAAATTGGCGAGCGTTAATATGGTCGCTCATAGGTGTATTATTAGCCAGATAGACCCTACACAGTCGTGCTAGATTTGAATACAGTCGCTTTAGACGAGTCGGATGTTGTCATCGGTGGCTATACACGCACGAGCCATTTAATCCACTCTTTCCCACTGTCCTTGCCCACTACAGCGGGAGCTCCTCCCTTATAAGGTGGGGTAATGCTCACCAACGGTTAACGAAACGTCACTGGCTGTGGGGCACGGCACTTTCAGTGAGTGAGGCGCGTGCCTTACACATCCATCGATTCCGTGACCACAGCACGGCCACCGACGACACTCTTCCAATGCTCACCTTTAACTTTGAATCAAACACCGGACTATACGTGCTACTTAATCTTTATTCCCACCTTGACCATCCTCGGCCCATGCCACACAGTTCCGAACTTTGATCTCGCCACCTTCCGCGTAGATGATGGGCCTAGAATAGCGCCGGTCCGACTAGCTTCATTTCCATATCAACACAATAACACGCAAGTCGAGATACTATGACGGCTCAAGCAACAGCCATGGAGGCCCTTCAGAAGGAGCTGGACCGGCTCAACCGGACACCCGGTCTGTCCGCGACGATAGACAAGGTTGATAAGATCATTGAAATGCTCACCTCGGTGAAGGACCAGATTGTCCAAAGTGGTAGGCTCATTGCTAATCACTCATCATATCATGAGATAGTCACTGACAGAGACACAGGCATGGACACACACGTAGCCAGCATGTCCATCACAAGAACTCAGAACCCAATCAAGTCAACGTTTGAAAAGATAAACGATGATCTCAAAGGCGTGACGGCAACTCAGAGGAAGCTGGGCAAGATGCTAGACAAGCACTTCCCCCTCAAGGACCTACCATCAGAACACGACGCTATGGCAGACCAAGAACCGTTGATAAATCGTGCCATTTCTATGCATTTGCTGCGCGAGGGACAGTTCTCGGTGGCCTCCACTTTCATAGAAGAAACAGGGGACGCGGCAACTCTTGACAATGTCAACGCGGTAATCGAGGGTCAAGATCAGGCGAACGCGAGCGACAACTATGACGACGAGCCAATGGATGAAGACAGGGACGACGACGACGACGACGAAGACGAATACATGAGCCCCCTCGAAGGCGTTGCAAGTTTAGGCTTCAGACAGCTCCAAAACCTCTCCTCCCTCCAGTCCCACGAACTCGAAGCGAAATTCTCCCAAATGTACACCATCCTCCAAGACATCAAATCCCGGAACCTGCTTTCCGCAATAGAGTGGGCCCGGAGCAACTCGGTCGAGCTCGAAGCCCGCGGCAGCAACCTTGAGTTCGAGCTCAGCAGGCTGCAATACGTCTGGCTCTTCAAGGGTCCTTCGGTCAACGGGCTGCCCGATAACGAGCTCAACGGCACAGCAGGAGCACTCCTATACGCCCAACAAAACTTCTGGCGGTTCGGCAACCGCTACATCGGCGAGATTCAACAGCTTGCTAACGCGCAAATCTACGCTCGCAACCTTTCCGAGTCGCCCTACCGACACATCTTCTCGACGGAAACCGCCTTCGCGGACGTGGCCTCGTCCTTCACGCGCGAGTTCTGCAGCCTTTTGGGCTTGTCAGCCGAGTCCCCCTTATACATCGCCGTAACAGCAGGCGCGCTGGCTCTTCCACTCCTAATCAAATACCAGCAAGCCACACGAGCTAAGGGGACCGAGTGGACAACAACAAACGAGCTAGCTTTCGAGACCCCTCTCCCAGAACGCATGCTGTACCACTCCATTTTTGTTTGTCCCGTTTCCAAGGAGCAGACCACCGAACAAAACCCGCCGATGATGATCCCCTGCGGACACGTGCTGGCCAAGGAGACGCTGCAGAGGCTGCTGAAGGGAACGCGCTTCAAGTGTCCGTATTGTCCGGCCGAGGGCTTGGAGAAGGATGCCAGACGTATTATGATTTAGAAGAGCCATTATGTCGATTTGTCTGTTATGGATATCCCATCGACTATTTTTCGTAGGCCGCGTAGGCCGGTCCGGTTCGAGGGGAATGGAAGGCTAGTGCCACGACGATGACTTCATCAAGCAGCGATTTCTTTTATTGGGGGGGTCTTTTTATCTTTTGTCTACCCATCTTGAACTTGGGGGTTTTTGTTATTGTTTTTTCCACAGCTTGGACCAGCGCAGGGGGGCATAACGGGTTTTTCTGCTATTGACGAGATGGATGGGTCTACGTAGACATACACACACACACGCACGCACGCATTACTATCGCCACAGATTTGTTACATCTCTAGGACGGCGGCGCTGGATTTCCAAGATACAAATAAGGTAGCACTAGCATGAGATCAGCAAGGGGACTCACAGTTACTGGATTTGGTGGTTTGGGAAAGCGGACTAAAGAAATACTACACAAATGAGCACATGATTCAATGAATTGCAGCGGATAGATCCTCAGGTAGTGATTGACATCCATCCGGCTTTTATCTTACTCTTGTCAACGAAGTGTGGTGTGCTGGCAGTGGTCGCGTGAAGGTTGCGTGTGATGGCACATTGCCAGCACCTGCCAGATCCTTGTGTTAGTTACCATCTGGGATCTTGGGTCTTTCATCCCATCCATCTGTCACTACATATAAGAACCCTTCCCCCCCCCCACGCGTGTTTTAGGTTCCTCTTTCTTTTTCATCTTTAATGTTATATGTATTACTTTCGTCCGAACCTTTTGCCACGTCAGCCCATAGTTCTACGTGCTGTGACAGAGGTTACGTCTCAAAGCTGGGGGGTAACATAGGAACAACATCTCCTAAACCAGCATGCGGATAAGGGGTAACGGTGATGCGATGGTATACAGTGAACATGGGAGCAAACGTAGCGTACATAAGTGGATGGTAGAGATATCTCGAAGGGTCTATATAGAAGCGACGCCATCGTCTCTTTATGATATGGGAATCAAGCGCCGACCACAATCTGGGTAAGAACCGAGTTAAACAAAATACTTCGTGACTTTTGTGCAATTTGTAACCCAGAAATCATTTCTAGGGGAATAAAACACCCTGTGCCTCCTTGCCATTTACCTTCAATATGATGGAAGGTTAAGCAACTGTAAAACGCCTCTGCTTCATTTCCCATAGAAGCATTTGCAAACAGATCAAGCACACCATTCTAGGCTCTCGTGTGCATAAGACATCGAAGAAAAAAAAAGTTAAATGGTAAAAAAATGGTGGGATGTGCGTTATCCATCCCAGGTATCCGCCAAAACAAAAATAAGCCCTCTTGATATCAAAAACTCTCCAGAAACGCGCAGATGACCTTTGTTTCCATCCCGCCCTCCCAACTATGCGCATTCATGGCATGCCATATATGGTAATCCTTCACATCTTCCCGCCTTTGATTTGGTCGTAAATGTCGTCAATTGGTGATGGTCATGTCAGATAATCCGGCTCTGACGCAAACTCTATCGCCGCGCGAGAAACGCATCTAGAAGATCTTTTCAGAGTCCACATCCAACATTTATGCTTCCTTTGTCGCGTCTCGCTCCTCTCGTTCTTTGTAATTTTATTTCCACGTCAACCGCTCAGTCGATCGTCATCCGGGTCTGCAGCTGGGGTTTCTGATCCGTCATCTGGAACGAGTTCATATCATCCTTCTCTGGATCCCTGCCCTTGGGCTTGATCAAGTGCATCTTAAGTCCGTTGCCGAAGTTCCTCATGCAAATGAACGAATTGGCGATGGTGATGAGAATCAAGAGGATGGTCATGACGGCGAACGCGGTAAGGGAGCGCTTAACGGGCGTGTAATGCCAGCCATGACTTTTCGAGTAGATGCGGACAAGCTTGAATAAGAAATAAGCAAGACCACCGAAGAAGAGGACGATCACCGCGCACATGCCAACGCGGTTTTCGCGCTGCGTGAAGAAGGCAGCGCAAAGCAGAATGACAATGGTGACGGGAATCGCGGCAGCGGTAAGGCCGAGTTCGATGTCTGTCTTGCCGGTTACAACAACCAGGAACTGAATCGTGAAGCCAAGAAAGAAGAAGAAATCAAACTTCAGCAATGCGATAAAAATCTGGCAGTCGGATGTTAACAGCTGGTATTCCTTTTCGCGGCAGGGCAGACGTGGTACGAACCTGATAGTGAAGAAATCGCTTCTTCATACGATAATCGGCGCCGATCTGCTTCAAGATATCCCACGCAAACTCCTGATAAAGTTTCCAGGCGCACACGCTCATAGCAATAGTGGCGACGCCGATGACAGGGGGAATAGTAAAGAGGAAGGGCGAACAGGCGTGCCATACCGCTGCATGGGTTTCCATGGGCAGGAAAATACCGGCAGCTTGGAGCTTATCAATCGACCTGTTAATCTGGTCGATCTGAAGAATGGTATAGACGAAGAGAGCTAGGTTGGCGATGCATAGCCCGATGATCTGAATGGTGTTCTTCCAGCGCAAGGCATCCCACGTGAGAAACAGGACATAGAGGAAACCGAAGATGAACAGAGCCAAGAACGTCGGTATCGTCATGTACTGCGCATCGCGCTCTTCGTTTTGACCAGTCTTGTAGTTGTCAAGACTGCCCTGGAATTTGCCGAAAATGTATCTGATGCCGGTCAGTTTTCAATCACGACATGGGCGAAGGGACAAAAGGCCTCTCACGCTTCGAAAGTTACACCAATGATGGCCTGTAAAGCGACAATGGCGAAAAATATCTTTGCCCAGCTAGACTCGAGAAAGTCAAAGACGCCCCTCTTGGGGCGTGAAGCGGCGTTTTGAGCCATGATGGTGTCGCGGTATCGAGATGCGTTGTCTGATGCGTCGAAACTGAGGATTGGGTGCGAACCGGCCAAATAGGACCGGCGGATCTCTAGGCGGCTAGCCAGGACGGGCGGATCTGACGACTCCCCGTATAGGAGCCGGGTGGCGTGGACCAAAGATCCGTGGAGGGTTATAAAATGTGAACGTGGAGTAGATGCTGTTGTGCGTTGTTCGCGGCAGGACGGATTCGAAAAGGGATAAAGTGTATCGTTGTCGAATTCTTTGTCGTCGACACGGGACAAATGTTGCGGAGGCTCGGCGACGATGCGACAGGCGGGCGCGCCTCGGCCGGTGTTGCTCAGGGCGAGACGATTCAATAAGCGAATGAAAAGACGCAGATGTCGACAACGGAATGGGTTGCCGTCACTTTGTCAGGGGAATCGTGCTTCGCAGGTTGGAGGCCGTGGCCGTTCTGAAACACAACGAGGAGTTGAGTTGAGTTGTGTTTGAGGGTGACAGGGAGTTCGTTTCCAACACACGCTCTTCCAAAGGGCGGATTCTCCCGTAGGGGTGGTTTAAGGCCAAGCTATACCCAACCAGGCGACGGGCGAGGCCAACGTGGTAGGGGGCCTTGGGGAGGCAAGGGGGGGCATCAGCCGGGCCGGCGGATTGTCGAGTCGAGACGGTCGAGTTGGCGCGTCGGGTGAAAATCAGAACCTAATCTCCCGTCGAGCGCGAACCGATAGCTTATAGAGCGAGTCGAGTGGACAGTCTGTGGACGGAAAAGGGACCGCGTGACAAGGAAAGAAATGGAGAAACGAAGGACTATCGAGGAGAAACGAGTGACTAGGTGTAGGGTGGGATGGCGGATATTAAGGTATTGTTGGCATTCGAGGTGTGTGTAGGACTGCTGTTGATCAAAGGCTAGAAATCCGGGGTCTCGTTCTTTTCGCCCGCAGTGCATGCAGCCCACAGGGTTTGTGGACACCCGCGAGACCCGCCAAGGTGCATTCAGTGGGTGCGTCGGGTGGGAACAGTGGCAGACAGGCGGGAGCCTGGAGTGGGTGCCAGTGCCAGTGACAGGAACCGAAGCCAAGCAAATCGCAAGAGCAACACGGGGGAGAGACAGGGGCTTCTTTCCATTATTTCTTTGTCGTGCAGTGTGTACATTGTTTGGCAGGGCGTTTCTGATCAACCCTTCCTTACACTAGCGTCCGCGGCGCATCCACATGTTGGACAAGTCTGAATGCACATCAGCCTCTCGGTCACCACCAGGAACACAATTCCCAAGAATGCCTCGGGCAGTGCCTTGTCAAGCCCGGTCTGGGCCGGGGTTAATCTCGTTAAGGGCTCGCTGAAAAGCTTGCTGAACTCGCTAACACGGGATACCTGGAAATCATGGTTAACATCCCAATCTGGCACGGCTGGCTCTTCCCGTCTTGCAAAGGGAAACAATGCGCCGCTTCTCTACACACATGCTAAATGCGGCGTGCCTTTGGTTTCACAATCCTCAAAGTGGGCGACCTCCAAACTGTAAATTTTGAGAATTGTTGAGTGACAAAATACGAAGCAGTGCACTTAGCGAGGGAATCTGTCCAAGATGAAGTTTCCCCCCGGGCAGCTTTTGAAGATGCCCAGAGCTAAGCTGGAGTCTGCAACAACACTCATTCTTGAGCATGAGATATTCCCATGTACCGGTAGTGAAGAGGTAAAGATTAACCAAAAAGATACCGAGCACTCTACCCAGCCTCGGCTCTCCCTATCTCGCAGAGTAACATCAAAATTCCAGCCCCTAAAAAAGGTCAACAAGGCTCCACCAAATTCCTTCCCCTTTTTAACTCGAACAGCTGCTGAGCCACAGTGTCCCACACCTTCATGCGGCCCGATGACGATGGAGTGCAGCATTTGAACCAGGCCCTACAACTAAACTGTCCGTCATGGCGTTGGCGGCTCCGTTACGATACTATTTTTGATATTAATGTTCGTTGAATCGGGCAAGTGATGGATGATCTATCAGGTCGTTGCCTTCATACTAAGTAAGGTAACAAACTTGAGGTTGAATTGGCAACAGGAGATGCCATAGGCCCATAGCCGCACTTTGGTCACTTCGGCGCCTATACTGTACCTGAAAGATATCATAGCGGAGACCAAAAACCTTGAGCCTCGGAGGCGTAGCAGCCATGTCGTCAAGGTGATTTAAAGTTTAGTTATCCCCGCGGAGGCTGTGTAACTCACGGCCAAATGCTATGGGATTTCGAAAGATGTTTACATCTTAATTTTGCAAGTGACATCCAACAATGACTTGCAATGCCCTGCGAACTGGCAAACAGCCAATGCGGTGACATCCAAACAGCACTTGCACAGTGCCGGCAATATGGACTCATATTACTCAGTGGGCAAGCTGAGACTGCGAACGATACCTAGTCCTCGTCACTCGTTCTCTTCCTATGCTCATGCGAACTTGGACATTCAGATGCTTGCATTGTGCAAAGTAGGAATCTTCAACCCAATATCAAAGTTTCATAAGGCGATGGAAGATCCGAGGAAGTTATGCAACGATTGGTAACCGCTGCATTGGTACCGCTGGCATCCACCTAAAAGAGTTCCACTTACACGGTGCGGCCAAGCTCCAGTTCGCGTCGCCTGGCAACCGCAATTTGTTTGTCACCTTGACATTTCATCCACAAACACGCCTTCGAAGAACGACATCATGTCCGAGATGGATGCTGAAGTCGCCGACGACATCCTGGCCAGGGTCGCCCAGGATGGCTCTATGGACTAGTATGTTATCCTCCCTGAATCTCATGTACATACTTGTACTGACGGCCTTGTTCCCATCTCAGTTCGTGCTGGCCCAAGTTGTTGCCCATCGTAGTCGCGCGCATTGAGAAGGCAAGTATACTTTCATTGTCCCCAGTCGTCGACGCCAACTAGCTAACCTAGCCCGTTCCCCCACCTCTAGATCGCCCACACTGAATTCCCCATCCCCGACATTCCTTCTCCGCAACCGCCCGCCAGACCTTCGTCCCCGCGCTTCCTCGCCCCGCTTCCCTCTTCGTCCGACCCGATCGATACGCCGCTCAGTTCGCAAGAGACCAACAAGGAGAACGATGCCCCAACGTCAGCACCACGCCTAGCTGCCGGCGACAATGTTGCTTCCTCGCCGCCCAAAGCGCCCTCGCCCGTCCCCAATGCGACAACCGAGCCGTCTCAGGCACAACAGCCAGTCCTTCCTGTCCCCGTGGCCGAAATGCTGAACGGAGTGACATCTCACCTGACGGCCAACTTCCCCGATTACCCGCCCCATACGATTCAGCGTCTCGCCGAGCTGGTCCTCAAGCCGCGCCCTCAGTACAGGAGCGTGGTAGGCTACCTGAATGCGCTCGACCGCGTTGTCCACGTTACCAGCGGAGCAAACCTATACCCATTACCGCCCGCGATCCCAGACCTGAGCGGTATGGGCGGCATGTCCAACGGAGGTCCTGCTTCGGATAACGGGACTCCCAGCCTTTCCGCGGCGAACAAGATCGGATCCGACGAGGCTCTAGGCGGCGCGCTGCTCACCCCCATCCCGTGGTTGACTCGAAGGGCAAACGGCGACGGCGGTGATGACGACGGAAGCATTAGTGACGCAGGCAGTTCGTCACCGTTATCAGCCAGCGGGGCGTCCGACCCCAACACCCACCAAGAACAGCAGCAGCGAGCTCTCGCGCAACAGCACAGCCACATCACCTTCGCCCAGAGCTCCGTCAGTCCGCAGGTTCGTAAGGAGAGCACCGAGATGATTGAGGGCCCCAACGGCATGGGAAGCATAGAGACGGTCTCGATCTCGTTCAACGGGATCCCTTCTACCGGAGCGGGCAGCGGCCTGCTGGGTCTCTCGCAGCAACCACAGCGAGGCGTCACGCAAGGAGAACTGCTCAGGCAGGAACAGCGCGCGGGCGTTGTTCCTGTTAGCCAGGTTGCTGGAGGGAACAACAACAACACTGCCCAGGGCTACACGGCTGCTCAGACTACCCCCCTCAGCGCTGCCGCCCATGGCGAGGGTTCTTCAGCTACTGCTACTACAGGTCCACCGGACGAAGACATTGTGATGGGTGAGAACTCGGATCATGAGGAGGAGCAGGAGGAGGAGGAGGTCCCCCACGCTCGCGGTCCGCAGGAGATTGGACCAGAGGATACCGGGCCCCAGAGCGCAAGGAGCAGCATTGCCATGTCACATACGGGCGAGGTGGACATGAGTGCGCTTGACGTCGAGGCTGCGGTGGGCAGGAGGTTACAGTCACCACCAGCAGCTAGCAGCAGCAGCAGTGCGCAAGCAGATGTTACGACGACAGCCGCCTCCCAGAGCGGCGGCGGCGATGCGGAGAACTTAGTTCCCCAAAGCCCTAAGCGGGAGGCGGAGGACGATGAGTCGGAGCTCGGCAGTACGCAGAAGAGACAGCGAACAGAGGATAAGGCTGACACGATCACAACGGAGGAGGCTAGCAGCTCGACGACAGAAGTCACAAAACCCGAGAGTTCGGAAGTGGCAAAAGATGAGGAGGTGCCGGTGCAGAAGGATGCGAGTGAGGATGAGGACATGGTGCTGGTGGACCGACCAGCTCCTGGTTCCTCAGAGACAGCATCAGCAGCAGCAGGAGAGGAGAAGCAAAGGGAAGGAGGGGAGCCGTCAAATCAACCAGAAGCCGGAGCTGGAGAAGAGCAACCAAAGTCTTCCTAGTATGAGAGAACGTTGACTCTGTTGGGTCCCCTCAACAAAGGGACATATCTTTTCGGCAGTCGTAGACGAAGATAATGGATGGATAGGCATATCCAGGGAGGGAAGAAGTTGGATGAAACAAACGACATGTCTGTTTACTTGGATTTGATAGTTTAGGTACCTGTATCAGCGGCATGGTGGGTTTTTCAGATATGTCAGATATGGACTACAGAACACACACACACTGTGAACCATTCAATGTGTTTACGGATATCCCTGTTATGATGAAACATCTTTTTGAGTCCACCTTTGCTGAGAAAGTAACTTGTGTTGATCAAAGGAAATTATTGGCCAAACTGGTCGTGAAACAGACAATGGAACCCACAGCCCTGAATTAGCAATCCGAGAGAGAGGCAACGTTATCCATTAACAAGAATTTAGATATCACATTCTAGCTTCGCCCACCTCTGTACAGCCTAGCCCCCAAAATAACATTGATGTCAAAACCTACACATCCCCCCCAAATGACCTCCCTTACTCCGAAATCCTCGTAATGTTCTCCCTCGTAATGACACTATTCTGATTCTCATCCCTCTTCACCCTAAAGAAGTCATCACAGAAATCGCTACACTGCATATGCTTCAAGAACTCCTCGTCGTGCGTGATCACGACCAGCTGCAGATTATTCTGCGACCGTCTCGCCTTGATGATAGCATGCAGACTCTCCGCCAGACTGCGGATGTTGTCACTATCCAAGTTCGTCGTCGGCTCGTCGAGCGCGATCAAGCCACAATTAGCGCCGAACGACTCGGCCAGGGCAAGGCGAATGATGATGCAGGCCAGCACCTTTTGGCCCGCGCTGCAGCGGCCGCGCATGTCCATCTCCGTGTCGCCCTTGATCATGTACACGCGATAGTTGAAAACACGGCGCGTGTTGGCGGCGCCCGAAGCCGTCGACTCCATGTCGGACCGGATCTGGATCGTGTCGATGTCGGTCCCTTGGTACGTGCTCTGCCACAGCTCGCCGATGGTCCGGTTGATCTCCTCCATCTTGAGCGAGTGGTACTGCATGATGGCGTGGTCGAGCGCCATGGTGCCGCGCGCGAGATCCTCGATGGCCGCCTTGGTGGTTTCGACCTTGATGTGGCTCTCCTTGTACCTCGCGCGCGCTCCTTTGAGCTCGATCTCGTACTCCTCTTCGAGCCGGGCAAACTGCTCGTCCTTGGTCGACATGGAGCCCATGAGCCGCTCGCTTTCGGCGTTGAGCTCGCCGCGCCGGAATTCGAGCTTGTGCGCCTCCTTGACGAGACGGTCGTAGTCCTCTTGTGCGTTGCGGGACTCGAGCTCTTCGATTTCTTCCTCGAGAGCATCGCGCTCGCGGAGGTTCTTGCGGTAGGTGAGGTTGTCGGCGATGTTGCGCCTCTTGGCGTCGCTGTTGTCGATCTCCTTGTTCAGCTTGTTGATCTGGATGGTGAGGTCTTTCATGTCTCTTTCGAGGGTTGCGATTGTGCTCTCCAAGCTGGCAATGGCCCGCTGGTTGGAGGCAAGGTTGGCAGGACCTCCTCGGTCGAGATAATCCTGGATTTCGCGGTTGATCATCTTGAGCTCGCTCACCGTAGTGGCGATCCCATCACGCTCCTCTGCGATCCTCTGCTCTCTGGCTCGGCCCTGCTTCCGAGATTCCTCGAGCGCTGCCCTTGCGCTGGCAATTTCTGGGTCAATGCCCTCGACCTCCTTGTCGATGTCTTGCATGTTCTTGCGAAGTTGGCTCTGCTCCTCCTTGTGATTCTTAATCGTGTCCTGGAGACGCTTCTTGTGCTCTAGTTTCTGGACGGCCTCAGTAATTTTGTGCTTCAACTCCAATCTCTCAACCTCGAGCCGAGCGGCCAGGTCCTTCAACCGTTGCCGTTCGGTGGTTAACTTGGTCAGCTTGGCTTGGGCAACTCTCAACTGTTCTGCACAGGTTGTTTGGTCATCGTTGATCTCGTCAGCGCTGCGCACTTGAATGCTCGAATTCTGCTGGGATCTCTCGATGTGTCTCTCAGAATCCGCAATATCCTTGACAGCCTGTGCGATTTTCAGTACGCTCTTACTCAGCACATCCGCCGCATTCCGCTCCTCTTCGGCAACTTTGAAGGTGCCATCCTGGTCCTCGAGTAGTCGAACCAGCTTTTCCTTCTGAGACGTTAGGGCAGTGATTTCTTCGGCCATGGACGGCAGCTCCTTACACAACCGTCCATATGTCTCGTACTTCGTCCGCACACTTCTCAGCGTCCCAAGGTAACGTCTGTACCTGGCTTGATCTTCAAGCAGCTTGTCTTTGTTTTGGAGGTTAAGCTTGGCTTCGATATTTTCCATCAATTTTGCCTTGGCTTCCTTGTCGCCTTCCACAGAACGCTCACAGAGTAGGCATATATGCTTTTTCTCTGCTTTAGTCTTCGCTCGTGTGAAATACTTCGCCCATCCGCCAGCCAGTTCCAGGTCCGTGTCGATTTCCTTCAACTCTTTCTCGGTCCATTCAACTGTCTCTGTGTAATCGTCTACCGACACCGTCGCCGGCATATCATCAGGGCGCTGCACCTTGATCAGAGCTTCGAGAACGTCTTTCTTGCAGTTATCCCTTTCTTTTACGGACTTGGTCTGCTTCTCACGAGCAGTGGTAAGCTTGTACTCAACCTGCTTCAGTTCTTGCTGTGTTGAATCCTTCGCCTTTCTAAGCTCAGAGAGTCGGTCGCTCAGCCGTCGGAGGGCTTTCTGAAAGTCTGACTCGATGGTTTCCGGTGTCCAGTCCCTTCCGACAACATCGGTCAACTGCTGATTGAACGTGTTCTTCAGAATGTCTAGTTCTCGCTTCCGTTCCGTAAGCTGCTTCTTACGAAGTTCAAGTTGTGCACGTTCGGATGCTAAATTGGTGTATTCGACCAATTCCCGACTTAGCTTGGCACCTTGAGCTTCTAGAGTCAAGACCTCGTTGTTCAGCTCCGTGATCTGTGAATCAAGTTCTGCCACTTTGTTGTCAGCCTTGGCTGCCTTGATTTTGGACTCTAATCCCTCCATTTCGGTCCGTAGCACTGCCTCCGCGCCTTCATCAACATCGAGATTGTTCAGTTCCCCTTGAAGTTTGGTAATATCTCTTTGAAGTGTCGCGACTCGCTGGGATGAGGTCTTCCGGTCTCGAATGCGGGACGCCTTGCGGCTCTCTAGTTCCGTGATAATGGCGGATTTTGCGTCCAGTTCGGCGGCGTTGTCGCGTTGAAGACGTTCCAGATCCCGTTTCGTGTCTTGGAGCATTTTCTGGATGCGTTCGTAGAATGCATTTATCTCCTGGTCATCCAAGTCACCGTCGTAGCCGCGGATCTCGTGCTTTTCAGCTGCTTCTTGGATCATCTGACGTTGCGAAACGAGTTGGCGGTCATATTTGTCCTTGTCAGACTGATGCTTTCCTTGCTCCTCAGCCTTAGCGGTATGCTTGGCTCGGGCGGTCTTGAGCTCGGTCTGCAGGGTGCCGAATTGGGCCACCTTCTGATCTCGGTCGCTGTTCATTCGCTCAACAGTCTGTCCGTATTGGTTGAGAACGTCTCGAAGATATTCGTCAGACTCTGTGCTCTCCTCGATACGTTCCCGCAGCTCTGCGATGGCATCTTTCTTGTACTCTAGTTTCTCCTGTTTGGTCTGCAGCTCGTTGACGATCCTGAGGAAACTGTTGGCCTGCTCCCATTTTTGCTTGATTCGAACATCCTCATCCTTGATTTGTTCTAGCAGCTCGTCGTACTTGTCGCGAGCCTCTTGAATCTCGCGAGTGAGCTTATTTAGCTCCCTGTCGACCTTGTCCAACCTCTCCTTGTTCTCCTTATCTTGGGCCTCTTGCACCTTGAGGATTCGAAGCTCTTCACCCTTTTGCTTTCGAAGATGCTTGAGGTTGTCGATAACTTTAGCGTACTTTTGGGCTTCGAAGATTTCGTCGAACCTCTTTTTCAGCTCAGCCGGGGGGGCCATGGGCCAGAGGGACTCGTCCTGATGGCAAAAGATAACCGCGTCTAGCACAGCTGGTGAGACGCCCAGCTTCTCGGGAACGAGCTTGTCGAGCTCCAATACTTTGGTAGATATTACTTGGCGATTGCCATTGGCCCGCAATAGGAGACTTCCTTCGAGGGCATTTTGGGTTCTTTTGGCCTTCTTGATGACCAGCTGCATGTTTCGAGTTACGACGAAGGATTCACCAAGAGTGGAGCGGAAAGAAAGCTTGATTTGTGCCTGTACATCCTTCTCACCGACGAGCTGCAACATATTATTTTTAGCCGGCGTCTTCCCAAAATCAGGGACAGTCGACAGTGGCACTCACGTTAGGGTCGTGGATGAAAGCCCCGCCCACCTTGCTGTTGGGCGGAAGCTCGCCAGTAGTAGCGTATTTGAGACATTCGATGATGGTGGTCTTGCCTGAGCCATTGTAGCCGACGATGAGGGTTAGTGGGGTGTTGAAGGCAATGGCCTCTGGGTGGCGTGGCCCAAAGGAGCGCACGCCCAAGATGGACATTTTCTCGATCTTGGACATGTTGGGCAACCTCTCAAGGATTGGGTATGGACTGGGCCACGTGCCTCGCCTTTCTAGATGGACGTGCTTCCGGGTGAGGTCGACGATAGAAGTAGGGATGGAGTCGCACACTTGTCGATGCTGGACGCGTTGCAGTCGCGGGTTTGCAGCGTCTGATGGAGCATGGGACCAGGCAGCAGTAGCGCGAACTGCACGTACTCACGGGATCTGCTATTGACCGAGTGTTGCCGCGAAAACATGCTCTGCCAAGCTGCCAAGCTGCCAAGCAATCGGTTGCCGAAAGCAGATGAAGCCAAGACCGCCAAGCCTTCAATGCGCGTGCAACCGGATCATCTCGTCCGACAAAATCCACTCACGAGACAGAGTCCCCAACCCGACCGTGACATCTCCGGACAACCACGAGGCATTCCCGAGCGTGCTCGCGCGTCTGTCGAATCCAGTGCGGTGGGGCGCGTTTCCCACCCTTTACCAATCACCGTGACCGGCGACAAGCCCGAAGTGGCAGGGAAGCCCAGGCTCCAGCCCAGAGAAGGGGGTCTTGAGGGGCCGCGCAGTGGGGGGCCATCTGTTTTGACTTTCAGTTTGAGCAGATTTGAAGAGACGGGACCAGCAGAGGCCATCGAATACTATGGTACTAGGTGCTCTGAAATTGTGAGGTAGGCGCGCAGAAAAAAGAGAGACTGGAACATGGAACAAATCAGGGAGGTAATTTATAGTAGAGTAAGTAACCGAAGGTATGTACCTGTACCCAGACGACCCAGAGTGCCAGACTTGAACCAGAGGCTGCGTGCGTACTGGTTCTTGGATCTCGCTGACGGAAGCCGAGGTAGGTATCACAAAGAACGCCGCAATCCCTTCTGCCATTCCTCGAGAGCAGAATTAAATCAAGCTGTGCTCCCCATCTGATCCATATGTCAAAGAGGCAAAGTGGAACGCCATGATGCTGATCAACCGCTGGAAAAGGTACCTCACAACGTGGGCCCTCCACCTGCCTCCGACTCGGGATACCAATACGTAGGTTTTACGTTTTTTACAGGGAGCAGACAGCCATCTGGGTGTGTATGCGTATGAACTTTGCTCGATTCGAAATGCATATCTCCCTCCCACTCCAGGTCCGATTTCATTCATCTCAACTACGACGTCTACAACGTAACTAGTGGAAATAGGCCGCATGGTGCCATAATACCTAACCTGCTCGGCCTATCAAGAGTCAAGACTGACAGCAGGCGAACTGGGAGAAGACAGACGTGACCATATCTTGGTTGTCTGTTAGGCCCTGCCGTCCAATGCCACCGCTTCTTCCTTCAACACAAGTATCTACCTCCTAACCTAAACTCCTCACGGCGCACGCATTGAGACAACCCTCAAGCCACGGCCTACTACGACACGGGCACACGGCACAGATTGGCGGTAATGACTTGGTAACAACCAAGTTTCCTCATGTAACCACGACCCCTCGACCTTCCACCACCACCACCGCCAGCACGGCACCAGCAAAGCAATACTTTTGAGTCTGAAAGTGGGGACTTTTGGAGGGCTCAGTTCAAGATTCCCATCTGCCATCCCAGAAATCCCATCCTCGTTAAGGGCGCCATTCCCCCAGGTCCCAGATCATCACACGCCCACCCCCCGCTCCCATCCTTACCGGGCTTGTTCATTTCCCTGATCGACAACACCCTTTGCCTTCCATCTTTTGTCGTTGCTGCGCCGCGGTTTTTGGACGTACACAAGACGTCGACTTGGTCTCGCAGCACTTCACCTTTACTATCTGCTGCATTTCGGCCTGAATCCAGTCTGCAAAAGCACCGACCACACAAGTCCACAGCACAACGCCGCCATCAAAAGCAACGTGACTGGAATATCGCCCCGTACTCCATCTTTCGAAAGTCAGATGCAGAAAACAAATACTGCAATATCGCATGGGGGACTAACCTAACGAACTTTTTCGAATTGCGCGCTTGTGTTGCTGTTAGTAGCCCATTCAAAGCGGGCTCCTTCTTCAGCTCCTCCTCCACCGCCGAAAAGTCAGGAACCACCAGGAAGCAGCAGCAGCACGAGCAGCAGCGGCAACATTGAACAGCAGCAGCAAAACGAAGGTTTTCTTCGATGCGCCGCCGCCGTCTACACCTGCAATTGTCAGATTGCCGCCATCTCGCCGCCTCACCACTACTACCTACACTACTACAACCACCAGAACAATGTCTCACGGACAGCCTCCACCCGGATCCAGCATGTATGGCTTTGGAGCCATGGGAATGGGATCCGGTATGGGAGCCGGCATGGGAACTGGCATGGGAACCGGCATGTCAGCCTCGCAGGTGCGCAGCAGCAGCAGCAAGCAGCATTTTCTTTTCCGTCTGATCTTTTTGATGCGTTTATGCTGGACGAAAATGACAAGCAAGCTAACGATTGGCCGATTGATCGGCCTTCAAGCTGCAGATGACTTCCGACCCACAGGACATGATGTCGCTTCTGGACCCTTCGGTGTTTTCTGGGTTTGACGGAATGTCGATGAGTCTCGATGTCGGCGATTCCATGTCAACCCCCTTCACCCCGGTCTCGGTCCAGCCACCCCTCCCTGCGTTACCTGCAGGGCCAAGTCACGTTGGGGTGCGCGGCGGTCACGGGGCCCCCGACCAGCTATTTTCCCCCGACGACGTTATTGCGACCAGCATGCCCAGCGCCGGACCGATGATCGCCACGCCTACCACCACCACCTCCGGACCTTCGGCCGGCCCTTCGTCGGGCGGCGGAAGCACCCTGACCGAATTCACCAAGCGCCGCAATTGGCCCGCCAAGGTTGTTGAAGAGCTCCAGGACTGGGAACACATTCTGGATGCCAACGGGCGGATAAAGCATGTCTCGCCCAGCGTAGAGCCCCTTACCGGCTATAAGCCGCCGGAAATCATTGATTTGTTCCTCAGGGACCTGATCCACCCGGATGACGTCGGGGTCTTCACCGCGGAGATGAATGAAGCCATTGCGACAGGATCCCAGTTGCGACTATTCTACCGGTTCCGGAAAAAGGATGGAAACTGGACCATTTTCGAGACTGTCGGTCATGCGCACATCGCCGCGGCCAAGTTTGCACCCAATCCGCAGAACCAGTCGCCCTTCTGCCAGGCCGTTTTCATGATGGCTCGGCCCTACCCGACCAAGAACGCGGGTCTGTTGGATTCCTTCCTGGAGCACAAGATCGAGAACGAGAGATTGAAGCGCAGGATTGCCGAGCTGCGCAGAGAGGAGCAGGAGGAGCAGGAAGAGTCGCAGAGAACATGGCGGATGAGCCAGGAGGGACGATCTGATGTTACGCCGTCCGACGATACCACGACCCAGCTGGGAATGACGCCTTTCTACATTCCCATGAATGCCCAAGCTGACGTTATGATGCCGCCACCCAGCCAGCCGGCGTCGTCGCTTAACATTGCGCTGACGCGGGAGAACCTGGAGGGCATTGCCGGAAGCCGGCCCGATTCTATACGCGAAAAGATGTTACGATATGAGGGCAATCACGCAGACACGATTGAAATGCTTACAGGGCTGAAGTACCAGGAGGGTGAGAGAAGTCATGGTATCACAACGGGCAACGCCAGCCCGACGCTCATTAAGGGTGATGCGGGAATTGCGATTCCACTAGACCGAGATCCCCGGACGGGAGAGAAGAAGAAGAAGATCAAGGTTGCAGAGGAATACGTGTGCACCGACTGCGGTAATTATCCCCTATCCCCTCCTACCCCCCGCCCCTCTCTCTCAAAATAGCTTCTTTTCGACTTCAGTTTCTGACAAGGATGCTGAAACAGGTACGCTCGATTCCCCCGAATGGCGAAAAGGACCTAGTGGACCAAAAACACTCTGTAATGCATGCGGTCTTCGCTGGGCAAAGAAAGAGAAGAAGAAGAACGCCAACAATAACAACAACGGCGGAGGTATGGGCGGTCACGACAACCATACACCAATGGGTGATAATATGGGATAAAAGATGAAGATGCGCAATGAACCACACGAACTGCAAGCGGCTATATACCTATACGCAACCAAATTCGACCGCTCTCAACATAACCTCGACACTTATCAAGATCCACAACACAAACGGTCGGCGCATTTGCCCTTCAGATTGAGAAAAAGAAAAATGACCGGTTTATAGAAGAACGAAGAGAAACTACGAAGCGGGGGTAGACACTTATCGGACATTCCTTGCTGTGGATTGAAGGAGGGGAGACTAGACAAGGAAAAGGTGCGCCGGGCGCGGGTGCATGAGGAAGAGACGGACCAAAAAAACAGAACGGCACCGATTCCGTGCTGCCTGGTTCGCGGAGCAGTCTTGACATGCGCAGCTTAGCTTTGTGGGCCGTCCCGGGAACGTGCCTAGGAGAGCCGGTGGTGCATGGTACGATGAGATGGGGAAAGAAAAACCGGCATCGTTACGAGACACTTTTTTTTTGGATGGACATATGACTGGGAACCGGTTTGGCTTGGGCAGGAAGAGGAATTGTCACGCCGCCCTCGCCGGCGAGTGAGTTTTACCAAGCGATGAACGGAAGGGCGCACACGAGAGAAAGGGGTTACTATACCACCATGTTAACGCGTGCATTTGAATGATGATGAGCTACCGCCACCTGCTGGTACTAGGCTTTTTGGTTATCACAATGGCTGCTAATGCCAACCGGTATAATTTTACAGTGAGGGTGATTGCGCCGAACGGTCTTTCGAGCGCTGTTGTTCAGCAACTCGGCCTACTGGGTTCTTTCTCTTGGGCCTTTGGCGGCTAGGTATGCTGCATTTGACGTCTGACTTGGAGGAAGAAATTCCTCGATGGCCAGATGATGGGACTTTACCAACAGGGATAACGGAGATCACGAGAAAGATCATGATCCTAGGAGGAACTTTAAGTTCCCAGCATTAAGCTGACTTGACGGAGGAGCAGGTTTACGTTAAGCTAGAGAGACTGGAGTGTGCAGACGGAACAGACGGGCAGAGACGGGCAAGGAGCAATCCAAGGATACGTCCGAGATCCACAGAACCCTTTTACCCGGACTTCATCGACCCTGCCTCCTGCGACTGAGCACTCATGCTCTGTTCCCGTGGGAAGGGGATGCAAACCGCCAAATGGAGTTTGATTCAACGGGTTGATGCCCGTTGATGTTCCACGAGAGATACCGTTCCAGCGTCACCCGTATCACGGTGGCTTGACTTGTGTGTTAGAGTCATCAAAAGGGTCAAGACGACCTAGCCAAACGGAAAGGCTGGCGGCCGGGACGAAAAAAGATGCAAGATGTATGAAGGGTTTTAAGGAGACCCTGCTTGCTTGAAGATACTACCCATGCCCAACGACGTGTTTCTTGAACGATTTTGAGAAAGGTTGGGAGGTTGGGTACCTGCTTTCATAGGCGACAGGACCTAATAAGTGTACTGCATAGTAGACGCCGCCTGAGAGAAGGGGATCCATGGGATGGTCCCTCGATAGGTAGGTCGTCGCTGGAGAGCAACTTCAAAAGAGGGGGTTTCAGGTTCACGGCAGCTTTGCCCCAGCGGGCCAGCGCCCAAAACTCACCCCAGCCGAACGAACCATCAGCGTACCGTATCGATAAGCGCGATAAGGGGCACCGCCCACGCTTGCTACCCCGCAGAAACGTCATGGATACCACAGCCCCCAGAGCCCGAGGGGTAAAAAGCACAGGAAAGAAGGAGGTACTTGGGGGCTTCTGGGCGCCAAGCTTTCTTTGCCCCCTAATTCCGTTCAAGCCCCCAAGTAACCGGATAGATGGTTCGAGTTGATCTGAAGATTTGCGGCGGCGGGCGGGTGAGCGGGCAAGGACGCTCTACCGGTACCACATCTAGACCCATCCATCATAGGGTGCCAATCAGCTGTGCTCCATTTGCTGACGGGGAGAAAGGGTCAAGGAGGCGAGAAGGAGGGGAAGATCAGGAGGGCGACGAGAAGGGACAGAGGGATGACGGGAAGTTGTTGCATACAGCCTAGAGCCGCTCAACATTCCAGTTGGGTTGACATGGACGGAAATTGATCTCATCTTGCGTTGATACCTTACCTTACCTTGCTTCATGACTTTCAGGCACTCTGTACCCACGTGCAAGCTGTTTTAGGTACCGTTGAGCTTTATGTACTAGCCTCCTTATTACAGCCAGGAAAACAGGTCCCCTTCTTTCTTCAGCTCCCTTCCCCACCTTTTCCCAAGTCTTGCATTTAGGTTCCTGTCAGGCACACAAACCATACACCATAGACTTCTGCATCAACCGACCAAACAAGGAGATCCAGATATCATATACAGAAATCAGACACAATGAACAGATTCATCGGCAAGGTCGTCGACAAGTTCGGTGGTGATGATGATGACGACAAGAAGCAGCAGAGCCAGGGTAAGTTCCAGTTCTCCAGCCTCGTTAACCGCCGTCCTGGTCCTCCTCCTTGGAACCTGGACCTGTGTGCGCGACATGATGCTAACTTGCGCTTCCTCTGTCAACAGGCGGGCAGTTCTCAGGCCAACAATACACGGGCGGACATCAACAACAGCAGCAATACTCTGGCGGCGGTGACTGTACGTACATACCTACCCAAGAATCCAAGACCTACCCAAAATGTTTCATCCCCATATGATCGGAACCATGCGCTTTTCTAACACGCGCATGTTTTTCCCACAGTCGCACACGGCGGCGCCTACCCTGCTGGCGGCGGCTATGCCTACGAGGAGGATGATGACTTCCGCGGCGCGGCCAACCACGCGGCCAACCACGCCGATGAGGACGAGAGCTTCTTCTCGAACATTTTGAACAGCCTCAGCTCCAAGAAGCAGCAGGTTGCTGAGGAGGATATTGATGAGGATGGTTAGTACAATTTCCAGTTTTCCGCGCGGGCGCACACGGGCGCCTGCGCTCCTCTTCTTCCCCAGATCCATCCAAGACCTATCCATTCCAGGTCCTCATCATGCATATCATTAACCGCCCTTACTCCAAACAAACAGAAGCAGTCCGCGCCCACAAAACCTTCTACTCCTCCTCCGCCTTCTCGCCCAGCTCCGAGACGCCCGAGGCGACCTCAAGCGGCATGGGCAGCGCCGCGGCCCTGCAGGCGCTCAAGCTGTTCACCAGCGGCTCCTTCTCGTCGTCGCAGTCGCAGTCGCAGAGCGCCTTCATTGGCCTGGCCATGTCGCAGGCCTCCAAGCTGTTCGACCAGCAGGCGTCGGCCGGCAAGGTGTCGGAGAGCACGGACAAGCAGAGCGTGGTGATGAAGGCGGGCGAGATGGCGCTCAAGATGTACCTCAAGAGCCAGGGCGCCGGCGGCAGCCAGACGTCGTCGCACACGCAGACGCAGGAGAGCTCGAGCGGGTTGGGCGGTCTGTTGAACATTGCTGGCAAGTACTTGAAGTGAGCGAGCGAGTTCGGGAAGTCTCTCTTGAGGGAAAAAGGCCGGGTGGTCTATGAGCGAAGGAGCTAAGGTGTAAGGAAATGATTTCATGAAGAAAACGGAGATGATGAAGTGATGAATACGACTATTTACAGTTTCGAACATCAGGGTATAAACAGGAAACTGGTCTAAACCATACAGGCGAGGATGCTTAACCGTACAAGCCACCTTTTTTTTATCAAAACCAAGCGCTTTTTTACACTTGCCACAGTCGAGCCGATCTATCTCAAAGTCTTACCACTCCTGAACCTCGCCGGGCTCAGGCTTCTGCATGCGAACGACCTTGTCGCAGTTGAGAATGCACTTGGGGTCCAGGGCCTGCTTGATCTATTTTGGAAAGGGATGTTAGCACTTCACCCTTGACTGACCTAATTTTATAGGAAATGCGTGATGTTAAGCTTACCTTTCTCATGGTATCAACAGTGGTCTCACCAAGCTCGTGGGGGAGATAGTCACGCTTGACGAGACCGACACCGTGCTCACCAGTAACGGTACCCTCCATCTCCACAGCGCGCTTCACCATGCGGTGGACGCAGTCCTCGGCCAGCTTTCTCTCGGCGTCACTGTAAAGGAGAAGAATGTGGAAGTTACCATCGCCGACGTGGCCAACAATGGAGCTCTTAAGCCCACTCTTCTTGAGGTCGTCCTTGGTCAGATCGATGATGTCAGGGAGCCTGCTCATGGGCACGGCGACATCGCCAGTCCAGAGGTGCTCGCCGGGCTTCTTGATGCTGAAGGTGCTCCACAGAGCCTCCTTGCGCGCGCTCCAAAGCTCTTCCTGCTCGTCGTTGCTCTTGGCAAACTCGAACGTCTGGCCGCCCGTCTGCTTGGAGAGACCCTGGACGATGGCGACCTGCTCCTTGACGCCATTGGGGGTGCCGCTGAACTTGAAGAAGATGGTGGGGGCCTCCTTCCACTGGCGGCTGGTCACGCCGGCCTGGTTGATGATGCGCATCTGATCATCGTCCAGGATCTCGACGGCGGCGACGGGGACACCGTTGGCGACAACGGAAGCGACGCAATCGGCGGCCTCGCGGATGGACTTGAAGCTGGCGACGGCGACGGACTCGGAGGCGGGCTTGACGGTGAGCTTAAGGGTGGCTTCGGTGACGAGACCGAGGGTGCCCTCGGAGCCGATGAAGAGCTTGGTCAGGTCGTAGCCGGCGGACGACTTGCGAGGGCGCTGGCGAGTCTTGATGACGGTGCCGTCGGCGAGGACGACGGTCAGGGACAGAACCCACTCGCGCATGGTGCCGTAGCGGTAGGCGTTGGTTCCGCTGCAGCCGGTGCCGATCATGCCGCCGATCTGGGCGCCCGGGCCCGGGTCGGGAGGGAAGAAGAGGTTGTCGTTGGCCAGGTCCTCGTTGAGATCCTGCCAGCCGACGGCGGGCTGGACAACCACATCGAGATCCTCCTTGTGCAAAGCCAGAACCTTGTTCATGCGGCGGAAGTCGACGCAGATGCCGCCGCGGGTCGGGGTGAAGTGGCCCTCGAGGGAGGTACCGCCGCTGTAGCCGACGACGGGGATGGCGCGGGTGTGGCACACCTTCATGAGCTCGGACACCTCCTCGGTGGTGGAGGGGTAGACGACGCAGAAGGGCTTTTGGGAGGCATCGGACTGGTGGGAGGACCAGTCCGAGTTGGAGTGCTCCTCAAGGTCGTAACCGGCGGTGCTGACATTCTCTTCGCCGACAATCTTCACAAAGTCGGCCCAGGCAGCCTCGAGGTTGGCCTTGCTGGTGTCGTGTCTAGGGGGAGTGGTCTTGGCGAGAGGGAGGGTAGAATCGGCGGAGACCTCGCCCCTGGGATACTGGGTGCCCACGAGCCAGCCGAGACCGGCCGTGAAGATGAGGACTGCGCGCGCATTCGTATGGGTTAGCCTGGAGCGTACTGGCGCATCAAAGCAGCTTTGACGGGGACTTCATACGGCCAGTAAGGGAAAAGTTGTTCCAGCCGGCACGCGACTGACGGTAGGCGGCCATGCGAATGCGCTCGGCCTGCTCACGCTCCAGGCGCTGCGAGACACTCTCGGTCAACTGGCCCTTGAAGCTGCCCTTGACATTGTTCGAGTATGACCGGGCAGACCGGCTGCCGGTAACGGAGACATTGGACCTGACGGCGACCCGGCCGAGGCCCTTGGAAGCCCTGCTCGCGAGCTGCGACATTGTTGTAGCAAGTTGTAACTATGGTATGGCTGTAGTTGAGAGTTGGAGAACTCTGCGGTCTTTCAAGTAGGTACAAGTAGGTTGAAAAATGATGGGAAGGGGTTGTGTAATGATGCAATAGCTGTGTACGGCCCGCGGATCACCTTGGCGACGGCTTTCACTGGCTTGGCGACGGGGAGTCGGCCGGGGCAGATGGGGAGAACATGGAGAAGGGTGCCCTGGGCGGGAAACGGGACGGCCGGGATGGGAGTTCGTGAGGGGAACGGCAGGAATGGGGCATTTGGGGCAAACAAGTGCCCGTAGCACGCAAAAGGTCATAGCTCCCTCCCCCGCAGTTGCCCGCACCGGGTCCGCATCGGAGCACAGCACCGAGCGAGCAGCAGGGACAACCTCGCGAGCGGGAAGAATCACGGCTGAATAGCTGCAGGTCTTCTCCACCGAGAGCTCCTCGTCTTCGCTCTTTCTTCGGCCGTCTCGGCTGTACAGTTGCCGAACTCCATCCTGCTTCAGTTGTTTACTTTTAACCGTGAATATCCTCACATATCCACCGGTATCCGCGGTGTTGGCTCGTGCTGCTGACCAGCCATGCTGTCAGCGGCCGTATCGTCATCCGGATGGTCGAAGTTCTGATCAACACGTCCGATGTGACATCGCTCCAGCAGACGTCTACAAAGATCTTCAAGCTTAACCCACTCAAACTTCTTCCATGGAACATTCGACCAGCAGATCGCCTTCAAGAGGAGAGAGGAGAAAGTACACGTTATTTGAAAGCCGGAAGGAGCTCCGATGCCGGCGCGGGCCCCGATCCGGTCCCGACTGACGACGACCTCCGAACGATTTACATATCCCGGGGCCGGCCCGGTAGACGTTTCTCACTTCAGATATTATCCGGCTAGTATGTCCTGGTCGTAAACGGATTGATCACGACAACATAGATGAAGATGATGAGGACGGCTTCGCTACGAGAGACGCAGTTCAAATCGGAAACAGTACCCAACCTATCAACTTTCGCAGGTAAAACTACTGGTTGGTATTCACCCGCTGCCCACAAAGATCAACGACAAGTGTCACTGAGGGTCTATCCTATCCCATTGGTCAGACCCTGTTTTCATCCAAGCAGTTCAACACCAACGCCTTTCAGGCAAATGTTGCTGGAACATAATCCCAGACACGGGCCGTAACCATGGCCGAGGAAAGGAGACCAGTGCGTTCTTGTCTCGATATGCATCAACCGAACCGGTACACACAAACATTTTTCATTCATTGGGTCTTTCACGCCTTCAAAATGGTACCTCAAAAATCCTCATGACGCCCGCACACTCACATGGTTCCTAAGCCGAGCCTAAATCTTCACCTGCCCCTTCGCAGCCCCCAAAACATCCACCCACTCCCTCGGCCTCTGCCTGCCCCCCTCATACGCCTCAGCAAGGTACCTCTCCAGCTCCCTCGCAAAACCCAACAGCCTCTCCTCCTCTCCCCACTCAGCCATCGCCATCACGCCCACCGGCAGCTTACCCTCCCCCTGCTGCGCCTCCACATACCCTCCGGGGCACGTCACGGCCGGACACCCGCTCGTGTTGGCATACCACACATACGTCATATTCCTAATGCTCCTATTCCCATCACTGCACCCGTACGCTTCGTCGCCCGGCATGATGGGCCACCCGGCCATGGGCGTAGTCGGTGACACGATCAGCAGACCGGGGTACTGCTCGTACAGGTGGGCGAGGTGCTGCATAATCACCTGGCGCAGCTGGTTGTAGCGCAGGTAGTCGGCGGCGGGGGTCTGGGCGCCCATCGACACCATGATGCGGTTGGGGTAGTTGAGCGGCTTGAGGTAGTCGTCCGGGTTGGTAACGCGGTTGCGCGCGTCGGCCGCCGCCTCGGTCAGGCAGGTCGCGGCGTGAGCGAGCTGGCCCTCGCGCAGGTAGGGCAGCTTGATGGTGACGAGCTCGTAGCCGCCGAAGGAAGGGCTGCTGCAGAGCGTCTCGATGGCCCGGTTGAAGGTGGTGCGCACGTCGGCGTCGGCGAGGGCGATCCATTCGGGGCAGAGGCCGAGATACTTTTTGGCGGTAGGGGAGGGTGGGATGGACGGGGCGAGAGAGGATTGGGCGGGGTCCGAAGGGTTGGGTTGGGCCATGATCCGGTAGGCGATGGTCAGGTCGGATGGGTTGGAGCACATGGGACCGACGACGCACATGGATGAGTTACGACTGACGACCCGGTTGTGGGTGGGCTTGAGGCCGTAGACGCCGCAGAAGGCGGGCGGGATGCGCATGCTGCCGCCTGTGGTCCGGTTGGGTTAGTGAGACCGGCTGCTTCTTTGAGGCCATGACATGACAATCGAGGTAGGAAGTAGAGATGGTCAACTTACCGGCATCAGTACCGATAGCGATAGGCACAAGGCCGGCGCTGAGGGCAGATCCAGCACCAGATGACGAGCCACCGGGGAAGTACTTGGTGTTGTACCAGTTCGTAGCCGTTCCCGTAGTAGGGTTGCAACCCGTCGTATCTGTACCGCTCACATTATCAGCACATCCATCTATATCCCTTACCCCTTCTCTCTCTCGCACTTCAAACCAGCAAGTCACTCATCAGTCATGCACTCACCCATGCCAATCTCATGCTGATTCATCTTCCCCACCATGATCGCCCCCGCCTCTCTCAACTTCTTCGCCGGCCACACCGTCTCCGTCGCCGGCTTCTTGAAATACTCAAACCTCTCATCAACCTTCATGCCCATGGTGGAGACATAGCCCTCCACCTCGGTATCATCTTTCACACCAAACGGCACGCCATCCAGGACGCCCAACGGCCTGCCGGCTTGCCAACGCTCCGTCGACGCCTTGGCCTCCGCCAACACCTCGCCCACCTTGGACTGGATGAAGGCCACGGCGTACTTGGACTGCTGCTGCTCGGGCTTGATGTCGCGCCGGATCAGCGGGAGGAGCGCGTCGATGACTTGAAGCGGAGTGAGCTGCCCGGAGGCGTAGGCGGCGTGGTAGTCGGCTATGGAGTTGAAGCGGCCCGGGACGGTGGGGGGTTGAGGGGTGGTGAGGGAGGGGTCGAAGGATAGAAGGGTTTGGGTGGAGGTTTCGGAAGATGAAGATAGGGGGATGACGTTGGGCTGTTGGCCGGGTGTTAGTTGAGGCTCATTTGAAGTTAAAGAGGCCCAAGAGTGATGAGGGAGATTAAGTAAGAAGGTGAAGCGGGAAGAAACTCACCTGTACCCTCCATTGTTCACCGTTCAGCTCGGACATAGACCTAGCCTGCCCAAATTTGGCGTTGCTCCACATGAACTTTTGAAGCCATTGCGAGTTGGAAACGCTGGGGTTTGAGTTGATGTGTCAGTGAGTGCATGCTTTGGATATTGAATCTTGTCGTCGAGACCATCCACGAAAGAAGTACTACTGACAGCATCGAAGCAGCTACCAACGGCAGTCCACGCATGGGAGGATTGTGGTCCGCCTCAGGCTTGAACTCCAAGACGTGAGCGGGAGCCTCCTTGGCCCCCGGGTGATTGAGGAATTTCTTAGTTGAGGCCATCGCGAGGTTGGGGTTATCACTGTGATTGGTGCCGCTTGGAGTCGAAAGGGACGGGAGGGGCGGTCGTGTTGACGTGGGGCGACGATATTGAACCAGGAACTGATATGAGATGAACCGGCTCTGTTCACGTCGTCATCGATCACCGAGTCTGGTGTCTGTGATCAATTGAGAGATATGGGTAATCAACCCAGGAAAAAGAACAGATGGCTTGTCACAAACTCTTACTGTTGTCAAGAGCGACCTATCTTCATCCATTGAGGCTTCGCGATACGATTGGTTTGTTCAGGCAGCTATCTGACGCTAACAGCGGAGAGGTCGCGATAAAGGTGAAGCTACCTGCATATGGTGGGAATAACGCTGCTCCAGAGCTCCAAGGTACTTGGCGCCTGTTAGGAGTCATTGGATATGGATTGAGTGAGGTGGTAGCTTGTGAATAATGGACGCTGCCGCATTGGGGCGGTGCCGAGGCTATAAAACCAAGCAGGTAATAGGCCCGAGGCTCACTTTGAGGTCGTACTCGTCACCAGCCGCTAGTCAGGGAGATTTTCTATCCCTGACGAGTATCTGTTAGTGATTAGAGGGACGGGGAGCATTCGGACTGACCGAGCAGGCAAAAGGCCATCAAAGTAACTTCAATGTTCAGGAACATGCGTGCAGAAGACGAGATATTCCAATCGGTTTCGATAATTGCGCCTATCTCCTCTGTTTATAGACCGTCTGATGGCCAAAGCTCTTGTTTTCGATTCGGTTCAAGACTGCGTCTAACGACGCAAGGTACCGCTTAAACTCCAGGAAGCGAGTGAACATCAAACCTGTATCGTAGGATAGGCTCCCAAATTGGTGGTATCCCGTCGTAAGATCAATGTGACGGACTGCGCAGCCGTTACAAGCAATAGCGCTTACCTCAAAGCAATGCAACCCATCCATCCATCCGTACTTCATCCACTTACAACCTCTAACCAGAACCAAGGGATGGGGTTTTGGTATCCTCCCAGCCCCCACCTCTAGACGACATCATAATCATCACACTGAGATCACGAGTGGCAAGAGCACTTATAGTATGTTGTTTGACTTTTACTGTATTGTTTGTATGTGTCTGTCCTTTGACTGATTGCCAGTCGATACTTGAAAAGTAACCAGCTCTAAAGGCTGAGGATCTAGACTATCTGAGGAGTAGCTGATGCTCAATGTCCATCGCCATGCTCTCTAAAAGCGCGTTGCGCGTTAAAATCAAACGCTGGGGAGTCCTGCTGCGCAGTACTATGATCCAGTTCCTAATCGCCATCCCATGCAAAATCCGTTCTAAGCCCTATGCAGTGTCATAACAGGCATTCTCCTCGCTCTCGGAGCGTTGCTCCGTCGAGGGCCTTCATCATAATGAGTGTAAGAAAAGTAAAAAACCGCCACCGGATGCAAAAACTCCAGTGCATGAAAAAAAAAAAAAAAAAGTACCAAAACGCCTGTCGCTGCTCACTTCCCTGTCCAAGCGGGAAGGGCTAGGGTACAAAGACCCATTGATGCATGCTGATGAAAAGCAAATAACGCCCGCTGCGCCTTCTTGTGCAGAGAAAAGTTGCCAGCCCATTGTATGTTGACTGATGAGAAAAAATATCGCTTAATGAGATGCTGAGAGCTGATGATTTCGTGACTCGTGGACGACTTGTGACGTCCGTTCAGATCGCTTCTTGTGAATAGAATTTGTTGTGAGGGTAGAGTGAATCAGTCGGTCCCTTATTTAGCGACCGCTCAGACGGAGAATCTTGGTCCTCAACCAGAGAATAAACTCCTGCCAGTAGTTCTGAGTCTTCCTCTTGGGTCCGCTAGACCGGCGACGAGTCTGCTCGAACTTGACATGATCCACGGGGTTGGCGACAAAGGCCGGGGGAGCGGCCTGGTCAGCCGGTACGCTCTCGTACTTGCGACTGGCGAACCCAAGACCATGCTTCTCAGACATCTCTGGTTGCGAGTTGTCGCCGCTCGTAGGGTTGGTAGCCGGGCCGATAGTGGAAGAACGGTCCCAGAATGAGGAAGCAGTAACATCGCCCTTGGAACGACTGGTCTTTGAAGAGCCGCCACTGCCGTTCTTGGTGAAGCTGAATCCCGAAGCAGTCCTGGTGGGGCCGGTAATCGAAGCGATGCTGGTTGCGGTGGGCTTGCGGGACATGGAGGGCCTTGGAAGATCGCTGAGGCTCTTTCTCGCAGACTCCTTTTCGATGCGGCTCGCTTCCTTGGTGTCCTTGCGCTCGCGCTTCTTGATCAGTTCACGATCATACTTCTCCTGGTTGGCCCTCTCCTTCTCCTCGAACTTGCGGCGCGCATTGCGGATCTTCTCGAGGCGGGCAGCTGAGTCGATCTCGGTGGAACGGCTGCGCAGACGAGGGAAGCCCGAGGTGAGATCGAGCGAGGTGCGTCCTAGGGGAGACATTGGAGTGCCGGTCGAGGATGTCGGGGACACAACAGTGGAAGCAGCACCGCCCACAGTGCCGGTAGGGGAGTCGTTCTGGCCAAGCTGGGGGTCTGTGGGGGTTGATCGGCCAGTGTTGATGTGGAGGGCCTTTGAGGCAGAGTTGGCGTCGGAATAGGAATTGGCGCGAGAGCTGGCGACAGATGGCCTTTGGCGCAAGATACTGGTAGTGTTGGACCTGACGGGAGGAGGAGGAGGCGACTGCATAGGGTGACTTGTTGGTTGCGGCTGCGCTTGCTGTGAATCAGTGGCCGTCTCGTCTTCGGTCTCTGCAATAGTAGGCGAGTAACGACCGTTATCGAAGGAGGCGAGTGAAGGGGCATATGACAGCGGCGGGGTAGCTGTACGCGGCGTCTGTTGGAAAGGATGGCAGAAAGCTCGGGAGCCACTGCCAGACGATGTTTGCGAAGCAGAGCGAGCGTGCGAGTACTTGACACGAACGTTGTTTCCAGTAGCACCCAGGTCGGCAACACTGTCCTCGTCTGCCTTTGCGGCTACAACACCTCCGGCGTACCCAAAGCTAGTGACATCCTTTGAGGACCTGTAGTTGACGCTATTCCTGTTGTTTCCGTTGTCGATGTCGAGCTGATCCACCGGCTGCTCATCCCATCCACGGTTCAAGTCCAGCGAGTTCTTTGGCGACGACGACAACTTTTTGAGAATTGGCTTGACCACCTTTGCGCCTCTGGTCTTGGTGAGTTTGTTGGGGGCAGCGCCCGTAAGGGAGAAGGACGTCATGGTTACGGAGTAGTGGGATCCTAAGTTGAGGGATCCTGAGGGGACTAGCCGCGGAAGCCGGCGCGGGGCAGGATGGGTATTATAAAAGTTGGGATGATATTGAATTTAGAAACTTGGGATTGAAGGAGCCTTTGAAGGGTAGGAGGGGTTAGATAAGATCGCACCGGGCCACCGAATTTCCTGTCCAACCACCGTAGCTTCCGACGACGATGGCTTCTTGGAGGGGGGGGACGGCGGCGATGGAAATATAAACGAGAAATTGGCCCTTGTCTGGGACCACTTGCAATTTGGGTGTCCCCAGCGGTGCGGTGGACGCGGTGGACAGGTCCTAGTCCGCTTTGGAAGTCCGCTCTGGAAGCACCCCTTCGACGCCCTTGTCTGGTGCAAAGAACCAGAGTCCCTGTCGGTTTTGTTCTCCCCGGGCCCTGTCTGGTGGAAAGCGAGTGGAAAGATGGTGAAAGCGGAAAGGTTCGAACCTCTTGCCCGGGTCCCTTGTCAGGCGCGCGTCAGGGGAGCCGCGAGGGAGCGTCTGTTAAGTTGGACTTATATACACCCGCAGTGAGCAGTGCTTTCTGCTAACACTGCACTAGCACTCACGACGGGGGCGGGGAGACGAGACCGCCAGTTTGGATGCATTGGGACTCCGCAGACGCCGCAGTAGCGAGTGGTTAGCGAGAAAGGAAAAGGCGACGAAGACTGCTTCCGCCTTTTCGAACGTAGTATCTGTGCTATGAGATGCAGCACCAGACGCTCGATGGAAAAGGCGGAGGAGGGGTAAACTCGACGACAATTCCACTTTGGATGGTGAGGAGGGGGATCGGTGACAAGACTTTGTGTCCTGCTAGGGCTGCTCAGACTTTGTGTCCTGTATCACTTGTTTGGAAATGCTCGAGATGTATCGGAGAGGTGCTTGATATGCAAGCACAAGGCCATCAATAAAGTGCGAGTTAATGCAGCCACAGCCCAAGTTCCTGTTTTCTGGGCTGTCCCGCTCTGCAATTTCATTTCGCCTGCGACCTTGTGCCAGTGGCTTTCTCGCTGCACGGGCTGAAAGGAGATCTCCCGATCTGCGCGCTCAAGTGACGAGATTGCCTCCTGGATTTCTTTCCATCTTTAGACTTTTTCGATGGCTATTCTCTCCTTTCCGCTTCTCATCATCACCAATTGAGCCCAAGGTGGAATCCCACTTTTGTGCATGCTGCACATCTCTACCTAAGCTAAAGTACACTACGAACTGCAGCGCGCACTCGCAACTCGCAGTCCATGCAGGACATCCGACTAGAAAGTTGACCACTTGGACGGCGCCGCTCAATGGGGGTCCCAATGGGGTCGGCCTTTGACAAGGCAGGCTTCTGATTGATTGATTCAGCCTCATTCCTCATTTCCAAAGCCCTTCTGCGCTGCCAGTAATGAAGCTGCAGCAGCGTCGTGATGCCAGTCACCGCACCAAAGCAGCACCAAGGCACCCGCCAACCCACCAGTCTGCGTGCGTGGTGCTCTTTCGAGCCATCATGCGCCCAGGCGGCTGTGGGGAGAGGAGAGGAACCCCCAACATGGACCCTCTTCCCCAAGCTGCATTAGGTTGGGAAGAGTGTAAAGAGTGGATACGCACGCTCAAGTGTTAGCAGTAAGCAGGCCGCATAAGCCAAAATCCTTAACAAAAAGACCTTGACCGCCTTCAGACCGCCTTCAAGCTTGCTGCTGCACCAGCTGCACTGCTTGCAGACCGTAGAAAACTCTGCGAGTCTGGTCCAACCACCGACCAATCGATACAACATGATCTTGCGGCCGCTTGTTGGTTCTGGCTTCCGGGTCGTCGCCGCCCGTACGATGAGAAAGACACCGACTCTTAAACCTCGAGGCCTGGAACTTGAGAGGTCACATTTTGCACATATCAATCAGAACACTGCTCAGACCACGCTATCTGGCCTGACCCACGGGCAATGATATCCATCACCATAGGAATCCATGTCCCACTCTGCAGGACGAGGCCAATGGATCGCAGTGGGAATCGCACCCGGCATCGTCGTCGTCCATGTACCGCATCGACCAAGGCATGCAGGCATTGGTCAACATTGTTTCAGTATCACGTTTCACACAAAACGTTTCTCATGGCGACAACAACAAAAACAACAAACAATGGTGGTGATGATTGAGGACGCACAGGCCACCTGTTGGTTCGTGTGCCACTGGTCACTGGTCCCCTTTCCCTCTTCAGCCAGAGCCCACTCTTTGATGGCCTTGTCAACGAACAAATGGCTCGCCGGCACAATTCACAACCTGCTTCGGCCATTTTGATTCCTCACAAGTCCAAACCAGCTCTCACACATCGCAAGCATCGCAAGACACTGCCGGGCTTTCGGCTGGCCCAGGGTTCCATTCGGTGGCCCAGGCGCTCAGTAGCGTCCATGATAGCGCGCAACCACCGCTGCGAGAAGTGGGAACTGGACTCACCCACTGGAGCAAACCGGCAACTCCTTCAGCAACCCCGTTGGTGGTCTTCTTCACAGGTCCTGTCCGGTACGGTTCCGCGACGCCGAGGGGCAAAAAGTGAGCATGGGATGCTTGAGGAGCGGTGACCAGCACAATCAGAAACGATAGCAAAAACCGTGCATCGTAAACAGCCCGGAGAAACTCGAGAGCGACCTATAAAGTGGCGGACTACCAGCATCGAACGTAAAAGACTGCATCGACGATGCAACTATCACCTGCTGCTGGGTAGGGCTAGAGCTAAACTCGAAACTACGGTATGTATAATGGCAAGTGAATTGCATAACGGCCGTGTTCTTGCTCACATGTTCGAACGACGGGAGCGAAACAAGCCGCCCTCAAAACAAAGAAGCTACCGGAGTCCGGAATTCAGATGCCCCCCTTTGTTTAATTAACTTTTTGCTTCACAGCCTCAGTGGGTTATATGAGTATCCGGAAGATCGGGTCTCTCTATTTCTGACTTCCTCTTGTCTGAGTCGGGTCAAGCCAGAATCTCATGATAGGGGATATGTCGACCGAACGGCGACCGCGAACGGCCTGGGCTACAGAAAGATGGATTCGCGACGGGTATCCAGGAACGGACAGAGTGGGAGAGCTTCCAGAAACAGGGGTTCATCGCTCCACCAACTCAAATGAGTTTGGGTCCTTGAATCCGGAACCTACCAGCTGCCTACCTCTTCCCAGCAGACGATGCCAGAGTCCGTACGTTTGGCACATCCAGCAAACACCACACAGTCTCGACAGCACGCGCAGCACATCAAGGAACCACAGAGCCACCGTCCAGAGCCACAGCACCTTCCCAAACCGGCCCAAGGCGCCCTCGCTCACCAACCACAAGCCTTCGTTTTCCATCTCCACTGTCAGGCTTCAACCAGTCCAGTTGCACCACTCAGAGGCTGGCTTGCCAGGGGCCATCCACTCACCGACCTGTTGACATGCAGTGCAGTTCATGGCCTGCAGTGTCGCTCGCTCCCAGTTCGGTTGCTACTGCAATTGCGCAAATCCCGCGTTCGCGTTGTCGGTCGGGGAGGTCGGGGTCGGTTAGTCGGCCGGGTTACAGTCCCCGGGCTCTTCTGCGGAGCTGCGCACAGAACGCTTTGCGGTTCGTGTCTCTCTTCTCAGTCCTCTGATTCGCCCGGCCTTTCCCTTCTCTTTTGCTTCTTTTCCTTCCAAGTCCCACACTTCCTCCACAGGTCAAGGGTCAGACCGACTTCTGGGAGTCGTGCACGGGTTCGCTTCCCGTTAGCTTTGGTGGCCCTCAAGGTTCTCGGTTCGGTTCGCTCTGTGAGAAACTGCTGACTGAGATCAAAAAGTCTCCGAGTAAAGAGGACGAGGAGGATCACCAAAGAAGTCTCTGGGTTTCTAGCTCCAGCACTTGAAAAATGCCTCGTTGTGTTTTGTTTCTATTCACGGCTCGCTTGAAGCACAAGCGAAAGCAAACCCGTGGGTTGTTTATGGGATTAGGACGGGCAGAGCAAGTGGTGGATGCAGTAATTAAACGCGACCTGATGCGCTGTGGATAGCCTTTCCATATCCGTCAACTCTTCCACTGGTGCACGGTCGCACCACCACGCGAGCTCTTAACATTTCGTTCGGTTCGCAGCGAGGATCCTCGAAAAATGGCCCAAATGCCGCCAAAGCTCATTTCGTTGACCAAGCTGAAAGTTGCGGCTCAGGTATGAATGCTGCTGCTGACGCTGTTGCCATGTGCTCTTTGTCTCCAGATTCGATGCTCTGCGCAATAGTACGCTTGGTTGAGCATGTGCCGCGTCTGCTGCTCTGATCAGGTCACGGGATCGATATCAGTGGATGTTGCCCTGGCCAAGCTCTCCGGGTTGCTGGGAACCGGGCCGATGGGGCACCTTTGCTGCAAATCATCCTGTTAGTGAGCAAGTGTCTTCTACCTTGAACTACAGTGAGTCGGTGGTACTAACAGGCTAGCGAGTCACAGCGTGGCTCTAACATATGTCTAACACCTACTGGGTACAGCTACATTTGTACTAACATCAACGCTTTGGCTTTAATTGGGATCGACCTCCTCTGTACGTCAGTGACGCCCTATTCACACTTCACGATCCAAGTAGATCCTATTGTCCTTGGTGTCAACATGAACCGAGCAAGTTCTTGGAGTTTCAAGTCAAGTCGCGCAAACGTTCATGTCACCGTCTGACGTCGGGGTCCTGCATCGGGTAGTGACAATGTAGTAGGTGATGGGAGTTGGTCGACGGCCAGTATCAGGTTGAAGCAAATTCGGCATGTTTGGCATTTTGCAGCCGAATGATAAAAAAAAGACAGAAAGGTATCAGAAATTACCTATCCCGTAAACCGACTTTACAGCAGTTTGTCTGAAACCGATGGGTACGTGCCTGATCCGAAGCCGGTTAAGAGATTCTGATTGATGATGTTTGCTGAGGTTGTACTACACAACATGAAGCAGCAACTCATGCCAATGCCAATCAGCCCTTTCGCTTGATGATCAGATTCAAGCCCGACATGGTTATCGGAAGCAAGCTTTGGTCTGTTACAACTGGCAATCCCTTTTCGCTCCCTTTCGTTCTTCTTTGCCTGTTCTGTCTGAGTGTACACACGGGCTCCTTTATTCAGATGTGTCAAAACTCCCGACTGGGTTTTGGTAGACGAACAGATGTGGAAAATTCTTAGACAAGTTGACAACAACGTTCGGAGCCGCATCGGACACTGTCAACGCGTCTGATGTGATCAGGGCTGAAAGCAATTTAACGGCTCAAATTTCAACGAGTCGACACTCACAGGTCTTGGAAAAGCCAGTCTGAGAGGTAGAAATGCCCGAAAAGTGGTGTTGTGTTACTCCCAAACCGTTGGATTGCATAAAGTAGGGCGGTCGTCAACTCACCTGTACCTGAAGACCTGTCGGTCATCGTACAGCATGGAGTAGTACGTGGTTTATCGTCTTTCGCTGATGTCCATTGGATTTGAGAGCTCGAGCATGTGAGGCAAGAGAGTGATTGATCCCACAGGAGTCCATCGGCAGTTGAAGTACCAGTGACGAGATGCAAGTACAATGCCCAGTTAGAATTGTTAGTAGTGAGTGATTTTGCATAGGTAAACAATCGAGGGAGGCTACCGGGTACATAGCGCATGGCCATCGATATCACTAGTACTCGCACAGAAAGAGTGTCGAGATACGGTGAGGAAAAGGCCCAGGGCAAATTCGATATCATCCCATCACATGTCATAGTTCTGTTGTAACCAACGAGACGTTCTATCTGCCATGAGGACTACCAGACACTCCGAGTTCCACTGGACTATATCATAAAAAGACGTTCACTAAAATGGAAACCATGTGGTCCTAGACCAGCTCGTGATATTTACCGCGGTCTTCACCTTTCCAAATCACCTCCATCGTGAGCCATAGGATGACTTGGCTGCCTTTACACGTCCGAATCCATTTCTCCTAGTGTATATATAGTACTCGGCTCCGGTGGCATTCATCATATCACTCCGTAAATCAAACTTTTGACTATGTGACCCGGTGTTAGACTACTCCATCACCTATCCACCATGGCTTCGCTTCACTGACCAACAGAACCCGAACCAAGCCTTCTAACTAAGTAGAGAAGCATTCAGATGCGGTGGCTTTGGGTTATCCTCTCGTAAACATCTTAGATGAACGAAGGGATAACGGACCTTAACTCCATCCTTACCTATGGGCCTGAAGTTCTTCTGTTCCTTGCCACGAGAGGAACATTCCCAGAGAAGAAGGGTCACGGAGTGGCATCTGAATAACTTGGTGAATTTCTACATGGCCCTGACAAGATACCGAAAACCCAGAGGCTTCTTCTACACAATCCGCCATTTGCATCGTTCAGCCGGTTTATGGATATGAACCGTTTCAGAGCCCGTTAAGCAGATAGAGGGGGGCTCTGCCAGCCAGTCCGCCAAAAGTTCAAAGGGAGATAGATACCCAAACAATATCAAGGGTTGGATAAAAACTCGAACGCAAGTACAGAAGCACCCTTTCCTTAGATTCTCAATATACTGCTTCTCTTCTAATGACTCCGAGACCATAGACTTATGGGCAAAACAGCTGAGTCCGCAACAAAAACACCCTTACTTAGCTTACTGTGCCAGTCAAGGAGCGATGGTTGACATCAAACAACAAGGGAGGTATCAAGGAGACAAAATTCCAACCGGCATTCCTCTATATTGTTGAGCAGACTCGGATATGGCGCTGGCATAAATTATTGTGGTCGGTGATAATTGAGGGCCGAGAAAGAGCAAACTGCTTCGATACCCTCGCAATGCCTGTCAACTCCAGGCCACGATGCTGTTGGAGAAAGGAATGAGGGGCATATTCGTTGCCCCGGCCCTAGTAGGTCAATGTAATCAATACCGCGACGGTATCAGACTCTCATCAACATGACGAGTCCGTTCAGTCTTCGTAATCTTGAGTGTTAAAAGGGGTAGTAGAGCGATCAATTTTATCATAGTTAAGGATGGCACTCACTAACAGAGGTCTTAACCTTCGGCCAGCCGGCGTCGTAAGTGGAAGTTACTCGTCACGATTTTGCCCGAGCCACTGCCTTTAGTCATTGCAACAGCTTCGACGGCAGTGACAACTGAACGACTCGGTAGTGAGCAATCAAGAATCAAGAGGGAAGTCGCGAGGCGATTGGTCTGGCAACCACGGAAACAGTGCATGAGCCACTCCTCAATATCATGGGTAACTGAACTACTCGGCTTCCGAAACGCGCCGTGGAAAGAGGGTGTGTGTTCAGGAAGGAACACTCAGCTGAGAGAACTCAGTCGCGATTGCGTGTCGGTCAGTAGTGAGATGTGACGAGCGAGTCAATCAGAAAGTCTAGTGAACCAGGGACTAGATTGAGAGTACCCTGCAAAGAGTAAGTAGGAAGTAAGTAGTTGCCCTATCAACTGGGCTTCGAGGGACTCATGGCAAAATTGAAGAGACCACAAACCTTCTATCGTGCCATTCCAGGGCCGAGATTCTTTCCCAGAAAGTTCCTCTGTAATTGCAAAGGGAATCCAAGTTCCCTTGGAGTCGGCAATGCCATCTGAGGAGACAACTTAACTCGACAGAAGCGAGCATCACTGGCGATGCAGTGCAGAAACTGAAAGAGAAAGAGCGATTTGGATGAACCAACACCCTCGACAACTCAACTCTGTCCACGGCCCATGACAATCATGCCGGATGGATCAGTAAGGAAGGAGCGAGGGTTCAGGGAGAGGGCAGATGTACCTTTGTTAGTGAGGCATATGCTTAAGTATGTAAAACGCCGCAGCGCCAGGGGCTAGGTGTACAGAGGGCAGAGTTGGGAGGAGGATTCAACGCTCTACTACCCCTTCTAACAAATATTTCCCTAGTGTACCTATTATAGAAAGGGTTCCTGCCGAATGTATATTCTCGGTGACCGTGACCGGGGACTGAGGATACCTTATGGTTTTTCTCTCGGAAACCGTTGTGAGCTATCAACGGTGGAGCAACCGTTCTTCCCCGGCAACCGCCCAGCAACCGTAAGTTTCTCAAAAGGTACCCCAGCTAAGTGATACGTAAGGCAACGAGTAGTGATACTCTAGCATACTTAGCTGAAAGAACTTCATCGATGACGAAGAGCGAAGTGTAGGTAAGCAACGAGGTTTCTTATCAGGTGGACTTGATCTCGCACATCACTTAGCATTTGAAACATCGTGATCATTAACCTCGAAGTACAGTAGTAGTCACAAGCACTTTACCTCACTGGACTGCATGATTCAGTCTTTGTTTCTGAGACGCCGCAGGAGGTGAGCAAGCACTAGATTGGAAATATCAAAGCCACAAGAAAAGTATCCCAACAGCCGAGTAGTGAGAGAGACACTCTTGTTGTAAAACCACTTACCGGAGAGACCGTCTCCCTAAGAGTGTCGCTGAAGTTGCGGTGCAGTGAGTGCAATACAGAGCAACAGTCATCCAACCTCAAGTTGCTCCCGTCGAGGTCGTCACTACACGGCGGCCGGCTTGCAAAGTGACGGTGACGCAGATCTCTCAATTCTAAGTATCCTGCTATTACCCCAGTCAGGTCGGTCAAGACAGGAGGAATGTTCCTTCCCTTTCCCTATCAACTTGATCTTCAGGTTCTTCCAATTCGTTAATCTAATATCTGCAGTGCAGGAAGGTCGCTCTTGCTTCAGGGAGGAGCACAGAATTGGGCCTCAGCTGGCGGGAGAGAAGCACGGCGGCTGGAAAGCGGGATTCTCTGCGTCACCACACGCCCCTTCCATCACCCTAACCACTCACGAACTCTCCATCTCGCTCAACATCCTCTCACCAGCGGCCCCGCGTGGCAAAAAGGAAAAGGATTATGGAAAAAAGAAAACAAGATTCACAGTAGTACGGCACTATTACTCTCCTCGGGAACGAACACGGAGGATGTTGTCGACACGCGAAACAATCCCAGTTTTGCTCGAAAGAAATATCGCGACGTGCAACCGAGTCGAACACGGGGCCTCTTCGAGGTCGGACCGGACGGGAGGTACGGCACACTGAAGAGACCCTCAATGGGACGGAGATCCTGCCAACTGGACCTGGATTGATCGCTTATAAGCTGAGGGCAAGTGCGGCAGGCGCAGTTATTTCTAGATTTCGTCCGATGGCGGTTGCCCTCTGACGGGAGTTAATGAATGTCAGTACACGACGTTCATACAACTGTACAGCGTATTCGGGAAACTCAGGACGGGAGTGTCGTATGAAGGTCGGACGTGACTTGCATCAGGACCCGTCAGGAGGTTGTCGTTTTCCTCTAGGCCGAGTAATGATTCTCGAAAATGATGAGGTTGGATGTTAAGAATAACGTCCAGGTAAGCACGATAATCACTCCGTAGATTCGTACACCAGTCGAACGTTGATACTATGGCGTAGCTTTACGAGAGTAATCCTCGTTCATGTTTCGCCGCTCTTGCTATGATCCATTCCTACCTAGTGGTTGTAAGCCCTTTATTGACCTTCGTTGTTTAAATGCTCCTGGACGTTTTATCGATCATGCTTTTACGGCGAATGAATAGAATATGTGCTAGAGTATTCAGTGTCATCAATACCCTCCAGTCCACTCCAACTTCTCGGAAAATCAAGCCTCTGACGAACAGTAAAGAATAGGTGACCATAGTCTAGAGGCACTTAAAGCTTGGATGGTCTAAATGTTTCTTAAACATCTTCATTCAAGATCCAAGCCCTAGGCCCCAGACCATAAAACCCGAGTAGCACTGACCTGTAACCCTGTAAGCAGAATTCACATAAACATAACTTACCGATAAGTCAGAATTAACGCAACACAACACATCACACAGCGAGACCCAAGGGAACCCCGAAAGGGGGTAATTGGTCTCCCTGCTCCCAAAAATAAACTGCAAAACTCCATCACCGTGAGCATGTGATCGATCACTGTGTAAATGGTTTGATGACGAAGACCACAAAACAGTGTCGAGTGAGACCAGCTCCAACAAGTCACAAGCCAGCCAGACTGTCACTGTGAAGTGTACAAGCATACGTACGGCCTCAGACCAGTCTAGACTCCTGGCGTGGCTTTCTCCACGCGCCGATCCGTCCATCCCCAGGACGCCCTCAGGGGGTGTTGTTATACCAACCTACCTCTTTGTATGAAGACCTACCAGCACAGCGTTTGAGGGGCCCGTTTTGAGAGTCTCTAGGTATGCCGTGGCGTAAATACCACCGTTATCTCTTGCCCGGCTCGGTGATCAACGTTCCCCCCCACGCTGTTTCACTCAATCTTAACCGAAAGCCTTCGGCCAGGTGGCTCTCCCTCCACCAGAGCCGCACGGGTGGACGACCCGGTTCGGTGATGACCATCCGTCCTCGCCATGGTCAAAGTGCCGAATCACTGGGTGATTATGTGGATCAAAGCGCATTTCGCACCGTTGGTAATGCGTCTGGTCGGAACCGAAAAGAGAAGGTAGATGTGTCGATGGTGTAGTACAGTATTGACTAGTCGTGTGATTGCCGTCCTGGTAAAGTTTTGGGCATCAATCACTAGACTAGTCCATCCCGCCTGGTTGGTTCTCGAGATCTCGCGACAAACACTGCTGTGAAAGTTGACCTGGGCAAGTTATTTTCGGTTATTAGATGTGGCCATTGTTCAAGCCACCACTTAATGCCTGTTCTTCTCTTCCTTCGTCCTCTCATGATACCTTTGTCTGTTTCGTGGGTGTATCTCGTTGGCTCGTTTCCAACAGCGGTAGCAGAGGCCCGTTCCCTCGGCCTAGGATGGACACAGACGTTGAGCCACTGCCAGGCAAAAGCATGTGGACGCGCTCTACCTTTACGCTCGAGACAAGCATCTCCATACACTCGGTCCGTTCCGCAACCTGGTTGGCGAAGGATCTGACTTGCCCCTTTTATCCGCTCCACCAGATGGCAAGGCAGCAGGGGCAGCTGCTTGGTTGACGAGTCAACATCGTGGGTGTTACTCGCCATCGGGCCCAGGTGAGGTACCTCAATCACCCCGCGATCCTACACTCTACATGCCATGACTCCAGTCCCTATCAAGCCGACCTGTAACAGACCGAATACCAGCGAGAACAACTTGTCCATGGCCCCAGCTTGGGAAAGTCGGGACGCAGTCACTGTCCTGGCGCGGGGTGGATTGTCCATCAAGCCAAAGAAATCCCCGCACATCCCGACGCCCTTCCAACCTCTCAGCCAGTCCTTGACGTGGAAAGCCTTCGAAGGCCCATGTGCCTCTCTTTTAGCCGGCCGTGACTCTTCAAGTGGCCCGTAATACGCGCAACGAGAGGTTATCATCACCTAATTAACTCCCTCAAGAGGGAATGTCCCCGTTGCTCAAAGGTGGGCTAGACCATTGCGGCGGTGGGGTCTCGACGCATCTTGGGGCTCCGGCATGCGAGAATCCGAAACATAAGGAGGGGATAGTTGAGGGGTTGGGCTCTGCTGAGGGTGGCGATACTTTGATCGTGGTATGGTCTTCACAGCTCGACAGGGTTCGACGGTAGGACGAGGATTAGGAGGGGAAGGAAGAGAAGAATGGAGGAAAGAATATCATTTGCAAATCCGCTCTGAACCGGATGAACTCGAGAGGGGGTGCTGCTAGGACAAAGAGGGAACTATTGACTTCGAGAGGGATTCCCATCGAGCCAACCAATGGAGAGAAGCTCGCAGTTTTGATGGTCAGTCCAAGATAACACGGGAGGGAACCAAGTCATTTCGCATCAGTGGTCAAACGAGGTCCATGTGATGACTGGAAAACTTCGAAGAGCCAGAGTTTGAACCTCGGAATCCCTCGGAATCCCTCGAGTGTCCTTCGGTCGAGATAGAATGGTGGGGGTGTTCCCTTCATGGCAGGCAAACAAGTGACAGAATTTTCAAGACAGTCTTGGAGGGCGAGGGGCTAAGAGATGGCCACCTGGTGACGGAAGGATAGCGGCACATAGCCACTAGGATGGACTGATGGTATCATCGCCTTGCCACAGGAGGCCACCCATGGCTGATAGCTGCAGTCCAGAGAGGGAAAGCCTTGGGGGGTACCGGTGTCGGATGTCAATCTGATGTTTAAATATGGAGAAACAGGAGACCAAGTGTGCGTAAGAGAGGGAAGAAGGGTAAATCCGTCACTTGAGCCTGGCTGAGGAGGGATCTCGCCTCTCTCTGTAGGCACATGTGCTCTCGATGAAGACCAGCTGCTGACATGGATGGATTCCCAGCGGGGACAGGTCATCCTGCATTGGCGATTCGAGAAGAGCCCACCTCGGTACCTGAGCAGTTCGACGCCATTCCATTCGATGAGTTGGCCAAGTGGTCCGCCAGAGGGTCTGCTGAATCGGCATGACGAGTCGATGATTCGGGTATGGTTCGTTGACCGCCAGTCGTAGGATCCAATCAAGGAAGGAGCTCAAGTACAGCTCCTGGCCAGCCTTTCAGCCGACGAGGCCAGACTAGAGAAGTTTCTGTGGCCTTGGAAGTTTCAAGGCTTTGCAATGTTCCATGGCACAGAGCAAGAAATTCCGAAGGATCTGCCTAGATTCGTTCCCATCAAAGGCGCATACGAACATAGGATCTGACAACACCGACTCTGGACCACTAGGGCCTCTCTCAGCACTGAGTTCGAGACTAGACAAGTGATGAAACAAAAGAAATAGGCACGCGTTTGCGGTCCACGCACAAGATATGCAGTCGATGCTATTTTTGCAGTGGGATGGGAGGACGTTTCAAGTCACTTTAGCGTATCCATTACTCACCTTCATTTTCGTCATTGTTTTAGGAGGATCTCAGGGCACTATGTCGGATATTCACCGTCTTTCTCCCTCTTGTGGATGGGGCGTTGTGTTGTTTCTCGGTCTCAGCTACTCCAAAGAAGAGCGGACGACGCCGAATCTCATGCCGAATGGATCGAAAACAGCATCGAGGCCCTAAATGCCATGAATGCGCATCATACAGATCGTCCGGGAGAGCGATCATGCTTCCGCGAGCCATGTCTTCCCGTCGACCTTTTGTTGGAAATCTCGCGGTTGCGCGCGTGGGTTCCAATACTATCGTCTGCGGTCGAGTAATGCTAATGATGATGGGAGTCACCCCCGGCTACGTCCTCAACACGCATCCTAAAAGGGAACCACGCCAGTGCAAAACAGGCGATAGTGCAGGTCCATTACCCCTGACCTCCCGCGCCCAGCAGGGGCAACTGGTGAAAAGCTATGACGGCAGTGGAGCTTCCATTGCGTTGGCAGCAACTAGGGCGTGTTGCGTGCATTGAAAGGAGGCATCGTTGTCTCTAAACCTCTTCAGCTTCCGAATATCACCGCGCGGTAGGATTTCGGCCAAGTACAACAGAATAATGTTCCTGCATGAAACAATGAGCACCTGTTCCTTTGATTGTTCGTATCGCATGTCTTGAAAGCGACATGTCCAGTTCTTCAAACACGCTCCAGCGAGGAGATAAGGAACGTGATCGCAAATCTTCCTGGATGTTGGTGTTGCAGTCACAACGCCAAGGAAGGGAATCACCGATATGTACCTCTAGGGATGACCATGGAGACCGGTTCCTAGGAGTGATCCGTCAAGCACACGTTCGTCGTCCCGAGAGATTGCTTCCAAACGGCACCAGATCCCAGTGCTTTCTTTCTGAGGGTAGTAGGGCCCGCCGCTCTTGGACCGGTGAGTTCTTAGATAGTACCGGTCATGGTGTGGGTGGTGTGTTGAGCATATGTGTAGGGCCCTATTCAGGTCTTGCCGCCTAGAACTCATTAGAGGATCGGCTTATGGTAAGAGCCATGAATCAATGTCGGCCATGTACAGGCCAAGAGAAGGTTGGAAAGAAACAACCTATCAGCCCGCAACAGATGGGTAGTTGTTCCCCTGGGAAGGGTATGATATGTGAGCAGGGAACAGCCACGTGCCAATTAGATCTAAGACATGGTCGCCACAGAGCCTCTTTCACATATGATAGACTGCGTATGCGAATGCCGTTGACCATTCTGGAGCGCGTTAGGCAAATGGATCCGGAAACTCGATGTTTGGGGACAGGCGGATGTTCGTCCCGTTTCGGCGTTGACGATCCGGGCGGCTTATGGTTTCGATAACCGTGTTGCAGGGCAATCTGGAACTGCAAATTCCGAAATAATTGGTACAGGCACCAGAGATCATCTGTTGTCGTTCAGTCCTTATCGAACCCGTACCTGTCTCGATAGCCGAACGTATAACCCTGGTAATGGGCTATTGATAGGAGGTCGGCCACCGCGAGGCCACTTTGGATCGTCTGCTTCTTATCTTATTTGTATCAGTCGACATAGCGATGCCATAGTAATTATAGTGCGGTTTGCAGATATAGGCTAAATCTTTGTTTGGAAGTTGATTCCTGAAGGAGCTTGAACATGAAAAGGGATAGTATCAGGTTGAGCTTTGGTAACCAGTGTCCAGTGCATTGTTGGATCGGGGGTGCGTGTATCGGGGTCAGCGCTGCAAAAGCTTCTCTTCGCTGACCGATTGTTGCCGGTGCATACCATACTTTCATTGGGTGCGTCTCCTTTGTGGGCGAGCTCCATCCGATGTTCTTTGACTTGTCCAGCTTGTCTGCAGCGGTGTCTTCATCCGAATCTGAAACAGCAGCTTGACGACGTTCGCCGTGCTGGCGAAACACGGCGTCGTCCTGTAACCTGCCAAGCGTCCGCGTCGACGAATATCATGATGTTTTGCGTTTTCGCTGACAACGATGACATTCCATTCCCGATCCAGATCGGACGGACCGGCTCGGCGCGGTACGGCCACCGCCACAGGGCTGCAGAGGCGACAATAAGGGTCCCTGAGCTGATGGATATCGGAGAGTTGCCGGCCTAGTCTTAGCAAATGGGTTGCTCCACCACCGAAGACAGAAAGGCACCAGATTTCGGGCCTCTGCATTGTGTTCCAATCCTCCGGAAGGAGTGAATAAACAACCTCGAGATCTGATCATCTGCAGTTTGTATGTTTGGGGACAAGTCGAGATGGACACCTAGATATCTCCGTCCAGACACATCTCCGGTCGAACAAACGCTGAACTGGTTCGTGTTCATCATCGTGCCAATTGGCAAGAAGGCCCAAATCTTTCCGATAGACGCTCGCTTCGTAGCCATTGATGCTATCTATGCAGCAGCCGACATTGCTCATAACCATTCGTAGGCTGTGAAAGGCGAGGGAAACCGCCGCGGTGCCAACCCTGACCTGCCTCAGACGACGGCAGCCATTTCTCTTTCCTTTTTTGTCTTTTGGGAAGATGGTGCCATGTAGCCTGCGGCGCGGCGGCAGGTGTGCGCATTGCACGTCAGCACGCCGGCAGCATGCTAAGTGAGCTGGTACCAGCGTTCAAACCAAAACAAAATACGTAAAACAAAACAAAACAAAAAAAAAAGACAAAACAAAACAAAACAAAACAAAACAAAACAAAACAAAACAAAACAAAACAAAACAAAACAAAACAAAACAAAACAAAACAAAACAAAACAAAACAAAACAAAACAAAACAAAACAAAACAAAACAAAACAAAACAAAACAAAACAAAACAAAACAAAACAAAACAAAACAAAACAAAACAAAACAAAACAAAACAAAACAAAACAAAACAAAACAAAACAAAACAAAACAAAACAAAACAAAACAAAACAAAACAAAACAAAACAAAAGGGGTGTGAATGCAGATAAAACGGCTGGGACGGTTTTGCCAAAGCACATAAAAGATTTGACCCATGGTTCTGATCATTAGAAGGGGTAGATTTTGGCCGTCGAAGCCGGTCTTTTCTACGCCAGCAACCTCGATAGTGACCTCAAATCGTATCTGGTCAACAAACGCAGGGTAAAAAGTCTGCTCCCGACGGCCCGCTAGCACTACTTGTATTTGTAGCAGTTCTTGAAAATGGTGTATTTATCTACGCGTTTCTATTGTGTAATCGTGCTGATTCGGCCAGGTGTATCGTGTAATTACCGTATTCCGGCTCTTGGCATGCTTGGGGAAATAAAACAAAACGTGCCTTGTTATATAAAACAAAACAAAACGGTCAAAAAGAAATTTTGTTTTGTTTTATATTGATCACTGGCTGGTACCAATGCCAGCCTGTTCGTCGGTGTCATACAGAATGCCCCATCCCGTTTCTGCAAGCACACGACACAGTCCGGAATCCATGACCGCGGGAGAATCGGCGAGTGGTCGGTATTTTGTGCCTTGCTGCTAGCATGGCATCGGCCTCCTCCCGGGTCTCGCCAGCTACGTGGAGCCCGATATGCAGGAGACACGGAAATAGTATCGGCGACCACAACCGGCCGCTTCACCACCATCAACGGGGGTCTTTTGGGCCTTCCGTCAATCACCTTTTGTTCGAGGGTTGCCGAGTTACAGGTCAACTTCCAGCCCCGGAAGGAAGGCGGATGTACTGCGTAGTGATCTTGGTGTGGATGCATATTTTCAGACATTCAAAACTTTATCAGGCGTTTGTGACTGGTGCCCCTTTTATTGTATTCAGAAGGCCAGATGTCGAGAACCTGAAGTTTCGGCCGCTTTCGTGTTCAAACAGCCCGAGCTATGAGTTGGTGTTAAGGACTGTCGATTAACAGACTTAAAGAGCTTCACAAAGCCGACAACTCAGGCTCCGGCCCGAACACCCTTGGTTCCGTTGATTGGCGAAAAACGGTGTTGTGTTCCGTGCGGGAAGAAAGTGTTCTGTTGGTCCGCAGCCTGAGCATGTCTGCCTACTTCCCGCAGATAGAGTATTTCTGGTACCGTACAATTGATGATACAATCTCGATGAGTGAATTGGGTCATTGAGAATCTTGGTTGGCTGCCACATTGTCCCAGCATTGGTTTCTGAGGGTCGTAAAGTGAACTTGGGTTATGCTTCACAGTATGCCCTATCCCCATCCTCTGCAATGCTTGAACCAGTAGATGGCCGCCAAGAGGGATGTGCCAGCGTCTGATAACGCTGTTCCCGCTGCTTGTCATGTATGCAATTTCGAATCGAAGACCAAGTCGTATCGTTATCGATCTTTCTTCTTCTTTGTAGACAGTACAACAACCGTAATGCTAGTGACAGTCGGTCGAGCCGGTGCCAGCCACTGGTTTGATTGAAACCTCGGCGTGAATCCTGTCCATTTCAAATCGGATCATAGTAGCCAAGGGGGGGGGGGGCAGCTAGGTAACCAAAAACGCAGTGTGCTCGTAGTTCGTGTGAGAGGGCAGACTGAACTCCTTCCTGCCTTTGGCGTCATAAATTGAGGTTGCCTCCCATCATTACCGATGTCCGGCTCGACCACTTCGTCCATGGTCAGCCACGATACTTCCGCGTTCCTTGAATAAAAGAAGAGCAGGCATACATCGACGGTTCGTAAATGCCTTTACAACTCGATGTCGTGACTTGACCAGCTTCTCCGTACCAGATACGGCAGTCGAGCAAGGGTCGGGACCTTGAATTAAGAATCCTCATAGCCATCATATGCGCCATACGCATTGGGCTAAAGTCGAACAGACGGGATAGGTTGGTACGTCCCTGAGTGGCACCTCTTTTGCATGTTGAACTCGGTGAAAACCTCCCGTCCTGCGCCCGCCGAAGCGAAAGGGCCATGTAGTATATCGGGATCTCCATTGATGAAGCGCAAGAGGGAAGGGAAAACAACGTAAGGCGGATTTCTTGGCGCAACCTGATGGGCAGAGAAAGTTGTTATCATGCATACAACATCGCTGAACGACCTAGCAATCTGCTGCGAATGCAAGATAGGCGACTTTGATGGTTTTTTTTTTTCTTTCTTTCCGGATTGTGTCATGCTCGAACAAGATGTACCTGCATGGGCCGGCAACATTCATCACTCCCATCCTGATTTCGACTTGCTTTGCAACATGGAGGTTTGAGGACCGATAGGCGTAGGATTAACATTCTGTCGAGAGAGGGATAAAGGGGATCAGACGATGAAAACCGGCACCACGTTAAATTGTAGGCACCATCGCTTCGTTTTTCTCTCCAACATACCGTCCGTGCGCAAGACTTTGGACAGAGGTCGGGCAAGCTGGCTAACCGTGCACCCGTGTCTTGGTGTGCCGTTGTACCTGGGTACCACTCCACGACAATCTTGGGACACCAGTGGGAAACCGTTATGAACAAGATCCTTGGAAGGTTGAGGCTTGTGTCCGCGGCTGTCCGCCCGAGTCACCCTGGCTCGCCCAGCTCATGAACCCGCACTTCTCGAAGGATTATCCTGGGACCGTAGCATCGTCATGTCAAGCCACCCCGTTCGTTTGCCGGGACCCTTTTTTGGTCTTCATGATCCAGGAACGCTGCAATACGCACCATGTTCCATGGAACGTTGGTGCAACCGATAATTTCACCTGGTTTGGCTCGCCGGCTTCGTCTTTCCAGTGCGCTTTGGTATTCATGGTCCTTTTCATCAAGCCGAGGCCGGAAACTTTGTTGGAAGTTGGCGTGATATCCTTTCATCTCGTTCTTGCTCCTCATTTTGAGGCTCGACCCGATCCGCCGTTCAGGGCCGTTCTATTAGTGCGTAGTTCCTACGTAGCTAGTGGTTACAACCCCCGGCGTAGCACGGAGCTACCCCGTTCTAACCAGCACGAGCCATGCGCGCCGAGAACGCTGTTAACTGTATGTACCGGCACACCCTGGGCTGGATCCACATTGCCGAAGCACCCTTAGGCTGAGAACCTTTTGCTGACTCGCTTTTAATATGTATCACCGGCGAAGTGCTGACGGAGAATATGGAAGTAAACACACTATGACGGTCAAATACTGTGTAAAGCTCGTCGTAAACGATAGAGAGGATATGTCTGTGAAGAAGTTGCAGCAAGGGAAACCAGTGACGAGCTTTGAGGGCACCGTTCGGGTAGCGAGAAAATTGGTTGAGCATCGTAAGCAGGTACACTGTGTGCGAAGCTAGATGGTGTGGAGAGTATCGGAGCGAATCGATCGTCGATGGAAGCCCATGATTGACGAATGCTTAGTCGGCTGTGAGCCAAAATAGTATCTTTGGTACATCCAAGACCGGAATGGATGGTAAAAGTTTTGCCGGACAGCAAATGAGTTGTTCAGGATCTCCGCCGTCATCCGAATGCCTTCACACACCGTTTTGTGAACAACGTACAGTTGTAGGATGATGGACTGACGAATTCCAGGCTGAGCCCTGTCGGTGAACAGTAAATCAGGAGTGTGTCGAGCTCGGTATGGCCCGAGCCGTGTCGCACCTGTTCCGGAATCGGCTTGAGGGTCACCGCCAGGATTGGTATGTACACCGCAGTCAGGGGAACACCTAGGTGGAGGGCCTACGTGTAGCAGGCCGACCCTGTGAACGTTGTGCTATCACATTCCAGTGTCGTCCAGATTTTCTTGTACGGCCAAGTAGCAATCAGGTACTTGCCTGCTCGCTGACAGTGGTAGTGGACCACGGGCACGACTCCGCATGTCCGTTCAAGCTATTTTAACGCCTCGCCGTTGTTTCGTATAGGCATCGTACAACAGCTGGGCTGTCGACGGCTCGTCACCACCTATGCCGCGGCTGGCCTTGTCGCTGGCCTCGTAAGGAATCCGCAGCTGTAGTGTACGGTGAGGATCACGTCCACTGTCTATTCATTGTCAGGTACCTGTGTACGGCGGGGTAGGTGGCCGCTGAACAGCAAATTGGACGCTGCATTAAAGTCCACTCACCTTGCTGTAGGGTCTAGGTTGTTAAGTCTTGCTCAACCGTAAGCCCTCTTCCAAGGGTCTCCATGTCTCCCATGCCTGGGGGGAAAAATATAATCTCTAGGCGATTCGCGGACTGCAAGATGCGCACAGTACAGCGCTATCGCGGAGGACACTGGGGCTTGGGCTCAAGCCATCGCGTTCTGTTGCCGAACAGCAGCTTGTGGTGCGAATGGTGAGGCCGGAAAGATAATGGATAGCAAGAACAAGATTGGAAAGAATAGGGGAGATATCATTGGCCCAGATGAGAGGAAGTGCTCGAGCCATCTCAGGCATGACAGACACTCCAGAGTCCAGTCCAGGGTCCTTGGAGGGGAAGACTGGACTGCTTTTGGCATGTGGATGGCGGGAGACGTTGTTGACATTTAGATTGAGGTGGTATTTGGTGGTGGTAGTTGGTGGTGAGCGGCATCCCATTCCACGCCTGGGCGGGGGATTGAGTTCTGACTTCGGCTTCATGGCGGCTTCATCTTGCAGCATCGCCCGTTCCATTGCCGTTGGGGTCCTGGACGGGCAGTGTGGGTGCAGTGTGTGGCCGTCCGTATCTCGATGGTCGCCGTCCATGGCCGCGCAACCTGGAATCGCTGTAGATGTCTGCATGTGGATGTGCAGGATGTCCAGAGCTCGCAGGGTTGCGACTGGCCGAATGGCAGATGAATGTCGTAGTGAGCGCTCTCGGTGATGCAGAGAGGTGCAGTGCTAGAGTGGCAGAACCGCAGAAGGGGAAGTGGTGAGGGTTGTGCGAATGGGACCATTGCTCTTGCACAATCTGTGAACGGCAGGTTCCGTTTCCCTTGTAGGTTTGGTTTGAGGAAGGCACCTCACTGTGTACGGTACCTGCACTTGCTACACGCACGCCCCTCCTCTTACCGTTTTCGAATGGCCCGTGCCACCCCGACCTTGGCACTCAGATGGAGGGGCACTTGAAAAAGTTGGAGAGAAAAAAGGTGAGAGATGAATTAATGAGCTCTCTAAACTCTTTTGCCTGTTTCGAAACACAAGGCTACCTTTCCTCCTCTTGACTAATCTTGAGATTCGATGATCAATCAGAGTGTCACGGTATGTACACAGAGGGTCTACCTAGCATGTAACGGAGCGCCTTGAGCACTGCGATGAATACTTCATGACTGCGTGTTGTCCCCGACTCGCAGGTTTGCAGTCTGTTACGCCGTCGACAACTCGCCGTTCTGGCCGCAGATTCGTCGAGTCCACGATGCAGAATCGGGACAACCAAAAGCATTCTAGTCCAGAACGGGACTGGTCTGGGGAAGGGGTTAGGTAAGGACTCCACTAAACCAAAAGTTTTAGACCTCTGAGGAAGCAGCAGCGATGAGCAGAAACAGACAGATCAAAATGCTTGTACTTTGAAGGAAGGTCCAGGTTCCCTTTCCGTTGCGCGCACGGATTCATCTGTCAAGCAGCGTTGTGTTGCAACTCTTGAAATTACATCCCTCAACCCGCCATCCCTCACACTCACAACCTGGATGGATGGATGCGTCCAATCTTTGCCGTCGCAATTCGCACACTCACAACACAAGCCAGTGTACTTCCTCGAGCTACTCTGCAGGTACCTACAACACTAGGTCCAGTACAGCCAAAGAGTATCCATATTCCTATTCCACTCTCTCCATTCCCTGGCCCTGTCCGCCCGTGGGCCTTTTTGGCTCTTGCCCTGGAGCTTTCAGTTTCACTCCGACTCGGCTACTGCTCCTCTACTACCTTCCAATTCCTCTCTCTTTCCACTTTCCCTCAATATGTAAATTCATTTTCTAAACTTCCTTGTCTCTCAGGCTATTCTCATCTCTTTTGCGCTGGCACCATGGTCGTATCCGCCAGTTCCAATGCCCCCTCTTCATTCGTCCAACATGCCCCAACTTATCCATTAACTATTCCACTCTTTCCTCCTCCCCATGCCGCCGCTCTGGGGGTCCGTCCAAGACCAGCCATAGTCTAGACTGAAGTCACATCCAATTCATCCCATCCACCCCATGTTCGTGCTGTGCGTGATGGAACCGTCGACCTCTCAGAGCATGACGATGGAGTCGAGAGCTGCACCTCTCTGGGTCTGTCACTCGTTGATTCCCCTCTAGCTCCCGTCTCCCGTCTCCCGTTGTGGGATGGCTGCTGTTGTCCCATCTTGTCTCCTTTCGTCTTCTCCAGCCTGTTGTCTCTTCTTATATATCTCTGGTCCCCGTCCCCCCTCCTCCACGTCTGGACCCCGAACTTCTGAACTTCTCTTGCAGTTCTAGTCTACTTCTTCTTTCTTCTCATTGTCTTAGACAGACCAATTGGTTTCGTCAATGACCTTGCTGCTTTAGCCTCCTCCATATTCGGTCTATATCACCCTATATCCCCATCATCAAACGCTTTTAGTTTAGGGGTCCTCCTGGAAGTCAAGCATTGAGTTGCCTGTCTTAACGAGGGCTATCCCCCCTATCAACGTTTGTTGTCGTTCGCTATCCCACCCTTCGCTCGAGAACGGCAAACCTCTATCCCCCGGTGGTGACGAGTTCGCCCTATCAAAACCCCAACAAGTTCGACCTTTCGACCTTTCGACCTTTCGATCCGGTAAATCAAGCTTGCCAGCAACTTGTCCCGGAGGACTGGAAAGAATCACAGAAACCTCCTAGCTTCGACCTACATTTTCGCTCATCGTCCCCTTTTCCAATCCAGCAACTCCCCCCTTCGTTCTTGCTTTCTCTTCGGATCCTTCGTTCTTGTGTCATCTCTCGGACGTCAACGACAGATTCTTCACTTGTCCGCCCATCTGCTGTGGACATCTCTTCCCAGTTACACAGGCTGTGCTATCTTCGGGCTGGGTTCCTTGAGTAGAGCAGATCCAGTACACGTTTGGTTTGCCCCTTATCTGGCATCGATTTCTCAGCATGGCTGAGTTAATGGGTTTCATAATACCAAACTTGGACTTTTTATGGTCCACCAAATCCTGGTTTTATTTCCATATTGTTATATGGTATGCTTGACTTGTGCAATTCCAGTCCCACCCAATCCGCCACGCCCCAGCGCGTGCTAACCGCTTCACTCAGGCTTCATCGTTATGTGCGCCTTCTAGTCCACTGTGTCAGCCACTGGACCTACAAGTCCGTGCAGCCGAAAAAGGACCCAAAGTTCACCTCGGCAGATGTCACTGTCGTTATTCCCACAATCCACAATCAATTCGAGGAACTGCGAACCTCGCTTGAAAGCATCCTAGCATGCAAGCCCGCCAAGCTCATACTCGTAACCACGTGGAACAAGTATGAGGCGCTCGAAGCAATGGCGGCCACGCTGAGGAAGCCAGCGTGCGATCACCCCATCAAGATCGAAGTCCTTCATGTGGACAAGGCAAACAAAAGACTGCAGGTGTGCAAGGCGTTGGAGGATAACCATGTCGAAACCAAAATCACGGTCATGGCTGACGATGATGTCGAATGGCCATCGACACTGATGCCGTGGCTCCTTGCCCCATTTGAGGACGATAAAATCGGCGGAGTCGGTACCTGCCAGCGGGTGAAGCGCATCGATGGAGACCTCACAACCCGCATCTACAACTGGCTTGGGGCGGCGTATATTGAGCGCCGCAATTTTGAAATCTCAGCCACCCACAACATCGACGGCGGTACTTCTTGCATGTCTGGACGCACCGGTGCCTACCGCTCGGACATCCTCAAGGGCTACCCGTTCCTTAGTGGCTTCAAGAGCGAGAAATGGGGCAAGTACATCCTCAACGCTGATGACGACAACTATGTCACTCGCTGGTTGGTCGCGCACCAGTGGAAGACCTGGATCCAGTATGATCCCGAGTGCGAGATCGAGACGACGTTGGAAACCAGCGTCAAGTTCCTGTATCAGTGTTCCCGCTGGGCGAGAAGCAACTGGAGAAGCAACTGGACCAGTCTTGTGCACGAGAGATACGTGCTTACGTAAGTTGAGCCGCTCCCAACCGAACCCTAGCAATACCCTTTTAGGTCACTGTGCATGACTGTGTTGTGTGCACCACCATTTCATCACCCCTGCCCCCATTCTCGACCTTGTTCCCCACCCGCAATAGGCGCCCCCTGTCCACCCATACCCCCCTGTCCCTCCTTATTAACACTCTTCAACAACAGTCAACAACCATGGTGCACTTACGCTCTCCACATCGCAACCTTTACGTCCTTGGCCTTTGTTGTCGACCCGCTCCTGCTCTTCTCATGCTGGCGGGCCACTGAGGGCTGGGATGTCAACGACCGGTACACTCTTTTGGCGGCCGAGATCATCTTCATGTTTGGCTTCACCAAGGTCGTCAAGCTGGTTGGACTCTTCCGCAAGAACCCACAAGACCTTATCTATTTGCCTGTTTCGATTCTCTTTGGATATTTCCATGGCCTCATCAAGTTATACGCTCTTTTTACACTTAAACATGTAAGTCATTCCGAAATGTCGGCATACGTTGGCGATAAACAAGACTAACCGAAGACGCCTCGCAGACTTCATGGGGAAGCCGCGCCGATGGTGATGAGCACAATACGTTCCGTCTGCAAGAGAAGCCTCCTCGCAGTCAGACCATGTTGACACCATCCGGACCAGGCTTGGATCACTTGTCTGAGAAGCCTTCAAAGGGTTCTCGAAAGACCGGCGGTGTCACGCAGAGTCGACGCCTGACTACCACCGGCACATCAGTTTCGCACAACAACTGCGAACACGCCAACGGCGGATGTACGGTTGCACCCACGGACCTTTCACACTCGTCTTTGCAAGATGGGGGGACTTGGTCGGGCGGCAATTGAGTCGCCTGGCAGATTTATGCAGATTACGAATTCAATGACTGAATGACGAAACTGAATTTCGTGTCTTCTCTGTCAAGCCGTCGGGATAGGGGCGGGGTGGAAGTTGTGGAGGGCAATACTTCTGGCAGAACAAGATGCATTGGCCAGCCCCTGTCCAGCGGTTTCAGAGTTTGTTGCTGGCGCTTTTTAATGAGACCTGGAATATGGTTGTACACAAAAGCATTTGGGTTTGCTGGGAGCTTTTGACTCCCTTCTCGGTTTCTGTTTGGCAGGCATGCGGAGGCGGGGACTGGTTGGGAATATGAGCGACCAAAACTCACAGCAATGGGTGAGACGGTTCTGGGAAAAAGTGTGCATGTTACCTATTTTGGCTTTCTTGTTTTCCCATTTCATCTCTTTACGCTCATTTTGGGATATAGACGGACACCTCGAAAGGGTCATTTGTTTTTGGTTTATTCTCGTCTACGCCTCGACACAAGGAGGTTAGATGGGAAGTGTGTTTTACAGGGAGGCATGGGGAGATTGGAGTATAGAACAGATTCCATGATTAGACTTTTGGATAGAACGACGGGGAAGCTCCCACAACAGCGATATCTGATTTTTACACTACCCAAGGCACTACCTCGATGGAAGCCATCTCCCCACCCATGCCACCGCACTTTATCGAGGTGAGGCGTCACAAAGCTGTGCCGATCACGAGCTGGGAGAAGTCGATTTGACAAAGTCTCTGGCCAATCAAAGGCTAGAAAGCTTCCTAATCGGGACATGAGATGAAATGCACGGAGTATCGGATACGGATACAAGGCCCAACCGACCACCACGTAGTACACGTCGTGTCGGTAGAAGACCGTTTTGACTGTGTTCAAAACATGCTGGCCAGGGCCTCATGTCACACAACAGGTCAACTGCAAGCCATCATGCTTCAAAGCAAAAGAAACAGGGGCGCTCAACCAACAGGGTGCGTTACACGGCATGGTTGACAGGACTGCAAGGGGAAATACCATGTAAGTCAACAAGCAGAGTCTTGAGATCACATTCCATAAAAGCCACCCCGCTTTTGGCTGGTGTTTAATTCAAGCTTTAATTTTGATCAGTCGATTCAGTTGACGTGATGGTCTTGTAGGCTGGGGTATCCTACCCACCACGTATCCGTTCCCAGGGATGGTTGTCAATGGTGCAAAACCCCTCATTATCAGTCTGCCTGCTGTGATGTTATGGCATCATCGAGCAGATATGTTTTGGTGGTGTAGCATTTGAATACTATGCTGTCGGGTATTGGAAGTCAACGACGGGGCCCAAGCTCGGATGGGCCATCAATCCGGATTTCAAAATCTGGAGAAAATAGTGAGAACGGCAAGACGGCATCTACATGCGGATGCCCCATCTTATTTGCTCCAAATCGCCCCGCTCGAGCGAGGGCCCGGAGTTCGTCCAAGATCGTCCAGCTTTTGTTTAGTTCCCCTGCCCTGGCAAATCTTGCCTTTGGCCCTGGTCCCGTCCCCGTCCCTGGCCCTACCGTCACCATCCGCAGCCCCCGAACGGGGACCGGGCCTCTTGATGTTCGAAATCGGTAACGGTTGATAGCAAAAATGGTAACGGTTGAGACCCGGGGCAGCTTTTTACGCCCAAGTCGCAGCGCATCAAGCCTTGACCCACATCTGCTCGCGCGCTCATTGGGCAGCGGCTGGCAACAAGGGGCCAAAGTCTTGAGCGAAACTACCATCTTCAACTTCATAGCATTTCACCCCAAACCCTCGCGCACCGACTCCTTTTGCGCTACAAATTGTAAAGATTCTGAGATGCTTAATTCGGCCAATTTGCGTTGCCAAAAAGAATCACGATTTTCGCGGCCTTTTTGGCTGAGATATTGCGCTCCGGATAGGTAGACTTGGACGTTGCGCGGGTCTCAACCATTAGCATTTTTGCTCTCGACCGTTATCGGTTTCGCTTATCTCAGCGGGCATGACTAGCCCAGCCCCTCCTCCTCCCCTCCCTAGGTCCCTGTGTTTCCGGATGAACTGACAAGAGTCCCTTGGCTTGACATTTTCATGACTTTGACACGGGCATCTTGCAGTGACCTCCATTGCAGGAGCGCAGCTACAGTACATTTTATGTACAGCACCTACGAGGAGGCGGGCGGGATCGGCAGCCCCGCAAAGAAGAAGAAATTAATTATCACGAGAACGGCTCGACAATCGGCATCAAGCAAGCCAAAAGCGGCAGGGCCATCTTGCGTTTATAGCCGCGGTGAAGCATGACGTGCATGTCCTTCCCGTCATGGGGCCTTGGCCGTGGCTTCGTTAATGGTGGCTTTCAAAAGTCTTCCAAAGCCAATGCCTGGTCACAAACCCAACGCGGACACTGATATTGACCCATGATTCCAAAGCAGGTAACATGCTGAAGGATTCCAGTCAACAGAAATGGAGTTTGACAGATGTCTACAATCTGTTGGTTCGGGCCGAACTGCAGGCACTGCCTGCCTCTGCTGCCTGCTGTCTTTGCCTGTTTGGTTCCTTCCAAAATACGAGATGATTGATCATGAAGGAGGTATGTAGCAGTGGTGAGTACCTGCCTACAGGGACCTACATCATGGCTACAGTACCTCAAAGTGAGGCAAGTCCAGTCCGCGACCCCAAGTTTTGGCATTGATCTCGCAAGTCGCAACTTCTTTCTCGCTCTTGTCCTCTCCCGCAATGGCGTCAACGAGACGTCACGACTGCACGGATTTTTCACCTCCCAATTTCCTTTTTTACTCGCAAATTCTCTGGGAGATAAGGATCGAATGCCCCTGGGCAGGTACAGTATGCCGGACGAGGATGTTTCGTCTTGCCTTGCCTTCCACTTTTCCGGTCACAACTTGCAATTCGAGTCGCTTCGGTTCCAAGCCCACACAAGGCAACCTACACTACTGTACCTAAGAACAATCCTTTCCACCGAAAACACCATGGCTGGTTAAAGCTTGCATCTGTACAGTGTTCCCCTTCTCCGTCCATATCTTGGCCATAGAGGTGCTGATGATTGATCTCGCTAACAGTTCGCTCCTAGCAGGAACCTTCCTCCTTCCTATTCGGCTCTTCACCCCAACGCACTGTTTCGGCTGTTCGGTTACCGCTCCCAGACGTGAGCCTCCAGGCGACGTGTACACAGTAATCACAACAACAAACTCTGCCTCCGCATGGCGCCTCCCCACCCACAAACCCACGACAGCAACACGCATCCGAGAAATACGTACAATTCGAGCCTACCTGTGCCGCAGCGATTGGAGGCAGCAAAAATCATGATACTGGATCCAGACAACGTTTCCCTTGTTGAGCACCATTTACGTCGCCGGTAGAGTCTGAAAATTGTCGTGGCTTGGCCTGCCTAGTCAAGCTAACTGTGAACGCTAGATCGCGTCAAGAGGGCGTGGGGTGTTACATCGCCCCTAGAACAGCTAATAATCCCAGCAAGTCCAGACACCGGGCCTGCCATTCGCTAATGTGCTGTACAGTAACTGTAGGTGACATTGGATGTCGAAAACTGATGATGTCTTTGTCAAAACGTCGCCCTTCTGCTGAGGACATACGGAAACACTGGCTCTCTAGGCCTCTCACAGGACTTCAACATGACGCTCAATCGCAGATTCGAGAGCTCAAACCCCAGCCTCACCCACCTCTCCATTCACAAGACGCTTAACCCTTTTCTCTCGGACCTGCGTCTCCTCAATGGAGACTTCCTGGTGGTGATGGTTGGCGGGGTGGCTTGCAGGGTTCGGAAGTCGCATTCTGCGCACAAAACGGACCCCTAGGCGTGCCTGTGACAGGAGCATTTACGGTGGGGCTCATTTCACATTCTCCGATAAGTTCCCAGATGTCGTTTCCAGGGCCTGGACCACGACTTCTTGTTCGATCAATGCCGCAAATCGACATCTGACAAGCCTGGTTCTGTCAAACTTGGCACTGTCGAGCGGCGCTAAGAAGTGCCAATGTCTCGGGAAGGCCACATGAGTTCGAGGTCAGCACCCAAGAACCCCAGCCACTTATGGCGCGTCTAGGTCTCAAGTCTCAACTTCTCGGGGCAGTGTGACGAAAGTGGTGGACCAGCGGGGAAATGGGGCAGGACGACAAGAGAAAAAGTGAGGGGCTTGTGGCCATGGGAAATACACTGTGGAGAAGATGCCGAACAAGATTGGTATCGTAGTGTACTCAGGTGAGTTCAAAGTTGAAGCAGAAACTCGAGTTTTGTCATTTTCCCCCCGTTTTGTGTGGAGATCGACTCCGTCTGCTGCTCTTGGGATCCAGGAAACCAAGCTTTCCAAAGATGCGGCGCCACCACCATGGTGATTTGTGCTGAAGATTCGTTCGCCATCCTCACGCCACGCACAGCATCAACTAGTTCATGTCTTACATGTATGTGTGGGCATCACCAAAACAGGGACTGGGCGACAGCAAATCCATCACTAATGAAAACCGCGATGGCACCCCGTATATGGGACTTCAAGAGGGCAACTTTCCTGCAAAGCTGTCCATCACGGTGTTGTCGGGAGCGCTCTGTACGGCCGTACCTGCGACTACATGCTAATACAACCTCATCATCGGAGGGCTTCATAACGGTAGTTATGTAGGTGTCCGTTACTACATACCATATGTCGAAAGCTGACAGGGGAGACGTTGCTTGACGTTGCTTGACGTTGCTTGACGCAACAACAGAGAGCAACAGTCACTGAATGTCGAGAACGAAAACCATACTAACCTTACGCAAAAGAAAACAAACCGGAAGCGGGAAGAAGCTAATAGCATCGTTTACGATATTTCGGCAAACTGTACGGAGAGCCAGGTGCGAATCGGCATCGAGATTTAACCGCATGGGTGTACACACCATCAACCAAATTGCTATGGTGTGATGCTATAGCGTCGCAACAGGTCAAAGGCGATTCATCATACCATACCATACCATACCACACCAAAGCCATAAGAGATTGCTGTGCTTGATAAGGATATAACAATCTTGGTACTATCCGATGCTGCGCAAGACCAGGCCCCTCACACCACCCTCATCAAAGGGTTGGTAGCATTGCCTGAGGTGGTGAGAAGGTTAACTTGGATCTATCTGCAACAAGCTCGACCGGCTGATGACATAGCATAATCGTAGATGATTACGCAGGTACCTATAATGGGAAACCGGCTAAGGGCCCATGATGTCAACAGCGCCAGCGACGTGAAGCACGACAGGATGAACCGGGCCGAGATGTGAGGGCAAGCGAGCCGCAGTTCTGTGCAGCACTGCAGGACCTGACTGCTCTACGACAGGATGCTATCGATATACTCTACTGACGAAGTGGTGATGGAACACTTATATTAGCGATGGTGGGCGATTCAACGGTCTAGTGCAACTTTGGCGATCTGGTTTTGGGTTGCAGTTCACTTCGGAGCTAAGCTGCACTTGGGAGCCCGAATCGTTGCGCCGCCGTCCATCACAATGTCGATCAAATGTTCTATCTATCAAGCTTATCGGGTGCTAAGACAAAACGCCAACCTCGTTGGTGCTTCTTCGGCGGCACACCTGGCACAAGGGCAGAGCATTAATCTCGAGGAGATCTTGCGCTGGAGCTCAAGACACGGGAAGTGATGTCTCATCGGATGGCAAGTTGAACGAATGTCCACGGCTCGATGCTGAGTACCTACCTGGCCTCTGGCCTCTGGCGCAAAACGGCGAAGCGAAGCCGACGTAACCGGACCTTACTCGTAGATTCGCTTGCCTGTGAAGGGCGTGTGAGGACTGAAGAAAGAGGCAATTCAAATGCGGACAAGCTGATGGAGACTAGGCCCCGCGGAGGCAGTCCCTCGTCGGCCGGCTGCGGGGTTGTGCCGGGAAGATGCCGGCATCGTGAAGTGGGAAAGAGGACAGCAAGCACGGGTGTAGCACGGCAGTTTGTTGTTGAGGCTTGAGGAGTTGAGAGTGAGACCAGGTCACCATAGTGGAGGAAGAGATTGCGAAGCATTTGGAGGATTGGGCAGGAGAGCCGACAGCGTGCATGCTGTAGCAGATTGCACCGTTGCTCCGAAGTGGAAGTGGATGGGGTTCGCCCGCCGTTATTGCCAAAAGCCCGCAAACGAGAGAAACAAAGGCCAGGGAATCCCCTCCACGAGCCGCACTTTTTTGCGGAGAATCCGCAATCCCGCAACCCGGTGATCCACAATATACCGCAAGTGGGTTCCGTAATCTGGATCCGCAATCGGTGCAGCACGCCGTTGTCCGGAAGAGGTTTTTGGGGCCGTAATCGTAGGAGGAGACACGGCGACGACGAGAGAAGGACCACCCCGGGAGATGGGCGCCCGATGATTGAGAGAATGCGACTGGTGGGTGCGCAAAAGGAAGCCCCGCCCCCGCTTGGCCCTACTCCTCCCAAGAAGGCTCCGGGATACCCCGGGATCCGCACCGGATGGGATAGCACCGACTTCAACGTCCATGACAGTCAGGAAAGGAAAAGGCTGGCCTCTCGGGTTGATTTTCTTCATTCCTTACTGAGGGACGGAGATGAAGCTGGGGCAAGTGGAGATGTTTGAATTGTGAGAAACATCTCGACAGCGGAGGGTGGGGAGGGGTGCCGAACAGAGACGGATCTCGCTCTCAGCTGCGAAAACGGCAGGCGGGGTGAGATTATCAACATTTGAAGTCTTCATTTTAGGTGCCGCCGAGTGCAATGCTGTGCACATTTCAGTTCTCTCCTCCGTCTTGTTCAGTTTTTTCTCTCAACCGTTTCCTCTTGCACTGCTGCACTTCTCTCGCTAACGGCACAAACAGGTAGTGCCCAAGTACGTGCGTCATCACGTCGCCGGGTCGCAAGCTGAGGACACGAAGAAGGTACAAAGTGAGGAGTTATGGCGCCAGTAACGTTGTTGATTGGCTTCAGTGGAAGACTGCAAAATGTACCATGTAGGTGCGCTGGTGAAGTCACCGCAGAACCCCCACTGGTCTCACCTGCACGAGATACGGTGTTTTGGTTTATTTCTATCTTTTTGTCTTTGAACGTTTCTTCACGGAGGTTGTAGAACCTTGAGGGCTACGGTGACAGTGTGCTGAGACAGCATAGAAGGAGGGGCGGGACGGCCACGGGGTGGCTTGAAACGGTGCGAGTGGCTTTACCCTATTGGCTTTACGTCTTTTTCTTTTTTTCCCCCTTCTTTTTCCTTGCTTTTCCTATTCTTTGCTTCAGCGCTATTCTGACACCATCATACATGTTTGTACCATGCCATTTGCACCGTACATCAGACCCAAGGCGTCCAGATTGACGGGCAAGAAGGAAGACGATCAGACCCTAGGGTAGTAACACTGCCGGCAACGCTAACATTGTGACATTGACATACTTCACGATGCTACACAGTGAGGTAGGTAACCAATATCAAAGTGTGTAGGCAACTAACTCTACTATTAAAAGTAACCCGACCTCACCTGATGCTTATGAGGCAGACTGGCAGACAGAAAGGCATACAAACGTCCCCTTGACCCGGCTGTGCCCGGCCAGGTCCGACGACAACTGTTTGGATTTTGCGCAACGGGCCCGGGGATACTCCTTGCTGCCTTCGGACTCTCCTTGAACAGCAACGGCAACATTCGAGGCAGACAACGACAGCAGCACAATAGCGCACGCCCAGCGCATTAAACAATTAAGTTGGTCCACAAGTCGAAGCTTGCCATATACCGTTACTGCTGACTTCTTGTTACCCAGGGGAACCCTGAAATGGCACCGTACCTCCATCAACGTATGTCTACAGGACACTCGACTAAGGTGCCTTACCTTGGTGTCCTCCGGCCTTCCACTCACATCACCTCTCCCACTCTCTCCCACTCAAATCAAGACCGGTTCAGATGGGGTATCTCAGTCTTGGAAGCCACTTATATCACTCCCTCTCTGTCTTCTCCTGCACCCAGACATCAAAAAAATGGCGGTAGATGCCTTGGAAGGTTTCGTGAAACGCGGAAGATAGGGGGACATATGCAGGCAAAAAGGGGTCGCATGTAAGGGGAGGAGAAAGACCCAGATCCATGGGAACAACACGCAACACTTGGCCGACGCTCGTCACGACACGTATAAGGTACATATGTACGATGTGTATAGCGTACCCGTTAGTTTGCCCTTTTGAGACGCAGGTCCGCAGGTTCGCAGGGAAGGCCCCGAGGCGGGCTAGAGGAAGCACTGGAGGATGGCCATGTGTGTGCTCCTGTGGCTGTGTTCCTGTGTGTGGGTTACACCGAATCTATCCGTACTCCGGTCAGGAACATGCGACCCACGTTCAGATCTGGAACCCGGAGGGTAGGTTTTCTTTGGGGGTTCTTTTGGTACGGTAAGTTGAGGTGAGAGTGGTCACGTAGCGGAGGCATACAAAGGTGAAGACTATGTGGTACGTATCGACTCTTCCTCAAACTCTCACACCTTCGCTGAACCGGGACCCGTTCGTCGCTGGTTCATTCGGTCATTCTTGGGAATGGGGTCACTTCACTTCACTCATCCACTTAGACCACTTAAGTCAGTTTTCCACTCCAGTCTTTTGGGTCCCAAAGAGTTAGTTACTATGGGGCGCAGAAATTCATATAGACATCTAACTGGACGTTCAAGAGGAAGTGACATGGATGATGGATGTAAGCGTATTGAATATTATGAGTGCGTACAGAGAAGGGAAAAGTCTGCTACATATGTCGGAGGATATCGTTTGGTGGAGAACAAACTCCAAAGGATTGCCGTAGGTAGGTGAGAACAACGGGATGTTTACATGACATTATGTAGGCATCTTCTGTTTCCAGGTCTATTATTCTGTTTGTTTACGACCAAAATATGTAGTCACCTAAAGCAGTGTCCGTAAACTTATGGAAAAGAAAGCAAGGAGAGTTAAAGGATATTTTGGGGCTCCAATCGACCGGGTCTTGCACAGACAGGTGACCTAAATGTAATGTGTAACAACTGACAGAATGAACAAAAAGAAAAGAGCGTGCTGTAGCCCCCGATGCTCTAGAACAGTAACTGACTAACAGCAATTAACACGTCCCTTGATGCCAGGATTTTAATAGTCTCAAGTCATAACCGTTCTTTCCTCTTTTTGGCTGGGATTTAATTCCACCAACTCACACTTGATGTTCGAGACACATAGCATATGCTCTGAATATTCGGCCTTCGCCAACTATTCCGGGAAATAGCGGATGACTAAGGCTTGGTAACGATCATCCTCGGCACATATTGTCATCTATCTCCAGCTCTAAGTCCGGAGCCAGTCCTGATGTCTATCGAGATACAGTTGTGCAAGGCACACTTTAGCTAGTAAGGTATGTACATATGTACCTACATCTGGCCATCTCTTGTGTGTTGTAGTCTGCACGTGCTTTCCAGTCTAGTCCCCAACGTGCTAGTACTCATCGAAACGTTGGCAAAGTCCGGATCCGGAACTGTCTACACTACGTTGAAACACAAGCTTGCATTTCCAGCTTCCCGACAACTGACTCCATGATCATGAAGTTTTCCAATATCTGTTTAAAGCAGCATGCTTTACGTAAGGTGGACATGTCATGTCAACGCACACAGTTCTGGCGTCGTGACGGTATGGGACTTATGTAGCAGTTTGGCAAGGATGGCCTAAGTTAGGTCCCGGTGTTTTGGGAAAACTGTAGCATTCGGTGTAAAGGTAGGGGGTACTAGATCTTCCCCTCAAAAAGGGCCGTCTGGTTCTGGTTTGTCCAAACAACAAGAGTTCCGGTTGTGTTTTTTCTCCTTTGCCCCGGGGGTCTATGTTACTTCAACGGTTGATGTGATATAACTCCAAAAGAGAAAACGCCAAAGAATCAGGGCCAGAATGGAGACAGACAGACCAGACAGACTACTTGCTTGCCAGACTGGTCTTCAGACGAAAACGGAGAACCATAAAGGGTGTACGTACAACACTAAAGTTTCTACACTACCTAGGTTCAGGGGACCACGTCAAAAAGGGCTGAAGGGGGAAGACCCTTGAATCACATCCCTCCCCGATCCCTCCCCGATAGGTCCTCTGCGAAACAGGCCTGGACCTTGTTGACGTGGGATGGCGTGTGTCGGTAAGTAGCCTGTTAGGGAAGTGGTTGTGGTGGTTCTGATGTGGAAAGATATCCACAGCGAGCGAGCTGTGGGTGTCATTGTGTGTGTGGGGAGTGAGACTGTTGTTGTCATACTATGTGTCCGGTGACGTTTTTCTTTAATTCCCGAAACTGAACGGAGGGCAGATGCAGAAAAGGGACCTCAGTCGTCGAGGAGCATATACCCCAAAGCCTTCGTTCGCTTAATAAATGACTTTCCTCCGTTTGACATCTTTGCGGTCCTCGACTCGAGCCTGCATCTAGCCCTCAGCATTTTACTATGTACTACATGAAAAGAGACTCGCCAAAATCAACTAGCAAAGGCAACTCCATCCAGATGTCCTGATCTGAGTCGAGGCAGGCCCCAGCGGTAGTCCACGGTCCGCCCGGGAATTAGCATGCGCTGTACGCGAGTAGACTTACGTAGACTTGCGTGCTGCCCTTGACCTTGCGTTGCCGTCGATAGTGTTGATTCTGGATTATCAGTTCGCAAGATCTTTAGAAACTGTGTGGATCGTCAAGTGTGGGGAGTGGGTTTGGTTTGGTCTTGGATCTTGGCTTGTCGACGTCGTTGACAGAAAACTGAGAAAAACGGGCTCCGTCAACGGAGTGGGAACACCTTCTTGTACACTGTGCAGGTTTTGCTTCACAGAAGAGCAAATTTAAGAAAACTCACGGATACTGTGTGGGAATTTTGTCGTCTCGAACGATCGAGATAGGGTAAAGAATAGTGATTTGAAGCTTCCGGGACCTGGCCTGAAGATCGGGATGCTGGGGGGTTGGGGGAGGATTTTGGTGAATGGAGCCATAACCACAACCTGCAGCTCGATGGTTGAAATAAAATGAGCTGGGCAAGGTGAGAGCAATCTTTCGGAAAGCCTCATGAGGCAATGTTCAGGACGATCACCTTCGTGTTTTTGCGTTGGGGTTGCAACCATATGAAGAGTACAATGTCGATGATGATCGGTGTCGGCGTGGTCATGCAGGTGGTGTTCAACCAGGCTGTGCTTGTGAACGTGGTTGTACGTAACGGGAGATTGGTCGAGATGCTGACCACGGTGTGCGGTAGGGAGCAACAGAAAAATATGAGATCGGTGCCAGTCAAGCAGTCAGTATGTGCTGGTCGCGGAGAGTAGTCAGAATATTGGGGCAAGGAGATGTCTTGTCAGGAAACAGAGTAAATGTAGCGCCTCAGATAAAGGAGTGACAAATGTTATGAGAGACCGTGAAAAGACGCTGCATGCTGGAGGTAGAGGAAGTCCAGACAAACCAGGAGCGATCGTGGTTCTCGCTCTTGAAATCGCCAGGCGCTACCATAACACGTGATTGGATGTCGGATAGGAATCCAACAACGCCGCCTATTCATGGATAGACAGAGGTAGTAAGTGCAGATATGGGTATTGCGTACGCGGCCTCCTTGAACACCTCGGCCTTCGAATTAACAACCTCCCGTGATGAAATGATGTTGCTAGAATGAACTGAGGAGCAGTGTCCTCGGAAAGTTGAGTGTAGCGAGCCTGAAAAGAGTGACAGACCAGTGAACCGAAGAACATAGCAAAGATACTCGTGAATTGCGATTACGCATGACGGGCGTGAGCCGGCACTGCATCTTTAAGCTGTTTATTGAAGGACGTACTCGGGACACAAAGGGTTAAAGACGTTAAGCCTGAAATAAATTATCAGTGGCAGGCGTGATCGGGGAGTAGAACTCGCTGCATGGGGGGTTTGGGGAGATATCAAAAGCTATAGGCACATCATGAATGTCTTTGACTCAACCGACAAAAGCAGCGGTGTGAAGTAGAAAGGAATTCTACCCTCTAAAACAAATTCCAAACGTAGGGCATGTGAGAGCAGGCTATCATCTGCATTGAGAGATGTGTAAGATAACATGATACTCGCGATGAAGACCCAGGATATAGCCGAAGCTGGAGTCTTCAGAAGAAAACTATGTCTTCTATACGTTCAGCGAGATGGCTGGAAGATAGATCTAATATCATTGTCTTTGGGTATGCATAGACCGGACAAACATCGGGGGAATCTAGCCAGATGAACGTGTTCACTGCTGGAAAGACTGGTTAGATGTTGGGCTGTCTGATAGACCAAGTGAGTGCCACAAGCTTGCAACCTGGGTGTTTCTTCCAGGAAGATGCCATATCCCCAGCCTGAACAACGCGCCGCAAGTTTGAATGTAAGGGGCAGTGGGATCAGTGATCCTAAAGCGTCGTAGCTGCGGAACGTAATGAAATAGGTCACTGACTGGGTAGTCCTATTTTTGTGGCTTTCCTAGACGAGTGTTTGAAATAGAGGTATTGTATATAGGTCTGTTCGAGCCTGTTTCCTCAACCATGGTATGCTGTACTGGTCCACGGCTCGGATGAAGGTCGTTGTGAAAGTTGTCAAGGCTATACATCAGTGTACATGGACGAGTTGTCATCAGAGCCATGGTGACGTTTCTCCACGACCACGAGTTACCCGTGTATACCGGAGGACACTCAGCCGTTTGGGTACCGGTACAGGACTCGCCAAACCCTAATGATTTGGAGATAATATCATGTACACGTGTGTGGCGTCCGCAACAGGCGGGTGATTGTTTCGGTCTCTGGTGCTCCAGAAGCTTTTCATCTGAAAAATGTAGTTAGATCAAAAGGTAGGGGTGAAAGCCGGCTTGACTGCGATGCCACCAACGTCCCGTAACAAAGGGTTCAATAGCATCTATAGGCGTCTTCGAGTGCAGTTGGCACTCGAGCGGGAAAATGATAATGGGCAAGTTACTGTTGGTCGTGCTTCGCCTATCTGTTCATGAAAGCGGCTTCTGGAAGCAAAGGATGAAGTTCACAGACAAAGACGTACAAGGATGAAAGCCACAAATGTGGTTGCACAGTTCCCGTCCGGGATCATATGGCATTGATGCTTCGATTGCGCGAGATAACGAGCCGCTTTCCTTTTGTCCTAGACTATTCCATGGCCCAATACTCGTTGGACAAACCATTTCTGGTAGGCACAATGAGATAGTCCCCTCCGTTCACACCCTCCCTCCTAGATGTGTGATGTTCTCCCTGATGGCATCGGTTAACTCTCCCTGCTCAGTGCAAGCGTAGCGGAAGGTTTGGTACCACGCCTTTGGGTGAGGCATCGGCAGTTCCACGATGTCCTCAGGTTCGACATTCCCGCTCTGCAGATATACAGCAATGAGCGGGAAGAAGTAGCGTGCTAAATGATAGTCTATGACAACATTAGTAACTCTTCAGATACATAACATGTTTGAAGGTACTTACGAACTGGTAGTGCCATTTCGCTCCATGGGTCTGCTGATAGTATCGGGGCGGACAATCGACGATGCTCCTTATCCAAACGGCGCTCCTTAGAGGTACTTAAAGAAGCTCTCCTCGGACTCAGGTGATCTGTTGCATGCCTGGGTACCTCCAATGGCTCCGGGGCGTCTTTTGGAATGGCCTTTCTTAGCTCTGCCTGGGAAAAGTACTTGGTAATGAGACGACCTTGAGGTTTTCCGGGCGACCATGCTTTCGCAGCGTATCTGAGTTTCTGACCCATCTTATCCATCACCACCTCTTGGGGGGCTGGACTATCGCCGCTTGCTGAACTCTCGCTGAATTTCCGGAGATCGACTGCCTTAACCAAACATCCTTGAAAGATATGCTTTCCATAAAGCTCCTGGGCTTTTCGTCGACCTATACCAATCTGCTG